>NC_083358.1:13827645-14450145 GCF_030254825.1 Meriones unguiculatus | reverse complement strand
AAATTCAAAAAGGATGAAGCTTTTGGGGTGGTAGAGCTTAAGATGAATCTATGAGCTTTTTGACCCATTTCTCCCTCCTTCCAGTCATCATGTCTACATATTAGAGCTAGGAATTAGGAGCATGAAATGAGGAAATAAGCGTGAAAGTCAATGTCACTAGTATAAACAATGCCTAATACCTCCTTCCTTCCCTGTGATCCCTTTTAATGACCAAATCTCTCCTCTCCATTTTTTTTTTCTGGAGAAGTAGGTTTCTGGAATCTTTGAAATGTATAATCTTAGCCCCCTTTTCCCTCCCTGCCACATAGGTGTTGTAGGAGTCTGTGAAGATGCACAAATTCCATGAAAGCTCTTCACACATCGTGTCCACATCAGGAGCCTCATCTTCCATCACAATTCCCTATTGGAGTGGAGCAGCCCTGTCCACACACAGCCTTCCCATCACTGCTCCCCACAAAGGACCACTGCAATTCTGGAGCCCCACCAGCACAGGGACCTTTCCTTCACAAGCTAGCAGCTGCTTTCTCAGGACACGCTGGACTGGGTGGACTGGCAGCTCTGCCAGCCTTAGAATTTCCAGATCCGCAGGCACCAACCATCCATAGATCACAGCCTGGTCCTCCCAGGGGACAGTCGCTTGTGTTTTGCTGCCTCACTGGCCGTGCCTTTCTCTTGTTTCAGGATATCTGACAACAGGGAAAGTGTACATGACAAGATGTGATTCCTCGTATGAGTGCTGTCAGCTCACGAGAGAGCAGAGTTTTAAGTCAGCGTATAAAGATGGATAGAATGTTGAGTTTACTAAGTATTTTTCTTTCTTTTCTTTCCTTCATCCTTCCTTTCTGTTTTGTTCTGGGGATGGAGTCTATAGTAGCACAGGTAGGTAAAGTGTCAAGAATGAAGGCTCTGCCTGGCATTTGTATTCTCAATCTGGCATAACTTACTTGCAATTGGGAAATTTCAGCCTTTCTCTGAGCAATACCCGCCAGGTAAAACTTCTAGAAGAAGACAGAGCTTCTTTAACGAAGAGATTCTGTGGGCTGGCTGTGCTTTGTGAATAGGAAAGAGACTGTATAATCCCTGTACCCATTGTCTATGAACTCACCCTCCCTCCTCTACCCAGAAACCTTAGAGGCAGAGAACAACTGAGGGGAGAGAGAGGGCTCCTGTTCCTACAGGCTGGATCTTACAACTCTTCCTTATGTGGAAATGAGAAGAATGTGGACATTGTGATAGAACTTGCCTTTACTTGTTTATTGACAAATCCCACCTATATGTGAGGTCATATATGTTGGTGACTATTAGCACATTAAAAACTGGACATTGACCATAGAAGCTTATCTCTTCAAAGAACAGAAAGCAGACACTGGAATTCTGCCCATCAAGATTATTTTCAACAGTAATAACACTTTCAATGGCCATAATTAAAGAAACCTGAATTCCAACAAATATCTCTTAAATTTTAGTTTAAAGGAAGGAAAGAAATTCAAGAGTCCCTTTATCTTCAGGAGAATTATGCCAGATTTCAAATTAAAGTATTTTTGAAGATTGAAGGGTGTAATTCAATAGAATGCTTGCCTGGCATAAATGATGCCCTGGGTATGATTTCCAACACAGCATAGACAAGGTGTGGAAGCACATGCCTGTAATCAGCGCTTGGGGGTAGAGACAAGAGAATCAGTATTTCAAGATCATCCTTGGTATCCTGGGCTAAATGAGACCTTGTCCTTAACAAAAGAAAGTCTTCCTAAAATGGTAAACATTACAGATGCCAAAAATATGTGGAGCAAGATAAGTTATATAAAATATCTTACAGGAAGAAAATACTAGGATGTTCATTGCATGGCATAACTTGCAGGATGTCAATAATAGATGCTTTGTGAGATATCAGAAATATTTTTTTCAGCATTTAGAGAGTAGTGATTTTTCTTTCCAAATTATGAAATCAATAGATGCTTTGTTAATATAGTCCTAGCTCTTTTGAAATTTTAAAATATAATTGTTCTTATTTGAATGTGAGTCTAAGGCTTTGAAGAGCTAAGTGTGGAATTCAACGGAATGCTCTCCCTAGCATACATGAAAAAGGTTTATAAGAAGGTGATAACCACACTGAAGACCCAAAGGAGGGTTTAGAAAGGATGAATGAGTTCAACAAGTATGAAAGAACATATGTTCTTAGCACAGTGTTGATTGGTAAGATGGTGACTTAAAATCTAGGATCTGATATTTGGCAAGTCCATACCCAATGTGACGGTTTGAATAGGAATGGTCCCCATAGACTCATGTGTTTGAATGCTTGACCCATAGGGAGTGGCATTATTGGGAGGTGTGGCCTTGTTAGAGTAGGTGTGGCCTTGTTGAAAAAAGTATGTCACTGGTGCAAGCTTTGAGCTCATATTTGCACAAACTATGCCCAGTGTGGCAGACAAGCCCCTTCGGCTGCCTCTAGATCAAGATGTAGAACTCTCAGCTCTTTCTCCAGCACCATCTCTGCTTAGACACCGCCATGCTTCCTGCCATGATGATAATGGACTAAACCTCTGAACTATAAGTCAGTCCCAATTAAATGTTTTCCTTTATAAGAGTTGTTGTAGACATGGTGTCTCTTCATAGCAATAAAGCCCTATCTAAGACACTTAGTCTTCTTTACTTAACGGCGCATGCTCACTTCCAAGGACCTAAGCAAAAACCACAGGAACCTTAGATTTTCTGTCCTCAGGAATACAGAACCTACATGAGTCTTGGCAAAACAGATGTTTGTCTAGGTAGTTTGCTAAGCAGCCCTAATGCTGAACCACATACGTTCCGATGGGCTGACACCACTGCTCACCACACACATTTGGCTACAACAGTTTATGTGCCATTGAGAGGCAGGACCTGACCCCAGTGCTGGCCTTATTGACAGGCATCTTCATGCCTAGATTTTTATGTGAGTTCTAATGATTGAACTCAGTTTTTCATGACTGTAGGTCAGAAGTTTATTGAGTGAGCCATTTCTCCAGCCCCCTGAATTCTGTTGCCTCCCTCTGGATCCTGTTTCCCTAGCAGGGCTGCCTTGTCTTGTCTCAGTGAAAGAGGAAGCGCTTAGTCCTGATGCGACTTGATGTGCCAGAGTGGGTTGGGGGGGGGTGGGGGAGGGTAGGACTGAGAGGAGGGGATGGGATTGCAATTGGAATGTAAGATGAACAAATAGATACATTAATGAAAAAAGTATTGATGGAATCACAAATCACCAATATTTACGAGACAAATCTTCATGAAAACAAATTCCCAAATCTATATGCTTATATTTACTTCTCTAGAAAATAGAGCTTAACTTTCCTTTTCTTGAGTGTCAGAGAGATCTGATGCTGATTTACTTCCAAAGGATGAAGGATGGAGAGGAAAAAAAATCACAGCTGTACAATGGAAAGATATGGCAGACTCAGTGTTAACCATGTGGTCCATTTTAACACCTCAGTGACAAGTCATGATGAGTGATAGTGTCAGGTGGGGTGGGTGGGGCCACAAAGGCAGACATCGAGCAACAAAGAACAGCCACCAGCGTTTTTTGTAGGAGTGGGTGTTTAAGGAGAAAAAGGGGGAGTCTGTGCTAGGGTGAGTTGTTAAATCCTGATTGGTTATGCTAGCCAAATAATGATTTTGGTTGTTGGGCTCCTGGTGTTTTGTCTCAGGAATGAGTCAGTGGCCAACTAAGCAAATGGACCATGAGGGCCAAGTTTAGGAATGTAATCTAATGGTAATCTTAGTAAGGGGAAGAAGGGTAAAGGGCAAAACCTGTTGGCGCCATGTTTGCCACAATCTGGCCTTCTGAAGGCACTTCACCACATAACCTCACTCCTATTCATTAAGCAAAACCAAGTGCTGACATCTACGGTACTTCCTAACTCAATTAAATCCAGAAGGAAGGAAAGATTTGATATTGCTCTTACTTCTGAAACATGGCACCAGACCCCATGTGGCATCCGGAGGAGGAACTGGCCCCGAATAATGGTGCAGTGACCATGGTGGAAACCTGGGAGGGAACTGTCAGCTCTGAGGCCTTGTTGACAGCATTTCACCAGTTGCTGATCCTGTTCCCATGCAGTTATAGAGAATTTACCATTAGGAACAGTTGAGTAAATTGTCTATGGGAATTATCCGCAATATTTGTGTAACTTTTTTTAAAATCTAAAATTACAGGAATCAACATTTATTTTTTTCCTTAAAGAAGAAACAATATGAAATGAAACCAACAGGAAACATGATGGCTCGGTAAAGGGTTCTCCTTCCTTTCAGAACCACCACCTTCCACGCACCCCATCTGGTGGTTTAATAGCACACAGGAGGCCATCTACGCAGATAACAGCAATGAATAATGGTGCAATCTGGGTACAGAGCAGAGGGGGAGTGAAGCAGAGACTCATGGGAATCGGACCACTACAGAGCCCAGCAGACAGGAAATAAACTATTTCAAGTCCTTGTCTTCACCCATACAGCATTAAAATTTCTGACCACATGTGGATACTCATTGCGTGTCATGAGAGACACACAGGTTTTGAGTAAGCGAGAGCCTACGATCAAGGTCTTGGGTTGACATTCCAGTTCTCTGCTGACAGCTGGCATGCCTCAGGGAGAGTAATCCATTGTGTCTTTGCCCCAAGTCCTTAACTGTGTCATGTGGATGACTCATAGCTTCACCATAGGGCTACAACCAAGATTAAGTATTTCACACATGAAAGAAGCCCCGGTCCTTGGGACTGAGGACTCGGTCCATTGGTTTTGTTTTGTGCTGTATTTATTATCATTACTCAGTAGTGTTTCTTCTGAATGACAGTAATTAACATCGTTTTAGTAAATGAGGAGGCAAGTTTGCTAAAGTGTGCAAAATCCATTAGAATATGGATTTATCTTCCTGTTTACAAGTATATCTTCAGTCCTAATTATAGTATTCATTTCAATTATACTATTAATGAAGTCATACCAATGACGCATAAACAGGGTCTCAATTGCATATAGATTAAGACACAGCAACAGGATCCAGAGTGGAATTAATACCACCAGAGGGGTATTAATCATGGTTATATTGTCTTAATGCAAATGAGAAAGACACTGCAGGCACCCCCACATCCCCAAAGAGAATCTCATATTCCCTGACAGAATTTACCAAAGGAATGCTGGCACTATCAGGGTTGCTTCATCAGCCCTGAAAGGTCTTGGGACATGAAGGAAGTCTATGGGATGTGGCAAAGAACTCACAGTCACTGTTCCGGGTCTCATCTCAGTGTCACTGTCCCCCATCCTTTGCTATGTAAGCAAATATTTGGGGCTCTCTAAGCAGTGAAGCTGGAAGAGGGCCAGGGATACCCTGGAGCTAAACGTGGTTGTGAGTTGCCCAGTGTGGCTGCTGGGAACTGAACTCGGGTCCTCTGGAAATATGTGCTTTTGAAAGATAAGCAATCCCTCCAGCCCCAAGAGCATCTACTTTAGGAATCATCATCACAATCCTGCTTATTTTACGATTCACCATAATGGTATTTCCTTTAATCCTTTAAAATCCTTTCTATTGCACCTTTGAATCCATTTACAATAAATTCTAGGGAGGTCACTCTTACTAAATCTACGTCTCAGCCCCTTAATACACACACTCCCAGAGAATTCCTTGTGAATTTTTTTTCTCCTGCATCAATTATACTTTTTTATTTCTTGTCAGGTGTTTTTCAAGAGTTTTCCAATTTTAACATGTTGTGATGGTAATTGTCCCTTCTGCTCTCCCTTCTCCATGAGTGGCTTTGTTTAGTTGGTTTCTCTCTTTGTGTGTTCAGTGGCTTTTCAGGGACTACATCCCAGTGTGCTGTTGTTCTGCTCACTAGTTGATTGATCGAGCGAGCATTGCAGGCTTAGGTGAGATACAGTTTTCCTATTGTCTCCAAAATTGCTCCTGGGCACAGATTTCTCTGTGCTCTGTGGGAAGTCGGCCTGCCCCACAAAGCAGAACAGCGTCCTGTGCCCAGCCACAGATTCCAAACAGGCAGATGGGTGTTCATGCCAGGGAGCTGTTACAGAGACAGAGCAGGCCCCAAGAGCTTCAGAATTCAAGGTTATGCTAAGATCCAATAGCTTGACCATGTTCTCAGTGGTTTGGTAGAGTCGGTTCCCAAAGGTTTTTAAAAAGATCTTATTTGTAAGGTTTTATTTATTTTTACCACTTATTTTTGTCTTATGTGTACTAGTGCTTCCCCGAATGTATGTCTATGCACCATGTGTGTGCTTAGTGCCTGGCGAGGCCAGAAGGGGGTATCAGATCCCCTGGAACTGGAGTTCCAGAGGATGGTGTGCTGTACTTCACAGGTGCTTAGAATGAAATACCAGGTCCTTTGGAAGAGCAGCCAGGGCTCTTCACTTCTGAGCCATCTCTT
This sequence comes from Meriones unguiculatus, assembly GCF_030254825.1. NCBI lineage: Eukaryota > Metazoa > Chordata > Mammalia > Rodentia > Muridae > Meriones > Meriones unguiculatus. The sequence continues at coordinate 14,443,747 of NC_083358.1, read as the reverse complement.
CAGCCCTATTTAAAATCATTGAGCAAAATGTTTCCAAAAGCTCAGGGAGTAAGCTGAGAGAACTGACTCTGTAGGGTTGTCCTCTGCATGCGTGCTCTGCTACATATGTATCTGCACGCACACGCACACACACACACAACTGAGCACACAGATCACACACATTCCAAAAGCTGAATGAGTCTCACTCCAAGCATTGTAATGGAACAGTTTATCACAGAATATGAAAAGCAGTTCTTCAGAAGTCCTGACGTTCCACTGGAGGCAATGAAAATTATCATATGGTGGTAGTGGCCAGCAGCAGACAATAGGTGCTGTCAAAAATTTCTAAGTAAATGGTTTCTACCTTTAGAAGCTTCCTCAATGAGATGAGGTTGGGGACTGCATTCTATACTGTGTTCACAATGACCTTGGCTGTGAGGTCTTTGTATTCTGCTGATACATATGAGCTGAGCTTATGGCCAATCATGTCTCTTCTGCTCTCCCTTCCTCCATGAGTGGCTTTGTTTAAATGGTCACTCATAAAATGGTCACCATTGTCTTTACTCATGGGACAGGTACAAAGGCTTAGAAAAGCAGTATATAACCAGCTAACTCAGCCTTGGTTACTATACCTACTTAGTAAATATTACATCTACTTTGTTTTGGACTTTTGTTTGTTTTGTTGTTGGTTTCATTTTAGTTTTTGAGAGAGGGTCACACATAGCTTGGGCAGAATTCAAGCTATATTACCACAGCTGATATTTTTCTTCATGTCAAGATTTTTGTTAGAAAACAACCTAGATTTCAAACACAAATATCTTTGTGGCCTGCCTGCTGGCATACTACTTCGTTCTATGTTTGATTCAGTTGAGAACTCTAACCAGCTTCATATTTTTTTCACAGAAAAGTCTCCCTTTGTCTGAAACCTACCCTTCCATTTTCACATCAGCATCCAATCATAGGTTAGATTCTAATCCTCCAGGATCCAGAGGAACAGTATTATTCTGAAATGACACGATTGTGTGAGTAGAAAGTTAAGTTGTGTAAAACCCATGGAACTATATGTGTTACCCTATGAGGTGAGTACGTAAGCCCCATTGAAAAGTTGTCCTCCAGGCAGGGGGCCTGGTGGCTCACAGGTTTGTGATCCCAGCTAGACAGGAGGCTGGGCTACAAGGACTCCAAAGTCGTTGCTTGCCACCGGTACATAGCAAGTTCAAAGGCAACCTTGGCAAATTAGTGAGAGTCTCTAAACTGAATACAAGACTGGGGATGTACTCAGTGGTGGAGTATTTTCTGGGAATTGGCAAGGCCCTGGTTTCAATCTTCAGTACCACAAGGGCAAAAAGAAAAAAAAAAATGAAATCATTAATTTCTGAAGATATTTTCCTAAATTGAGTTAATTTTTTAAAAAGATTTACTCAATTATAGTTGTATGTGTCTGTGAGTCTGTGCAAATGAATGTGCGTATTTGTATGCAGGAGGGCAGAAGAGGGCAGTGGTCCTTTGGAGCAGAGTTACAAGAGATTTTGTGCTGCTCGGTATGGGTTCCTCAAGTGACCAGCAAGTGTTCTTCACCTCTGAGCCATCCCTCCAGTCCTTAAATTATCCTCAGGTCATTTATTGCTTTACTTTCATATTTGTATGTGGAATTTAACAAGAATTAGTTTTAGAGCATAAGTGACTGTTGTCACTTGGTTTGATGTAAAACCTAGAAAAGACCAAGATCAGCTCTCAGTAGGCATTGCTTGGTTCCTGTGACTCATGCGCACTGTTTCAAAATGATGAGCTGCCACCCACGCCACTTTCCTTCCTTCTTGCTGCCTGGCTCCTGTTCCCTTTCCCCTTCTTCAGGCTTGGTCCCTGGATAAGCAGGCATCCCCTTAAGGCATGAAATTGCCTTTTTGTCTCTTTGAAGTCCCCTCATCTCTATGAGGTCTGCATTCTCTCCAGGGTGCCTCTCAGTGCTCCGCTTGTGATTAATAACCTCTTAGGGAAATGAGATAGAAACCACTATGGGAGGAACCAGGGCACACCCTCAGGACTCCTGCAGCCTTTCCCCTAATCTGGGCAGAGATGAAAATGGAAGAGACACCAGAACGCCTTGGAGGCTTCCCTTAAAGCCTGGGTCCCGCCTGAGTGGTTTGGCCTCTATCCTTTACTCTCAGCATTGGGTTCTAGTCAGCAATTTCCCTGCTCTCTGACGTGTGCCCGAGGTTAACCTCCATTTATATTTCCACAGACATGCAGAGAAGTGCTAATTCAGACAAGATGCATGGAACTCTGTCTGCCCACTTAGTGAGAGAAGTGGTGAGTGTAAGCTCGCACTCCAATACAGTGTCCCCCGTGTGTCCATCCAGGAGACCATAGATGACTCAGACTGAGTGCATATCTCACGAGGGGCTCCCAGCCACCCTAAAAATAAAAATACATTGTTACATCCGAGGACTCAGAGATGCTGCTCATTAAAAGCACCCAACGTATTGTCAAAGGCACATGTGGTACTGGAAATAAGACATTCCATTTTTTCAGGAGATTAAAGAAAAAAGAATACGAAAAGAGAGGTGGGGGCGATGAGAACATTTCTATCTCAAAAGGCACAGATGCTTTCCAATTCTGAAGATGTGGACTGCAGCCAGCTTATAGAGTCCCTTGAAATTAACAGGCTATATCACAGGTGTGGATAGGGCCTTATCTAAGAGAGCAAGAACAGCCCCATTACAACAACAACAAAAAAAGCAAAAACAAAAACTCCTGAAGCCTGGGACAGTGAAAAAGACTTCCTTTCATAAAATTGCCAGTCACTAACTACTTTGATTCTGTTTGAATAGTTAAGTTCATTCCCAGAAGCCAGTGGTGGAAAATTTAATATAGAATTTAAATTTAGAAAGAGCAACCAGAAAGAGCAAACTATTGACTGTAAGCCAATATGATCTACAGTATGATGGGGGTCATTAGCACTAAATATATCTTATCTAGCTTTGCAGAAATCCCTAATATATTAGGGTGAAAAATTCCCCCTTCAAGTTAGGCAATTATCTCCGCAAAAATTATTTCACAGCCTTCTCCCTAAATGTTTCAACTGAGAGAGAACAGATAAAAATAAGATAATATTCCTAAACCTAAGGATTATTGCTAGATGCTCCAGAAAATGTTGCTAATTGTAATACCAGATATGAAAACTACTTTGAAGAGTGATGACTCGAGTTCTGCGATTCTGTTGCTGAGCAGATGACCTCCCCCCGCCCCTTTGAAGATCTTTGCAAGGGAAATAATCTACCATCAGTGAAGTGATTAAGCAGGGCCTGTGGAAACGCTATGAGCCTGTTGTGGGTTGGGGAGCAGAAGCTAAGGTATTAGGTTGTTCAGGACACCAGACTAAAGTATCTTAAGCAAAGGAGACTTAAGGAAGCTCTTGATGGGAGAATTCAGAGCAGCAGCTCCCATCGTGCTCACGTGAACCCAAAAGTCAGCATTTTAAATTTTTTCTCTTATTTTTCATTGTGTGTTTGCACACATGTGCATGCATGTATGAGTGTGTGTGTGTGTCTGTGTGTGTGGACACGTGTGTGTTTGGCGTGGGCACGTGATTGTGTGTTTGTGTGTGTATGTGGGGGACTGTGTGTATGCATGTTTATGTTTGTGTGTGTATGTGTGTGTGCATATGTGTATGCTTGCATGTGTGTGTGTGTGTGTGTGTGCATGCACATGCAGGTGCTCACAGAGGCCAGAGTGTCAGATTCTTCTGGATCTGGAGTTATGGGCAATTGTAAGCTGCCTGATGTACGTATACATGTGCAGATGAGAGCTTACTCTTAGCTGCTCATCCATCTCTCCAGCTCAGATGCTGTGGTTCTTTAGGACCCCTGAGGCCCGATTCCACCTAACAGCTCCACTGCTTCTTCTGACATGATTCCTCACGCAGGGTACCTGTGGTTGGTGGATAGTGGGATTTGAATCCATCAAAGGTTCATGAACACTTGTTTCCCCACAAGTGGCAATATTTTGGGGGACTCGGTGCTTTAAGGAGGTAGGGCCTGGCTAGCACAAGCAGATTGTTTGGGGCAGTAAACCGCAATGAAAACAAGCCACACCTCAAGCTTCTACCACCATGGGCAGCGCCACCCCAGCCACCTTGTCTTATGGCACGGTGGCATGGTGTTCAGTAACCCACTGAGGCTGCTGCCAGTGGCCAGTGTGTGGACCAGGATTTCACAGGCTTATGACACTTTATTCAAAGAGTTATAATGAAGGTGTTTACTATTCAAAGTCAAAGCGATTAGTAATGCAGATAAGAGATAAGTTATCAAGAGAAACAGAGAGTTGAGAGCAATATTATGCAAGAGGCCTAAGTTATTGCCTACGGCTCCTTTTATGGGATCTAAAGGAAAGAAAGGCTGGTTACTTAAGGGGTCTAATTTGGGCAGTTCTCTATTTTGATTGACAGACTCAAGCTATCCAATTTTTTCTCTACTGTATATTATATGACCATATATTTGATTATATATATTTGTTATGTAACCTTTTATCAACTTCCTACACTACATCTAATTTTATTACTCTGTATGCTCAACTATGCATATGTATACAATCTTTTATCTTGCTGTGCATGCATCCAAAACCAGCTCAGGGTAGATAAGCCCCTTGTCCTGTTACCTAGCTGCAAACTGGAAATATCTTGTGAATAGAAACTATCCACACTGGATGGCTGTCAAGAGGAAAATAAAGTTACCCTATTATTTAGAGTAGGCTGAATGTGTAGTTCGATGTGTCTTGTGTCTTAGACAGATAAGCACGTTGTTATGAGAGACATGTGTGCATGGCCCAAATCAAGTGGAGTCCCAGCTGCTAAGGTATTCCCTATGTTTCCTGACCCCCAAACAAACTTTCCTTTCTTATTTCTGGAAGGTATTTTGGTCACTTTGATGTAAATAGTGACTAACACAGTGAGAGGGTTTTTAGAGCCTCATACTTATATCACCCATCTCCTCAGTAAAGAATTAGGGTTATTTCTTAGGTATCAAAGTTCCAAGTGTAGAGAAATTTTAATCCGGCAACACGGCTGCTCTGACAAGGGATCCCATCCAAAGACCTTCTAGGTCTATGTGATTCAGCTGGAATGGAGATACAGGCTGGATTATAGTATGTTCTGTTTGAAAGACAGACATGGCTTTAGTACATACCTTTAATCTTAAACAATGAAGATAAGGTTAGTTTATAGAAAGAAGCAGCCATGCTTGAAAATGATGTGATGTTTAACTGAGGGGCAGTTAAAGAGACAAATCAGAAAAAGTTTGACAGAATGGAGTCAGAGATAGAATACATCCAATTCTCATGAGAACAGGACAGGAAAAAGAAATTTACAGAGACAGGCTGCAGAGAGAATAAGCTAGACACAGGCGAAGACAGAATGAGCCAGAGAATGAAGAACTAGAAGATTAAAACATATTGTTAAATTTAGTTTGAGGCCAGGCAGAAGCCTGGAGAAGCCACTTTGAATCAGTCAGCTTGGAGGGTTTAGACAAGAACACCTGAGCTGAATCAGCCAGTGAAAGTTCAGAAAGAGCTAGAGAAGCTTGGGAACAGCTCTCGTCATATCCCCTCTTCTGAGGAAATTAAAAACACATATCTAAGATATAAATGTTTCATGTTGGGCCACTCCTTCCTCCCTAAACTAATCATTATAGTCTATATTAGGATATTGGAATTGGACTGGGATGCCTCATGTCCTCCATTACTGAATCTAAAAAAGCCTGGGAGCTTATGTTTAGTGCACCAAAAGAAATTATGTAAGAGATGGACAAGACATTCCTTTGAGGTATAACACTTTCAGAAGATACAAAATGGAGTCAAACTCACAAGGCCCTCTGGCACTTTGGTATTGTCTTTCTGAGGGAGGCTGGATCATGAGATCATATGGAAGGTATCCATAGTAGTCTAGTGGAGATACCCAGAGCAGCTTCCTGTCACATCTCTATTTTCCATTTATTTATTTATTTATTTATTTATTTTTTATTTTTTAGTGAAGTCAATTCAGAGAAAGGCTGAAGAGTGTAGCTCAGTGGTAGGGTACATAAGCCACATGCACAAAGGCCTGGACTCAACCCCCAAAACCATGTAAAAAAAAAATCTACCACCACCACCAAAATACCTCACCATGTTTCTGAAGGACATAAAATCTAGTCCAGTGAGTCAAATTTTCATTTGTGGACAGGAACTTGAGAACTTCATTTGACCTGGATATACAACAAATACACGCAGAAAAAAATCATGGGCAGAAACTCAATACATCGTTCTCAGGTTCCCTCCAGTCTCCAGTTCTGTCTCTCATGGTGTCCAGCCACTCTCCAACCTGCATTGTTAGGAGAGATGGAGGCACACTTCAATAAATATTCAACGAGCTGCCCAGAGCTGGCTTCTCTTACTTCCAGTCAAGAACCCCAACCATTGTATTACATTTTAGGAAAGGGACTAGCGAGGCACTCTTTCCTAGGCAAAAAACTCTTAGCATACCACAATGAGAGCAAAGCTGGTCTCAAGGATGTTTTCTATAGCGTGAAAACTCTTAGACACTGAGCCATGCCAGGAGAGACACACAGCAGGTGGGAAGAACTGAAGCCATTCCTTGCTTTGAAAGAGGACAGGGAACAGTACTGAGTTGATCCTGTGCAGCAGCTGGCTTGTATGATAGAACTACTCTATCCATTGAGCTAAAGAGGGTCATGTAACCTGGAGCCAGCAGGGAATCCTGGGCTCAAATATTCTATTCACATCAGCACAGTCATTGCCACATAATTTCCTAACAAATTAACTTAGGGTCACCCTGACTCAGGGCAGCCCAATCATATCCACTCTTCGAAGTAGTACGGTTAACAAGATTTTAGCACATGCTTCATGCGGTCAAGAAAGCAATTACTATTCATCTGAATTCATAACGCCTCAATGTTACTAACATCAAGCTAATTTCATGTGCTATAAACAAATGAAAATGGCAATGTGCATTTTTTTCTAACTATGTGATCTTGGGCAAATGTTTGATCTCTGAGCACCAGCGTCTTTCCCAGTTAAAACTGTATAAAATGCCATGTCTTCTAAATATTGCCAAGCACTTTGAAAATGTTTCCCTTTTAAAACTCATGCTGGATCCTAAGTGCCAGTGTGACAGTATTTAGAGGGTAGGCATCAAGGACTCACCATTTAAAAGGGACTAAGGTCATTTCACATGGAGTAGTCTCATTATTGCGGGAAAGGGTTCATTGCATATTTAATTTTTAAATGATACAACACTGTACTATTTATGAAGAATTATGTTTTAAGATACATACACATTGTGTGATATTCAAATTAGGGTAAGTGTGCTGGTTAGTTTGACACAAATTGGAGTCATCTAGCAAGAGGGAACCTTAATTGAAGATTTGCCTCAGGCAGATGATTGGCCTGTGGACAGTCTGTGGGGCATTTTCATAACTAGTGATCTTTGTGGGAGGGTCCAGCCCACTGAGGGTGGTGCCACCCCTGGGCAGGTGGTCCTGGGCTGTGGAAGAAAGCAGGCTGAGCCTGCCATGGAAATTGAGCCAGTGAACGACATTCTTCAGTAGTTTCAGCTTCATGCTTCTGTCTTAGCTCCCTCGGATGATGAGCTACAACCCAAACATACCATTCCTCCGCAGGGTTGCTCTGGGTCTCAGAGTTCCACCACAGCAACAGCTAAGTACACTAGGACAATGAGCAAATCTACCTTTCATTCTTTTTTAAAAAAAGATTTTTATTATTTTTATTTACCTCTCTGTGTAATGCCACATAAATGTGGGTGGTAATAAAGGCCAGAAGAGGGTGTCAGATGCCCTGGACCCGAGCTTGCCTGACATGGTGTTAGAAATTGAACATGGGTCCTTTGCAAGTGCCTTTAACCACCAAGCTATATCTTTGGTCACTATATCTTTCTTTTAATATTTTGCCCACTACACAGTTCTGAATACCAGCTCTCTTTACTTCTAAACTATAGGATCTTATTGTGGCTGATTTCTCACGGGTAAACTTTTCCTTGTGCAAAATTATTCCATATATGTCTGTAGCATCTGAGATTCATCACTTCGGGTTGTCAATCTTTGCTATAATACAGGACATTCTAATACCAAGTATGAAATAGCATATTTAAGGCTTTTGAAAAGGAGTTTTCAGAGTAGACGTGTGAGGGAAACAAGAATCTTGAGACAGTGTCAAATTTGGATTGTTGTCATGGAGGTGAAGACCGAAGCTTCTGAAAACAATTCACTGATGTCTTCCTAGTATCTATCACTGGACATTTAGTTGATTATGGAAAGTCTCCATCACGTGGACTTTTCTGCCATCTGCTGGCCATTCCTGCAAAAGACAACTAAGCAGATGCAAATGAAGGTGTAGCTAACCTTGAATCTCACTAGTTCTAGGCGTCTATCAACTTACACATTCCAAGGCAGTGATTTTCTACCGCCCTAATGCTGAGACACTTTAGTACAGCTCCTCATGTTTTGATGACCCCAAACCATAGAATTATTTTCGTTGCTACTTTAAAACTGTAACGAATCATAAGTAAACATCTATGCAGGATGGGCTTAGGTGACCGCTGTGAAAAGGTCTGGACCCACAGATTGAGACCAAGGGCTGCCTTTTAAGACCTTCGAGGTAGGAACAAAAGCAAAAGGTCTCCGATGAGGTACAAGCCTGGGACTGAGTCTCTGTTGGTCTCTAGGCCAGACACTTGTCCTTCCCAGCCTATGTTAGCTAAAGCTCTAGTATCCCGCAGATATGAACAAACCTATCTATCAAATGCTTCACTCTTTAAAAAATCAAAACCAATTTATAATATCGTAATTTCTCTGAGATCTCCAATCGTGTTATCTTTTAATCCTACTGATCACTGGTTTTATCACTTTCGCACACATTTTAGTAACAGCAGATCTTTTCAAAAATAGTAATATTTCTACATTGTGTCTTTTAACTGAATTATTTTGAATTCCATTTTTACTATATTATTATAGTAACACTCAGAAAGAGAAACTGAAGACCGATGAGAGAAAAAGGACCTGGGACTCCAGAGCAGGTGAATACACAGCCTCTTTCTAAACCTCACGGCGTTGCCAGGGTGCTGGAGCAGAACCGTAATCTGCCCTGATCTGAGTTTAGAGGGCAGAAAGAGGCTGGGGAAAGAGGATCACAGGTTTAAGGCCAGGCTGGCCTACATAAGAGGCCTCTGACTCAGAAACAAAATGAACAAAACTGCCAACATGGAGCGCCTTCCTCTGGCGGCGTAGACACCCCAACCTCAACCCCGCAGCCTCAAGAATGTGCTAGCAGGCGCTTAGCGACCCCAGATTCCTCTGTTGCTGCCCCTCATCCATCCAGCCAACGGTGACACGCGGAGGCCACGCGTCCCCAGCGCGCCCCGGCTCCGCCCACCGAACCTCTCCTCTCCGGGGGGGATGGGCTCAGGTCGCCCGCATGGACCAGTCTCCTTTTGCTTCCGTTAGTGCCCCTCCCGCACAGGTTGGCGAGGTCCCGACTTCCAAGAGTCAGTCCAACCAGCAGAGCCCGCCTCTTCGTTCAGCATCCGGGTCTCATAGGCGGGCTGGACGGCGCGCCACGTTCCTATTGGACGGCGAGACTGTCCGTCGAGCACACGCCCCGCCCCAGCCTCGCTCGTTGAGTAAAGGAGCGTGAAGGCGTCCCAGTTCTGAGGGCTCGAGTTCATTGGTTCAGCGCTGCTTCGCTCCTGTCAAGACAGGCCCAGAACCACGGTTTCGGTTAGAAACAGGGAGATGTCAGTCAAGGGATGGGCGGTGGCATTCACCAATGAACGCACACTACTTGCGGAGGCGCGCAATGAACGAGGCGGGGCATGAGGGGAAGGCTGCTGTTGATTGGGTGGGAGGAACTAGGCCCCGCCCTCCTGGCCCAATAGAACCCAGGCCGCGCCCCCTTGCTACGCGAAGGGGACAGTTCTCGCCCCGCTCCACAGCCGACCCTGTCTGCGCCCGGGAGAGGGTCGCGCAGATTCCGCAGAGTTCCGAGAGAGTTCCCGTGCCATCCCTACGGAGCCGGAACGCAGAGTGGCGCGGCCATTGGCACTGCGGGCAGTAAATACGGCCGTGCAACCGGAAATGTCCCGGGAGGCGTCGCTTCCGGAAGTGTGGCAAATCCCCCACCACACCAGGAAGTGTGGTGCCGCGGCGGCTCCTGGAAGTGTTGCTGTCCACCCAGTTGAGAGGCGAGCTTGAAACAGGTGTTAATGTATCGTTGTTTGCGGAGGCCCAGCGGAGCGTCACCCATCCGAAAGTGCCGGAGGGTGCAAGTATTTGGTCATGTTTTTGAATGTCGCGTCCTGTCAAAAACCATAGGGGAAACAGCACTAGGAATGTATCCAGGGGGCCTGGCTCCCTGAAGGCTTTTAAGAAGTTTTCTGTTGCTGCCCATCACCCTCGATTCCCCTTCTCCCCAGGGATGTGCAGATGGAGGCCGGAGGAGATAGTACTGTCCCAGCCCCCGGGGGCGTGGAGGACTTGGTGGACACGCAGTCGCCCAGTGAGGAGGCTGGAGACAGCGAAGGGGTTCACCCGAGCACGCCGGATCCCGGAGATGGGAACCCGGAGGAGGACACAGGTATAGCTTCCTTCAGCGGAGCCTTGGAAGCAATCCCTGGGGGTTGTCATTGCTAGCTAAGGGGGAAAGAGACTAGTGGGCAGCCTTTGCGGACCCCAAAAAGTAGCTTGATGCCTAGCTCTCGGTCAGTCGTTGGTCACAGACTTGCCGGCATAATTGAAATAATTGAGAAATGACAAAGAGGCCAGAGGGTATCAGCTGCTGCCGAGGAGGGGCAGCACGGTGCCCCTGCACGTGTATTCTACCCTGAGGGAACAAGGGTAGGAAGGTGGACTGTGCTGTTTTGTCCGGAACAGGTCCATTTTAACACTGGAGTTCCCTCATCCCGGACACCCTTCTGTTGTAGGGAAGTTAGAATGTACTTTACCTGAGCTTAGGTCCTTGGAGAATCAAAAAGGGCGTGGTTGGGTTGAAAAGGGGTCGTCTTGACGGGTGATGGGAACTGAGACAGGTGGTTCCTTGGGTATCTGGGAACATGGGATTATCATTGCACAATTAAGAAAATATGAAAACACTGGGTGTGAGAAAATTAGATGAGGTTGCAAATCCATGCTTGTCATTGAGTCAGTAGACATCAGTGGCAGTGGGGATGAATGTGGGTGTCGAAAGGAAGCAAGGGGCTTCCTTATGGATTTAAAATGATAACTTTGAGGGAAGAGCAGTGGAGATAGTGAAAGCCTAGTGTGTTAACGATGGTTAATGGTGGCCATTGGTGGTGTGAAGGGGCACAGGCATGGAGTGAAATAAGAACTGTCATGGAAAGGTTATCAAAAACTAACATGTCAGTGATATTAATATGTATTTTGGGGGGTGTTAATGTAGCAGCAAAAGTAAATAGGGGGAGTGGTTGGAGGTTAGGGAAGTCCTGGTCATCTGGATGTCAGTGACTGTTAATGGCCACTGTCATGGGCCCTCACTGGGTGTATGGCTAACCAAGAGAGTCAGTGGGTATGACTGGGGATCAGTGGACAGGGATGAGGGTAAAAAAGCGTTAAGAGAGTCAGTGGGTGTATTTTAATGGTGACCGTGGAGAGGTAAGTACACCTCAGGAAACTAAAAAAGGGGACAGAGGAGTTCACAAGGAGCCACAGACGGTAAGGGAATTAATAGTCATTCAGAGAGTAGGGTGCTTTGGAAGCCTGGGGATGGCAGCATCTAAAGGGATTAATGAAGGACAGTGAGAACATGTTGGGTTATTTGTGTTTCAGTGTGGGGCTCGTTGAAACCTGGGCATTAGTGGACATAGGTAGGAAGGTTCCAGCTACTGTCAGCCATGTTCACTGAACAGCTAGGAAGACATGTGGAGATCTTTGTCAGTGTGTGTGGGTCATTGGGGATCAGGGGACTAGTGAGGATTTGATAGGTTGAGGAAAGTATGGGGTTAGTGGGAGATGAGCCACTTAGGGCTCCCTTTCAGGATCCAAGGCGAAGGACCAGCCATCCAGCCCCCTATCACCTTTGCCTCAGGCTGAGGCCGCATCAAGCACTTGTGAGCACTGGAAAACTGCAGTTTCAGACAGCAGTCCCACTGGAGAACCTGAGAGTACTTCTGAGGGTCAAGGAGAAGACCCCAGTGATGGGGATCCCAGTGATGGGGACCCCAGTGATGAGGACTGGCGCAGCCAACGGAAGCATGTGTTTGTGCTGAGTGAGGCAGGCAAGCCCATCTACTCACGGTATGGTAGTGTCGAGGCGCTTTCTGCCACCATGGGTGTGATGACGGCCCTTGTGTCCTTCGTGCAGAGTGCAGGAGATGCCATTCGTGCCATCTATGCCGGTGAGTGAAGAGGAAGGCGGTGAGAACTGGGGGCTGGGGGCTGGGAATGTGGCCAGGGTGTTAGATGGCTAACTAGCCATGGGTGCATCTGCATGTCTGCCTGCATGAGTCTGTCTAGCCACCAGAAGTTAAGTCAGTAGGGGTGTCTATCTGGAGGTCCATCTCTTTGGGCTCTGATTGGTTGGCAGTATACTGGCTAGTTGTCTGGGAGTGAGAAGGCATGCTGAGTATCCTGGCTTTGTCTCCCACCAGCCGACTCCGTGCTGCCTGTGTAAACTGCTTGATTCCTCCACAGCCCACATATCTCTACAAATGTCCCAATATGGCCAGCATGTCCTTGACCTAATTTTGGAGCTGGCAGAGGAAGAGTGCAGGCACAGGCCAGGTGCATGTGTTGGAGAGCGTTTGGAAAAGGTGTCCTGTCTGACCTCTTGGCTCATTCCTGGTCTGTCTCTGCCTTACCCACTCTTCCCTCCCCTAGAGGACCACAAGCTGGTGTTCTTGCAGCAGGGGCCACTCCTGCTGGTGGCTGTGTCCCGAACTCCGCAATCTGCAGCACAGCTACGGGGTGAGCTGCTTGCAGTCCATGCACAAATTGTGAGCACACTGACACGCGCAAGTGTGGCCCGCATCTTCGCACATAAGCAGAACTATGATCTCCGTCGCCTGCTGGCTGGCTCAGAGCGCACACTGGACCGGCTCCTAGACAGTGTGGAGCAAGACCCTGGTGCCCTGCTCCTGGGTGCTGTGCGCTGTGTGCCCCTGGCCCGTCCACTGCGGGATGCCCTGGGCACTCTACTGCGGCGCTGTACAGCCCCAGGCCTGGCCCTATCTGTGCTGGCTGTTGGAGGTCGACTGATAACGGCAGCCCAGGAGAGGAACGTGCTGGCCGAGTGCCGGCTAGACCCAGCTGATCTGCAGTTACTGCTTGACTGGGTGGGTGCACCAGCCTTTGCGGCAGGTGAGGCATGGGCACCTGTGTGCCTGCCTCGCTTCAACCCAGATGGTTTCTTCTACGCCTATGTGGCCCGCCTGGATTCCATGCCCGTCTGCCTGCTGCTGCTCGGCACCAACCGTGAAGCCTTCCATGCCATGGCTGCCTGCCGGCGCTTGGTTGAAGATGGAATGCACAACCTTGGTGCCCTGCGTACCCTGGGGGAGGCTGCCAGCTTCTCTAATGGCCCATCAGCCAATGCCCCTGCCTACAGTGTGCAGGCTGTGGGAGCACCTGGCCTCCGGCATTTCCTCTATAAGCCACTGGACATCCCTGACCAACACCGCCAGCTGCCGCAGTTTACCAGGTGGGCCCTGACCCCATAGGCGATTGAGAGATGTCTAGCCAGGATGGTCAGCATCTTGTACATGTGAGTTAGGAGACATAGCCAGCCATGCTCTAGAAAGGGGGAACAGACAGTTCTCTGGTGGCCGAGACTTGGGCCCCAACCCAGAGGCATCCCCTTGCTCTAGTGGGAGAAAGGCTCTTCTTCCTAGTTTAATGGAGGCAGCTTGGCTTACAGTCACTGGATACCCTCAAATCTAATGGGAGAGGCTGAGCCCCATAACCTAACGACAATCCCTGGACTGAGAGGGGAGGCAGGCCCTTGACTCACCTTGCCACTGCCTCGCTCTGTTGCAGTCCTGAGCTAGAGGCCCCCTATAGCAGAGAGGAGGAGCGACAGCGGCTGTCCGACTTGTATCACCGCCTGCATGCTCGCCTCCATAGCACCTCCCGGCCCCTGCGCCTCATTTACCACGTGGCTGAGAAGGAGACACTGCTGGCCTGGGTGAGTTGGTCAGGCTGTCTGTAAATTAGTTCTCTACTGTAAGCTTGCATTCCCTTCTACTTTTCGCACCTTCCACAGGCACACTAGAACTTGCCTAGGTTTTTCCTTTATCTGAATCACTGACCCTGTGGGCACATGTGTCTTTAACTACAAAAGACGTTCTCACTGTCTGCAACCCTACCATAGCCTTGCCATTCCTTCGCTTTCCCCCATTAGCAGTCAGGGTCTTTGACTTTCGAGGATCCCATCTGCAACTATCTCTGTGCCTGCTAGTTCCCTTTCTGCCAAATTTAGAATCCCCAGCTCTCCTTGACCATTGCAGGTTCAGGACCACTTTGCACCCTTTCCCTAGAGTGACCTACCTGTGAGACTGTTAAAGATGAGATGAGCTACTGAGGGAGGCTAGTGGCCAGGCAGACAGTCCCATAGGAAGTAAATCCGCCCCCAACAGGTTTATTAAATAATAGTGTATATGAATATGGACCCAGAATTGTTCAAGGCTAGGATTGTTTTCATTCTCAAGTGATTTTGGAGTTGGAAGTAGCAAAGGAGATATAAAGAATTATCATTAAAGGCCTTTCCCTCAGGTGCGCAACATACCCTGGTCTCATTTTCTCTGGAAGGGGGCCACAGGCTTTGTTGCCTTGGCACTTTCAGAGGGCATCAGTGAGTAAACATGCTTGTGGAGTGTCCCTTGACTCAGGTCTTTCTCATGCTACTCCATGATCACAACAGAGGTCATGCAGCAAGCAGCATGAGCCAGTGTCTTCATGGTTCAAGGGCATGTGATGCCAGCTTGGCTCACTTAATTAAGCTGGAGTATGCACTTCTATACATTTAGTGTTTCCCCTTGTTCATCAGAAAGCACCTGTGGCAACCGATGGCCTGTGTGTTTGTGGGCTGAGCATTATTCCCCCATTCATTTTAATGTGCCTCTGTGATCCCGACTTGCAGCCCTTACCAGGTATTTGCTTTTCTAAGCACTCTGCTTTTTACATTTGTAGTTGGGACTCTATACAAGAACAAATTTGTTGGATTTCTTATTTAAAATTGCATTATTTATTTAGAGTGTATACCTGCACATGTGTTGAGTATAGAGGTCAGTGGGCAGCTTGTGGGAATCCATACTCTCCTACCAGGTTGTCAGGCTTGGTTGCAAGCGCCTTCATCCACTGAGCCATCTCACTGCTCAATTTTATATTTTATATAAAAATGGTCTTTTCAGATTTATCTTGAATTCAGTAGTCTAAAATATTTTCTAGTATTTGCTGCAGCTATTGACTTAGCCTGTGGACTCCCTGATTTAGGTAGCCTGGGCTGTTTCCCATTGGCACATTGCTGTCACATGTGAGCTCATCTTACTTGACTTACTAAGTCCTTCCTGGACACAGCCATTTTGCCAAAGAGCCTTCCTGTCTTTTTCTAAAGAACTTGCATTTTAAAACCAAGCAATAGTCGGTCCAGGGTTTTAAATCAGGTGGTCGGAAGAAGGCTTGCTGCAAAGATGGCTTCTAAGTGAAGAGGAGGTGGTGAGCTGCCTGGGGTCCTAGAGGAGGAGCTGCCTATGCACAGAGAAGGGACTGTGATGCGAGTGAAGGCTGAGTCTGGCTGTGTTTAAGGAACAGGAAAAACAAAAACAAACAAGGAAAGCAGTGGGAAGAGGTACAGGAAAGGTACAGGAGCACTCTGGGATCAGAGCTCAGGAGGGTGTGAGAGCTGCACTGAGCCTCCTGTTACGCAAGGCGTAGATGATGACAGCGCAGGAGCGGGAGTGTAGGGCAGCCCTGTACGGAATGATTGCTCAATGAATGTAAGTGTTGGTGGCACCATTATCTTTAATCCTCAGACAAACAAACTGAGGAACACACACAGTCAGAATCAGCCAATTGAAGCCGCTGATGCAGCTGGCCTTTTGTCTGCCCTCGACAAGATAATACCAGGTTGCCTGCCTTGCCCAGCAAGCCGTATCCAGTTGCTGCCAAGCTTGTCTTTCCAAGCTTCAGGAGCACACTAGGTTGCCTCTGGGAGCACAGCATTGTTCTGAGTAGCTCCAGCTCATTTGACTGTCTCCTCCCATCTCCCCAGGTGACCTCCAAGTTCGAGCTCTACACTTGCCTCAGCCCCCTGGTGACCAAGGCAGGTGCCATCTTAGTAGTGACAAAGCTCCTGCGCTGGGTAAGGAAGGAAGAGGACCGGCTCTTCATCCGTTACCCACCCAAGTACTCCACACCTCCCTCCACCTCGGGAGACCAGGCCCCCAGCAATGGCTTGTTCGCAGGACTCTGAACAACTGCTGCAGTGACGGCATTTGGCTTTTACATTCTGTCTCTACTATGGATATGTGGGTAGAGGGTTGTGTGGGGCTGGTCCCCGTCTCCCTGGACAGGTGGGAACAAATGGGAGAAGGAGGAAAGCAGCCAGAGGCACAGGTTGCTCCGTGAGCCCCCTCGTGCACCTCCACATCTGACCTCTGCGTCACCTCCCTAACCTGAGTGCCACTGCACCCTCTGTCACCGGCCATCTCCTCCAAGACTCTTCAAAGCAGCGAAGGTTGCTGCCGCGTCCATCTTCCAAGCAGGCCTGAGACTGGCCTGAGGCTGTCCTCAGGGTAGTGGGTAACCCACAAGGGCTCTGGAATTTGTAATGCAGGGGTAGGCTGTGCTTGAAACCAGCCTGTGGTTGTTTAAAGAAAACTGTACAGAAAGGGCCTAAAGCTGAATCCCACAAGACATTCTTCTGTCCTTCATGTCTTTTTTCCCTACTTAAAAAAAAAACAAAAACATCGGGCTGTTTTGAACATGAATAAAAAGGTGGCCTCCAGTATCCACCCGTGTAAGACATGCCACCGGACTTCCCCCATCCGCTGGGATGTAGCTTTCTGAAGATGCTCTTAGCCTCTAAGGCTTTCTGCTCACGGAAGTGTAACTTTCTTTCGGCCCTCTTGGAGCTCTGTAAACCTACACGGGTTGGCGCTGTGCTGTGCTGCTGCCCAGTACAAACCTGTTTGCTCTGGACATTGGCCACTTGCAGGAACAACCTAAAGAAGAGCCCTTAAAGAGCTTCCACGTACCACCCACCTCAACTGCCCCAGCATGGTTTAGAGACAGGGCCCTGAGGTTGGGCGCATGCGTGCTAACTATCAGTTGCGATGCAGACGTTCTGCGCTTGTTCTGAGCAGCCCCACCCCCTGGTGTCAGGCAAAGTCTGTAGCAGCACGTGCTGCCATCCCCACTGCTGTTTTTCTTCCGAGGCACATGCGCAGATTCCCCGTGTTGGGAAATGGCTGCTGAGCTGGAGCCTTTGATGGCGGAGTGGCGGGTACCTGAGGAGGCTGAAGATACCCCAGGTAGTGAGGGCCCACAGGGCAGACGGGAGAGAGGCTTTGGCTCATTATAATTGAGAGTAATTTTTTTAGAAAAGGTTTTAGCCTATTGAAACTTCTAACTTCCACAAAGTGGAAATAAATAACATATGTGTTCTCATCATCTAGGTTAACTTGCCAACTTTATTGACCATATTAAATATCTTAAGCAAATAGTTCATTTCAGAGCCCGTTACTAAGCAAATTCAGAAGGGATCGTGATATTGTCACAAAAACTGGCCTGTCGCTACCTAGCTGAGGGAGGGACCACTGTCGTTTCACAGCCTACATCACTACACAGATTATTCAAGGCTCTTGAGAATGGTTTCGCCCACTTTTTCCAAATTTGTTTTGACTTCAGTAATGACAGTTTTCCCCTCACTGGGAGCAGTGAGATGGAGTCCAGCCTAGAAACTACTGGAAATTGCAGTTCCTTCGAAAGAAAATCTCTTAGGATAAATACACCAGAAGAGCATTGTTTTAATTATAGAAAATTTCTAAACATCCTAAGGTATAGAAAATGGCATGACCGGTGACTCCGGCCCTGCTTCAACGAGTGTTCAATCTTTGTCCTTGCACTGTCTCTACCTTCTGCCCCCGCACACCCAGTCTCACTACATGAGCAAACACAGGAGGCAGCATCTCGCCAGACCTGCCTATTCAGATTCCATAACAATGAGTGTGGCCTTCAAGAAGGAGACCTGCTGTTTCCCTAGGCACCGGAAACACCTGCTTGGTGCTTGGCACTCAGTGATTTTTTAAATGGATAAATAATGAGATCATTTTAGTAGAATTTGTCTTAAATTGTAGCCACATGTTGGGTGTCAGTTTTCAAAGATCAGAAGTCAGACAAGACACACTTTATTAACCGTTTGATACAGTGTTACAGAGATTTAAAAACTTAGCGTCAACCTTTCAGATTCCTCAAAGTTTAACAAGTCATCGGCACTGGAGGAAGCTAGAAGGCATATCAGGTTGTACTTCTTAGACTCTGATTGGCCATAGGGCATCATACGTGGGAGGATCATAAAGGCACCAGTGGCCTTCTGGTAGAGGCTAATGTTTTTAGCAGATGCTGTTCCACATCTGCAACCTCCATGCTAGGTAATCAAGGAGACCGACTACACAAGCCTGGAGCAAGGGTGAGCAATGGTGAGTTACTAACAGGCAGAGACAGAAGAAGTGATCAAAAATGACCACATCTAGCTATATCTGTGCAGTTGTAGATCTTTTCAAGAGGTGGAGAAACACAGTTTTCAGTTGATATAATTGTTCATTCATAAAAGATGAGCCCCAGAGGGTTTTTTTTTTTTTATTGAATAATTGGAATTGAAACAAGGAAGGAGAATGGTTAGTCAAGAGCAGCTGCTTGAAAGGTGTCTGAGGTAAGCGCACTTTGTGACTCTGGTAAAGGCCTTGGATTTGAGGGAGGGGAGCAAAATAGAGGCCTCTCATGATGTATTGCTTTATTTATCTCTTAGAAAAATAGGTAGTAAAATATAATTTAAAATATGAGAGGGAGAGGGAATACTGAGCAGCACCTGAGGCTTATCCAGATTTAAACTGTGCAGTCACTGGGAGCCTCTGTATGTAGGAAATATGCACTGGAGTATTAAGGACTAATGGGCCATACTATCTGCAACTTACAGTTGAAAAACCCTCAAACACAGAGAATCTGATAGCGTTCCACAGCCTATTTCTATGATTTTTGTATACATCAAAAATAATTTCAAAATAAAATGTTAAAAGGGGACTTAACCTTCTGCAGGGTCTTTTCTTTTATAAAGTGGAAGGTTTTTGTTGTTTTTTAAGTTCACAGAGATGCTAGATTTCAAGTTTTTTAAAATTAGAATTTTAAAATTTTCTTATCAGGGGTTGGAGGGATGGCTCAGGAGTTAAAAACACTAGCTGTTCTTGCAGAGGGTCGGGTTTGATTCCCAGTGCCCACATAGTGGCTCACAGCTGTCTATAACTCCTGTTCCAGGGGATCTGAGACCCTCTTCTGACCTCCACAGAGACCAGGCAAACACGTGGTGAACCTGCAAGGCAGAACTTCATACACTAAAAGTGAAAAAAACTAGAAGATTATTTTTTTTATTACTCACCCTGGGTCTTATGACTAGCAGTAAAAAGACAGAGAGAGAGAGAAACATGGATGGAGCTTTGTCAGAAGTAGTTGCAAGACCAACTGGAGAATACGGGCTGGTCAGGTAACACTACATGTGGTCTGAGTGTCATAGACAGTACATGACGGCTGCTGATCATGTGGGTGTGATTATAGTAACAGACAAGCAAATATGGGTGATGTTAACTGCCATAGCATTGAGGCTGTGTGTGCTAGCTAGCATTCATCACGGCTTCCGCACACTCTGTGTTTGAAAGCTTTCATAAAATGTTAAGAAAACAAACACCTTTCTCTGTTGTGAGGTTTTCTTTCTTTGCAAAATGTTAAATAATTTTAAATAATTAAAAAAATGTCTTAAGAGGAGATGTCAACTTATCGGTAGTATCATGTCATGAGATACGGGGCCAAGGAAAAAGGAAAGTTTCATCTCTTCAAAGATTTTTGTAGTGTTTGGGTTTTTTAGAATGTTAGTTGGGTACGAGATTTTTTTTTTTTTAAGTGACACATGAAATACATTTTCAGAAGGAAGTGTTGGTGAAATGAGACTTTTTAAAAAGATTTTATTTATATTTGTGTATGTATGTGTGTGTTTGTGTGTGTGTATGTGGCGTTACTGAATTTGGGCCCCTTGCAAGAGTAGTATTTTTGCCCTTGTAACCTCTCAGGCACTTCACCAGCCAAGAGACTAACTTTTACTGCCATGCTCTACTATACATGTCTAAGTAATTAAAATTTTAAACAAACATAAACAAATGTATACTAGTAACTTATAGATTTTAGTGAGACAAAAGGATGCTAAAAATGTGAACATGCACCCTCATTTCAACAAGAAGAGCTCAGGGTTTTTGTTGTTGTTGTTTTAAGGTATACAATGGCTGTAAAGAATTTCATCCTGTCAATGTGCTGTAATTCTCCAAAGCATCTTCATTATAAACAGTGAAGGGATGAACATCTTGTCTACCATCCCATTAACAGCGTCTTTAAAATGCATTCTTAGTAGCAAGAGGTTCAGATCTGGAGGAGATAAGGTTGTCTGCGTATATATTACCAAAAAAATTGAAATGCAGCACTGGTTTTGCCAGTCAATTTGAATGGTAGACACAGCCTCTGATGTGGCAGGTAGCCTCTAAGTAGTTGGTATTCAGGTGTATCCAGCAGGCACGTGCCAATGAAAAGCAGAAGCGTGTGTTGGATGGGATACGAGGTAAAGTGTGTCCCTGGAAATGGCCTTGTAGCTTAGCTACAAAAATCCTGGCCTAGCCTGTGTGAGGCTCTGAGTTCAATTTACAGCATCACAAAAATTAATTAATTGAAATAAAAGTGTGAACCTCCTCCCCGGCTTGAGTCCATCAGAACCTCATGGTATAATACATTGTACACATGTATGAAATTGTCATAGAATCAAAAATAAATAAATGCAAAACAGTGACTTTACTTGAAACCAGAATATTCTAGTTTCATTTCTGTGGCTATGATAAGCTATTATGATAAAAAAAAAAAAAGGGAGGGGGCAACACGGGAAAGGAAGGCTTTATTTGGCTTACAATTCCAGGTTACAATCTGTCATTTCGGGGATGTCAGGGAAGACACTCCCTCAAGCAGATGGTCACGCCACCCATCCACAGCCAAGAGGAACATAGGCAGCCGTGTTGCCTGCTTAGTCCTTGCTCCCAGCCACCACCCCCCCATCTCAGGGAATAGCACCCCAACGGCTGGGCCCTCCTGCATTAATTACCAGTAAAGTCACCCCCCACCCCCCAGCGACATACCAATAGGCCAACCTGATCTAGGTAATTCTTCAGTTGAGGCTTGTTTCTCCAGTGTTTCTGGAGAAACAAGGTTGTGGCAAGTTGATAATTAAAAACTAACCAGCAGGGCAGGAGAGATGGCTCAGTGGCTGCTTTTCCACATGACCCGTTTGATTCCCAGCCTTCACTGGCACCTCAAAACCCCCTATAACTCCAGGTAGGGGGTCTGACTGCTCTTCTGACCCCTGGGCACTAGACGTATGCAGGTATTCATCCATACACATCAAAATAAAATACAAACTAACCAGCATATAGGACCTTTGCAGATATAACTACTTAGGATGAGTTCATCTTGGCTTAGGATAATTCAGTGGTAAATACCCTTACAAGAGAAAAGAAATACAGGACACAGTAATATGCAGTATGGCCTATGATGGCAGACACACAGGAAAGACCCACTTTATAGTACTTTGTCTCAGCAGCTAAGAAAAGGAAAATGTGATCCTCATGGCATCACTTATGGCTGTGAAGAAGACAACTATAGGCAACAGTGGATGACTGCTCCCAAATTATAGGATATGTGTAGTGAAAATCCACAGGGCTACCAGAAAGAATGAACTGGTCACCAGTATGCTTTGTCAAGTGAAAAGCAGATCAGCGACACCCTGTAGGACACAGTCTCTCCGTGTGTGGAGAGAGTGTGGAGAAAGGATGCATGTCCATATGTGAATCACGGAATGACTTCCAGGGAGAGGGACTGGGGAACTTGGGGTCTGAGGCTGAGGGAGCTTCTGTGCTGTCGTGGAGAAGCACTTCTGCATTCACTTCCTGCCTGTGGTCTGTGTTTATGAGCAGTGTTTCCTCTGTTCGAGGGATGTTGAGCTTTTATCATTGCTTTCAAGAATTTAGGGTATTTCCCCTAGGGTTCTTTGTTTGAATTTTTAAAATAATATGGGGCCGTGCTAAAACATCAATAGAAGTATGCATTGTGGAAAAAAAAAATGTGTTTCCTTGAATCAGGAGCCAAATAAGGTCAGTCTATTGGAGTTCACTGATACAGGCTACAGTTCATTATTTCTCTCTTTTTTATTTCTTCTCTCCATTCAAACTCAGGTTTGAAAGCATTTACAGTATTTACTGAACTCAATCTTAGAGATCGACTTTCATGTTTCAATATGGATATTAAAAGGACACTCGGTGTAACTAGTCAAAAATTTCAGCCTCAAACTTACAAATGTTTGGTCTTAGGGTCTTTACAATGAACCCAGAGTTGAGTGTTAGCTCTGCTTTGGCTTCAAGGAAGAACATTTTGTTTACTGATGGGACTATCTCTTAATGCTGGCATAGCATCTTCTTAGTAGTCCTTTCGTCATTGATTTTTAATAGTTATCTGTAATTATATGAATGGATTTGAGTAGAAAGGTATTTATGCTAAATCCAAATATTAGCCCTTAACCAATTACAGTGGTAATAAGGAGGGAGACAGAAAATGCAACTGCCCAATATTCTTGAGGCTTATTGGTTAAGCCTAAAGAGTTCAACCAAGATTCAGGAAGGAAAGCCTGTGAAACCAAACTGAGAGGGTTGAAGAGGACAAAGCCACAAGGCACTCTTCTGGAAAGGCAACGGTGAATTTACCATCTTCCTGTGGCTTTAAACAGTCCGAGGGGAGGACAGGACTGGGCCAAACTATGGTTCTGAGTCCTGCCCTCTTGTGAGGGCCTCTGTCCCTGCCTCAAGTGAGGCTTGAAGAATGTGGGTAGAGTCTTCCTTAGTGTAGGGTTTTTTCCCAAGCTCTCCACCTTGTATCTGGGCATGCACACATACGTGTGTGTGTGTGTGTGGTGTGTTGATTCACAGTCATCACAGTGTTAAGCAGATTGCCCACAGCATCATTATCATGTTCATCTGTCTTTTGTATTAATTTGGATCAGTACTAAAAATGTCAAAACCTTGGTGCAATTCCAGTTTTCTGGGGGGGGGGGGGTCTTGTTTTGCTTTTATCAACAGTGTTACAGTTGTCCATCAAGGGGTTCCTTGTACCCAACTCTTTCTGCTTAAAGTAATTAAGCAGGCCCAGGGGGTTGTCAGTGGGTAAAGTGCTTGCTGTACAAGTGTGAGGATCTGAGTTCAGATCCCTAGAGTACAGCAGTAGCCTGTAACCCCAGAAGAAGGTAAATAGGGCTGGGGGTTGGAAATGCATTGATTTCCACTCTCAGGCTGCAGGCCAGTGCAGCTCACATGGCCAGCCCCACGAACAGTGACAGACTATGTCACAAAAACGCATTGGAGAGAAGGGATAGGGAAATTGGCTTCGGCTCTACACATAAACGAACGCACCCCTACATACATGTAC
This sequence comes from Meriones unguiculatus, assembly GCF_030254825.1. NCBI lineage: Eukaryota > Metazoa > Chordata > Mammalia > Rodentia > Muridae > Meriones > Meriones unguiculatus. The sequence continues at coordinate 14,419,979 of NC_083358.1, read as the reverse complement.
TTACATATGTGTTCAACAATACCCACAAGTAAATATTTATTAACATGAGTAGCCATGGCTAGGCCTATCAATTCATCCGGACTTAGAAATCAGGGCTATAATTATTTTTAATGAAATTTGTTTTCCCTGTTACATTTATTAGAACATCATGATGACTTTCTAGAGCAGCAGAGTCAAGAATACATACTCCTCTTCTCACCCTGCCTTTGACTAAGGGGAGTTCTGGAGTGTGCCTCTCGTCCTCTTGTGGAGAAGCTCATTCATCCAGGATACACCATGATTTTTAGAAATACAGAACAGGTTCCCCAGGCACCATGCTGTGGCTGGACACCAGACCCTCAGCCCAGCCCTAGCCCAGCAGGGTCAACAGACTGCCAACTGCTTTTCTACCTTGGTTTGTGTCTTTCCCACATTTGCCCTTCCTCCTACTGGGTCCTGTAATTCTGGTTTTCATCTCTACAGGGCAGGCCGCATCTTGGAATAAGACTGAAGACTTGCTGGAGATAGTGAAAAAGCTACAGGAAGGTCAGGTGTCCTGTATCTGAATTTCAGATTTTGAGTTGGGCAAACAGGGTTAGAACCTAAAGCCCTCAACACACAACTCAGGAAAATCATACTATTGTTCTTAATCAGTTCCATTTGTAAAAAATGGAAAACTGAAGTTCCATTTGTGGAAAACTGAAGTTCCACAGCTGAAAATTTAAAATCTTTAAGAGGATGGAAAATCCTTCTCCACTTATGGGGCCACATAAGTACAACACCCCCTCCTGCCACACACACACACACACACACTCCATTCACCAGTTAATTTATCTTTCCATCCATCCATCCATCCATCCATCCATCCATTCATCCATCCATCCATCTAACATATATTTGCTTATTCATATTCATGATCCACAGGCAAGCAGCAGTAGTATTTGCCCATCTGCTTATTAGAGCTGTGGCTTGAATCCCACGATCCCACTGAGTTACTTCCCCATAGCAACAGTTTTTACATGATCAAGTGTCTTCCTGGGGTTATTTTTTAAAAAAGCAACATTCAGGGGTATATATTCCTTGTCCTTTTAAAAACCACAAGTGACAAATGACAATACAGAGTAATTTGTACTTGGCATTTCTGTTGAGAAGGAACCTGGAAGCCAGCTCACACTGAGTGCCCAGTGAAGGGCTGGAGCAAACACTGAGTTTGAAGTGAGGCCTCCTACCCCACCACCTCCCCACCAGCCCATTCTCAGCCTCAGTTGTTGTAGCCACTGATTTACTTTGCCTTTCTCCCACCGTGGCTCACACCGTTCTTTGCTGCTGTTGGCTGCACTGAAATTTTGTATAAAAACTGCAGTTCTAGAAACATGTAGTGATCTATGCTGACCATCTCCAGAAAAATGAAGTCCCTCTGCAAGGATTTCTGCCAGTTGTGATTAGCACCCTGGAGGATATTTCTAGTTTCTAGGAAGGGACTCTGTCATCCGGGGCTAAGCTTATGAACCCCAGATTGCTTTAGGTGTTGGCAGTGAGATGCAGCAAATGTAAAGCATCCATATCCCAGTGCCTGTGGCTCACCTTTGATGAAGCAGGAGGAAAGCTTCTCCCTGTCAAGCTGTAAAAATGGGCCTTGAGGTCAGGAGCGATGCTCTAAAAAGACAGAACTTGCAAGGTGGCACCTGTCATCAGAAAGCCGTGCTGCCTTCATGATAGCCAGAGGCCAGGAAGGCAGCAATGGCAGCCCGTGCTGCCAGCTTTGAGGAGAGTGGGGCCTGGGGCAGGGCTCCACCAGCGTCCACAACACTCCTGTTGCAGCTGTAAGCCTCCACTGTGGCCCTGTAGGTCCTGCTTCCTCTTTTCCTCCCACTGGCTTACCCATTCTCTGTGGCCTTGCATGTGGGCCTTACCCACTCGAACTTGCAAGAGATTCATTGTTGCTCCCTCTACCTGGAATAGCTCCCACTCCACACACCCCTCCCCACGGTGCACAGGGCCTGCCCCTTTCCCTTAACTTGAGATCTTTCCATATTTCTAGAAACCCCAGCACCCAGCACCCTTCGGGTCTTTCACATCCCACCTTGTGTTGTCTTTGTAATGGCACTGCTGCCAGACTGAGTCATAGCTGTCTCCCCTACCCAGAATGCAAGCCCTGCAAGGTCCTGTTACAGACCCCAGCACAAGGCAGGTGCTCCATAATAGCCAGTGGATGTCTAGCAGTAGAAACTGGCACCAGATTGCAGTCCTCTACCTCCACCCCAACTCCCCAGTCTTACCCCCCCCCCCCCCCGCCTGGGACAGCTGAGCGCCTGTCTTTTCTGGCTCAATCTTTCCTCTTTCTTCAGAGGGGAGCCTGGAACCCCAGATTGAGGACCTGATTCATCGAATTAATGACCTGCAGCAAGGTACATTTGGGAATCTAGACTGGCCCGTTGATAGGAGCAGGAAGGATCCTGGACTCTGAGGGCTTCCCACCCAGCACTGTCTAAAAGACAATGAGCCATGGCACAAGCTGCAGGAAAACAGCAAGGCTGCTCTCACACAATGCCTTCTTCCCTTCTTTGGCCCAGCAAAGAAGAGGTCCAGTGAGGAACTGGGAGAGGCTCAAGCACTCCAGGAGGCCATGCGTCAGGAACTAGATTCCTGTGAGTGGGACCAAAGGAGGGATCCAGGGATGCCCTGACCGAGGCTGGCATTTTCAGACATGACTCGGGGGCCTTTGCCCAGCCTGTGCCCTCACCCGAAGTCTTCTTAACCCATACAATTTCAGATTGCCCGCTCTGTAAGGTCACCTTGCGGTTCTCAGCTCAGACAGCCCCGAAAGGCACACCTGGGTGATCTCATCTGAAAACAGAATCCTAGCCTCTCTCCACCCTCGTTTCTCTTTCCCTCTGCCTGCCCTCCTTAATTTATTTCCTTGGAGCCTCTATTTCTACGTGACATGGTATTTGCCTCTTTAATAGTTCACTCTTCCTTCCAGCATGAACTTTTTCTTTCTTCAGGGTAGTTACTCCTGTGACTGTTGGCAGTTACAGAGAACATGGTTATGGTGGGCAGGGCAGGAAGGAGCAGGATGGCCCCTACAGGAGATGGTTACAAGCGTAGGAGGAAGATACCTCCCTTCTCCCCTGTCTTCCGTGTGATTTTGCCTATTGGATGAGATTGCAGTAGCTTCTAGGGCCTGAAAGTGTCACCGTGTTTTCCAGTGAATGAAGAGAAAACACACCTCGAGGAGGTCTTGTGCAAAAAGCAAGGTATTTGTCACTCTTCCTTAGCCTTCCCACTGCTTCACAAAGCCCACGCGCCTGAGCAGCCACGGGAGACCTACTGAGAACTAGGTCATGGGGCTTCACTCAGTTCTCTCCCCTGGCCACTCACATGGAGGATGCACCCAAGCCCTGTGAGTGCCCACCCATGTCCACAGTGACATGGGCCCGTGGGCTCTGCCTGACCTTGTTTCCCCAAGAGCCCTCATCAGCCCGCCTTGTTTGATTTCTCCACAGAGGCTCTGTTGATCCTCCAGCAGCATTGGCAAGAGAGGGACTGTGAGGCTTGCTGGTAAGAGTCCTTCCCAGCTCTGCCCCAGCTCGAGTTGGAGGGAGCAAGAGCTAATATAATGGGTCATGGCTACACACTCCTCATTTCCCTTTTATAAAACAGACATCAAGACAGGATAGTTCCCTGATCACCAAGTGTCGGTGATAGGACAAATTCAACAGTGTGCCCATCTGTGCCCTCAAACATACAGTTTTCTTGGGAAGACACATTTGTAGGGGCAGTAGGACGGACAAGACTGTGGTCCTCCAGAGGGATATGTGGATCACATGTAACAAAAGAGGGTGGGGGAGGGAAGAGCAGTATTCTCAGGGCTCACACAGAGTCTGCCTGTGAATGATCTGTCCCTTCCCGGAAGTATACCCTCTGGTTTTCAGGATTCAGACCAAGGCAGCTGGGGTTATTCCTAAGCTTGGCGTCTGATGAGCAGCTGAGTAAGGTGGGAGCAGGGCTTACACGAAGCAAAGGTGCTGAAGAGAAGAGCTTTTACAGACCCCCAAAGAGGAGCACTGGGCAGGAGCAGAAGGGACGAGCATGAGGCACCCCAGACTTGACTGTGCCGAGTGTGGGTCCTGGCCACAAGCTCATTGCCAGATATTTCCACAGGTTTAATGGTGAACTACTGAAGGAGGGGCTGGCGGATCTGACAAGTCAGCACAAGGACCTCTGGGAGTTCCATGTAAGCTGTGACATCCCATCTAATCTCCACTCCTCCCGGGGCTTTGGTGTCGGAATGCTCAGTCTCCAACCATGCTCAGGCCCTAGTGTCCTAGGAGAAACTTTGGCTCTTCTTCTCACCTTTGGGCTTACACCTGGCCACTTTTCACCACCATTTCCATGGCTTGCATCCTTTGCTGGCTACGGTCACAGCTTTTGTGGATTCTATGTTTGCCTCAAAGAGCCTGTGAGAACCTTAAGAAAACCTTCATTCAGCTGCAAAAGGGAGCCCCAGGCAGCATTCCAGACAGGGAGGGGGCAAAGGGCCCTTTCTACCTCAGGGTTCTTAGGGTCGGGGACATATGTCCCCAGAGTACAACCAAGAAAGCAAAGGAGATAGATTCTGTAGCCCTGGAATCTTGTCTCTGACTGGTGAGCATCTGACTATAGATGTTGTGCACATGAGCAGAAAAAGCTATGCAGGTTAGTGTGTGCATTTTGGGGAAAGGATGAGCCCCTGGAACATTTGAAGGCTGGCAATTGGGGAGTAGAGGTTGGGAAAGTTGTAAGTAATGGAGGGTACATGGGAATCCTGGGTGAAGTGAGTTTGTAGACACAGCAGAAACTGCAGAGTTTTAAAAAAAAATAGATGTAGGGAAGGATCTAGGTTAGAGAAGGACGTTGTCAAAAGTGCAAAGTGGGGTGGGCTGCAGGTGTTGTCAGGGCAGAGGAACAGAGAGACAGGCCTCCATCCTTGCAGGTCCTGCAGCAGCGACTGGCCCAGGAGATCAGCGCAATGGAGCACAGCAAAGATCAGCTGCTGGTGGAGAGTGAGGCTCAGGCAGGGATGGGCGGTGGGGCATGTGGCTCGGGACCCACCCTGATGTCCCACCACTGCCTGCAGGGACTTTGCTGCATACCAGGCTGAAGGAGGTGGAGCAGAAGCTGCACAAGGCCAGGGAGGTCCAGAGCACCCCAGGGAACTGTGGGTGAGAGGAGGGACATGGCCCTCACCCTGGGTCTCAGATCTTAAAGCCTCTGCCTTGATTCCTCCTCCCTGATGCCCTGGGCCACCACTTGCTCGCTTTTCTCTGCTTTTCTCATAGGCTGAAGACAGAGCTGGAGAAATTAGGAGAGCAGACCCAGAGCATCCCAGAAGCCCAGAATGATAGAGGAGAGGTAGGCACCTGGTGAATAGAAGCAGAGACTAGAGAAAAATAAGTGTGTGTGTGGGGCCTCCTCAGAGGTCCCCTGAGTAAGAGGACCATAGAGGTCTGGACATCTCCAGTACTGGGACACTCTGAGGGAGTCACCAGGAGCCAGCAGGTGGAGATAAGAGGATGTCTGAGTGAAAGTGTCTAAGGTCCGGGCCCCTGCAACCTGTCCTTGCTACCCACAGGCTGGTCAAGAGGAGCAGCATTATTTGGAGCCATTGGTAGAGATACCAAGGACAGAAATGCCATGTTAAGCCTTGAGGACCTACCAGGGCTCACATCCCTTCCAGTCCTACCAAGAAATAAATATGATTCCAATAGTCCACTGAGTGTGTGTATATGAAGTCGCCAGAAGTAAGAGGCCCTAGCCATGAGGAGGGCATGTGTCCAGGGCATCTCTGGGTGGAACATCAGGGGGACCTCACTCATCAGCCAAATCACAGGCACATAACAGATATTCCATAAATGCTCGTGAGCAGTCCAGTGAGGGTCAGATGGTGTGGGTTCACCCCATCTCCCTGGCCAAACCCAGGGGTTCAGAAGCATCCATTGATGCATCCATAGAGACCCAGGCAGGCACTCCTGTGGTCCAGAGAAGCCCTAGCACCCCTCCCCCACAGGTATTAGTGTTCCCTGCAAGCTCCTTGGCATCTCAGACCTGTCCCTCTCTCCTGTACGCACTCTTGCAGCTGAGTTCTTGTCCCCTTCCCTTGCCATCCAGACATCCAAGCCAACGTTTTCTCGGGGCAAGGTTTCATCTGGGGTGACCTTGGCACTGGGTCTCCTGGTGGCTTCTGCAGTCACCACAGGGCTGTCAATATATATTAGAACTGAGGTAGAAAGACATCAACTCTGTAAAACAGGAAAGGATTCTGAGGAGGCAGTCGGGGGGAAGTGCTAAGAGCACAGTCTGAACAGCCACTGGGCAGGATAAGGCAGGGAGAGTGGGCTTGCTTCGCAGTGGGGCAGGGGTATATTAGTTACTGCTTGTGATGAACTACCATGACTAAGGCAATGCATTGAAGAAGCAGGTTATATGGGCTTGGCATGCCAGAGGGCTAGAATCCATAATGGCAGGGGCAGAGTGGCAGCAGGTGGCTTGAGCAGGAAGCTAAGAAATCATATTTCAACCCACATGCAGGAAGCAAAGAAGGAACTGGAAGTGTGGTCCAGGCCATAAACTCTCAAAGCCGACCACCAGTGATGTGCTTCCTTTCCTCCAGAAAGACTGCAGTACCTAAAAGTCCTGCAACCTTCCCAAACAGTGCCACTAACAGGAACCAGTGTCCAGATACTTGAGTACATGGTGATGGTGGTGGGGGGTGGTTCTCTTTCTCACTCAAGCCACCACAGGGGATGATGTGCCTCTCTTTGGAGACTGGGCACTTTAGTGAAAAGAATCTGGGGCAAACTGTCTCTGCTACAATCCCAAGTTTTAGCTCTTCTACCCAAGAGCTCTCTGGTTTTGAGCAAATCACTTCCTTGTGAATCCACAGGAGAATGAGGATTCCTGCTGGGCCTTCCTGAAATCTTCCTGCTCTCCAGCCCAAGTCATCAGAATTCACACGTTTCACCCTTGCTCTCTCCTCCATCTCCTTAGTGAATGTAATGAGCCATTTGGTTTTTTAATGAAAAGCTGAACACCAGAGGCCAGGTAACTTTTATAAAGACAGAGGTTTATTTCAGCTCATGGTCCTAGAGCTACAAGGTTGAGAAGCCATGCCAAAGTCCCAAGTTGACAGGACTTCAGATATCTAGAGATACAGAACATACCTGTGTATCACTTTGGGTCTTTCCCTGTTCTTCCAAAGCATCAGAGTTTGAGGATGGGTGCCCCGCCCTAAGAATCATATTGAATCATACGAATCATAGCTATTTTCCAAAGGCCTGGACTCTGAGCACCATAGTCCCATCAAATGTCCATCCTCTTACTCCTTCATGATGACAGTTTCATACAATTTCATACGACAGTTAAGTGAAGCTTATTTGTTTGGCAGTGCTGGGGATGGAACCTCCAGTCTTGCCTATGCCAGGTAAGCATGCTACCCCTGAGCCATATCCCCAGTGCCAATAGGGATAAATTCCAGCTCATAAAAACTCACAGGACTCTTGAACCCTAACAGGTTAATTTAATTTTCCCAACTCTAGCAGTTCCACGTGCTTCGACCACCCACCATACTCCTGGCACTTTGCTAGTTGCTGAGAAGTCAGAGAAAATGTTCCTCTCACAGGTTCTGCCACTACAGAGCTTAAAGACTCCACAGGAGGAAATATGCTCAGTACTAAAAGGCAATGAGGGAGGGTGTCAGAGGGGAAGTACCTCGTCAGCAATTGGGCACTTCCTCTGTGACTCAGTGCTGTGTGACCTTTCTGAGGAAACAGTGAAAACACAACCCTCTGCCAACCCAAGAGACTTCCACAGAAAATGGAGTCAAGAAGACAGTTTTTTTTTTTATTACGCAATCATGAAGTCAGTGTGTGGGGCCACAGCCCAGACAGTCTGCTAAAGCAATCCCAAAGATGGAAGCATCACCCTTGATGACCAGGCAGATCCAACCCCTAAGCAACAAGTGGTCTTCAGGTAAGTGCATGTTCCACTTTGTCACACAGCTAACACCGAATCAATCCGACTGGCTGTATCCATTTGTTTTACACAAGTGAAAATCACTACTGGCAGTTTTGGAGGAAGGCACCTACCGAAGTCACTACTTCCCCACCACAGGGACCAGGCCACAGGGTCCTTAAAAAAGGTCTCCCTGGCTCATCAGGGTGGCCAGCCGGTGGTTCTTCACTCTGGAACACTTTTGTGTGCAGACAGAGAGGAAGTTCTATCCTGGTATGGAGGTCCACTGCTGTAATCCCAGCACTGGGGAGGCAGATCTCTAGTGAAAGGAAAAGTACAGGCTGCATAGAGGACTCTGGAGATGATGTAAAACAGCAGGGTATGGGAGAATTAGGCACATTATTCCCAATCGCTATCTGTCCTTACAGTTGTGAGCAAGTCCCTTCTTTCTAGCACTCCTCCCCTCCCCCTTTCTATGTATAAAGAGATGAGAGATGTGTATGAGTGTTCATCATTTTTAGGCACCCAGTTTTAGACCTGACCAAGGTTGTTTGAAGCTCAGCTGACTCTCATTAACCCTGGTCTCATTGAAATCCACCCGCCCACCTGTGGTTGCGATGGGAGACCCACTTATTCTTCATTGCATGAATCCCAGCCCCAGAGCGCTCACAGCTGGTGCCCATTGTAACATCAAATGATGAACACAGGAGTCATGGACAGACTCTTGCTTTACTGTGTATTCTTTGAATTATACACTCCAAAGCCCCTTGAGAAAGCAGAAGGGCTAAAACCAGGACCATGATCCTAATACCAGTATATGTCTGACACTCTCTCTGTCTTCTGTTCTCTACCTGATGGCTACTGCTTCCTCCAAACCTCCCCTCAGTCATTGTGACCTATTGATAGATACTGGTTGTAGGTGCTGCAGTAGAGAGAGGGGCTCACCAAGATGCTAAGGCTTCATTTTCCGAAGGAGCAGAGGGGTTCAGCCTCTTGATGAAAGACTGACAAGAAGCTAGCTCACATCAGTTATTTTATTCAAACATTATACAAGGTTAGTTGAGGACGGGAAAGGTTCCAACTACCAGTTATCTGGCCCTTGCTGCCCAAGAGAGCAGACAACCCACAGCAATTTCAGCCCCTTTGACCATGGCTAACCATAATCAAAAGTTAAGACCTCCAGGTTTGCAAGGAGTGTCTTAGGACCAAGGTCTGTGCAGCTGCAAGCAAGCACCAAGTGCAGATCCTCTAAAGAGACAGTATTTATTCAAGGTTCAAACAGTCTCAACACAACTTCTTAGCCTTGTTGAGACATTTCACCCAAAGCCAGACACAAAGGCTTACTACACATTTCACTAGAATAACCTCCTTGGGACTTGGTAGGCCTTACACTACAGTAAAGAAACGTATCTAAAAGACATCCCATAAACATCTGTGACTAGTCCCCATGCCTAGGAAGAGGTAGAATTAATACTCGGTCTACAGAGAGCCCCCCAAACTAAACAGATTGTAGAGTTATCCATCAGTAGAAAGTTTGAACGAGGTACCAGCCATCCAGAGCATATTAGTGATTCTGGGTATGTTCTACAAACTACCAATTTTCTAATTGGACTGCAGGCTGAAGTCAACAACAACCCTGTGATAATAGGGATGCCAAGAATTGCCTTGAAAGGGTAGGGTTCTGTCCCTCTGGGATGCCATCCCAGCTATGACTGGATTTACTTAAAATTTTTCCAGGAGATGATGTGCACTTGGCCTTGCAAAGCACTTACCCAGAAATAAGAAGCATAAGTATTGATTGAGGTAAGCTTCCAGGAAAAATGATATGTGGACTCCCTGCGTCAGCAGCACCGGGGAACTGGCTAGGAACTCGGGAAGCTGGCTCCTACCCCAGACCTCCTGAGAGGAACCCTGCAGGTGGGCACAGCTATCCGGGTTCCACGAGCCTGCCGAGGGTCTCCACTGTCCACATTTGAGAACCAAACTGCTGCAGAAAAGAGCTTCTGGCTTTTCCTGTTCATTCGTACCTCATGGTAGAGGTTTTCAAAAGTCAGATCCTAGAGCCAAACATTCCTGATCCCAGCCAGGGACCCCCTTATTCGAAAGTGAAGTTCAAGAGAGCAGGCATGGTGGCGTGTGCGTGAAATGTCATCTCATGGAAAGCTGAGGCAGGAGGCTTGAAAGTCTGAGTCCATGCTGAACTGTACACAGAGACAGGTTTCCTGTGAGAAGAACAGCTGGTTTCTCATCAGATTAGATGTTAGGCCACGGGCCAGCAAAGAACTGTTCTGAAGCACATTCCATAGACATCTGTCTGTGAATACAAAGTGCGACCCAAGAAAAATTATTTAAATTGACGTCTATAATCAGCTGCAAATTAAAGACTAAAATAATAGCTTCAATAGAGTTATATAAAATGCCAGTTTTATTTGTCCTTTTTTAAATTTAATGAGCACCGTATGTATAACATAGATAAAACATCTATAATATAGATTCTATCACTCCCATTACTTCCCCCCCAAATTCCTTCCTTGTCTTCCCTCCCAAATTCATGTTCTCTTTTTAATTATTACCTTTACATATATATGCATGCACATCTCTCTCTGTATGTATGTATGTACACTCAACCCACTCAGTCCATTTAGTTCATATGTACATGTGTTCAGGGCCAACCACTTGGGGCTGGACATGTTATGTGAAAACTTATCCCTGGTGGAAACTATTCCTTTCTCTCAGCACCCATAGCTCTTCATCTCGGGGTGAGACCAAGTGGAATTTCCCCAGCGCATATTGGTATGTCACCTGATGTTGTCAGTATGCAGCTCTTATTTATGGAAGCATATTGTGGAGGTTTAATGGGTGCATTTTGATCAAAATGCAGAGAATAGGGGACTATAGGGTCTCCAACTGCAACTGATACATCTGCAATGCAACCTCTGTCCGCATAAGGGAATTAAAAAGTCCATGTTTTGGTGTGACTGATAGGCATATCTGTGTCCAACCTAGCTATAAACAATGAACACATACACCTGTCAAATAGGATTCTTTTTTTAGGTTAGGGCTCATGTATCCCTCTATAGCCCTAGCTGGTGTAGAATTTGTTGTGTTCACCAATCTGGCCTCGGATTCATAGAGATCCAGTGGCTTCTGCATGCTGAGTGCTGGGATTAAAGGCATGTGCGTTCCACCACACCCCAGCAAGCTAGTATCTGTATGAGTAACTAAGATCAGGGTAGGACAAATGTCAGCATGTTCTGTGTGGGTCAGATGACAAGTAGCATTGAATCACCGTGGTAGGTGATTTCTTTCCAAATGTTAAGAAATTTTTCGGTACTTTGGGCTAAGATGACTGAAACTCAACTCTAACCTTTGACTATCCCCTTTTAAATAAAGCCTTTTTTTTTTAAAAAAAAAAAAATTCTAGAATGGTTTATTTGATTTTTTTTCCTTCTGTTTGTTTTTTGTGCTCTACTTCCAAAGACAATTTACTTTAGGTAGCCATGTTTAATGATAACATTCCTTTTAATGAATTTAAAGTTTAAAAATGAGTTTCTTGATAGTATTGAAAATAAAAACGAATCAACGTGATGTGACGGCAAGAGCTGACATGAATGCCAGTTTTTCCTGTGCTAAAGGCTGAACAAAAGCCACAGCCTTGAGTTGTCGGAGCCGTGAAGAAATGAGAATGAGTCTGCGGGAGCTCTGAACATGGTCAGAACTGACCCTGTCATGGCATAAACAGTAATAATTCATACAAGTCTAAAAGATGATCCCTGTACTATGAAAGTAGATTTTCCTGTGAAAGAGATACAGTGTTTAAGTGATGTTAAACATTCTTCTCTCTGTCTGTCTGTCTGTCTGTCTCTCTCTCTCTCTCTCTCTCTCTGTGTGTGTGTGTGTTCCTTTATGTGCACATATGTATACAGTTGTTTGAGCCTGGAGAAGTCAGAGGTCAGAATTCAACCTCAGATGCTGTTTTTCAGATGCTGGTTTTTGAAACAAGATCTCTTACTAGGACCTGGGGCTCACTCATTAGGCTAGGCTCACTGACCAGCAAGTACCAGGGATTCTTCTGGCTTCATCTTCCTAGCATTAAAGTCACCAGCATATACCTAGGTTTTTACATGGCCTATGGGTATTGAACATGAGTCTTCTTGATTGTGCAGCAAGCATTCCACTGCCAGGTTCCTCTCCCCAACATCCCTGGTTGACCATATTTGAGCATCTTTATACAGACTGATAGAATTCTAATAACCAGGATGAACATACTGTGTACTGCTGGTGTATCTCTGCTCGAGGCATTGTATAGGATACTGATTAACTCACTGTGAGTTGACTTGACAAAACGAAGGCTTTTCAAATACAGAGGGGTTGATAGCAGAGCAAAAGTTACAAACAACCTGTTGAGAGAGTTGAGGCTGAAGGATTTGAGAGCATTTTGCATGTGGACCTCCCCCATCTGATAAGAAGCCAGGGAGGTAAATTAAGACCTGCTCACAAACACTACTGTTCAACAGGAGAATCAGCAGCCATGTTGGATAGGAGAAGCTCGTCTACACAGGTAACTGTGTAGGCAGCAGCTGACAACTGAGCAGCAGATGTGTGTAGCGGTTGGGGTGTTGAGGTAAAGGTCTGATGGGTGAAAACGAGTGTGCGCTGATCCCAAGATCATTTTGGTGGATAATCCCCATTGTGAACGAGACAGATTTTTAAGATTGTCAAGGAAACAAGCCTCTGGACTTACCTGTGGAGGATTGTTTAGATTAGCTTAATTAAGAAAGGAAAGTGCACCCTAAGTGATGGGGGGTTCATGATGGCGTAAATAGAATGCAGCTGCGTAGGGGCATGGAGCGGTGGTAGGCTGTTCTGGGCATGATCTGATTTGTCATATGTAGACTGTAGTTGGGGAATCGGGGATTCCAGTCCAGCTTTTATGTTCACCTTGATACCGCCTGTCACAGTACCAACAAATTCTCATTCCACATTTTTTTTTTTTAAGAACAAGAGAACTAAATTCCAGAGAGATTATGTCTTTTATCCAAAGCCAGTAACAGAACAGAGAAACCCAGCTACGCCCACCGGGGTCCAAAAGTTATGCGCCCTGTACTGTCCCATGGGAAGTCAGCTGTAGGGGGATGACCTTTACCCCATTTTAATTGCTTAGAAATCTCAAGGCCCTTGATTGATTGATTGCTTTGCATCAGAGTGAAATTGAGAAACAGTTACCAGAATGGGCTAGTGCTGTCCATACTGTAAAACTATCAGGGAGACGGATCATGGCTGGCAGTGTCCAGCAAACCTCACAGCATTCATTTCAATTTTCAAAGTGGGTTGATGGCGATTTAATTTTGTGACATGACTGGCTTTCAGAATAGCAAATGCTCTGTTTCAGAAGGCCCCCAAATGACTGGCTTTCCCTCAGCCTTCCTGCTTGGCTGATTATTTTGTTTGTGTAGAACTGTTTTAGAGTGGATTCCAGGAGGGAAGCTACACCTTTCAAGAGGCCACGAAGGTCTCCTGCTTGTCTTTTTGTCACAGTACTCTTGCTTCACATTGCAGGGACAGTAAAATTCACATATTACTTAAGTGATCCTCTGTTCCTAACTGCCCAGTGTGCTCCTCACACCTGCCTTCTGTCATCTTCTTCTTAGTGCCACCACCTTCTTGACTGGCATTGCCACTTGCCTGGCCACTCTAAGAATCTAATTTCTCACTCTGTCTCTAGTCCCATCAAATACCCACTCATCAACCACAGTGTGGCCAGAAATAATTAACCTATACCATTTTTTATTACATTGGTGATTTTCTGTGAACTCATTAAATCCTTGTTAAGGCCCCAAATCCTTGTTCAGTCAGCCAGGCCCTCTATTAGTCTGCTGCAAGCCTGCCTTTCTAGTATCACCTCTCGCTGCTCATGATCCCTGCCCCCCACCTCCAAATCTCCCAAGGCAGAGATTACTTTTTCATTTGTGCTTACTTTGGATAAAGTACTCTGGATATCTTATTCTTTTTTTCCCACTTGTTTGTATTACTTGAGACAAGGTCTTGCTATATAGCCCCAGCTGGCCTGGCACGTGTTACATAGTCTAAACTGACCTTGAATGTACAGCAACCCCTCTATTTCCAGTTGAGATTACAGCTGCATGCCTTCACACCTGGCCTCCTACAATTTTTAAATTGACACATAAAATTTACACATACAATGGAGTATCATATGTTGCTTGGATACCCCATATACATTGTATGATGTTTAAATCTTGATAAGCATATTTTTGTCCTCAGTCAATTCAGTTGAGAGAACGGCCCTACTAGATTGGCCTGTGCTCAAGCCTGTGGAGCAATTTCTTGATTAACAATTGGTATGGGAGAGTCCAGTTCACTGTGGGTGGTGCCTCCTCTGGGCAGGTGGCCTTGAGTTGTATAAGAAAGCACAATGAGCAAGCAATAAAAAGCATGCCAGTAAGCAGCATTTTCCCCCACAGCTTCTGTGTCAGCTCCTGCCTTCAGTACTTGCCCAGATTTTTCTCAGTAATGGAGAGTTGTAAGATGAAATAAACTCCTCCCCAAGTTGCCTTTGGGCATAGTGTTTTACCACAGCAATAGAAACTCTAACTAATATAATATTTTACCCTAAAATATGTGTGTCTGTTTTTTTCTCCCACTTAAAATTTTAATTAAAATATAATTATATTATTTCCCCCTTCCCTCTCCTGTCTCATACCCCTGTCATATCTGTCCCCCAAATTCATGGTGTCGTCTTCTTTAATTACTGTTACATATATATGAATTCATATGTATTTGTTTTAGTGTGTAGATAATAAATAAAAATTAGCTTTTTTTTAAAGTTGCCCTCTTACCCTTTCTACAATGACACTATCATCCATAACATGGGAGGTCCCTCAGAATCTCATATGCCTCAGAAAGTTGTTTCAAAGGTCAGGAAGCTATGAGCAGAGGTTAGCAGGGTATGTAGGTGGCAGTGCTGTGTGACTTTCCCTGGGAAACATAGACTAATATCTCCTCACCCAGGATGGAGCACAGACAGTAGACCAAAGATTCCACCCAAGTCCAGCAGGGTAAACTAGTGCCTTCACTGGGGTCACTTAGAACAGCAGGGGTGATTTAAGGCAGCTGCATCATGGAAAAGCCTGCCCTAGCACGGGTGAAAGCTGCTCCGTGGAGCTGCACAGCTTGCACACGGCTCTCAAGGGGAGTCTGTCCTGACCCCTGCAGCCATCGCTACTTCTGGAACCTTGGGGTGGGACTTTGTGACTCATTTTCTGAGCACCCTCCGAAGGGGAATGTTCAGCTCTGAGGAAAGAGCTGCTTACCATGCAGGAAGGCACGTTGAGACCAGTAGAAGCTCTCCTGGTGGACGTCTTCTTTGACCTTTTACACCTGCCAGACTAGTTTGGAGATGTGGGTCACATAGACGCAGCCCTTCAGTCTGGCTTTTAGTCAGCAATGTCAGACAGCCTGGAGAATTACTAAGTGTAACTGTATCCAGTAGATGGCAGCATCTACCCAGAGACACATCAACTTCTGACTAACTCAGGATGGCTCGCACTATGCTCAGAAAACAGCAGAGGGCGCGAAGGTTGCGCTGCTGGGTGTTAAAGAACTGGTTTAGAAGTTCTTGCCGGAGTATCCTTGTGTCT
The DNA here is from genome assembly GCF_030254825.1 of Meriones unguiculatus. Lineage (NCBI taxonomy): Eukaryota > Metazoa > Chordata > Mammalia > Rodentia > Muridae > Meriones > Meriones unguiculatus. Next base: position 14,404,350 of record NC_083358.1, on the reverse strand, counting down.
GTGGCTTTCTACATCAGTGTGATTGGTCCACATTTGCATGCTACAAGTTACAGAGAGATAGAGACAAACGGACACAGAGAGACAGACACAGAGAGAGACAGACAGACACACAAAGACAGAGAAAGAGAGATGCAGAGAAAATACATGCATACATGTGATCATAATAATTTTAAAAAAAATGCAGAGGAAGGAACAAAATTCCAAGGAGGCCATGAGAAAGCAATTCCACAGGGATGAGGAGGCAGCAGAAACAATTACCAGAGGAACGATGTCCAATTTGAGACCTGAATAGTGTTAAGAAGGAAAATTCCTCAGACCAATTAAATTTAGTAGAGTTTATTTGAGCAAACCAAAACAGAGTAATTCATGCAACTCACAGCTTTTGGAGCTAAAAGAAAGCGCTGTGAATTCCCACCAAAGCATGGTCTGACAGAATTTATCTAAGGCCGGAGTTCAGCAAAGAGACCTGAACTGGGAACAGTTTAATTAGGGTTTCAGAGGAGCCTGCAATTAATGAAAGCTACTGTCATTATAGTCTGCATTGGTTTGGTCTGGTGAAGCCAGCAGAGGAACCTTGTCCAGTCCAACGGCTGCCTGCAAATTTTAACAGTAGTCAGTAGGAATTAGAAGGATAAGGGGCACGGGGGGCGGGGAGAGAGGACTTTCTCACGGGAACCATCTGCCTTCTCAAGCGCAAAAGCACCTGTGAATGGGTTTACATTTGTAAACTTTGCAGCACACCCAGGAAAACTGTCTGTCGATACCTAACAAGAGGTCAGTGTTACACCTGAGAGCCACGATGGTGTTAGCTCAAGACTCCTGGCCTGGAATGGGCTCAGCCAGGTGTTTCTCCTCCTGATCTATCTGTGATCACCTATGAGGTTGTTATCATGTGAGCAGGTGGTCCAGGTGGCCTCTGGTAGCCAGCGCTGGGTAACCAGATATTAGAGGGCACCCAGGGTTCTCAGTCTTAAAATGCTATAGAAAGAATTTCTTTACATTGTAGTATTACTCCAGCATTTCAAGAGGCCAGAGGAGGGTGTTTGAAGACATTTAGGGAGTCTGGTTGTGGAATGAGCAGTCCAACTTTTCAACTAAACAGTTTCCATTTTCAAGGAAAGTCTGAACCTTGCCCAGGTCTGAAAAATGATGAGATAGACTCTAGCTTTCAATGATAGGTGCTATAAGATCTTGTGGCCAGCTCATTTAAACCACCACTTTTTCATTTCTGGGAAAAACAAACAAACACCAATCCCTAATTATAGTCAATTCAAAGTGACTCTAAGAAATGAAGTATTGAGGGATTGAGGGACAAAGGATTGGGAGAATGGAGGATAGAGGGCCTCTGTGGGAGAGCAAGTGGAGAAGTTCTCAGAATGTGGTAGCAGAGAATCAGGGAAGAGATCTTGGGAGAAGCCATGTCAGAGAAGAAGTCTCTTGCGCCTACACTCTGTGCCCCGCAATGCACTTGGATCGTGAAAGGCCTTACAGGGTGAACATGAGTCCAGCATGAAAATATTTACAGCAAGGGATTTAGACAGTGAGATTTGACTTTGCACATCTGAAGTGTCATTCCCGAAGGTCTTTCATGGAGTACACCCAGACTTTCTTCATTCCTGTGAATTTAGTCACCATCATGATTATGGTACTTGCTGGGACCCTAGTCCCATAATCTTTGAATTCTGGTCCCTATAGGGCTTTCCTTGGCATAAAGGAGAGTTTCTGCTTGCAAACTGATCATCTGGAAATACCGAATTTGACCTCCAAGGCCGTTACAATGGATTTGAGCACGTGACTCACCATATGAAAGTAGAAGCTATCAAAGCCCTTTCTTGCTATCACTGCCAGTTAGGCCTCATAGAACTTTTTCTCTCCTATTTATCTTCAACCATGAGGCAAAGGATGTTTTACTACATCCTTTGATGGAGAGAAAGAGAGAGAGAAACCTTATACAGCAATCAAAATTTTGGCAAAGCCAAGGATGGAGAGAGGTGATTTGATGGCCCAAAGTCATTTGATAGTCAAAAAAAAAAAAAAATGATCTAAGCTATTGGGATGAGGCAGCAAATGCTCATTCATAGTTTTGGTTGCTCCATGGTCAGGAACAAAACAGGGTTTGAAAAGGAAAGCGCAGATTCCCTCAAACAAACCGGCTTACCGGCTTTTTTTTTTTTTTTTTTTTTTTTTTTTTTTTTTTGAGGTAAGCTGGCAACCCCCAGCCTTTATGCTCAGTCTCTTTTGAAAATCAAGTAGAGGCACATCCCCTAGGCGAGGATGGGTATGACAAATACCTCCTGCTTCCAAAGTGCACCCCTTTGTTTTGTGCTCCCCTCCCGCACCCCCAAACTAAGGAAGCAACAGAACACAGATCAGGAATTCCGCAGTTCTTAGGAGTGATTAGTTGGGGTTTATGTCTTTCACTCAGCCTTGATGCTGGCACAGGGTGCTCTTTTGTTTTGCTTTGAGGAAAAGTGCAGGCTTTCAGAGGTGGTAGGAGTAAGGACTTGTTGGCTCAAAGCATTTCTGCTAGATTAGCCTGGACTCAGCCGAATGACATGCCCCTCAGCTTTGGATTGCGCGTGTTTTGGTAAGATAGGAAGGGATCCCCTCTGGGACAGACAGGCCTGGGGCTAATTATACCTCAGGGTGAATTCATCACTAAATCTTTCACTAACAAAGACAAATTACCTCATACCTTTTACAAGACCCTAAAAAATTAGGTGAGTGAATCCGTTGTCCAGCCAGCACATGAACCCAGACAGCAGATGGCACTCCCCCAAGACAACTCCTCCTTCGAAGCAGGTTTGCATAGGCCAAGATGAAACAGGCAACCGCTATCATCACCTGGCTTATGAGATCCCTCACAGACCACAGTCTCCTTTGATCTTCACTGTAGTCGGTTCAGAGAGCAGTGTTGTTATTACCTGCATTTATGAACAAGGAGACTGGGCAGATTCCCATAGCAGAGCCAAAATAGTCTGGGTTTAGGGGGACAATCAGGCTTCAGTTCCAGATTCCATGTCTACCAGTCCTTTGCAGAGTGAGATCTTTTGGGTGTTGAATGTGAAATTCCATCCCTTCACCTTATAGGGATGATAATCCTCAGCTCAGAGGCTCTGACAGCAGAGAACGAACTTGCTTACACTGAAGTGCCTAGATGCATCGTGCCAGGCCTGACAGGCCATTTTATCATTTGGGATTGATGGTGATTAAACCCTTATCTGCTTAAGTTAATAGATGAAAGACTGAGTTAGTCTTTCTGGGCCATATTTGCTTATCTATAAACTATCAACAATCGGAGCAGCTACCTCAACTGGTAATAAGTCATCGACATAGCTGACAATGGTTGGAGGCAGCAATAAGCGCAGACATGGTGGTGATGATGCTAACGATGATGTTGCTGATGCTAATGCCTAGACTCTAGTAACGTGTAGTTCAAAGCTATAGTCCAAACCCATGTCCCCAGCTGTTAACTTGGAAGGGTTTTTCTATTGTGAGACAGGAATAGAGAATTAAGGCCAAGGATGGAAAGCAATTTGAAATCCCAAGAGATGGGGTTTCTGTGACCTCAGGACAGGCTTTGAAAAGACAATGGCAGTGTGGGAGGGCTGAGCTAATGCCTTCCGAATGGCAGGGATGGGCTCTCTCAGGATGGGAAGTCTCTGGGAAAGGCTGGTGCTACTCATGTGTATGCAGTGCAGCTGTGGGACCGAGCTATGGGCTCCTGGATCCTTGGTGTGAATGGAAGTCTTACCTTCGGCTCCAATTTGAGAGAAATGTCTCTGCTGCAGGGTCAAGAAAGCTACAAGGCTTTGATATTCCTTCTTTCATTGTGGCGGCCTCTTTTTGGAGAAGCCTTTGGATTAGTTATCTATCTCAATGGCAGGAAAAAAAAAAAAACAAAAAAACCTCCCCACATTGTTTCATTACTCCATTTGCCCATTTTGTTTTTGTTGTTTTTTGTTTAGTTTTGTTTTGTTTTTTGGGGGGGTTTGTTGGTTTGTTTGTTGTATTGTTGTGGCAGTAATTTTGTTTGCTTTTGAGATAGGTCTTGCTATGTATTTCTGAATGGGCTGACTATTTATTTATTTATTATTTTATTTATTTATTTACTTATGACAATCCTCTTGCCTCAGTGTCCTGATGGACTGGCTTAATTATTTTTTCTTCAGAGATTTCTTGTGTGTGAGTGTGTGTGTGTGTGTTTAAAGGCAGATATGTGTATGTGTGTAGGCGTCCACAGAGGCCAGAAGGAGGCATGAGGTACCCTGGAGTAGTACTTACATTTGTGAGCTTCCAGATATGAATCTAAACATCTAACCTCTGGTCCTCTTTAGACCAGGGAGCATTCTTAACTGCTGAGCCATCTCTGCCGCTCTTTACTTTTGTTCTTTATCCACCTCTTGACCAAGCAGCTACTCTATTAGATGTGAGTTTTTTAAAAATCTGTAAACAGGTAGAAGAGTGTCTCCTTGCAATTTTGACTAGACCGCAGGGGAAAATGTAGGTAAAACAAGAAGCTGTCTTTAGAACCAGCCTCACTACTGATTGGCAAGTCCACTGGAGACAGAGCTTTATGGCTCTGACAGCAAGAGAGAGGGGAATCTGGCTCTGAAGGTTTGAGTCAAGTTCCATCACTGATAAGTTTTGTGACTCAGGAAATGTCACGTCTCTGACAATTTTTCTTACATGATTTTGGAAATGACAATTATTTAAATGTTGTCTTCTAAGGAGCATTAGTCTATGACATTGTCCATTGAATGAGAAGAGGTCCAGTCTGGGAAGGTCTGTGTCTTTTCTTTTCTCCTGAAAATCCTTAATGTATGCCAAGCCCCTGCTATGTCTACCTCAAGGTTCTTTTTTTTTTTTTTTTTGTGGGGGATGGGGAGGTTCTGAGACAAGGTTTCTCTGTGTAGCCTTGGATGTCCTGGACTCACTCTGTAGACCAGGCTGGCCTGGAACTCACAGAGGTCCACCTGCCTCCCGAGTGCCATGACTACAGGCTTGTACCACCATGCCCAGCTTCTCAAGGTTCTTTTATATTCAGGTTACACCATACTTTTTCATTTGACTGTCAGCTCTCGTTCCTTCCGTAGGGGCAATTCCCCTTCCCGTAAATTGTTCTCAGACCAAGCTGATCTCAGGGCCTGTTCAACTTTAATGTTTTTCTTTCTACTCCATTACCTGCATCTAGTGTTTCCTTAGTCAACTCCAGGATCAGGTGTAAGAAAGGAGGCAGTTGTCGGCAGCAGCTGGCACTTCAGTGCTACAGATAAGAGCAATCAACTGATCTATAGCTACCCAGAGCCGTGTGGGCAAGACACACTCATACCAGTGCCTGCGGGATGATGACATTAGTGTGAAGTCTAAAGCTGTGCTCTCAGCATTCCTACTTCGGCCAGCGCTGTTCCCACCCCGGTTCCCTGGGCAGCCTATTCTTTACAGTCCTGTCCCTCTTTTCTCACCCAAATGGAAATCAAAACTTGGAACCAGAAGCTTTTCATTGCCTCCGAGTAGCTGAGCCAAATAAGAGCAACCGACTGGAAACCAGAAAGTCTGGACTCAAATTCTGCCTGTGCTGTGAACTTGACCTTGATTTGCTGAGAATCACCTGTCCAACCAAACCTTACACGTTCATTTCTTCACTTAGAGAACAGGGGAGTTAAGCTGCATGGGCTTCTGTGTTCTCACCCAGCCTGGCACGTGGTTTCATTCCACATAAATGGCATGAAAACCCTGCTTTGACTCCACAGCAGTCTCACATTTTGTCACCGAGTCCCCTGTAGTAGCTGCCTGGTCCTATATGGTTTGCATTAAGACGTCACCCCAACAGGCACTAGCCAGCAGGCGATGGGAACAGCTCATGCCCATCTGGCTCTGTAAATGGGGCTGGACCTCACCCCATGAGTGTCTTTGCCCACAATGATGTCACCCTTACTCTCTTTGGGAAAATACTCTCTTCAACTATTGGGGACAGCCTGTGCCCACTAGATCAGTGGCTTGGATTGTAGGGGTTTGGCTGGTTTCTCTCTTTCTTCTTTTATTTTATAATAAAAGAAATGTCATTGACACAAACCCTAATTCAAGTTATGTGAAGGTTTTTATTTAAATCCACAAAGTCAATGAGAACCAGACCCGGGCCTGCGAATAAGGCCAGACACAATGGCTTAGATTAGGGTACCAGAGTCAGCTTCAGTTCTGAGGTGAAAGATTGTTCTTTCTTTTGTGGTTCTGTCAGGCCCTTGACATCACTTAAGCCTAATTGATTCGGGGGAATTGAAGGCTGTGAATGTGTACGTTGGCTGCTGTTTCTCTGAAAGTGTGCTCACATTCCTTCAACTACTGAGCCCCGGAGAAACTCTCAGAAAAGGCTGTAAGCACTGATTTTTTTTTTTTGAGGTGTTGCCCATTCCTCCTTCCTGTTCCCAAAGGACATCCTCTACTTCAGACCTGATGACCTAACCTGGATCACCTCAGATCCCTCAGGGTTAAGCTCTATCACTTTCAGGTGGAAAAGACTCAAACGTGTGGTGTATCTCAAAGACTTTACATGTTACGACTTTGGGCCAGACTTCCCAGCCTTCCTGAGCCTTGCTAAGGGCTCTTTTCTGTAAAATGGGACAAAATTCCCCACCATAATGCAGTCTCAGGCCTGCTCTGCTAGGACACACCTCTTTATCATCCTGTTCCCTAGGTAATGTGTATGGATGATTTTGACTTCTGATTGGACTCTCTCAGAAGTTCTTTGGTGTCTTTGGCCTTTTCTCCCATCTTCTCTCAGATAGGGTCTGGCTAGGCCAGGACAGCTTGAATTCATGACCCTCCTGCCTCAGATTTTTGAGCTCTATAGGTGTAGGTGCCTTCCATTGTATCTGACAACATTCTTCTTTGGCTCTGTGACTTGCTGTAGACATCCTTACAAACTAAACCAGGAGTTTTCTCTTCAGGTAGTGTCTCTTCACTTTCTGCGATAGGCACTGTCTTCAAAGATCTGTGCTTACACTTTTCATAGAAGAATAGCCAACGTTCCTATCCTCAAGGTGCTCATAGGTACAGTTAAGATGATGTGCTTCTGCCTTTTCCCCACCATGTAGTATCAGTATCAGAGTTAGTACCTATGAGGGTGGGACTGAGAGGAGGGAAGGGGCTGGGACCAGGCTCTAAAGTGATTGATTAATTAATTAATTAATTTAAAAAAGAAGAAAAAAATTCAGAAAGAAAGAAAGAAAGAAAGAAAGAAAGGCTCTTACCAGTGAATCACAGGAAAAAACACAAACAGAGAGAGATAAAGAGTTGAGTGGGTGACATCTCAAACATTAGCCAGTTAGTTCACTTTAGATATTTTACTTCATTTAACCTCTCTAGATTCAGATAATGTATATGGTGGCAATGTTAATTTGAAAGGGATGGGAGACTGTGAGCCAAAGGGTCTAAGGAACCCATGGTATCAGTTGGGACCTTTGGGAAGCAGGCACTGAGATGAGGCTAGTACTGTGAATAGTTCACTGGGGAAACACTTCAGAAAGACAGAAAGGAGATGAACAAAATTCCTGTAGGGAAATTCTCCAGGCTGCAGTGTGGGTCAGAAGTGGGCAGGGTAAGCCAGAAGCTGTGACTCAGATCTGATAAAGTATTCCTCAGGGACCTGGGAGAAAGAGTGATGCATTTCAGATACCCCACACTGAATTGAAATTGTCCCACTCCAGTGTTCCTGCAGTGTTCAGAAGCCGAAGTAAGCACTGAAAGCAACGAATCTAAAAATTCTCGGGTGCGGGGACTCCTCGCCAAATTTGAGTTAACATGTTTCCACAAAGCCATGACTTGAAAGTGGGTCACTCTGACCATTTCTGGACCTTATGGAGCCTGCTGCACATTTTAAAAATAAAGTTTTGAAGATAAAAATCATGGCTAAGATCAGAATGATATCGATATAATAGGACCTTAAATCTCAGTGTCATATACGACAAGATGCCAGGTGACTTTCTCGTTCACAATCTTGCTTCTATTACTCTGTTTCCGTTCTCTCAGAACTGTCTTGGCAGGACCTACAGGGATCAAATAATACACAAAATAATTAAAAGTTATTAAAACCCCCCAAATGATTGAGCCTACTGATTAAGCAACCGGACAGACATCCAAGTCACTTAACAGGCTGTAATGGTTGCCAAGTGTTGTAACCTTGGGCTGGAAAGGCGAGGGATTTATACAAACAGGATTGCTTCTCAGGCTTCCTCTACCAGGGCTTGGTCTGTGCCAAGTCCTGATTAAGTATGACTTCATTCTAGACATCCTGGGACCTGAGCCTTTAAGCCACATGCACTTGAGTGCCATCAAGGGGATGGCATGGGATCCAATACAGTGTGAACTCTGGGCTATTTATAAAACTGCAAGGAGCTACAAAACTGCAAAACCACTTTTAACTCTCTCTCTCTCTCTCTCTCTCTCTCTCTCCTCTCTCTCTGTGTGTGTGTGTGTGTGTGTGTGTGTGTGTGTAAATAATCCAAATCTGATTTAGCATTGTTCATATGTATTTAACTTGGGGGGCTGGCCACTTGGAATTGGATAATTTATCAGGGGCCTTGTGGTGTTGTGGTTTGTTTGGAGAGGGTCTCTTGTAGTCTAGGTTGGCCTTAAGCTCACTACAAGGTGAAGGTGACCCTCATGCCTCCAGGAGGATACAAGCCTACACCACCACACTGGTTTGTGTGGCACTATAGAGTTCCCTCAAGGCTTTGTATCTGCTAGGTGAGTACTCCACTCACAGAGCTAAATTCCCGGATCTCACTAAGTTCTTTTTAAAAGTTACAAATAGAAGCTCAAGTAGGGATGCTGAGGCAAGTGCAGCTTCTCTTCCAGAGATTCTGCTGTTCAGTTGTATAAGTCTCAATCTGAAAATGATGACTTCAATCGCTTCACTTCTCAGTTCCCAATAAGAGTTACTAAGAACCTTGGAGAGCTGAATGCTTTACCACTGATGGGATGGAGATAAGAATGCTGCTCATCTCAGGAGACGAAGCAGACTGATGACAGGTGACAGTACCTGCTTGCTAGTACACATGGGCCCTATAGCTTCTCACCCCAGAGCTTCCTAGCTCCTTAGTTCTCTAGACCTTCAGAGTGACAAGTTGGTGGTTGGCTCACCTGGAGGAAAGGTCATTACTCATGAAGGTGCTCAAGCAGTGGCAGGGAGTCTTCCATCAAGGGAGTTGTGGATACAAGTCCTGAAAAGAGAAGGGGGATGTTCTTTGGTGACTCGAAAAGTCAGCTTTGAATCCAGGTGGGCATAGACAATGCCACGGGAAATAACCTCCTACCACGCAAGCCTCTCACACATTGGCTGGCACCTTTCCTCATGCTCTCAAGTCTGCACACATACTTTCTGACTCAAAAATATAACTACATCTCTTAATTGTCAAAGGTATCACTAATCCCCTCTTTAGTTTTGTGTGACCGAACTTAACTGCTAAACCTTACTAATCTGATCTTTACCTTTCCCTTTAGATCCCAATCCTCTCAGCTCATCATCTTATCCAGTGGCATAATACACATGTGGGTGCCACCTAAATTATCTATCACTGTGAAACAAACTCAGGTTGTGGGCTTCCCAATTACACATTTGTTGTCCCATAGTAATCCAGGTATGGCTAGTGGTTGGGCTCTAGCCTGGGACTTTTCAGGTACCAGGGTTGTGGTTACCATTCCGGGGAGGGAAAATACATGAAAGTGTGGGTGTCAGTAGCCACAGATCACAGCAGGGCTGCTTTGGAAGCCAGTTGCCATCCCCTTGAGTTTCAGCATGATGTTCTGCACGATATTCTGTTTGCCTTGAGTAACCTTGTCTTTGCTCTACCTGCCCACCTTCCATCCACGTTTCCAGAATCATCTTAGATTCTGTCTTGGTAAAGGTTTCTCTCGCTGTGATAAGACATTGTGGCTGAAATGCTGGGAGAAAAGGGTTTATTTCATCTTACAATTCCAATCAATCAACAGTAAATAATTTACGGTGAATCAGGGTTGAAACTCAAGCAGGGCAGGAACCTGGAGACAGAAACTAAAGCTTTAGAAGCCATGGAAGGATGCTGCTTACTGATTTGCTTCCTAGTGACTTGCTCGGCCTGCCTAGGGATATCACCACCCACAGAGGGCTAGGCCCTCCAAATCAATAATTAATGAAGAAACACCCCCCCCACACACAGACTTGCCTACAGCCAGTCTAATGAACACATTTTCTCAGCCGAGGTCCCTTTTCCTAGATGACTCTAGGTTTGTGTCAAGTTGCCAACACCAGCTAGCACAGATGTCATCAACTTTCCTTCTCTGTTTTTCCAAAGCACTTTGCACATGCTATTATGTAATACAAGGATTATACATCTCATTGCAGTCTCTATCAAGAGATGTGGGAAAGCACAGAGGCTGCATCACTTCCAGTGTTTCCAGGACCAAGTTAAATATTGGCAAATAACAGGTACTTGTGGGCCACATCAATGAATTAACTTTATCTCCTTTCATCTCATCATTGTCAACTTTCTTTCATGGGTCAAAACGAATACTAATGTAGAGTACAAATCATTCTCTTAGAAAAAGAGAGATGAGAATAGGACTACCAAATGTGGTTTTTTTTTTTTTTCTTTTTAAAATGTTTTCATTTAAAGACCTTATCATTATATATATAACTTTTAATAGAAAACAGCTTTCTGGGGATTGGAGAGATGGCCCGGCAGTTAAGAGCACTGGCTGCACTTCTAGTATCTGGATTCTGTGACCAGCACACTCACGGCAGATCACAACCATCTGTAACTCTAGAGCTAGGGAATCCAGTGCCCTCTCCCGGCCTCAACAGGCATCAGGAACACATAGGCTGCATAGACAGACTTGCAGGCAAAACACTTACACACATACAATTAAATAGGTCTTAAGAAAGAATGTCTTCCCAGTGGAAAATTGAGATAAAACAAACATTAGGAATTGTTAAAGAGTAGAATTTGCCCATATTTTTTTTGTCACTTTTCATAGTTTCTGATCTCATTGTCTTAAAGTTCCATGGAAGAGTATGAGCATCTGTGCTGGCTAGCCTTATGTCAACTGGACCCAGGCTAAAGTCATTGGAGAGGAGGAAGCCTCAAGAAAATGCCTTCATAAGATCAGGTTGTAGGCAATTTCTTAATTAATGATTGATAGGGGAGGGCCCAGTCTATTGTGGGTAGTGCCATCCCCAGGTTGGTGGTCTTGAGTTACATGTAAGAAAGCAGGCTAGACAGCCATGTTGAGCAAGCCAGTGAGCAGCACTCCTCCACGATCTCTGCATCAGCTCTTGCCTCTAGGCTCCTCCACTGTTCAAGTTCCTGTCCTGACTTCTACAGTGTGGAAGCGGAAGTCAAACAAACCCTTTCTTTCCTCCCCAACTTGCTTTTTGTTCATGGTGTTTCATCATAGCAATAATAACCTTAACCAGGACAACCATCTAATAATGGTACTAAGGAAAGCAGGGTATTAGCTTTTAAATGACTTAGCATGGGGTATCTTCCAGGCATAGATATATAAAAGTTCTTTTAAAATTGATGGGGAAACTTGAAGACTTTTCTGGCTTCTTGAATGCCACGATTCTGTCTTGCAGGCAGGATCCCACTTGCCAGAGACAGCTGTGTATTCTCTGGAAAAGTAGAAGTCAGCGCAGTGGTGAAGTCTTTGATAAACACTGAGGGTCAAATTCCGGGATGAACTGGCTTTTTTTGAAAAAGGGTGGTGGGGGCTGGTGAGATGGCTCATTTGGTGAAGGGGCTTGGTGCCAAGCCTGATAGCCAGAGTTTAGCCCCCAGGCCCCATCTGATGAAAGGCGAATCATCCTCTGGTTGGTTCACGTGCATACTGTCACAGAACACCTCTTACGGTAACACCAATAAATAAACTTGAAAAATTAAAAAGGAGAGAGAAGTGAATGGAATTAGATAGGACACAGAGAGAAAGCTCTGATATCTGTAAATTCAGTTGTTAATTTAATTTCCCCCGTTTGGATCAAGGTTTATTGAAGGACCCTGTTTTGATTTCTCTATGACCTCTGCCATCCCAAATTGGCTCCAATAGGTCACATTGTCAACATATGCAGCAAGACTGATAGGAATTTTTAGATGTTACTGGGAGAGGTGGAGAGGAAAATAAGAGTGTGGATGGAGACAAGTGTATTAGAAAGAGTTTTGTTGTTTGTTGTAACAAACTTGTCACTAAGGTAGGCAGGGCATTTGATGTTAGCACAGAGGCAGTGGCATACGCCTGGAAGTTTGTGTTTACCCCAGGAAGTTCCCCTCAGAACACCTCCCCCAGTCTTCACTCTGTCCCATGTCACCCTGTCGACTGCACAGATGTTTCCAATCTTTGCCTGTTAAATCTACCCGAGGCTGATAAATAAATGGCTTTAGCCCCTTACACAATAGGCTGAAGTCATTCTTAGGTTTTTCATTGAGGATGGAAATAATCATAAAATAAAATAGGGCTTGGACTCATCTATAGTGTTATTGGGACCAAACACAAAGGTTTCGGTCCTGCAGAATTTCAGACTATGCAGTTTTAGCCCAAATCAATGGCCGCAGAGTTTCTGGGAGAGTGAGACCTGGGCATAGATTTATGTCCATCTATGGGCACTCAAGGCCGAGAGTCACAAAATCTAATGATACCCAGTGCTCTAAGAGAATGAGAATAAATCAAATTTGTGCAGAAAAATTAGTGCAAAGCCTGAATCCACAGTTCCCTGGCTTCCATTAAAGTCATCTTTCTGATGCACTATGAAAACTTACCAGGTAATTAATATTCATGGTTACATCTATTTAATTAATTTAGGGAGGATAGATAGCAAATCTTTAGATGTCTTTGTAGAAATAGTGAGCTTTGAGCATTCCATATTGTTAGTCACCAGAATGCTGGGTTCTGCTGTAAGTTTTTAGGAATTGGGCAGAACTGTTAACTGGTGAGAGGCAGCAGAGACCAAGGCCAGCTCGTTGGAGTGGAAGTTGCAGAAAACCATGTCCTAGCATCCATTTTGTTTTAGACTAGCCAAACAACTTAACATTGGATGATGTTCAGTCCAGGGCCACTGTTCTCCATCCAGTGGCATGGATGGAGAATACTCCATCCAGTGATATGGAATACTCCTGACCTAAGGGCTGGAGAGCGCTCAGCAGCCAAGTGTACTGCTCTCGCTAAGGATCCCTCTCCAGCACCAACATCCGGTGGCTCGCGGCTTCCCGTATCTCCAGCTGCAGAGCACCTGAGATGTTCTCTTATCCTCTGGGCTTGCACTTGCACATGCACACACATCCAAACACACATGCACACACATAAATAAAGAGAAACAAAAAGAGAAAAAGAGAATCTCTGTACTAAGTACTCCAAGCTCCCACTCACCTCTGATGCTCTGAAGTGCAAAGGGTGTCTAAAGCTGGCTTATATATTATACTTCTTAAAATTTCCTTACAAAATATCTTCCTTGGACTATAGTTTACGTGTCGTACAATTTGTTCACTTAAAGTTTCCAATTCAATGACTTTTGAGGTCTCTAAAGTCACTGGAAAACATGTACATTTTATGAATCTACAGATTTTTTTGGATCTTGTTGGTGAATGAAGTGAATATATATATATATATATATATATATATAAACATATTATCTATATATGTGCATATGTATATATTCTGCTGTGACTCTCCAGAAAAAATGTATATATATACATATATTCTGCTATGACTGGGTTCCTTTATTTTAAATGTTTTCAAGAGTCATACATATTTTATGTGCCAATACTTTATTCCTTTTGTTTTCGCTTTTGTTGTAAATTGAACAATTATAAATTGTATGTACTTAATCAATAGAAAACCATTCTATCATTTTTAATAGTTTTCTAGTGGACTCATTAGAGACATACACACACAAGGCATGTCAGCAAACAGACATAATTACTTCTTTATTTTACATTTTATTCCTTTTAATTTATTCCCTTTGATTTAATTACTCCGGCTTGAACAGTCTGTGTGGTGTTGATTATAAGTGGTCAGAGTGGGTGTTCTAGTATTCTGAACATAAGAAAGAACCTTCAATTTTCTCACTGGAGAATATGTTATAAATGGACTTACTGTAGCTTTTTCTATGGTGAGTTATATTTCTTGTGTATCTAATTTGTTGATTTCTTTTTTAGCACCATAGTTAAATGTTGAAGCTTGTAACATGCTTTTTCTGCATTCTGGGAGAGATTTTTTTTAAATCCTTTTATTCTGTGAATGTAATTGTTATACTTACTGATTTATGGTTATTGAACTATCCTTAAACTCCAAGAATAAACCATTGTAAATAAACCCTTTAACATACTGTTGAATTTAATGTGGTAGTATTTTTTTTGGGGGTGTGTTTTTTTTAGGATTTTTTTTTGTGTCTAGGTTAGTCAGGGATCTTGGCCTATAATTTCATTTTCTTGCAACATCTTTGTATGGTTTTGCTATCAAGATAATGCCAGGCTTGTAAAATAAGATCAGAAGCATTCTCTCATACCATTTTTTTTTTCTTTTTTTGGCAAAACGTTTGAGAAAGACCAATTGAGTCTTCTTTTCTTTTCTTTTTTTAATATTTGGCAGAATGCGCCCATGAAAATGTCAAGTCCTTGGATTTTCTTTGTGAGATATTTTTTATTGATTTAACATACTTAGTAATACCCAGTCTGCTCAGATTTTCTGTGTCTCCATAATGCAGTCCTGGCAGATTGTACATGGTCAGGAATTTATCCACTGTTTAATGGTTGACGGAAGCCAATTAGCATAAAATGGTCACAGTCATTTCTGTTTTCTTATGTTTCCTCTTTTGATTGGTTGGTTTGTAAGATAAGCTCTCCCCAAGTAGCCCAGGTTGGTCTTACACTCTCTGTGTAGCTCAGGATAGCTTGAATACTGGAATGTTTTTGTTTTAATTAAATGTATGATTTTATTGTTTTATTTTCATTGTAAATGGTGCTGGGTTACACTTTCACACAAGTGTGTAATGTATATTGAGCATGTTTCCTGGGGGCATTTTCATGGAAACTGGTAAATTATTTTGATTGTCTTTCCCTTCCCAACCCATAACCATATGTTTTCTTATCCCTTCCTACCCCCAAACTTTACTTACTCTCCTAAAAAAATTCCATTGCTACTTTCATGTAACGTAGACATACATGATTCTAAGTATCTATATAAAATCCAGGAAACACAATAAGAGAAAATATGATTATTTGTCTTTCTGAGATGGACTCAGTTTGCTTAATGTGATTATCTCCACGCCCTGCCTATGATATAACTTCATTCCTCTTTACAGCTGAAAGCCATCCCAGTGTCTGTTTGTTTGTTCATTTGTTTGTTGTGTGCATCACATTTTCCCTATCCATTCCTCCTTTGATGGACAGCTGAGTTGGTTCCATTACTTGGCTATTGTGAATAGTGTTGTAAGATATTTCTATGTGCAGGTGGTAACTTGAAGGATTTTGGGTAAACAACAGCAAGGAGTAGTAGAGCCGGACCATGTGGCTCTCTCCATGAGCTACTTTTAGTCTTTCAGAGGGCTCGTACAGAGTTCTAGAGTGTCTTTTTTACATTTCCATCAGCATTTGATAATGCCCACCGCATTCCTGCCAGCATTTGTTGTTACTTTTTTCTTTTCTTTTTTTTTTTTTTTTTTTTTTTAGTGACTGCCTTTCTAACTGGGGTGAGTTGGAATCTCAATTTCCTTGTAAAGAACTTAAAAAAAAAAGTTGTTTATGTTTATTTATGCATGAATGTGCACCATGTGTGAGCAGCAGCTGTGGAAGCCAGAAGAGGGAGTCGGATCCTTTGGAACTCCAGTTACAGGAGGGTTTGAGCCACATGGTGTAAGTGCTAGGAACAGAACTCAGGTCCTCTTCAAGAGCAGCAAGCGTTCTTAACTGCTGAGCTATCTCTCCAGCCTTCTCAATGTAGTTTTGAATTTCTCTTCTGTCTACTGAGGAGGAATTTATTTTTCCATGTTGGCCATTTGTAGTTTATCTTTTGAGAACTGTGTATATTTTATTGGCACATTTATTGATTGGGTTATTTGATTATTTGTGTAGTTTTTTTTTTCCTTCTAAACATTGCTCCTCTATCAGATGGATAGCTATCAAAAATTTCCCCTAATTTTATAGCTTGTTTGTTCACTTGATTGCTTCCTTTGCTGTGAAGCCTTTGAATTTCATGAGGCCTCACTATTTCGTGAACAACTGACATCCTTTTCAGGAAGTCCTTGCCTGTGCCTAGTTTTTGAAGTGTTTTCTCCTTCTAACCATTGGGGAGTTTCAAGTCTGCCACTGAAGTCTTTGATCCCTTGAGAGTTGTTTTTTGTTTTGTTTGTCTTGTTTTAACAGGAGGAGAGGCAGCAATCCAGTCTCATCATTCATGAGAGATTAAGCATCAAGCATCATGAAGCTTGTGGACATCCAGTTCACCCAACACCATTTGTTGAAAACTCTGTCTTCCCTTCACTGTGTGTTTAGCATTTCTCAACAGTCAGGTGTCCTATTCTGTGAGGGCCAGGGCCCTTGTTCCAGTCCATGGATCTAGGCATGCTTTGTACCAGTACCACACTGCTTTTCTTACTCTGGGTCTAGAGTATAACATGAAATCAAGTATGGTGATGTTTTTAGAATTATTTTCACTCAGGATTATTTTTTCTACCTTGGGTCTTTTGTGTTTCCATATTAGTTTTAATATCTTTTCTATAAATAATGGCATTGGAATTTTGATAGAGATTGCATTGACCATGTGTATTTATCTTGACAGTATGTTCATTTTTACACTAAGTTCTTCCAATCCGTAAGCTCGAAGAGGACTTTCCATCTTCTAGTGTTTTCTTTGATTTCCTGCATTAATCTTGAGTGGTTAGTGTTCTTGTTTTTGTTTTTTGTTTTTTGTTTTTTAAATCAACTTAATACAAATCTGGAAAGAGGAAGTCACACTTGAGGAATTGTCTCCATCACATTGGCTTGTGGATAAGTCTGTAGGGTATTTTCTTGATCAATGACTGATGTGGAAAGGCCCAGCCCACTCTTGCAGTGCCGCCCCTGGGCTGAGGTTATGGCTGTAGAAGAAAGAAGGCTGAGCAAGTTATGGAACAAGCCAAGAAGCCTCATGGCCTCCTCTTTTATTTCTGCCTCCGGGTTCCTACCTTAAGTTTCTGGCCTGACTTCCCTTCCTGATGGACTGAGGTTGAAATTAACCCTCTTCTCTTCAAGTTGGTTTTGGTCATCTTTGTTTGTTTGTTTGTTTGTTTGTTTGTTGTTGCTTTATCAGTGCTATAGAATTTATTGAGTTAATAGTCTTAATCAAGGATTTGTATAAATAAGACATATTTGAATTGCAAAATTATATGTGAAAAAACGGGAGGACATACGATATAAATATGTTTAGTATAGTATCTGATATAATCAAAATGTCATATTTACGTGGCATTTAATAGAAAATTTATATAATTTAATTTTTAAACATTTTAAAAATTTATTCTCTCATATATTACATCCTGACTACTGTTCCCCCTCCCTTCCTTCTTCCCAGTCCCTTCACACACCTCTCCTTTCTACCCCATCTACTCTTCTCCTTCTTTCCCTTTAGAAAATGGTGGGCCTCCCAAGGATACCAACCAAAAGTGGCAGGTCAAGATGCAGTAAAGCTAGGCACCTCCACTTATACTAAGGCCAAATGAGGTGACCCAGTAAGAGAAAGGGGTTCCAAAAGCAGCTAAAAGAGTCAGAGACAACCTCTGCTCCCACTTTTAGGAGTCCCGCAAGAAGAGCAAGCCACACAACCATAGCATATATGCAGAGGGCCCAGGTCAGATCCATGCAGGTTCCCTGAATGTCAGTTTGGTCTCTGTGAGGCCCTATGAGCCCAGATTAGTTGGTTCTGTGGATTTTCTTATGGTGTCCTTGTTGGTCATGGTTTTTAGCACAGTCATAGAGAACAAATTTTCTAAAAGTCTTAACTGTAGGGAGCTTTCACTTCCTTGGTTAGGTTTATTCCCAGGAGTTTATGTCTGAGGTAACTGAAGGGTTATCTTCCCGATATTCTTCTCAGTGTGTTTGTTATGTGGATATAGAAAGGCTGCTGAGCTTTGTGTGTTACTTTTGCAATGCCGCCAGTTCCTGAATGTGTTCATCAGCTCTGAGAGTTTTCTAGAGGAATCATTACAGCCTCTGACATGGAATTATTCCATCTGCAAAGAAGGATTCTTCACTGAGAATTTCTTTTCTTTAAAAAAAAATCTGTGTTGAACTTGTCAAATTTTGTTGTATGACTGTATAGTTTTTCTTCTTCAGGTTTAGAATCTTTTTATTTCATTTGTTTATTTATGTATTTTGTGTGTGGTTACATGTATGTCATGGCCCCTATGGTTGCACAGATTATCTAGTTGTGGATTTCATCAGGTTTAAGCTATTCATAGTATAAATACGTATTTATTTATACTTGAAATCCTTGCATGTGTAGATTAGCCAAAGTTAGAAAGTTTCAGCCAATCGATCATACAGACTCTTGCCTCATGTCTGTTCAGAATTTGATTTGGAG
Source organism: Meriones unguiculatus (assembly GCF_030254825.1). Lineage (NCBI taxonomy): Eukaryota > Metazoa > Chordata > Mammalia > Rodentia > Muridae > Meriones > Meriones unguiculatus. The sequence continues at coordinate 14,385,768 of NC_083358.1, read as the reverse complement.
AGTGCGTCTTCCACCCAGCAACAGGTAGACGATACGGGATATTTCTAAATATAGCTCATTCTTTGGCCTATCTTTTTTTTTTTTTTTTTTTTTTTTTTTTACATCAAACCCTCAGCTTCTTAAGTAGAAATACTTTGTTTTAGCTAAACTGTTTTAGCACAGGCCACCTATACCAGCTAGTCAATAAGCTACTGCAGGATGATGGCAAGTTCAAGGGTTTCATAGGCTACAGAAGGTCAGATTGGTCAGGGAATTAGGGACAGGGGAGATGGCTCAGCTGTTATAAATGGATACTATTCTCTCAGAAAACCCAGATTTGTTTCCTGGCACCCAAGTTAGGCATCTCATGACCTCCTAGAATTCTAGCTCTGGAGGATCTGTCACCACCTTCTGACCTTTTCAGGAACTGCACTCATGTGCCCAAACCCCCACACCAACCACAGGTGCACACACTTGATTAAAAATTAAAATCTCATTTATAAGTGAATATATACCATGAGTGTCTTTCTGCTTCTGGGATACCTCACTCAGAATGATCTTTTCTAGATCTCACCATTTGCCTGCAAATTTCATGATTTTCTTGTTTTTAACTGCTGAGTAGTATTCCATTGTGTAAAAGTACCACAATTTCTGTATCCATTCTTCAGTTGAGGGATATCTGGGTTGTTTCCAGGTTCTGGCTATTATGAATAAGGCTGCTACAAACATGGTTGAATAAATGTCATTGTTGTGTACTTGAGCATCTTTTGGATATATGTCTAGGAGTGGTATAGCTGGATCTTGAGGAAGCACTATTCCTAATTGTCTGAGAAAGCGCCAGATTGATTTTCAAAGTGGTTGTACAAGTTCACATTCCCACCAGCAATGGAAGAGGGTTCTCCTTTCTCCACAACTTCTCCAGCATGTGTTGTCACTTGAATTTTTGATCTTAGCCATTTTGATGGGTGTAAGGTGAAATCTCATTGTCGCCTATAAGATAGGATAAATATATTAAAATCTGTATACCTAAAGAAGATAAACAAGAAAGAGGACTCAAGAAAGAGGTAAGATGATCAATCCTCACTTAGAAAGACAAATGGGATGGACATTGGAAGTAGGAGAAAACAAGTAACAGGACAGAAGCCTCATGCAGAGGGCCTCTGAAAGACTCTACCTAGCGTATCAAAGCAGATGCTGAGACTCATAACCAAACCTTGGGCAGAGTACAGGGAATCATATGAAAAAAGGGGGAGTTAGTATGACCTGGAGAGGACAGGAGCTCTATAAGGACCAAATGTATCTGGGCACGGGGGTCTTTTATGAGACTGTTTCTCCAACCAAGGACCATGTATGGATATAACCTAGAACCCCTGCTCGGATGTAGCCTATGGGAGCTCACTATCCAAGTGGGTACCCTCGTAAGGGGAACAGGGACTATTTCTGACATGAACTCAATGGCTGGCTCTTTGACCTCCCCATCCCATGCTAGGGAGGAGCAGCCTTGCTAGGCCACAGAAGAGGGCATTGCAGCCAGGCCTGAAGAGACCTGATAAGCCAGGGTTAGATGGAAGGGGAGGAGGACCTCCCCTATCGGTGGACTTGGAAAGGGACAGGGAGGAGATGAGGGAGGGAGGGCGAGAATGGGAGGAAATGAGAGGGGGGGGGCTACAGCTGGGGTGCAAAGTAAATACGTCAAGAGGCAAACAAAGCAAACAACAGCAACAAAGCAACCACAAGACAAAAGTCTCAGGGCAGACCCAAGTCTTAAACCCAGCTAGTCCTCCTCATATTATTACTTTAGTTCTGTGATCTTATATAATTATTTTATCTTTAGTGAACTGTAGTCCTGCTCACCCCCTTAAAAAAAAGAAAGAACAATAAGAGATTTCATATGAATATTAGAAAAACTGCAGATAAACATCTCTGGACCTTATTTGGCATAAGTTTATGCCTCAGTAATGTCAGTCCACTTTTCCCTTCAGATGGCAATTGAGCTAGTTGGCAGGGGTTATTTTTTTTGGGGGGGGGGGCGACTCCACTTAAAAGCGCTTAAACTGAAACCTGGATGATCTGGGTTGATAAGATTATCTAGATTGCTGCTAAATCTTCCTGCTACTTTGTCCTGGGGATACTAAGACAGTCTTAAACCAGAATCCTTGAGAAAGCGGTGCTTTTCAAGGTGCCTCTGAAAGGCGCTTTGTGCTTGCAGACAATCCCAGGAGTGTGCCTTCCAGAAAGACGGTACAGTACCGAAGCACATTAATCTCGCCTCAAATCCTATTTCATGTCTTCCGGCCTTTGTGGAGGGGAGGTAGGTGGGAACAATTGATCTATTGAGAAATGCAGGCTGATCTCCCTCCGAGACCTCTACCTGGGCGACTACATTTGGACAGAAAACAAGAGCTCGGGGGCCCTGGCCAAAGGTGGTTTCCTGTTTCCTCACTGAGGCTGGCTGCTGTTCAGTTGGGAAGTGCGCTCGCAAGGACTGTGACCCTGGGAAAGATGTTGAAAGCGCCCACCCTGTCAGGACTTAATGAATTGTCATACAGGAACCAACTTCCTGCCACTATGTGGTGAGGAGGAGGCTGGCAGCTGGCTGCTCGAAGGCTGCCAGCTTAGCCCTTTGGGGAGCCAGACGTGCCCCTGTGCCAGAAAGCTGGCAGCTGGGGTGCAGATGACCCCAGGGCTTCAGCTTCGTGGAATCTAGGCCATGAACGAATCTGCTTCTTATCACCTCTTCCTGGTGAGCTTTAAAACCATAAATTTTTTTTTCCTTTCCATCGTAATATTGACAAATAGGAACTGTGCGCATTAAATGCAGGCAGCTGGGTGAGGAATGTGTTGTTAAAGGATTGCTGTGATCAAATTAGCATGTTTACCACCTTCCAAGCTACCCTGCCTTTCTTTTCTCCTCTGCTGAGAAATTTTTTTTCATCTTTCCTCTCGGCACACTTTAATGTGCCATCTTAACTATGGCCGCCTAGATGTATGTTAGCTTCCTGGAAGTTACTCGTTTTATACCAGCACTCTGTAAACTTTGACCCGCACATCCCATCCATTCCTCTCCGCTACTATTCTATTGTGAGTCTCAATACTGAGATCACACAGCCTTTATTTTCTATATTTGGGCTTGTTTCACCAAGGCTAATGTTTTCTAGCTTCATTGAGGTTGTTGCAAATACTAACCATGCATATTCTTAGCCTACCTATTTAAAGTATCCCGGTAAGCAGTTTCGGCATATTCACAGTTTTGTGGCATTGAGCATTGCCATTAACTCTGGGGCAAGAAATAGATCAGCTCCCTGATATACCAGACCCCATTATAAAGGGAATGGGATAGGCTGCTACTTATGTAAAGTCATCTTTTCCCCACAAGAGGGAGGGTGAAATATCCTTACGAGCTGTCAATGGTATCAGAGTCTTTTGGAGAGAAACTTGACTTAATATCATTTGTATGTGTTAAGTGAACTCGGGTGTTTCTGACTAGGTTTCTGTTTGACCCTCACTCCCTTTTAATCGCCCTTAATGTTAATAAGTGTTTTCCTGTTGAGTAAATATAGAAAAATGCTCCAGAATACATTAAAATGTGAGTGACCTGAGAAGTTGCTAGAACTGATTCAGTCTTCTTAGTTTACTGGATAATTTTATGAGAGGCTCTAAAATGTTTTCAGTTTCTAGGTCTGTGAAATGGGAAAGAAATTCCCTAGAATAGTTTAAAATGTCTATATACTAGCCGCCAGATAAGACATTTTGTTTGCTGCTATAGTTTTATGATTTTGTGATTTTTATGATTTTATATCACCTTTTTGAAGGAGGTGATTAGCTTTGCATAATCCAGATGTTCACAATTCCTGAGAGCAACAGGCTGAACATATGCATGAGGACCTGTTGACTAGACAGACCTAAAAGTAAGGACTTTACGAAACGAGTCTATGGCCTTGGGAGAATGTCTATGACCTCGGGACAATGTACATTACCTTGAAACGATGTCTATGGCCTTGAAGCAACATCCGTGACCTTAGAACGATGTCTGTTTACATAGATCATCACTCTGTGCCTACCCCCGCCCCCAAAACACATACTTTCTGACTCTCGGACTATATGCTTACTGGCTCTACCACTGAGCCATGGCCCGAGTCCTTTTAAATGTTTCTATTTTAAAAACTGTAAAGGGTAGGTATTTCTAATTCCCTAACTGTCCTGCTTATCCTTGAACTCATAGTTCTCCAACTTCAGCCTTCCGGATAGCTGGGATGATGGGCTTTGTGTGGCCGGCCAGGCTAGCCGTATTCTCTATGTTTGGGTCCCTCTGAGTCAGAAACAAGATCTTTTTTTTTTTTTTTCTGTTTGGATCTCACATTGTAGTTGTTGTTCATGGTTATTTAATAAATTCTCTTGTTGAAAGAACAAATGTATGCTAGTTAGCAGACATGTGGGAAAAATAATGTTAGTTGAGGCCGACCAGTCTAAGAAAGACCGAGAGAATCTGAAAATAAATAATAGCTCCAAGAACATGTGAAATGTCTTTCCCTCAGCAGACCAGGCCACAAGTAATAAAATCTGTGGACAACAAGGGCGTCCTAACAAAGGGGAGAGCTGCTGAATACAGAAACAATCCCTTTTCTACTAGTGTTGGACTTAGCAGATGTGTAAATAAGCAACATGTTAATTTTTAAGTATCTGGAACCAATCTGCTTTTACAAAACATGAAAGCTGTGAATTCATAAAAATAGTCATAAAACAGAATTGGAGTTTCCCTGAGCAGCTCAGACCGGGAACTCGTTTATGCTTTACTCCACCCCAAAGCACTATTCCAGCTTCTCCCTGCCATTAGGTTGTCTTCCTTCCTTCCTCTCTTCCTGTCCTCCCTTCTTCCCTTCCGTCCTCCTCCTTCTCTTTCCCTGCTTCTTTTCCCTCCATCTCCCTTCCTTTCAAATCAAGCCAGTGATTCTTGGCAATAAGTCAAGGAGATGAGCACTGGTACTATTCATAAAATTGGTTAACTCACCCCGTGGCATGAAATGACAGGCGGCAGGGAGGACAGCTGCCTTTTGTTCTACCTTGAATCCAAATATCAGGGTTTCATGCTGCAGCTCTGTCCATAAACACACACCTGAGGCCCTGTGAATAGTTTACGAAGGCCATGTTTCCATAGTTACTCTTCACTGGGCTCTCCGTTATAGTGTGTCTCTTTGCTGTGAGTAACTGACTGAAATTAAATGGCCAATTGCCCTCTATACTGTTGGTCCCCATTCGGCAAACCTGGAGTGTCCTTGAAAGTGAGAAAAAAAAAATGAGCAGGATGTTGATTCTGCTCCCTGCTGGTTAATCTTTCCCTTGTCCAGCTGTGTGCAGGTGAAATACACTTGGAGGAAAAAAGACTAGGCAAGGGGCCACTGTATTATTAGGCAAATTTGGCTTAACCACTGTGGAGCTGTGCTCTGTGGCCTGGTTCCAGGGAGGCTCCTTTGTCTAACTGGGAGGACAGTCCCTTTTTATTATCCTAGACCTGTGGTTCCAAAACCAGTTTTTCTTAGAGAAACTTGAAAGCCTTTTAAACTATAAATTCTCAGGCCCCATCTGCAGGATTAACACGTCCAATTTCTTGAAAGGGACTGGGAAGTTTAAATACCCTTAGGTGATGGGGATGGCTCCAGTTGGTTAGGAAGCATTGTTCTGAGGCTCTGCGTCCAATGTGCTTTTTAAAGGACATGGAGACAGAAAGGGGTAGGGGGACTCCCTTTTCAGAAGCCACTGTACCCCTAATGTGAGGAATAACAGTGTTCTGGAACCCTCTGCTCTTCGTAATTCTCACTCTAGTTTAATTATCTAGGAACCGTGGGGTGGCAGGCTTGCGGAGCACAAAGGTTGTCTTCTACAGAGTTTCTAACATGGTATAGGTGCTGTGATGTGGTAGTAGGTGGGGTAAAGCCAGCCTTTTGTAGGGCAGAGGTTCCTAGAGGTGCCAGGGCAAGGCATGTTGGAAGACAGAATGGTGTGGAAAGGGGAGTGGAGAAAAGTGACTCTCAGAACTGCCTGATGCTGGACAGTGATGTTTCTCGTCCCCATTAGGATGTCAGAACAGCTGTTTAACCTCATGTTACTATCACAACAGCTGATAACCACATAAAATGCTTTATTTAAAAAAAAAAAGTTATGGATGATTTGTCTATATAGCACACGCTTGCCTGCTGCCCGAAGAGGCCAGAAGAGGAAGCCATATCCACTAGGACTGCAGTTGCCGATGGCTGTGAGCTGCCATGTGGATGCTAGGAATCAAATCCAGGTCCTTTGTAAGAGCAGCCAATGTTCATAAGCACAGAGCCATCTCTCCAGTCCTGAGTTATGGTATGTTTTTATTAAATAAGCTGATGGGAGACCCAACTAGGTATTTAACATAGGAAATACATAGGGATGCCTAGCAGTGACAGCTTTATGATGTTCAGACAGGATGATGGTCCTAGGAAGGGGACAGGCAGCTTGCCCACTACTTCACAGACACTAATAAATATCTGGACACATCTAGAACATGTGTCTGGATGCTTTCTCAGCATGCAAAGTTATTGGGCCAAAGTCACGCCATCATTCTCAATGTACACAAAGGACAGTTAGCATTGGCATCCTTGGCCCTTTGTTTATACACTGGAGACTGGCTTTCAGTACATCTCATCAACAGAATAATTATTCTTGATGCTTTCTGATACAGATACAAAACCTCATGATTTTAAGGAACTACAAATATTTCAATCTTCATTGAGGAATTTTTAAAAAAATTTTTTTTTTCAGATAGTAATTTGTAAGCCGGGTTTATGGTGAGTTTTTTTTCTTTTTTTTTTTTTTTTAACTAAAATGTGCAATATACATGTTAATCAGTTTTTTTTTTTTCTGGGCCGAACATGGCACTTCAAACATGCTTGGCAAATGTTCTGTCCCTGAACCACATCCGTAGCGCAATCAGTATTTAATTTTTAAGTGTGTGTGTGTGTGTGTGTGTGTGTGTGTGTGTGTGTGATGTGTTCAGGTGCCTACAGAGACCAGAAGAGAGCATCAGATCCCCTCTGGAGTTAGATTGAAAGCTACTAGATGTGGGTGCTATGAACTGAACTCAGGTCCTCTAGAAAAATAAATACTCTCAAGACTGAGCCATCTCCCTAGCAATTTTTTGTTGTTGTTGACTAGTTGTATCTGGTTTATACCATGCACTACAGATTTTTTCCACTTGAGGGTGTTATAAAACATTTACCTTTTAAAACACTCTCTTCAGAGAAAATGATTATTTCCGTATCTAGAGCCTCTGCAGAGGAGGAAGTCTCCATCGAATGCGTATAAGGGTGACTGATGAAAAGGAGCACCAGGATTGCCATAGTTTGGATATAAACTTCTCCTCACAAGCTCATGTTTGAACAGTTGGTCTCCGGTTGATGGCTTTGTTCTGGGAAATTGTGGCCCATTTGCAGGAACCTGCAAAGGCCAGAATGTAAGAACACTGGGAGCATGATTTTCAAGTTATTTTGAGCTTCCCAACATGGGTTAGAAGCTGAACTAACATCCTCTGCAGGAGCATATGTGTTCTTAACCACTGAGCCACGTCTCCAGTCCCTGTGTCTATATTTTTCAAGGTAAGGTCATGAGACCCATAAGCAAATGACTGTTTATTTCCCTGTGACATTTACAGCAATAGCCTCTATGATCTGAATGCTACAAACCACTCTCAGCATGACAGTCACTGCCGTAGGATCATCTCTGCCTACGATTAGAAGAAAGCTCTTGCCAAGAGCATCCCTGAATGCTCTCCTTTCATCCTGATGATTCTGGGGAGTTGCAGGCTCCAGACACTCTGGTGTTATTGCCCAGGAAACACTATAATCCCAGAGAAAAGCTATTATTATGGAATAGAGTTTTTAACTATGTAACAAGTCTTCAAGTATTCTCTGCTGAAGAGAGGGGCTTAGCAGGAATTTATTGCCTTCCACCCCGATTCCTCATCTTAAATTTCCAGTTCTGCCCATAATTCATCATCATTACAGTCATTTATCACTAAAGTCTTATTCACATGCATCTTAGGGGCCATGATTCCAAAGCCTATGTGTTCCCTGCTTTCTTTATGTTTCCAAGGATTGTGACAGAAGAGCCCCAAGAGGTCTGGGTTCGAGTCTTGACCCCCATCACAAGCTGGCCATTTGCCTCAGGATCAAATATGTGATCTCTCAGAATCCCAGATGCCTTCGTATCTCCCACACTGAGCTATTGTGTTCATTGAATAAGATAATGTATATAAAAGTGTTGTGCATCGGGCCTGGCAGCCATTAAACCCTAATGAATCTCTCCCAATCATACTCCATTACCAAAAGATACAAAGTTAGCTTTTTCTTGCTTTCACTTTCCATTCTTAACCTTAGTTTTCTTTTCTTCTTCAATAATAATTCATACCAGGATATTCCTTAGTATATTTTAGAGTTATGCCTGGTGTGTGATCACAAATGCTAGGAACTACTGGACATTCAGGTTATTTGGATTTTTATTATTATTCAGATAGAAGGTTTTTATTCTTCGTAGGTCTGACGATTAAAATCTGGGAAGCCTGAAAATACACGCTGTTTAAGTAATATTTTCTTTTTTTCTCTTCTCCCTGTCCTGTCTCACCCTGTAAATACTATTCTCTCCTCCCGCCCTTACATTTTGATAAAAGTATTTTCCCAGAATGCCTTTCAAATAGGAAGTAGTAGTTTTAGTGACTTTATATTCAGTGAGTTCCATATGCAAATGTTTATCTGCTTAATACAGCAGAACATCAGGTCTGGAGATCCTCAAGTTTGTTTCACATTTATTCATCTGTGTTTGTGGGGCTGCACGTATGTGTGTGTGTGGAGGTCAGAGAACAGATTTCAGGAGTCAGTTCTCTGCTTCCACAGTGTGGGTTCCAGGGATCAGACTCGGGTCATCAGTATTGGCATCTGGTGCCTTTATCTGCAGAGCCATCTGGCCCCAAATGCATCAGTATCGGACACTTCCTTATGTACAAAGGTAACAAACCCATCTGAAAGCTTTTCCCTTCACCCCTCAGTAAAGTTACTGAGGTTCTCCATCAACATTTAGACAATTAAATTAACCTGGAAACCACTGACTTCTGAGTTGTTCAAGAACTTAACAAGTTTCAAGGATAAAGAAACAGAATACTTTATTATAAAACTTATAAAATAATTAAATATTACACATATATTTTGACTTTTTTCTATAATCCATGTTTTTTCTTAATTCAACATTTTCCCTCAGAATATCATCATTTACTCGAGAAGCAAGTGAGAACACATAATAGGCTATTAATAAATTAATTCTTTCCCATAAAATAATAAAATGATAATTATATCAAAACAAATAACTTCCCACTTTTCAGAGAGCAAGAGAGTGGTAGTGTGGGTCTTTCTTTTTTTTTAATCTCCTCATATCAAAATGGCTATTGAAAGGCCAAGCCAAGAAGGCCAAGCTATTACTCTTTACTTTGATGGCATCCAAGTACTCATGATTCGCACTAGGATGGGGATAAAGAATGCTTTAAACCTAACAGACCAGTGTCTCGCTGGTTCTGCTGAGCTGGCAAACCCCTATTTGAACCAAGACTCTGAAAAGCAGTAAAAATAAGTGTACATTCATCAAAGAAGTTGGGGGGATGAGTAGCATATAAACACACCCTCTAGAACCACTTCTCAAAGAATTACGGGGGGGGGGGGGCACAGTCTTTTAAGTTACTCTGGTTTTGGCAAAACAGTGCAGTGTTTTTCCAATTGAGAACAATTTTAAGCTTGTTAATGCCCATCAACAGCTGGTTCCCAATAACCAAACTCTCGTCTGAGACATGGTGAAATACTGTTTTTTATGGAAGGGCTTGGTGAGTTGTAATTTATTAATGTAGCAAAAAGACAGATGAATTTTTCTCTGGCTGCTGTGTTTTATTTTTTTCCTTGTTGACCAAGTCCTGGAGAAAATTGAAACTCGTCAGTTGGTAGGAAAAAAAAAAAAACCAAACCCACAAGCAGCCTTTAATTTTCTAAGCCTTCTGATAATATGTATGGAACATTATAAATGGTGGGCTTTGCTCCTTCAAGCATGCTATTTTACCAGTTAGTGCCTATTTCACCAAAAATGAACATGTCGCCAATTCTTATTCCCATACAGCAGGCACCAGCCTCCCACATTCCCATTCACTAAGCACCAAAAGTTATGAGGTCGATGTCAGGTGAAGGGCACCAATATTTGAGGGTTTTTTTTTCCCCCTTCAAGTGTGAATTTTAATTACATGGAAAACTTAAATAGTCCAAGTGGCCCTGCTTCCAGAATGCTACTGGGAATGAGTTTCAAGTTGTTAATTTTAGTCTTGGAGACTCTCTACAGGCAGAATATACTTGAAACCAAATAAACAATAAAACACACAAAATAACCATAAGATGAAGCTTGCCAGTCCAGCAGCAAGCACCCATTGAGCACCGTTTGGCGTCATATTTTGACACTATAAATTCCAAGCAACTGTTAGTCAGAGTTTCATCCGCATATTCGATGGGTCTGAGGCTCAGTCCTTACCCTGAAGCCTTGAAGAATTTTTTTTAAATAGATGTTTGTTTGTTTTTTTCCGTTGAATCCTTTGATGTTCAAGAGTACGTGTGTGTGGGGACTAGACCCATCGTGAAGTCAACAAGATTCCCACATTATCAAAACGAAAATTTGATTTATCTCAGTATTACACATCTCCTTTTCCAAATGACAGTGCAAATCAAAGGCCTTCTTTTTTATTTTTCTTTCTTTCTTTTATCAAAGTTGGATTTGTCTTCGCTTCTCATTGTCAAGTGCCTTAGAGTACCATGTGCTTCCGGGATCGACTAAGGAGGCTGGTGGCTATCTGTCCATTCTTCAAACCCTGTGGCAGTTCCTCTGTGGTTTGAAGTCTTGGTAGAAAGACCTGGAGACAAATGTGTACGGTCTGAGGAGGGGCGAGGGGCCCTCTGGCTTCAACTCTTCCTTGTGCATGACCTACAGCACTGTTTTCCATAAAATTTGTGGTTGCAGACCCCGTGCTGAGGGACCAGATGACACCAGCTGAAGAAATCGACACAGGCTGGATCATCTGAAAGGACAGAAAGCATTTAGCACATCACCCAGGGCTTCAGCCCTCTTACTGAGATGGGGACCTAGACCACTGCGTTGTCTGTCTGTGTGTTCTGCCCATGATACATTTGAATTTTGTCAGGGCAGGATTAAGATGCCAAAAGAGACTGTGTCTGTTAGCAAAATTTAAATTGGGGAGGCCAGTGTTAAAAAAGAAGTCATACCCAGTAGGAGGTCATATCATCTTGTCTGCATATAGCCTGACAGCTGGCATGGACATGAGCCTTTCATAGGAGCATCTTAGTTACTCTCCTCTTGCCTTTGGGTGTGCCATAAATACCCACGACTCCCCTGACTCACTTTGTATGGGCTCCAGCTTGTATCATCTCTGAGACTCACACCTGCCTATGGTTCCCTCAGTTCCGGGTTCTTGTCTCCAGAATTCCCTTTTTATGCCCTTTCATATCTCAGTCCTTCCCAGGAATCCCTTTCAGACACAAACCAGTTCCTGTCATGCCCCTTACCTTCCCTCCATAGTTCAAGTGTGGTGATTGCTCTTGAGGCCGAAGCTTTAGGACCCGGAGTCTGACTCCACCCTTTCATCTACTTCTCTCTTTCCAAACTCAGCCACAGGAGCCCTGTTGCCCGCCCACAATGCACCAGCGAGCGCTGATTACCTTTCCCCTATTTACTGCCAAGGCAGGCTTTCCATAAAATGGTAGCGGAGTTTCTTCTCTCTCCTCTGCCCCCGCAACAAACCAGCCTACTTTTTTCTTAGCCACCACGGAGTGTCCCCACTCTCCTCCTTGCTTTTCCACCCTCCTCACCATGTGGTTTCCGACTCTGACTGTCCACTAGAACGCAAAATCTTTAGATCAGGGCCTTGGTCTCCACTCTTCACTGGTTTCTTCCCCATACTTAGAATAGCGCCAATCACAAAGTCGTTTTTAGATAACTATATTTTTAAAGCATCAGCTGTTTTTACTCCCAGGACATCGTCATCATTTTGCACCAGCTTGAGCGTCATGCTCCCGCTCATGGGTTTCAAAACTCGTACTGAACAGTGAACCCTGGGCAGCAGAAGATTTAGTTTTACACTTGTCAAGTCCTGTCCATCAGCCCTACAGAAATACGAGTGCTGTCTAAGTAAAAGATTTTCTTTGGAAAATATATTCACAGTGGCCAAAATAATCAAATTAAACCATATGGTATAGGAACATAGGTTAAAAGAAAATGAGGCGGGCTATTTGCTTTCCAGTGACTCCTGGACAGACACACGCACACACTGAAGTCAGTGTTGATAGCTTTTACCAGCCGAGACTTGGTAAATGATGTGAAAGAAATAATGCTAACAGTATTTTTAAGTCGTCATATGGAAGAATGGAGTTTCGTCCCCTGAAATGGGCAGTCCTACAGGTTGGGGTTGAGGCACCAGGAAGCTGCTTTGAGATATAATAGGTTCAAGATTCAAGTCCGACAGCAAGGTAAAGGTTCAGTCATATTCCATTTGCCTAACTTATATGTATATAATACACTGTCACATATCCACGAGTTCAATTATTACCTTGTCTAGTATCTGATGTCCCAGATCAGTTTTTATGCACCTGTACCTTAGTCATTCTATTTATATTCTAGATTATTCTGTTGGCGCCATAGAAGTTTTGTAAGAAGATATGGTCCTGACCTCATGGTTACTTATTTTTTCATTCTTTTAAAGGAAGGTCTTGACTTATACCCCAGGGAAGCTTTGAACTTGTGGCTATGCTTTTTGCCTCTGTCTCCTAAATGTTGTGATTATAGGCATGTACTTCCATTTCCTGATTAACCTCACTATGCTTTCAACTCACACCTCTCTTAAAAATTTGTTAAAAAAATCATGTGTGAGTGTTCTATCTACATGTATGTCTATACAGCACATGCATGCAATGCCCATAGAGGCCAGAAGAGGGTATCAGATTACCTGGAACTGCCATGGGGTTGCTGGGAATTGAATGAGATCCTTTGGAAGAGAGGCCAGTGCTTTTAACCACTAAGCCATCTCTCCTATGAAAAGAATGGAACTTTAACAAAAGCCCACATCTGGGGCCATGGGCTCTGCGTAAGCTAGGAGGCAGAGCAGAGAAGGGTCAGCATGACGTGTGTGTATGGTATTTCGCTTTGTGAATGTTTGGTGGTAAGAACAGTTATGAATGGCTGGTTAGCTGAGTATGAACCAGGCAGCTGGCTTACGCTGTGAAGGCTGACTGTAAATCTCTTTCCTTTGCTTCCCTCCGTGCTTGCAGAGAAGCAGCAGGCACCATTGGCTAAATCTTCAAAACCCACCCAACTTTCTACCTCTTCTTACTACCTCCCTGTAAAAGAAGCTCCACCTCTCCTCAGATAGCAGCAGTCACCTCTCCATGAGGAAGTCCTGTTCTCGTTCTCCTCCAGGTGACCCATGGTTCTCAACCTAATCCAGGCAAATCCAATGTCTGAGACTGATAAGGCCCCTGTACCACTTTTGGTTTGTGCCTATACAGTTTCAACAGTGCGCCTACTGTAAGTATCTTGCATTACTTTTCATTTGACCTTTCCTCTTCTGAGCACATACAAAGTTCACCTTCCTTACTTCCCGGAGGCCCTCTTCAAAAGGTGCCTCAATTCTGGGGTCTGGCTTGACCACTCTATCAAGCCTGGTTATCATACCTCTTTCTCAAGGTGGGAATTTGTTGTGCCTCGCTCAAGGCTGTGAGAGCATTATAACTTCAGAATAGTACTCTGCTTGCTAAATTGTTTTATTAGTGAGAGTCTGGGGGATACATGGTTCTTTAATGACCTTTATATGACTGAAACAAATTCATTTACTGCATAGTTAGTGGCTGTTGAGAGCCAGGTGAGTTTCAGATGGTGGGAAAACAGAAACTTAACAAGAGCTCTTTTCTCCCTTGCATCTGTCTGAGAGCTGCTCCCAGGACTAACCAGAGTACCAAGGGGTTGTATTTCTTCTAGGGTGGTCTGACTACAGAGATAGACAGGAGGGAGACAGGATCTGGCAGAAGATGCCCCATCACTCTAAATTCTTCTCCATGTAGAATCCCAGTGTTGATTAGAGGTGACCCTATTTCATCCATCCCTCTGTTACACAGTCACACAGGCTAACATAGGAAAAAGGGGGAAAGAAAACTGATGCCCTGAGCCATGAAGCCAGTCAAGTGCAGCAGAGATGAGAAGTGATGCAGGTGGTATGGTGGGGCAGAGGAAGGAGAGTAACTAATGCTGCCAAATATTACTGGCCACAGTTGGAAAAGCGGGCTGAGATTCAGCGGGCTGGGAAAATCTGTGACTGGATTAAACAGAAAAGCAATCCCAGCAAATGTGAGCTGGAGAAAGACTCCTCAGGATCATGAAACCTGATCTGACAGAGCTACTTCCTGGTCCTTGACAGAATGACTTGGATTTCTAAGCATCGCTCCAAATTACCCATCAGCACCTACAGCTCTGCTCTGGAACAGACTAAGAACACAGGACGATGCACAGTCCTTTTAATGGGCTGTAGGTTCTGTCTTACCTATAAAAATATGAGCTCCTCTGGGGAAACTTTTATTTCCTTTTATACTTACACTGATTAGCAAAAAAATCACATATTTTTGAGGAAAGGTCTTGTGTAGCCAAAGATGACTCCAAACTTCTAATCTTCCCAAAGGCTAGGACTGTGGGGATGCACAACTTTGCCTGATTTCACGTCACACTGGGGATCAAATCCAGGGATTCATGCATGCTAGGAGAGCACTCTTACAACCAACTGACATCTCCCACCTCCAAATATCTCATCTTAAAAAGGGAGAACTGAGACATGATCATTTCCCAAGAAAGAAGGGCTGGAAAACCTATTGCCTACGGATCACACATTGACAGCCCCAGGTATGGCCTTGGACAAGTCTAAGAATGCAGCCCAGTGGGTGCTGATGGGAAGAGAGTACTATAGAGTTGTTAGTGTTGTGCAGCTACACAACCGACCATACTGAGCTGTGGGAAAAGCTTTCTTAAAATGGATGAAACTGATGGGGCCTAAGGCACTTTACCTCTTTTTTCAGGAGCTGGACAGAAATTTGTATTACAAGCTCTGAGTGCTGGAGGCTTCTGATGGACCAGACAACTTGAGGAAGGCCGGCCTTGCTGCATGCAGTGGACAGATCGGGTCTGGACCCCTCCCCCACAGGTCACTGTGCACTGCCAAGGACAGGGAGAGAAGAGAGTTAGGCCTGCTAAGTTGGACAGTTTCCTGTCTGAGGTGAGTGTCATCATATGGAAGGAAGCACAATCTTCACGACCAACATGCCTGCAGGTGACACGGACCTCAGCCAGGCATACGGTCCAAGTCTATCCACCCTGGTGGGTGCAAAGTCATGGGCAAAGACTATTGTACCCGAGAGAGAGGGTGTGTAGTCAGTTCAGGGGTTCATAAGGGGATGGAGTCTAAGAAGCCCAGGCAATCTCAGACAGATGCCAGAATGAATGGGGTTGGTTTGAAACAAGGGCCATATAGGACATACTAACCAGAGAGTCTTTGGGATGGTGCTTAGCCAGGCTCTGAGGTAGCACGGTACCTAAGAGCCAGGAATTTCACTGTACAATTAAAGAGAGTCTAGGCTCTAAGGTTTGTTTTGTTTATTTTGTTTTTTTGGTTTGCAGTGGCTACATGAAAAGTTGATGGATCTTTTTTTTGTTTGTGTTATTTTATTTTATTTTTTTAATTAATTACAGTTTATTCACTTTGTATCCCAGCTGTAGCCCTCTCCTTCACCCCCTCCCAATCCTGCATTCCCTCCCTCTTCTCCTCCCATTCCCCTCCCATAGTCCACTGATAAGGGAGGTTCTCCTCCCCTTCCACCTGACCCTAGCCTATCATGTTTCATCAGGACTGTCTGCATTGTCTTCCTCTGTGGCCTTGTAAGGCTGCTTCCCCCTCAGGGGGACATGATCAAAGAGCCAGCCACTGAGTTCATGTCAGAGACAGCCCCTGTTCCCCTTACTAGGGAACTCACTTAGACACTGAGCTGCCATGGGCTACATCTGTGCAGGGCTTCTAGGTTATCTCCATGCATGGTCCCTGGTTGGAGTATCAGCCTCAGAAAAGATCCCTGTGCCCAGGTTTTTTGGCTCTGTTGCTCTTGTTGATGTATCTTTAACAAAAGAGCAATAAAGAAATATCAGGGTGAAAGGCAACCCTTTTAAATGGATCATTGTTGTTTTGTTCTCGAATGGACTGCAGACAGATGAGAACATATTCTGTGCAAATACTACTGTGTGGCCTGGTATTTGGGAAGAAAAGAAAATTTTGGCAGAAAGAAGATACATTTAGCTATTACCTCAACACTCAGATATAGACTTATGATTGCCATCAAATTGTCTGCCATATTTTAAAAGACACAATAAACATTTGGGTCTACAAGTTAAGTCTTCAATGTACAATAACAGGTGTCTGAGCAGGAAAACATCTGGCTTCCTGGCATTTGTTGGCTGCCTTATGATCATATCTCCTTATTCAGACAAAAGTATATGGTTCTTCCATGGGGAAATGTCTTTATATCTATTATGTATATAGTAATGGGTTCTAATGGGCTTCATAAAGCTTAAAAAATTATGTTATAGAAAGTCATAAAAACTTAAGAAGCCTATAGCAGCGTGTGTGTATCTTCCCATGCCTAGTCAGTGAGAAATACTCAATTTCCTTTAATTGGTGGTTTATTTTCAATGTACTTTCTATATTACACACAGGTACCACTAGGCCCTGTGTCTAAGGGTGTGACAAGCAGCTGTTGTCACATCAGTGAGTTCTGCAGTATCACTGTCTCAAGGACTTCCACATAGCCTTCAGTTCTTACGGAGACCAGCTAGTGTTCCCCAGAGAACATGTCTCTGTCAGCCGATGGCTAAACATTCTAAGCCTTGCCTTCCTTGCCCACAAAATGGGACCATAATGGCTAACACGAGAATTAATGCAAAGATAGAATAAGAAAGTGCATGTAGAGCATGAACCGAAGTCACAGGCAAAATTTAGTTCTTTTTGTTGTTGTTGTTGTTGTTCTTCAGAAACATACTCTTACAACCAGGGACCGGAGGTGGAGAGCAGTGCCCAAAGTGATGGTTTCAAGAGTGGCAACAGCCAACATGAGCACAGTGTCATGGGATTTCTATTTCAATGTTTTACTTATTATTCCAGTTTCCTAGGTCTGAAAAATATGGCTGCCAGGCCTCGGTACCTGCCCAGGCTCATATAGAGGATGCGACAGGTCAAAGGTTGTCAGCCATTCCAATTCATACAGTGGGACAAGAACAATGGGCTAAGAACAGTGCTCTTCTGCTCTACCTCTCGTGAACACCGGCCTCCTAAATATGCATTTACCGACCTGTTGCCATGGTGATGAATACCAGCCAGCCACCACACTGTACACTGGGCAAGCCCTTCGGTTGCAGGTTTCTTCCAGTTCCAGTCCTGGCTTCTTAATGTTTCGGCATCTCCGCTCTGGGAATGTTATCAGTTTCCCCTGCAAGTTCTTCTCAATGCACTTCAGTTCCCTCTTCCTCACACCCAAACCGCAGGTGGCAGAACACTAGGAGCCCAGAAGGGAGGTGTAAGAGGGCAGAGCTCTACAGCCAAATCTGCTGAGCTGTGTCCACACAAAGTCAACGAGATGATATGGCAGCCAAGTCCCTCACTTCCCTCAGTTACAGGGACAGATCCGTGTTCATCAGGAATGAGGAGGTGCCGTGTGGAACTGAGGCCACTGATTTATTTACGGTGTAAAAACTATTATTTTGTAATAGTTTTGTTTTGTTTTTTTTTTGTTTTAGATTTATGTGTTTTGACTGCATGTAATGGACACCAGAGCTCACTATAGATAGATGATTGGGAGCCACCATGTGGTTGCTGGGAATTAAACTCAGGGCTTTTGGAAGAGCAGCCAGTGCTCTTAACCTCTGAGCCATCCTTCCAGCCTATTTTGAAATGGTTTAAAATACTCTTGATTTCTCATCAGCCTCCATCCTTAGTGACCAAGACCACTTGAGACCTGTCTGAGGGGTGGCAGGTTTGAGCCGAGAACTACTTTCGATGGACTAACTTCATGTCTTTACTTTTACCTAGATTTGTTCTAATGCTGTGCTACACCACGGAGCATGAGAGAGAACTATTAGGTAACTTATGGGGTCCTGATGAAGTGAACATACCAATCCATCAGAATAAATATCACAAACGATGATGATGAATGTTAGCTCCATTATAAAGAGGAAGAACCGGAAGCTAACCCAGTGTTATCTGCGCCAATGCATACCGATGGCTGATTGCAAAGAGGACACATTTTTCATTTGGTTATGTGGTGATAATGCTCTGTAAAATGACTGTGAGGAGACGGGGCACACTGTTGGATTTCATTCGTGACATGGGCCAGTGCTTATCACCTAGAACAGAAGCGTATGGAAGGAACTGCTGTGTGGCCATTAAGCTCCTCACAGTTAGGATGCTCTTTGTCAGGTTGACTAGGTTTAAAATAACCGAAGGACCGCACTTCCGGAATTTCCAGAGAACTTTAAATGAAGATGGAAGCTCCGCTCTAAATGTGGGTGCTGCTAGCACATGGGTTGGGGTCCTGAACTAAATAAAGTGAGAAAGGAAGGGGAACGCCAGCATTCATCTCTCTGCGTTTTCTAACCGCAGAAACAAGGTAAAGAACCAACAGGAAGTGGGCACCTGGCTCGTGTAGGCAAAGAAAGCAGCCATGCGGGTGCAGGTGGGGGTGTTTGTGACAATCACCCCTCCCCCGTTGTGTGCCTTAACGCATACCTCGCTCCACGAAGACGCCATCCACTGGAGCCGGTTGTTTTTGGGGCAGCGCCCCAGTACACAGCCCTCCTGGGCCTCGGGCCTGGGGCCGCCCGAACACAGGCTCTCGGGGAGCGTCTCTGCTGCGGAGTTCTTACAGAGGACCTCACGTTTCCTCACTCCTCGTCCACAGGTCTTGGAACACTTGAGAAGTAGGGGGAAAAAAAAGATGTTTGAATCCACTTCGGGTAGATTTCATTTGGGTGAACACCAACAATGCAGTAGTGGGGGAGTTAGGCTCTACTTGAGACATCTCAATACCCGGTACCCGCTCAGTCCCCCAGCCTGAAGCTGAGCTGTGCTCACCACGAAGCAAACGACTTTTCCAGGCACAGGTATGTGGTACCAGGAGCTGTCTTTCTCTCTCCACCTTGGGAATTTGTCTGAGGAGTGTTATTACTGTGCTACTACAAGGAACAGAGTAGCTACATGAACACACTCAACAAGGCTAAGCGCAACAATATGAAAAGGAGTAGAACGTCTAACCTCGTAAGAACCTCCTCTGGGCATGCTGTAAACTACGGGCCAGAGGGCACAAGCACCTATCAAACATTTCTGAATAAATTTGTGCAATCCAAATCTCTACCCAGGCAGTTTACTTTTTTTTTCTTTTTCTTCTAAGATCTTTATTTCTGTTTTTTGTTGTTGTTGTTTGTTAGTTTTTTGTTTTCCTGAGAACTCTGTGAAGCAGACAACGTGGCAAAGAACACGCAGGAGCATCTGAAAACTTGTAAGATCTCTTAGAAGACTCTGGCTCGTGACAGGGATGGTCCTGGAGGGCTCCAGCACCATGTTGACCTTTGTAAAGAACTAGATGAGATGTGGCCTCTGGTACCATAAAATGGGGTTTGCTCCTAGATGGGCTTACAGGACCACTGTAAATTCTCACTCATGTCACGATTAACTCTGTATCTTTGTGTGGGTCCTGGGGGGGGGGCTTGTTCTCAGGTGGCAAGTGCCTTTACTCGTGGATCCCTGTCTCTGGGACTGATTGGCCAGTCTGCCAATCCCTTTCTATCTGCATTGATTGGCTCACCTAAATGATCTTCGTGCTAATTTCTGGACCACTAAGGAGGAGTCGACACTCCTCTGGTCAGATAAGAACCACTGAAAAGGTGATAGCCGAAATGATTAATTCACTAATTCACTGGGAAGATGGATCTACCTGGGCGGCCCTGGGGCTGCACCTGTATTTTCACCCCCTTGGTTTTTCCTGCAGACCAAAGACCAGCGCTTCAAAGCGGTGCTTGGTACCTGAGACCAGGGCCCGGAGCTCCACTCTGGAGGGCAGGCATGGCTGTTGCAGACTTGAACCTGGGTGGGCGTGCTCACGGGGCAGAGCGAGTGCATCACAGGCTCCTCCTTCCGGAAAGGCTTCTTCTGCACGCACCGTATCTTCCGGCTCTGCTGGCCTCCGGCGCAGGACTTGCTGCACGCGCTCCACTCTCCTGGCAGCCAGCTTTCGGAGAGAACCAAAATTACATCCTGTAAAGCCAAGGCTTTATAGCACCACTTCCCGAGCCGCTGGTGGGAAAGACTGACTGTCTAAGAAAAGCGTCTGATCCGTCTAATAACGGATCAGGCCAACACCCACTAGCTTTTTTTTTTTTCTTCTTTTTAATCGATGTTGAATCATACACCCGTTAGGGGAGCAGGGGTGCCTCGAGGAGACACATTGAATCACAACAAAGATCTAGGAAAAGATACATTCTAGCCTTCTTGGTGGAAAGAAACATATTCTACATTCTGAGCAATTCATCGAAGCAAATGTACTGAGCCTTTACTTCCGCGGACCCAAGCACTGGCGTTGGAAAGACGAATGAGGTCACCTTCTAAGGAAGTCAGTGATACTGTGGATATGCGCATCAAGACCAGGCTAGCTGATAAGCACTGTGACTCCCATTAACATGAAGTACAACCGAAAGGGTAGCGGAAGAGTGAGCAGCACGGGGGAGGGGTGCATGTGTACATAGGAGAGAGAAGACAAGACGCTCAGTGGAAGGAAACTTTGCAGAAGCTGTTTCTAAGCCGGCGGTTCCCCATACTCCTGCACTAGTTGGTATTGCAATTTATGGAGGGGTCAGAGATCTAACCTCACGTCATTTATTTAAATGACAAGCATTTATTTAAAAGGCAAGCTTTTCCGGAACTATCTAAGTCACGGTGTATCAGTGCATCCACGGCAGCTACTGAATCCTTTACGAATGACTGACTGAAATGGTATGACTTACAAATATTAGAAAAAAAGGAAAGAACCTATGATGTGGCTGCTACACGTTTGACGCACAGCAGTGATGTCTACAACCTTACCTTGGATACAAACATGCTAAGTACTGATTATTTTTAGAAACTAGGACAAATCAGTAGCCAACTGTGCTTTGGTTAAACCTCCAGAATTAGTCACCTTCCTTAATCTAACGTCCCACCCCTCTGGTTTCCACCCTAAGCCTTGTGGGTAAAACTAAGGCCCTTCTGCCTACAGACTTCGGTATGGAAGTGCTAGGATTATTCCCCAAAACATCAGAGTCCACACCATCCTGTTGTGTAATTAAAAGCAAATGTATCAAAATAATTCCTCATATTTATATAATTTCTATAGCTTACAAAATCTTAAACATAGTATATGAAATTACTTGTTTCACTATTTGCTTATAAAGTATAGTGTTTCCAATCAAATTCAAGTTTCTTTCATTTTGTGACAAATATGATGGATTTGTACATATACTAGAAAAGGCATCACACAGCACTTTTGGGTGGCATGCCTGGCCTTTCACATCTGATTCCCAGGCTACATTTCCAACTGACTTCAATCTCATCGACTTCTCTTCCAGGTACAGACTCCAGGCTGTCCATTTTGTCCCTTACTGCTTTTTCATACCTAACATTTTTTAGCTCAGGGCCTTGCACTTCAGCTCTTCTGTGCTTACCCATCATTTCCATCCCCCCATAGGAGGTTGTTGCTGATGAGGCAGCCATGTCCTGTCACCTGCACACCACACTGGTGAGCTCAGAGCCTGATGACACTGAGTCCTTATGGCAGACGCACATAGAAGTGACAGAGGCAGATCGGGTAACTCCTTTGTCCTTATAGTTCTCAGAGTCGAGATCCTCCTTTCTAGTCTATCCTTGGGAAAGAACAATTCCAACTCTGTGCATGGGTGGAGCACATAGGGAGAGAATAGAAGAGCTCACACAGGACACCAGTTTCACTCTGCAGACCCTGCAAGGAGCTGATCTGATTCCAGACAACAGGCTTGCTCTTCACAGGACATCACACAGTTTTCCGGGGAGTCAAGAAGATGTGAATGACCTCAGCATGCTCCTTATGCAGACATACATGTGGAAGAGTCCCTTTCTTTTTGCTGGATGGTCTGACCAGTGACAGGAAGAAGTCCTGACCTCGGGAAACTCTCATCTCGCCGATCAGTGCTTCGATTCCATGTGTATACATTAGTGTACGTACTTTATCCATTACCCCAAAGAACAAATGTGCACACGAGAGTTAAGAACACTTTCTATTAAATGCATCCTGGGGCTACTGAGGTAATTCTTAGAACTGCTTATTTCTTGGGAAAGAGGAAAATTTATGGAACCCCTCCCCAATGCCCTATTTCTTTCTTCTCTTTGTAGTCATGGTTCAGTTAGATCCAGAATCTCAGAGAGAAAGTGGATGTGCAGGATTGGTGGGTATCTGAAACCCCAAACAATTGTGAAAAAGTGAAATATTAGTTTATACACATAAGTTCACACACACACACACAAACTGTGTTACCACAAAGTCAGTACCCCTTATTAAAATGATGTGAACACTGTTGACGTCACCACTGCTTTATGTAAGTCTACTTGGCTTAAGATAAATCACCTCAGAGGAGACTCCAGTTGGCCAGGAAACTTACTTAGATTCATCTTCCAATGGTGGTGTGGTTAAATGAGTCTGAGAAGAAACCCACTGAGTACCCCTGAGGGACAGTCAGTGGGGGAGTCACCACTTGGCTTTCACCTCGCTAGTTTGCATCTTACTACTGTGCAATTTGCATTTGAGGTTTCACAGTCTGCATTACTGTAATTCCTACATTCTTAGATGACCTACACAAAAGTTAAGCATACAGTCACACTTTAAATTTAACTAATATAGGATGGTGTGTCATTTAAATATCTGCTTGAGTCCATTCTGGAAAGAGGGTGGGCCCTTCAAAAGTCAAAACTGGAGGAAAGGCTGTGGCTGTGGCTCAGTTGTAGAGCACTTGGTTGGAAAGCATGAGGCCCTAGATTCAATACTTACTGCTGTCAATGAAAACAAAACAAACAAACAAAAAAAAAAAACCAAACAAATGGACAATTTTCTTGATAGAGTCCATCTACCAAAATTAACTCAAGAACAGGTAGCAAGATTGAATAGTCCTATATCCCCCAAGGAAATAGAAACAGTCATCAACAGTCTCCCTGCCAAAAAAACCCCTGGGCCAGATGGATTCACTGCAGAATTCTACCAGACCTTCAAAGAAGTGCTAACTCCAATTCTTTCCAAACTATTCCACAAAATAGAAATAGAAGGAACATTACCAAACTCATTCTATGAAGCCATAGCCACCTTGATACCTAAACCACACAAAGACCCAACAAAAAGAACTTCAGACCTATCTCTCTTATGAACATTGATGCAAAAATACTCAATAAAATACTTGCAAACCAAATCCAAGAACACATCAAAGATATCATCCACCATGACCAAGCAGGCTTCATCCCAGGCATGCAAGGGTGGTTCAACATATGGAAATCCATCAATGTAATCCACTACATAAAAAAGCTGAAGGAGAAAAACCAAATGATCATCTCCTTAGATGCCGAAAAAGCATTTGACAAAGTCCAATACCCATTCATATTTAAAGTCTTGGAGAGATCAGGGATACAAGGCCCATACCTAAACATAGTAAAGGTAATATACAGCAAGCCTATAGCCAACATCAAACTGAATGGAGAGAAACTCAAATCAATCCCACTGAAATTAGGGACAAGGCAAGGCTGCCTATTCTCTCCATATCTATTCAACATAGTACTTGAAGTCCTAGCTAAAGCAATAAGACAACTAAAGGAGATCAAGGGATACAAATGGAAAAGGAAGAGGTCAGAGTGTCACTATTCACAGATGATATGATAGTATACATGAGGGACCCCAAAAATTCAACCAGAGAACTCCTTCAGATGATAAACATCTTCAGCAAAGTGGCAGGATACAAAATCAACTCAAAAAAATCAGAAGCCTTCCTGTATACCAAAGACAAAAGGGCCGAGAAAGAAATCAGGGAAACAATACCCTTCACAATAGCCACTAACAACATAAATACCTTGGGGTGACTCTAACCAAACAAGTGAAAAAGAAAAAAACTTTAAGTCTCTGAAGAAAGAAATTGAAGAAGTTATTAGAAGATGGAAAGCTCTTCCATGCTCATGGATTGGTAGGATTAACATTGTGAAAATAGCCATCCTGCCAAAAGCAATCCACAGACTCAATGCAATTCCTATCAAAATACCAACACAATTCTTTACAGACATTGAAAGAAAGATTCTTAGCTTCATATGGAGAAACAAAAAACCCAGAATCTCCAAAACAATCCTGTATAACAACAGATCATCTGGAGGTATCTCCATCACTGATCTCAAGCTGTACTACAGAGCAATAGTAACAAAAACTGCATGGTATTGGCATAGAAACAGAAAGGAGGATCAATGGAACCGAATAGAAGACCCAGAAATTAACCCACACACCTATGAATACTTGATTTTTGACAAAGAAGGCAAAACCATTCAATGGAAAAAAGACAGCATCTTCAACAAATGGTGCTGGTCTAACTGGATGTCTACATGCAGAAAAATGCAAATAGATGCATATTTATCACCCTGAACAAAACTAAAGTCCAAATGGATCAAAGACCTCAACATAAAACCAGATACTCTAAATCGGTTAGAAGAAAAAGTAGGGAAGAGCCTAGAACTCATTGGCACAGGAGACAACTTCCTGAACAGAACACCAACAGCAGAGGCTCTAAGAGCAACAATCAATAAATGGAACCTCATGAAACTGAAAAGCTTCTGTAAAGCAAAAGACACTGTCGTCAGAACAAAACTACAGCCTACAGACTGGGAAAGGGTCTTCACCAACCCTATATCTGACAGAGGGCCGATATCCAGAATATATAAAGAACTAAAGAAGTTAAAAAGCAATAAATTAAGTAATCCAATTTAAAAATGAGGTACGAAGCTAAACAGAGAATTCTCTGTAGAAGAATATAGAATGGCAGAGAAACACTTAAAAAGATGCTCAACATCCTTAGCCATCAGAGAGATGCAAATCAAAACGACCCTGAGATTTCACCTTACACCCATCAAAATGGCTAAAATCAAAAACTCAAATGACAACACATGCTGGAGAGGTTGTGGAGAAAGGGGAACCCTCCTACATCGCTGGTGAGAATGTAAACTGGTACAACCACTTTGGAAATCAATCTGGCACTTTCTCAGACAATTAGGAATAGTGCTTCCTCAAGACCCAGCTATACCACTTCTAGGCATATACCCAAAATTTGCTCAAGTACACAAAAAGGACATTTGCTCAACCATGTTTGTAGCAGCTTTATTTGTAATAGCCAGAACCTGGAAACAACCCAGATGTCCCTCAACTGAAGAATGGATACAGAAATTGTGGTAATTTTACACAATGGAATACTACTCAGCAATCAAAAACAAGGAAATAATGAAATTTGCAGGCAAATGGTGGGATCTTGAAAAGATCATTCTGAGTGAAGTATCCCAGAAGAAGAAAGACATACATGGTATATACTCACTTATATAGACCTATAAGATATGATAAACATAATGAAATCTATACACCTAAAGAAGATAAACAGCAAAGAGGATCCTGGGTTAGATGATCAATCCTCACTTAGAAAGACTAATGGGATGTGCACTGGACATAGAAGGAAACATATAACAGGGCAGGAACCTACCATAGAGGGCCTCTGAAAGACTCTACCTAGCAGTGTATCAAAGCAGATACTAAGACACATAACCAAACCTTTGACAGAGTGCAGGGAATCGTATGAAAGAAGGGGGAGTTAGTATGATGCGGAGAGGATAGGAGCTCCACAAGGACCAAATATATCTGGGTACAGGGGTCTTTTCTGAGACTGACACTCCACCAAGGACCATGTATGGATATAACCTAGAACCTCTGCTTGCTCGGATGTAGCCCGTGGTAACTCAGTAACCAATTGGTTTCCAATAGTAAGGGGAACAGGGACTATTTCTGACAGGAACTCAATGGAAGGCTCTTTGACCTCCCCACCCTGCAAGGGAGGAACAGTCCTGCTAGGCCACAGGGGAGGACTGTGCAGCCAGTCCTGAAGATACCTGATAAAACAGGGCCAGATGAAAGGGGAGGAGGTCCTCCCCAATCAGTGGACTTGGAAAGGAACAGGGAGGAGATAAGGGAGGGTGGGATTGGGAGAGAATGAGGGAGTGGGTTACAGCTGGGATAGAGTTAATAAAATGTAAATAATAATAAAATAAAATAAATAAATTACAAAAACAAAACAAAAAACCCAACAACAACAACAACAAAAAGCCCTGTGGGACTAGGAAAGCCGTGATACTGGTCTGGAGCAAGAGTGATGTCAAAATGTGTCCAAACCCAGGAAATTTCATCCTGAGACTGGCAGGAGTAGAGCTGCTTTCTCCCTGCTCTGGGCCTGCATGTCCCCACGGGAGTAAGACTTACAACCCCCACCTATGCTGCCCTTGAGGTGGTCACATAGCCTGGTGACCAGGATTCAAGTTAAACTTCCTCTCTCATAAGGACACATCCAGCAAGCACCTGGAATTCCTCTACCTGCAAATGAAGAATTCCCAGGACCTCAGGCCTTAGCCAATAATGTATACTCACCACCAAAACCGCTCCCCACTCCCAAAGATTTAGATAGCCCTTGTGTCCCCGCTCCCAATAAAGAAAGCTGTTTCACTGAAGACTGTCTCTGGAGAAGGCTGTTTCTCCCCTACTCACACTGAGGAAAGTCATGCCTAACCCACCCACCAGGCAAAGCTTCATTCCCTCCATTCCAGCCGCGATTGTAACAGTGCCTGGATACACTGAGGGAAAAGAAGGTCCCGGAGACAGACACCTTTATATCTCAATCTTCCACAGCAAAATGTGAGTGAGTGTCTAAGGCAAATTCATATTTTTAGGTCCTATGATTTAACTTCAACCATTTTCTCCTATACTTTTATTAAATATTGTGCTCATTTTTTAATCCCTATCAGAAGTATAGGTAGGAGGCTTTTCATTATCTCTTAACAGTAACAAGGAGGACACATGAGCAAGGAGATATTTGCAGATGACTTACTAGGCTGGGCAGGAGAAAGCATTGCATATCTTGGGTTCTGTTGCTGGCTTGGTTCTTACACTGCAGAACGAGGAATTGACTTGAGTGTTTTGGTCCCGTAAACAAATGGCCTTGATGCTTATGTAACCTAATAAGATGCCAGAAGTTACACACTGAGAAATTCAGATAACCCATTTATTTAGGTTTCCAAGCTTAGTTTGGGTTTGGTCAGTGTTCTTGTATCCCATTTAAGACACTGACTCTACATACGTTGTGAAAATGGTTCCTTTGGGTACAATTGCAACTCATTTGAATTCCATTTATCCCCAAGATAATAGATTTTATACTATTTTATACTTCAGTAACCTTAATATATGCTTTTCATTTTCAAGTGGATTCTATGGCCATCAAATGATAAGTACTCTTTGAAACAGAGTAACTATAAAGTGAATCATTCCAGGAAGCTTTAACATAAATTGTGTGGGTCTAACTGGAAGATAATTATATCTATAAAGCACTAGCGAGGGCCTGGAGGGATGGCTCAGCAGTTAAGAGCAGTTGCTGCTCTTGTCTCTAGAGGACTGGCGTTTGATTCCCAGCAGCCACACAACAACTTGCAGCCTTCTGCAATGCCAGTTCCAGGGAGTTCTGCCATCCTCTTCTGCCTTCTGTGGGCACTGCACACATGTAGCACACATATATACACATAGGCAAAATGCTTGCACACATAATAATTAAGCCACCAGTGAGTTACATGTGAAACCCTAATACATTCTACTTCACCAGGAAGCATCCTATGTACGTAGAGGCATGCAGAGGCAAAAGCTTGAGCTCTGGATATCCATGCATACCTACCAGATATGACTGTGCTTTTTGCCAATGTTTGTCTTAGCAGAACCATGCAGCCTGATTCCTGGTGTTTAAAATTTCCCATCAGAGGCACATTTTTTTTTCTTTGTAAATATGATGTTTAGCTCCTCAGACAAGGAATACTACCTTGACCTTGATTGTTCTGTTTTTCATTTATGTGGTTTTCCCTGAAACAGTGTCTGAGACCCAACTCAAATGTCACTCTCTCACTTTAATGACTGGCAATGGCAATCAGCTGTACCTCTCCGCTTAAAAAAAAAAAAGTTTTCTGGAGGCATGGATCTAAAACTGCACCGAGGTTGCCAAAAGTTCATGGTGTCCTTCCATAGACAGGATAAAACCTGTAAGCAGAGAGGAGCTGGGGAGCAGAGTTAGGGAGCCAATTACCTCCCCCGCAGGAGACTGAGCAGTCAGACTGCATCGTGCGCCAGGTGTGCTGGTATCTCTTTGAGGCAGGCTGAGTGACATTCACGCCCTTGGGGAGTGCGTACTTCCAAGTGACCCCTGGATTCTTGCCTTGTGTCAAAATCTGTAGAAGGTGAGACAAAAATCAAGAGGTCAGCACACCAGCCAGACCCAGGAACTGCAGAGATCTTGCTGAACATTTCAAAGATACTTGCATGTCATTTTTGGTCCTAAGGTTGGGTCATTTCTTGTTCCTAAGAATGTTATGTATTGATTTAAAGGGGCTTCCAGGAACACTTTAAAATATTAACCTTAACTTAACATTAACTTTAAAACATTAACCTTCCTAGGATCAAAACTAGAGTAGACAGAGGCTGAAAAACCTAACTTGATACCTTCCATAATCACATAAAAACCAAGTAGATGTATTGCCATTGCTGAAGAAATGTCTTTAAAAGGAAGACAACTGGGCCAGCAAGATGGCTCAGTGTGTACAGGCAACTTGCTGAGCCAGCCTGCTGGCTCAAATGCAACCCCTGGAAGACATGCAACGGTAGATAAAGAGAGCAGAATCCACAGAGTTGTCCTTTGACCTCCACCACCCATGCCCACACAAGAGCACACGAAAACACATGCACACACCTACACCCACACACCCCACCTCCACCTCCCCCCATACACATAGACACAGTGTGTGTGTGTGCGTGTCTATACTGATCATAAACGGACTTATAAACCTATATGATTGAAGCTCAGCACAGAATAAGCACACCCCTAAATCATAGCATATCCCAGTAAGAGTACCTGTCACTTACTGCACAGTTCAAGTGGGGTTTCACTTGAATGTTCAAAGATAGTTTGCAAAGAGAGAGTGTCTACAGATTATGTCTAAATGGAGTGGTCACAGGGAGGGGAGGGAAGGCTCAGCAGTTGAAAAGCACACTGCCTTTGCAGAAGACCCTGATCCAGTCCCCAGCATCCTTGCCGGATGGCTCACAACCGCCTGTAACTAACAAGAGCTTCAGGGGAGCCAACACACTCTACTGGCCTCTGCAGGCACCTGCAACCATGTGCACTCATACTGCAACACTGTGCACCTGCATTCATGTACACACACACAGACACACTCACACATTATCAACATAATTAAGAATAAAATAAATCCTAATAGAGTCAATATAAGGAGTATAAGGGATTTCACCGTAAAGAGGCATCTGATCCCCTACACATGGTGTGACTCCTGGTAAGCGAAGGCCTATGGGTCTCCTTTAGCTATCAGGTGCTCTGCCAGCCTTTTTCTGTCCATGGTCTTAGAGCATTCCTCCAACAACTCTACAGTGCTTTTTCTTCTTCTTTGTAAAAATAACCTGTACAAGAGCACGCGAATGACTAGAGAATGAATTTAAATAAAACCCTCAGAAAAAGTGTGTACTTTTCCAAGGCCAGCCATAGCCTTCTTTTTGATGTGGGCAAACACTCTCTGGGTGTCCTCTCTTTTAAGCTTTTTTTTTTCTCTCTCAAGCTCAATTTGTGAATTTAAATGACTGGTTTTTCTCCTACCCAATGAGTCTTGTGGAAAATTTTCACCACCAGAACTGGGCAGGCATGCTCCAGAGGCAAAGCCTGCAAGCCAGTTAAAAACAGGAAGCCCTGGTCTCTGTCTGTGGGGCTCCCACCTCAATTAGAGTTGGCTGGGTGGTACTATGCCACTGGACCACATTGCTCTTTAGGGTGAGGTTCATGCCGCTGTTAGCCTAAATGCCTCCAGAAGTACTGTCCACCACTGAAGGGAACATGGTGTGCCCATTGCTTGGTAGTGTAGGCGAGCAAATCATGGAGTCTTCTAGACAATCATTTAAACAGCTAGCTCTGTGTTACTCCCACCCCCACACTTTGTCAGAAATGGAACTAACACACAGCACAACAGGCAGAACTGTTAGTGTGAACAAGAACCAGGTTCTTGCTGGCTACCAATAAAGATGTCCTGCTCTCTTGGCTTGGCCTTCCTTACTGAGTTTCTGCTAATTTGCTGGTGTCAGTTGAAGTAAATACTGAAGCAATTCACAGTCATCGAACTGGAAGAGCAGATCTACTTTCAGAAATTGTGGTAGTTTTATTCTGTCTACTTAACACAATCCAGAATCAGCCGGGAAGAGAGTCTCAGTGAGGGACTGTCTGAACCAGGCTGGCCTGTGTGCCTCTCTCTGTTCCTCTCTCTGTGTCTCTCTGTCTCTCTGTCTCTCTCTGTATGTGTTGGGCAGGAGGTTGTCTTGAGTACCTTAAATGATACAGGAAGACCTAGCTTAAAAGTGGGGAGCACCATTTCCTGGCTTTGGGCCCTTGACTACAGAAGAACAGAAAAAGTTAGCTGAGCACCAGGCACGATACACTCATTCTCTCTTTCCTCTTGACTGTAAACATGACTTGTTGCTTCAGGTTCCTGCCTTGATTTTCACCCATCAAGGATGTACTGTAATCTTGAACTATGATCTAAAACAAACTCTTTCTCCATACGTTGTTTTTTCCCTCAGGGTATTTATTGCAGCATCAGAAATGAAAATAGGTTGGAAGGTGATCTTGGTGTTCGTTGATATTTGGTCTCACTTGCTCCTCAGCTAAAGCACTTTGATGAATCTCACCACTCTTGCTTGTTGTTGTCTCTGTGCCACAGAGACGCTAAGGTCTTGGAGGGGAGATAATCTAGGATACCACCTGTCCAGGAATGGCAATGAAAAGGGCCTCTGAGATGCAAAAGAGCTATGACAAGCCACAGAAGGCCTTAGCAGAGTGATGCCACGGCGCTGTGAAGTCTCACTCTGCTGCACATAGCGGAGAAGCATTCATGTGTGCTACAGAGAATGAAATGTGCTGACACATTGCCATTTTCTAGCACCGCCTATTCCTTTGTCCAAACTAATCGCTGATTTCTACTGCTACGGGGGAATGGGCTTCTGTGAAGACACAAAGGAAATAGAAATATAAAATAATGGTAACTCTTGCCTGTGATAACCATCATGACCAAAAGCAACATGAAGAGAAGGAGATTGTTTGGTTTCTCCTTCCAGGTGTCCATCACTGAGGGCAGTCAGGGCAGGGGCTTGAGAAGGAACTGAAGTAGAAACCATGAAGGAACATTGCTATGGGGCTTATTCACTCGTCTTGCTCAGCTAGTTTTGAACATAGTCCAGGTCATTGGTAACCTCAAATTTAAGTCAGTTCAGTTTCAACCTTACACATGTGACTAGTGGTTGCCATTCTCTATGAAATCCCAACTCCTCCCCTCCACATGTGTCCATCCCGCTGTTAATTCAGACTCAGAATCTGAACATTTGGGAGGTGCCTTCATGTCCAACATTAGCTACAATGTCTTTTCCTGCATTCAGAAAGGCCACTTTTCCCTCAGCCTTCTAAGTTTACAGGCCAACATAGGATCCTGGAGCCACCATAAACCCTTCTTATTCTCCTGACTCACATGCATCAGGCTAGAACATGGCCTGCTCTTCACCTCCACGGTGCCTTCGGTCCCACTGCCTCTCATGTCAGTGACACTATCCTGGGCTAAGCACCATGGCATCATCTCTGACTTCCATAGACATGGAGGAGAGGAGTGGTCCTTTCCGGCAGAGATGGTGAGGCCAAGCCACATGTAAAAGTAATTCTGCCATGGTAACTATAGACGAAATTAAAAGCCAAGGGCTTTAAAACCCACAGAAGGAAGTCACACATGTAGGTGAAACTTAAGGGTAACTGAAAGAACACCTAGATCACATGACCACTTGAAGCAGCTTAGTTGGTATAATTTATCATTGTCAGAACTCTGGGTTTTCACCACGTTCTGTGTTTAGTTATCTACTTATTAGGTATTGAACTGCCAGCAGCCTACCCTGGCATTGAGCTCAGAAGGCTACTGAGGCTGGCCTTGAACTTCTGATTCCTCTGTCCCTGTCTCCTGGATACTGGGGTTGTTTTGTTTTTGAGAACTAGAGCTCTGCTATGTCTCAGAATCTGACCTGCATTTGTGATCCTTCTGCCTCCGCCTCCTGAATGTCCGGATTCCAAGTGGGTACCACCGTGCCCAGATTTAATTATCAAAGTATCTTGGTGAAGACTTGAGCCATGTGCCAAAACAAAGAAAGGCGAACTGAAACTTTCTTATGGCTTCCTATTCCTCATGAAGAGACACATCTCTTCCTTCCACCTCCCTTTCCTCCTCACTGAGTGGAAAACATGAAAAGATTCTTAGAAAAGTAAAATATTTGAGCTAAGAGTAAGAACAGTGAGCAACCTATTTAAAAGCTATAAGGGACAAATATAACCCATAGTATCAAGACAAGCAAACAAAGAAAAAAGAAAGATGAAAAAAAAAAAAAGGTACAATGCACTGAAAAATTTCACAGGAAACACGCGCTTTAAATCAGTAAGTCACAACCCTCCGTAGTAACTCTCTGTGTACGTTCTATTAGTTTTATAGACACTAAGACATAAGACACATTCTTTATATTTATTTGTGGAACATGCTAATGTGTTTTACAAAGGCATTAAGTGAATTAAAAGCACCCCAACTTTAAAAACTCAAGGATTGACCTTGCTGTCTGCAGAGCGATAAATCCACATGCTGTTATGTGAGCCATCATGTATGTTAGAAGCAAATACATAAACCAGAGGAGAGCAGACTGAAGAATTTAACATGAGCTCTTAAAAGCCTTTTGAAAGAAGGCCCGACGTCTATAGGCAGCAGGGCAGAGCACATTAAAGACAAACACAGGATGCTTTTCAACAGTAAGACACTCTCTGCCCTTTCCTTTATCCTGTGTGGAGGAGCTAAAAGGCAGAGAATGGAATACAGGGAAGGAATCCCCCCTCTTAAATTTGGTGCTTCAGACAATTCTCTGGAAGTGGACTGTTTGCTTTGCCTAAGGTAATCTCTGTTTTTTTGTTTGTTTGTTTGTTTTGTTTTTTTGTTTTGTTTTGTTTTGTTTTCCTATTTCCAAAAACCCGAGTTTTGTGAAGAAATAAACGCTACCATTCAGAATCTATGATCACGGTGCAAAAGAAAAACACAACGTTCGTTGATTTAAATAACCCGGAATTCAGCACTCCTTTAAATACAATAAAGGGATCCTTTTGAGCTGAAGATTTTCTGCTACCATTTAGGTCCTATGGCCATGATGACAGTGCAACCCAAACTTTGTCAATTTAAAGAAACAGTTTAAAAACCTTAAAATCCATAATGATCATTTGATGAACAATTTCTATCTTTATGGAGAGAGACCACAGTCCCCAGTTTGGTGACCTTGTTGATGACACCGAAGGATTTCAATGTGACCATCACATTCCTCTTAACTGCACATAGCCACTGTGAAGCCCAGGGACCGTGAAGAGATGGGCATGGGCCTACTTCCTCAGTGAATGCTGGGGCATGGACCTCAGACAAGTCAACTGCAAATGATAGTACCAGCCATTCACAGCTATTAAAAAAGAAAAAAAAAAAAAAAAACCAAAAAAAAAAAAAAACCAAAAAACCTTCTCCATGTCTCTGTCAACATCGACAAGTTGCTTTTCTCAGCCTGGGGTGAGGGTGGTTGACACAGACACCCTCCCAACCCCACAGGCATCCCACCCTGGCCTTGATGGCAGTGCATCGCAGTGATGCCACTTCTGAACCACCCTGTGCCACACGGCAGGCTCGACAGCCAAGCTGTTAAATGTGCGAATTTGGAAAGACCGCCAGTGATTCAGTCTACTTAACTGGACTTAGTCCAGGGAAATTCCAGCCAACAGGGATTGGGTCTCTAATTTACAGCTGGCAAGCGACCCCCTTAAACACTTCCAGGTCCTTAATAGAACTGTTTAATGTCTACCTTTAACACATGAGCCACCTGCCTTCAGACACAGCACTCAGCAGCTTTGACCACAGGCTGCACGGTTATAAAATTCACAGCTTCTTAAGCTGGAAAACCGCAGAGGAGCCTGGGACCAACCAACTGCCCTCTGCAGTGGTGGGAGGCAGCAGCTTCTGCCAAGGGCACCCATTGTAATCATGGGTAGATAACTGGCTTTATTTTGTTTTTTATTTCTGCTTTTTAATTTCTGTTAAAATTTACGAATTTCTTCTACGGAGTTTATATTTGGTTTCACTGAGTTTTCTGAATTATCTCATGAAAATCTGAGTTAACAGAGGATTCTAAAGACTGGCTTTTTCTGCATGTGAGGAAATATGTTTCTTGTCTGCCATTGTGTATTCGATTGTGGGTGTTCCTTAGTATGGGGATTTGGGAAAATGTGTGTGGAGGCCCGAGTTAAACCTTGGGCGTGGTTTCTCAGGAGCTATGCACCTTGTTCTCAGGAGAGGGTCCCTCATTGGTCTGGAGCTTGTCAAGCCAATTACAATAAACTGGCTGCCAAGTGAACCCCACTGTCTCCTCCTCCCCAGTGCTGCTACTGCACCTGGCTTTTTGTGTGAGCCCTGAGGACCAAACTCAAGTCAGCACATACACAGCAGGCATTTTACCCATGGATCTAGTCCGTAGCCCCGTAACGGGCTGAGTTGTTTTAGACAACATGGTGAAAGCAATGCCTCTCCACTACATCTTGTATTCCAGGAAAAGGTTTACAAACAGTTTCTTTCATTTAAAGATGTAATCAGCCATCAGATTGTAGGTCTAATATCATGTACCATAGCTGGCAAAAGAAGGAATATATGCTATTTCCTAGTTGTAACACTCCAACATAGTCTCTTGGGACATTCTTCCTCATGCTCTGAAAGAATGTCTAGGATTCTAATGTGAAGTTTTAGCTTGAATGACTGGCATCAGCCTATAGCCCTAGATACTCTGATGGCTGGGCCAGATGGGTCGCAAGTTCAAGGCCAGCCAGACAACTTATTGAGACCCTGTGCCCAAATTAAAAAACAAAACAAAACAAAAAACCTTACATAAAGAATTTGTGCAGGAATTGTTTAGGTAAGCATACTGTAGGGAGTTCATTAATTGAAAGAACCAAGAAAAAAAAAAACATTACCACTTAAAGTACAGAGAATAGCTTATTTTAACATGCTATTGAATCTTAATAGTGTGTGTGTATGTGTGTGTGTGTGTATGTGTGTGTGTTTACTGAGGATTAAACCCATGGCCTCATGCGTTCTAGACCATGCATGCTAGGTTACCACTAAACCACAGCTCTCGCCTTTTTGTAACTTTTAAAATAGGTTTTTGTAAATTTGTGTGGTTTCCCGAACCCCGCAGCAATGTTAAAATCCCTCCAGTTTTCTTCACCCTCTTGTGTGTGAAGAACCGGGACAAGCCACAGTAATGCAACTGGGGAAGTCAGCCATCTGCAGAGCACCTTCAAAGGTGTGGGCTGGCACACTGGGTCTCTCTGAGGGCTCGAGGTCAACGCACACACATTCCTCTGTGCCTATCCAAGGGAAATGGTGCTTGCCAATCCATCACATGAATTAACTCAAGGCTCCAGCCTCAGACACAATATGGCAACTGAGAAAAATGATCCATAGTTGCTGAAGGTCCCTGGGAACTGTCTTCTCTCACCTGAGCTCTGTGTCAGCTAGTCTGAATTCCTTCTTTTCCCCCTCGCCTCTTGTCTTTTGTATTTTCACTTAATTCATGCTGCTTGGTTCCTCCCCTTTCATCTGTACTGACTCATCTTAAGGAACACTTTGATCCATCATGTTACAGCTGTGATACATAGGGGAGGATCTAGCCAGGATCATCGCAAAGGCGGGAGCTAGATGGAAAGAGCATAGCACCTGAGGGGGCGGATGCACAATCACCTCAATAATCAAGGCTCCTCCCTTGCTCCACAGTCAGAAAGTGCAAAGGGAAGTTATTTATTATAGAAGTTATTTATTATATAGAATTTATTATAATCCTATAATAAATTCTCATTTATATTCTCTCTTTCTATGTCCCTAAACCTTCACCTCTCTCTCTCTCTCTCTCAGACAGGCTCTCACTCTATGTAGCCCTTACTGGCCTGAAAAGCACTATGAGGACCAGGCTGGCCTCAAACTCACAGAGATCAGCTTGCTTCTGCCTCTCGAAGGCTGCGATTAAAAGTGCACACCGCCATGTTCAGCTCATGGTAATTTTGCACAGCTGTGTTTCTCCCGCCTTGAAATTAGCCTGAGGTCAGCGTGTTTCTCCCTTACTGTTGCTACCTCCCAAAGCTGCTGCATGTTTAGTGTCAGGAATCCTTTGGCATGCTGTCAAATACTACTGGGCTTGCAGAGAGTTAGGTGTGCCCTTCTGCAGTCTAACACTGCTGAGGGGATCAAATTTCAGTTCCAGGCCAGCAGCCTTGCTACCATGCCATCCTGGATCGCTCTGTTCAGGAGACAAGCATGACATCACGACACAAGGAAACATTCCTGAGGAATCCCCCCTGCCTCCATCTGCAGGACAGCTTGCTAGAGGACGGTTCTTTCATGGCTGTGTGCCTGTGCCTGTGTGTGAGAGAGAGACAGTAAGATTGATAGCCTGAGGGATAAAGAAGAGAGAATGAGGGGCATGAACCAGCAAGAACCTTATCCTCAGCTAGACACACCATGGCTGTGGCTCAGCAGTAGGGAGGTGGCCTAAAGCCCAAAGCCTGGTGGATCCCACTACCACAAGCAGTTCATCAGTAAAGGGAAGAATCTGTGTTTTAATCCTAACCACCAACGTCTCCTTATACTGTCTATTAAGGCAAGCCTTTCCCAAGTACTTAATCAAAGACCTCAGCCACTGATCTCTAATTATCTACATCTAAGTCTCAAAGCAGGGAAGAATAAGTTTCCATCCATTCCCCAAAGACTTACAGCTAGTCAAGGTGCTGAGAGTGACTGTGCTCAGCCCTTAAGCGGAGTCTATAGTCTATGTCAACTCCTCCAAGGCTCAGGGAACATCACAGAAAAGGAGGCAGAAAGAATAAAGGGCAGGAGCATGGGGAAGAGGGCTGTGAAACAAACGCTGTCTTCTGGACATGATGGGACTCCTGCCCATGACCTCACACAGCACCCATGACTGCTTGCAGATGACCTACGCAAGTCTGGGTCCATCAGCATTCCACCACGGAGAGGGGAAAGGGTGTGCCACCCTGAGGAGCCTCTGGCTTTTGGTGGTTGCTGGGGAGGTGATGTAGCCACGTTCCAGCAAATAACCCCATATCTGTGCAACTCAATCATGCACACACACGCGCATGTGCGCGCGCGCACACACACACACACACACACACACACACACACAATAGGATGAAGGGGATTTGTTAAAGAAGAAAGGGCTCAGCGGGTATAGGAGGGGATTAGGGAAGGTAATGAGGTGGTGGGTATATACATTGTCAAATTACAATAACAACAACAACAAAGCTCAGCGCATTGCATCCATCTACTTTGGATGGGATTTTTTTCCCCCAAAGAAGCTATGTATAAAGTTTAATCCTGGTTACCAATTATTTTTTATTTCTATCACTTTAATATATGACTCTTATATCCCCAGTCACATACACTAAAGTATGCGGCGACGCAGAATTAAGACAGGCAAAGCCAATCATATCACACAATCAACCACACACAATACCCTCAGCCCTATTGAAACATAAGCTCACTTTAAGTCTTCCAGATAACCAACAAGTTCGTAAGTTTAATGAGAGATTTTTCAGTCTTTCTGCCAGACTTACGCCACAGAGAATGAGTTGAAATAGATGGAAACTGTCTGGTTTCATAAAAACTGTATCTGTTGTGATCTCAGAAAGCAGACCACTGCCAAGTCTTTATTGATTTCTTCGGGGGCTAGGGCTGTGTGCGTACATGACTGGCCTTTGCTCTGAGCAATGCAGAAATGTAAGCTCTTTGTAAGTGTCTGAGTCTGCATGTCAAAGCAGGAATGTGATAGATGGCTTTAAATAATGCCTAAAATTACGGATGGCTTGAGACAGTGGTATAAAACCAGCATCGGCCTCAGGAATGTCTCTTGTCCGCTGAGGAGATCTGTGAGGGAGTGACATCCACCTGTTGTAAATGGTGCATTCAGATAGCACCAAGGATGCAGAGAGAGGGAGTGGGTAACAGATTCCCAATTTCAAAACGGGACTGGCTCGTGACTTTGTGATGAAGTGAAAGTCTGTTTCCCATTGAGTTTAAACTCTGAGTTGCCTATGAAGACATCCTGTAAAATTCTGACACATAAAAATAACCAGAAGCAGAAGGTATTTTTATTTGGTGTCAGACCATGTACTTATTTCTCAGGGTTAACTGACAGCAGTCAATTTTTCCTGGGGTCGTATTACTCCTCATACTACTATAAAATGCACAGAGATATGTGGAAAGTTCTGGTGAACCCACCATGCTGGGGATGCAAAATCATTTCCCTCATTTCCCTCATTTCCCGCAGTGAGCCTTCTATGTCCTCATTGGTCAACAGTATCTTATATGTAAATCACTCACACTCACAGTGGGGAAGACAAGCACATGAATTCTCAAGAGCATTTTAGGAACCGAAGTGTATGACTGGGGTTGAGCGATGGCTCAGTGCTTAGGAGTGGCTGTTGGCCATCTGGGCTTCGTGGTGCTTGCCTTTAACCTCAGCACTCTGGGGCAGAGGTAGATGGGTTCCTATGAGTTGAGGCCAGACTGTTCTACGTTGTACATTTCAAGCCAGCCAGAGCTACAAGGAAGATTGGCATTCTATCCTATCACCCATGTCGGTCACTCCCTGTAACCTGTAACTCCAGCTCTAGAGGATCTGATACCCTCTTCCGGCCTTCTCAGGCAGCTAAACATACATGCACATACTTGCACATGTAAATTTTTTTTAAAAAAAGAAGTGCATGAATTAAAATGTTATCCACTGTTAGTTAACTTTACTCTGTATGGTTCTAAGGCTGGTCCTAAGAGATAATCAAATATCATGATCATAACCTATGCCGCAGAGTTTGAAGGAGAGTGAAGAAGGGTGAATGGGTCTAAATGGAGGGAGGGTCTTCTGGAGGGAGGAAAGGGGAGGGATAAATGTTATAATCCAATTATAATCTTAAACTCAAAAGCAAAAAACGAAAACCCCGCAAGCTTTATCCCATGAAGGCATTTGCGCCAGACTTTACATTTTTTTCCTTGCATTATAGAATGTTCTAGATCCTATGTCAGTGGTGGAAAGTTACAGAGAGAAATAAGTCATCATGTGATAAGGTTTCAGGTATTGAAAGAACATCCTGCACAAACTGGGACCCAGGAAATCTAAGTGATTCATTTAATGTCACACAGGAACCATAAAGACCAAATACTTCTATGGCTAGTTTCTGTCTTGCCCATGTCCAAAGCGAGAGGATCCAGGCACCAAAGATCTGTTCCTTAAACTTTTTTTAGATTTGATAGTTGCTGAGAGTGTCACTCAGCTTTCAGTATGAGGACAGTGGCAGGTCACCCACATCCTAGTGGATGGTCCATATTGGTGTATATACGACAGTACCAGTTGGACTCAAGCAGGCATTAATAACAGAAAACAGCAAGATGTGAAGTTGTGATGAAGATAGGATGGAGGCACTGGGACAGTTGGAGGGATTATAATATAATGATGGGTACATATGATAAAATTGTATTATAGAAATGTATGGGATTTTTCAAAGAATTAATGAAAGTATTACTTTTCAATCCACAGTGGGTTATGATTCAAAAACAAAGGACATCGAGGTTGGAGGAAGAGACATGTTTTCGATGTGAAGTCCAGTGGGAGTGGAAGGGAGCATTTGGGGTCGGGGATAGGATCAAGATACAGCATACATATGTTAGCAACTGTCACAGAATAAATAAAATATTTTAAGAGACTTGAGATCATAAAGGTTGAGCAATATAATACACATTTAAATCCCTGGTGCATCTACAGTATTTAAGATAGACCTGGGTAATGAATAGGTGACAACAGCTTAATGTTTTTAAAATCAGACATCAAGACGGAATAAAGCGGGAACAAGCCACTTTGATGATAGTCCTGGGAACCAATGCATCCCCAGGTGGTTGAAGATGGGACATTGCTAGGATCTCAGCAGGCTATGATGTAATACACATGAGTGAGAAAGAATAAGGGCCATCAGACTCACAGAGCTGCCTTTGAGTGTCTGTCTGGCAAACTCCTTTCTGCTGAATTTTATGCTGTAACAAGAACTGAGAAACAGACAAGGATATGAGTGTCCAGAAGAGGGGTTTTGGTCATAGACTTCTTTCTGTGGACAGAACAGCATTTTTCTTTTTTTGGTGTGTTCCCACATTCTGATTTCAGCATCCCACAGGATTGTAAAACATATTCAACATTTTTATATTGGAGTGAACATATTTTTGGCTCCCAACGTTTTCATTTTGGTTCAACTCATCATTGTATGGAAAGGAAAGTGAACTTTATTTAACTTCCTTTAAAGAATAATGGCATGGATCACTTTGACATTAAGATAAAGTCTATTTTAGGGAAATATAATTTATTACTTACCATCATTTGTCTGTCTGTCTGTCTGTCTGTCTGTCTGTGTGCTGTGCGTTTGTGTGGGTACAGTTATGCTCAAGCCATGATGGACATGTGGAAATCAGAGGATAATCATGGTGTTAGTCCTTGCCTTCAGCCTTGTTTGAGACAGTCTCTTGTGTTCCCTTGTATATAGGAAGGTGGCTGGTCTACGAACTTCCAGGCATACTTCTATCTCTGCCTCCATCTGACTGTAGAGCCCTGGGGTTACAGGTACTCAACTTCATGGAGGTTCAGATGAACTGAGATTCGTGTCCTTACAACAAACGATTTTCCCACTGAGCCATCTCCTCAGCCTGACTTAAGTGTTGTTGTTGTTGTCTTTCGATACAGGGTTTCTCTGTGTAACCTTGGCTGTCCTGGACTTGCTTTGTGGACCAGGCTGGCCTCAAACTCTCAGCGATCTGCCTTCCTCTGCCTCTCTGAGTGCTGTGACTGCAGGCATGTGCCACTGTAGCTGATGACTTAATATAACTTTAAGTTAAAAAAAATAATCTTAGGCCACCAATTTTTGAAAGAATTAAATGTGATTAAAACTAACCAGAAGTTTGGAGCTAGAGAGATGGCTCAGGGGTGAAGAGCACTGGCTATCCTTCCAGAGGTTCTGAGTTCAATTCCCAGCACCTACATGGTGGCTTATAGTCATTTATAATGGGATCTGATGCCCTCTTCTGGCATGCATGCATAGCTTCGGACAGAGCATTCAGATACATAAAATACATACATCAATAACTCTTTAAAAAACAAACAGATAAAAACTAACCAGAAATTTAAAACAAATTTAGAACAAAAACAAATAACCCAGATTCTTAAAAAAGATCAAAGAAATATATTAGCTTATCAGACTTACATTTATACTCATGAAGATACAAGGAATCTGTACCTGCTTTAAAAATTAAGGCATGTCTATTGGTTATGGAAGTTTCCATGGAGGCAGTTGGTCTGTCAGGTTATATTTCTAGCCCATTACATTAAGCCTCATTAAATGCAGCTGCATAATAGGATCATAAGGTAAGGCTGTGGAAATAAACAGCCAAGAAAATGTAATTTTACTTCATGATGGTGACACTATAATGCAGTAGAGCTGCAAATATTACTGTAATTTGTATTTTCTTTGTGTGTACTAAACCTTATTACAGGGTAGGTGTGATCCTCAATGGGTGAAGCCACTTGCCACCAAACCTAGGAACCCAAGTTCAAGCCTCAGAACCCACACGGTGGAAGGAGGGACCTGGCTCCTAAAAGCTGGGTCTGACCTCCACACATGCATTGTGGTATGCATGCTTCCAAACACACACATACACACACACACACACACACACACACACTTAAAAATACCTTAAAGAACATGTCACATATTCAACTGAACATACAGCAAATGTTTATATCTTTCTTTATATCTGCTCTAGTCAACATTCTCCTGATAGGTGGCTGTTACTGTTTATGGAGCCATCTGTGTTCAGGCACATACAAATGGATGAATCTGATCAGTTTCAGGGAACTCTATCCTCACCTCTTGAAAATTACTTTTGGAGGATTGTAGAGATGTCTCTGCTGTCAAGAGCACTCTTGACAAAGGCATGGGTTTGATTCTTAGCACCCACAGAATGGCTCACAACCATCTGTAACTTCAGTTTCAGGGTATCTTATGCCCTCTTCTGGCCTCCACAGGCATCAGGCACGCTCATGGTACACAGACATACACGCGGAGAAGACATTAGTCTACATAAAAATAAACCTTAGAAAATACTATTCAAATACTGGTTAAAACTTTATGCCCACTGAAGGAGGCAAATGGTGGGTTGATTTTGTTAGGGTTAAGTCATAGAACTGAATGAGCTCTGGAGCTGTGGTGAGGTCACACAGAGCACAATAGGCTCATTTGAGCCTGGTGTAATGTTTAGCAACTGTGCATCAAAAGTCTTCTTAATTTGATCAGCGCATATCATGGGGTGTTCAGGCCTTACAGAGGAAAGGAAGGCTTAACACAATCACTCCACTCTCACCACCTGCCATTTCTTGTCTTATTTCTCTGTTGTGGCTTTTCTGATGAGCAGCTCTGTTCAAGAGTGAAGCTTTGATTACAAACAGAACTGTGAAAAACTGGGACAGTTTTGTGTTTATGAACTAAACTGCAGAGGGAAATGAAATTCAGAAAAAAATTGTTTGGAAGTCTTGAAGTAGTAAAAAGGCCTTTTTTTCATCAGGGATGACTCATCCTAGATCTTGGCTGCCTATGGAAGAAGCCCTAAGACCCATTTAACTTGGTTTCTTCATTTTCTTTTGTTTTAAGTCATGTTTGCTTGTGAAAATTTGCTTAGTGATAAATCAATGGCCTTCTGGAGCAACCAGAGAAGCCTCAAGTTCAAGTTACTATACCTTATACAGGCTTTAGCTTGTGATTAGG
The DNA here is from genome assembly GCF_030254825.1 of Meriones unguiculatus. NCBI lineage: Eukaryota > Metazoa > Chordata > Mammalia > Rodentia > Muridae > Meriones > Meriones unguiculatus. The sequence continues at coordinate 14,342,271 of NC_083358.1, read as the reverse complement.
CCAGTTTTGAGCAGTTTCTAAACTGCACTAGTTACACATCTGAAATTCTATACTATATGCTATGTGAAACAGTGTCCTCAGCCTTGATGATTATAAAATCAAAATATCCATCAACTCTCTGGACAATGTTGGAGATCTTCTAGGCTTTGTAACTACCAAATATTCCACCAAAATATAATACCTTATATGAACTCATGATTATTGGAGGAGAATCTATTGTCACTAATTTACTAAACCAGTATAATCTCTATGTGGCAATCCATAAACATTTGTCTTTACACCCACAGATAAATAGTCTTCATCCTGCATCAAGAAAACTTCAATTTGCAATACACAGAGGCCATTATAGAAAATCAGAGCCAATCAAAATGTAATATCATGAAGTCCAGTCCCAATGGACATATCTATAAAACACTACTGCACCAAAGGCTGAGGAAACATTGTGGAAGAGTGGGTGGAAAGAGTGTAAGAGCAGGGGACCAGGGAGCTTGCTGTGAGCTGTCTCCTAGAAACATCAGAAGCTCCACCCATACATTCTCACCAACATGACTGCTCAAATGTGAACCTATCAAGGATGACACCAATGGGCATGCCAAGGCAGATGGAGAAAAGCTCATGAGGCCTCAACCCTACATAAAGATCTGTACAGGCAACTGAAAGGTGGAAATGGGAGAGGGCATCTTCCCCAGGGAGAATATACCAACAAGTCATCCAGTGCCTAACAGTTCTGAAAACATTTGCTTAGTAGCATTATATACACTGAATTTGCTTATGCTTAGGAATATAAATGCATGCAATGACAATTAGTGGAAAAAGAGGCCAAGAAGTTGAAAGAGAGTGAGGGAGTATGAGGGAGGGTTCTGAGGGAAGAAAGAAAAAGGAGAAATATTGAAATTAAATTATAACATCAAAAATTTTTAAGATAAATTAAATTATAATATAGGCACAGCACAAATCTGACTCAATGGGTTATTTAAAAAGAAAGAACCCTAAATTGGGAGGGTGGTAGGTAGGGTTGATCTGGAAGGAGTTAAGGGGAGGAGTAGGAGTGAATACAATCAAAATGCATTATATTAAGTTTTCAAAAAATTAATAATCTTTGTGAAGAATGAAAAAGTTAAGGATATCTATTTCATGAGTATATGTCTTAGTTTGCTCTCTGTTGCTGTGATAAACCCCAAGATTGGAGCAACTTGCGGAGGAAAAGGATTATTTTATTTTGCAGGTTATAACCTATCATCAAAGAAAATCAAAGCAAAAACTGAAGCAGAAATCATAAAGGAACGTTGGATGCCAGCTTGTTCCCTCTGGTGTGCTCAGCTACCTTTCTTATACAATCCAGGACAAGACCACCTCCTTAGGAATGGTACTATCCACAGCAGGCTGTGCCCTCTCATATTAATCCTTGATCAAGAAGACGCACCGCAGACTTGCTTAGCTTATGATCTGATGGAGGCAATTTCTCAATTGAGGTATGCCAACTAAAGTGGGTAAAAACCTAACTCAAAGGACATAAAATACCTTGGCGTAACTCTAAACCAAGCTAGTCAAAGAACTGTATGAAAAAAAAAAAAACTTTAAGTTTCTGAAGAAAGAAATAGGAAAAGATCAAAAGATGGAAAGATCTCCTATGCTCATGGCTTAGCAGGATTAACATAGTAAAAATGGCCATCTTACCAAAATGCAATCTACAGATTCAATGCAACATAATTCTTTACAGACCTTGAAAGAAAAATTCTTAGCTTTTCATGGAATAACAAGAAACTCAGAATAGCTAAAACAATTCTCTACAATAAAAGATTTTTCTGGAGGTATCTCCATTCTTGATCTTAAGCTATACTATAGTGTAACAGTAATTGGCATAGAAACAGAAAGGTAGATCAATGGAATTGAACTGAAGACCCAGAAATAAACTCACACACTTATGAACACCTGATTTTTGACTAAGATGTTGAAACCATACAATGGAAAAAAGATAGCATCTTGAACAAATGGTGTTGGTCTAACTGGATGTCTACATGTAGAAAAATGCAAATAGATCCATACTTATCACAAAGCTCAAGTCCAAGTGGATCAAAGACTTCAACATAGAACCAGACACACACTAAATCTGTTAGAAGAAAAAGTGGGGAAGACCCTAGAACTCCTTGGCACAGGAGACAACTTCCTGAACAGAACACCAACACAGGCTCTAAGATCAACAATCAATAAATAGGACCTCATGAAACTGAACAGTTTTTGTAAAGCAAAGGACACTATCATCAGAACAAAACAACAGCCTACAGACTGGAAAAGGATCTTCACCAACCCTATATCTGACAGAGGGCTAATATCCAGAATACATAGAGAACTCAAGAGGTTAAACAGCAACAAACCAAGTGATCCAATTAAAAAATGGGTTACAGAGCTAAGCAGAGAATTCTCAATAGAGGAATATTGAATGGCAGAGAAACATTTAAAGAAATGCCCAATGTATATCAGGGAAATTAAAATCAAAATGACCTTGAGATTCCAACTTACACCTATCAGAATGGCTAAGATCAAAACCTCAAGTGACAACACATGCTGGAGAGGATGTGGAGAAAGGGGAGCCCTCCTCCATTGCTGGTGGGAATGTAAACTTTTTTTTTTTAATTTTTAATTTTTTTTATTAATTACAGTTATTCACTTTGTATCCCAGCTGTAGCCCTCATTCCCTCATTTCCTCCCAATCTCACCCTTTCTCCCTCATTTCCTCCCAAGCCCCTCTCCAAGTTCACTGATAGGAGAGGTCCTCCTCCCCTTCCATCTCACCCTCATCAGGACTGGTTGCATTGTCCTCCTCTGTGGCCTGACAAGGCTGCTCCCCTCTCAAGAGGAGGTAGTCAAAGAGCTAGCCACTGAGTTCATGTCAGGGACAGTCCCTGTTCCCATTACTAGGTTACCCACTTGGAAACTGAGCTGCCATGGGCTACATCTGAGCAGGGGTTCTAGGTTATCTCTATGAATGGTCCTTGGTTGGAGTATCAGTCTCAGAAAAGACCCCTGTGCCCATATATTTTTGTTCTGTCGCTCTCCTTGTAGAGCTCCTATCCTCTCCAGTCTTACTATCTCCCCTTTCTTTCATAAGATTCCCTGCACTCTGCCCAAAGTTTGGTTATGAGTCTTAGCATCTGCTATGATACACTGCTGGGTAGAGTCTTACAGAGGTCCTCTGTGGTAGGCTCCTGTCCTCTTTCCCGTTTTCTCCTTCTTCCAATATCCATCCTGCTTGTATTTCTGATTGAGGATTGATCATCTTACCCAGGGTCCTCCTTCTTGCTTCATTTCTGTAGGTGTACAGATTTTTGTAGGTTTATCCTATATTATATGTCTAGTATCCACTTACAAATGAGTATACACCGTGTGTGTCTTTCTGCTTCTGGGATACCTCACTCAGGATGATCTTTTCTAGATGGCCATCCTGCCAAAGGCAATCTACAGATCCAATGCATTTCCCATCAAAATACCAACAGAATTCTTTACAGACCTTGAAAGAACAATTCTCAATTTCATATGGAAAAACAAACAACCCAGAATTGCCAAAATGATCCTTTACAACAATAGATCCTCTGGAAGTATCTCCATCCCTGATCTCAGGCTATACTACAGAGCAATATTAACAAAAACTGCATGGTACCTGTCTAGAAACAGAATGGTGGATTAATGGAATCGATTAGAAGACCCAGAAATAAACACATACACGCCTATGGATACTTGATATTTGACAAAGAAGCCAAAACCATACAATGGAAAAAAAAAAAAAAAAAAGACAGCATCTTCAACAAATGGTGCTGATCCAACTGGGTGTCTACATGTAGAAAAATGCAAATAGATCCATATTTATCACCCTGCACAAAACTAAAATCCAAGTGGATCAAAGACCTCAACATAAAACCAGATACACTAAATCTATTAGGGAATGTAAACTTGTACAACCACTTTGGAAACCAGTCTGGTGCTTTCTCAGATAATTAGGAATAGTGCTTCCTCAAGATCCAGCTATACCACTCCTAGGCATATAACCAAAATGTGCTCAACTATACAACAAGGACATTTGCTCAACCATATTTGTAGCAGCTTTATTGGTAATAGCCAGAATCTGGAAACAACCCAGATGTCCCTCAACTGAGAAATGGATATAGAAACTGTAGTACATTTACATAATGGAATACTACTCAGCAATTAAAAACAAGGAAATCATGAAATTTGCAGGCAGATGGTAGGAACTAGAAAAGATCATATTGAGTGAGGTATCCCAGGAGCATAGAGATACACAGGGTATATACTCACTAATAAGCGGATATTAGATACATAATATAGGATAATCTTACTAAAATCTGTACACCTAAAGAAGCTAAGCAAGAAGGAGGACCCTGGGTAAGATGCTCAGTCCTCATTTAGAAAGGCAAATGGGATAGACATTGGAAGAGGGAAAAAAAAAACAAAAACAGGGAACAGGACAGGAGCCTACCACAGAGGGCCTCTGAAAGACTCTACCCAGCAAGGTATTGAAGCAGAATCTGAGACTCAGCCAAATTTTGGGCAGAGTGCAGGGAATCTTATGAATGGGGAGGGGGATGAAAGACCTGGAGGGGGCAGGAGCTCTACGAGAAGAGCAACAGAACCAAAAAATCTGGGCACAGGGGTCTTTTCTGAGACTGATGTTCCAACCAAGGACCATGCATGGAGATAACCTAGAACCCCTGCACAGATGTAGCCCATGGCAGCTCAGTCTCCAAGTGAGTAACCTAGTAAGGGGAACAGGGACTATCTCTGACATGCTCAGTGGCCTGCTCTTTGATCACCTCCCCCTGAGATGGGCTGTAGCCTTACCAGCCCACAGAAGAAGACAATGCAGCCAGTCCTGATGAGACCTGATATGCTAGAGTAAGATGAAAGGGGAAGAGGACCACTTGTATCAGTGGACTGAGGGAGGGGCATAGGAGAAAAGTGAGGGAGGGCAGGAATGGGAGGGGGTGAGGGAGGGGGCTACAGCTGGTATACAAAGTGAATAAATTGTAATAAATAAAAATATAAATTTAAAAAACCAAACTATGACAGCATACAAGTTTGTTTTCATCTTTAACAAATGGTAAAAGTATTTACGTAGCAAATAGTTATTTTAAAATAAAATACTAAATTATCATCTGTAAATGTGTGGCTAGCATGTCTATTTTATATACCTAAGTATCTAGGGTTGCTTAAAATTTTCTCAGGTAAAACAAGATCCCTAGTGTATGAGGTGACAGGAGGCCAACTCATGACCAAGTTCTATGGCCAACCTTCCAAACTCAAATATTCACTAATGCCAGAAGTCTCTAAAAACATATTTTTAAATCCACATTTTTACAAGAATTCACATGATATTAAGGCATTGTTCCATTATGCTTTATTGCTCTGTGATCTGGGAAATGGAGCTGGCCCCTCGCCACCAGTTTGCTCACTGTGGCCTGAGGTTTAGGGTTAGCTTTTTAAAATACATGTGCCATGCATGCAAAGGAGAAACGCAGTGATGTGGACCCCAAACTCATCTCAAATAATTCTTACAAAGAGCTGCAACAGCAGCCATGATTTCCCCTTTCCACAGACGTGGATAGAGAAAGTAAGAAAGTTTCCCCCAGCTACACTAGCAAGTCAAGCCTGCACTCCTAATGTTCAGATCTTGAGTTGTAGACGATTAATGTTGGTCAACTGCCTTCCTAGCTCCACAAGTAAAAGTTTAAGGTGTCACACTGCATATGTCCTGTGGGTTGATGGTTAGCACTGATGGTCAACTGACACAATCTGGAATTACCTGGGAATAGAGTCTCACCACGGGCCTGTCTAGATCAGGTTTTCCCATGGGCATCTTTATGACAGATTTTTCTTTTTTCTTTTCTTTTTTTTCTTTTTTTTTAATTAATTACACTTTATTCATTTTGTATCCCCCCATAAGCCCCTCCCTCCTCCCCTCCTGATCCCACCCTCCCTCCCCTTTCTGCATGCATGCCACTCCCCAAGTCCACTGATAGGGGAGGTTCTCCTCTCCTTTCTGATCTTAGTCTATCAGTTCACATCAAAAGTGGCTGCATTGTCTTCTACTGTGGCCTGGTAAGGCTGCTCCCCCCCAGAGGGAGGTGATCAAAGAGCAGGCCAATCAGATTATGTCAGAGGCAGTACCTCTTCCCATCACTATGTAACCCACTTGGACACTGAACTGCCATGGGCTACATCTGTGCAGGAGTTCTAGGTTATCTTCATGGATAGTCCTTGGTTGGAGTATGAGTCTCTAGGAAGTTCCCTGTGTTCAAATTTTCTTGTTCTGTTGCTCTCCTTGTGGAGACCCTGTCCTCTTACTATTTCCCACTTCTTACATAAAATTCCATTCACTCTGCCCAACAGTTGCCCATCAGGCTCAGCATCTCCTTTGATAGTCTGTAGGGCAGAGGCTTTCAGAGGCCCTCCTTTGATAGTCTGTAGGGCAGAGGCTTTCAGAGGCTCTCCTTTGATAGTCTGTAGGGCAGAGGCTTTCAGAGGCCCTCTGTGGTAGGTTCCTAATTTGTTTCCTGCTTTCTTCTTCTGGCTTTCAGAGGCCCTCTGTAGCAGGTTCCTAGGTTGTTTCCTGTTTTCTTCTTCTTCTGATGTCTAAACAGAAAATTCTCTGTAGAAGAATATCGAATGGCAGAGAAGCACTTAAAGAAATGCTCAACCTCATTAGCCATTAGGGAAATGCAAATCAAAACGACCCTGAGATTTCACCTTACACCCATGAGAATGGCCAAGATCAAAAACTCAAGTGACAACACATGCTGGAGAGGTTGTGGAGAAAGGGGAACCCTTCTCCACTGCTGGTGGGAATGTAAACTTGTACAACCACTCTGGAAATCAATCTGGCGCTTTCTCAGACAACTAGGAATAGTGCTTCCCCAAGATCCAGCCATACCACTCCTGGGCATATATACAAAAGAGGCTCAAGTACACAAAAAGGACATTTGCTCAACCATGTTTGTAGCAGCTTTATTTGTAATAGCCAGAAGCTGGAAACAACCCAGATGCCCTCAACTGAAGAATGGATGCAGAAATTGTGGTACATCTATACAATGGAATATTGCTCAGCAATGAAAAATAAGGAAATCATGAAATCTGCAGGTAAATGGTGGGACCTGGAAAGGATCATCCTGAGTGAGTTGTCCCAGAAGCAAAAAGACACACGTGGTATATACTCACTCATATAGACATATAATATAGGACAAGCCCACTAAAATCTGTGCATCTAAAGAAACTAAGCAAGAGAGAGGACCCTAACTAAAATGGTCAATCCCCATCCTGAAAGGCAAAGAGGATGGGCATCAGAAGAAGAAAACAGATTTTTCTTAATTGAGTTCATTGATGTGAGAAGATCCAACCCAATATAGGCAGCACCATTCTGAGTCCAAGACTGTTTGGAGAGTAGAGGCAATGGGATGCTTTGTTCTTAATTTTATTCTTTACTTTATTCTCTCTCTGCTCTGGAATGTGATGTGACCAACTGACTTCAGTTCATGCCTTGACTTCTTGGCATTGAAGGATTGACTATGTCATCATGGAATCAAGCCAAATAAACCCTTCTTCACCCCACCCCCACCCCTCACCAAATTGCTTTTGTCACCGTGTTTTATCACAGTAACAGAAATGAGACTAGGACATGTGGAGGGTGAACTTTTATTCTATACTGTCATTGTTCAAAAGGTCCCCAGGATAAACAGACCTGAATTTCACTGCAGGAAATGCTATGATTCTGAAATCTAAACAGAGAGTGCGATATTAAAACTGTGGAACTGACACGTACGTGACAAGCAGTATTCTCCCGTTGCCTGCACGGACCAAGGGAATATTTGGGAAAGATACTCTACTCCAAAATGAATGTGGAGTGATTCTGAGTATGGGATTCATGCACAGATTTTAGGTATCTTAAAATCCACAAGAGAACACACCAACTCGGAGCAGTCAGAGGAAGAACAGCTAGGATAGCATCCCCATTGTCACTAAGGAAATCTCTAATTTTTTTTTGTCTGGGCAAGTTCAGAGCAAAAGTGCACGGCAGAACTCCAGGGTAGCAACAGGAGAGCATTTATATACAAGACCCTGTGACAGCTCTGAGTCAAGGTCTCGGTGTACACACACCTTTTGTGCCAGCTCATCGGTGGTGTCACTGCAGTGCCTTTGTGAGATGTAGTGTTTCTTGATAAGGCAATAATTTGGCTATTTCCAAGAGGCAGCCCGTCTGAGGAAGCTGGGACCTCCACCCTAGAGTTTGTTATCTATGTTAAGGTATCACTTCAGGGGGTTTTCATGGCCTGATAGGCATTCGTTCCCATACTGCTTTGAGTATTTTAATGTTCATAGCTGCTCCGATGCTGAAGGTGCATCTTAATAGCAGGAGGCTAAAATGTAAGCACTCTCCATCCCTACCTGCACCTCAAGGCATCATCTAGAGAGCTGTAGTAGTAAAAGCACCCACCAAAGGCTCAAGAAGGAAGCTAGGGCTCATTCTCAATACTGTCTTCTCCCTCAAAGTCCATATCCCATGTATCTCTATAACCTTCCTTCCCACTTTCTATCTAAATTTCTATAACAAGCAGGTTCACTTCCTTCACTCTCACACCCCAGTTTCAGTTTTTAGCAGTTCTTGCCTGGAAATAAAGATGAATCCATTTCCTTTGTCTTTCAGTTTGTATAGTGTCCCTCAAATCATATTTCCACACGGCTGCTGGAGTGAGTTTTTAACACACCCACGTCAGTAAGAACTGGACGCTGACTTAGCACGAATTCCATACTCCTCACCATCGATGCTAACGTCACCTGTGCTCTGCAGCTTTGCCAATCCCACCCCTACCCCAGGGCAACTTCTCAGTCTGAAGCATGAGGTTCACCCCGAACTATTTCCTGTCTTGAAGTCCCCATACACTTCACTAGGCTGGTCCTACACTTGTATTAGACGGTTCTTCTCTACTAACCCCTAAATCCAGAGGCAGCCTCTATTTTCTTCTTCAGGGAGTTTGCCAAAAATCTGTCTTCATTGATATGTTAGTACAACAAGGACCTACGCTTTCTAGTATATTGGGCTTCTTTTCTCGTATGCTGGTTTCTTTCTTTTTTACTATTTTATCTCCAACTATATACCTGTATCCAGTCTCCAGTCCAGTGGGGAACCAAGTAGCACCCAGAGTGTGAACTTAATAGCTGTTTAACATGGTGGGCACTTTCACTGGTCAGCCTTCTCCAGTTCTGTCAAATCTAGGAATCCATTAGGGAAGCATCAAAATGTCACATAAATTCACCCAGAGTAACTCCACCACACATAGCATCCAAACTCCCACACGGGGCAAGAGAAATCCCTTTTCACTGCTTTCACCACAGAACCATCAGGAGCTGTACACCGTCACCGCCCACATTGCAGGAGCATGACATTGTCCGGCTGAGCCAGGGATGAGGAAGAGGAATGGACAGCTTCAGTTTGCACAGAGCAAGAATGCGCCTCTGGAAACAGCTTTGTCAATCACACATTTGGCCAAAGCACCCCAAGAGGAAGGGGGACACAGTATTCTGAAGCCTGTAGGAGCAAGTGCAGAGACGTTTCCTCTGCATGCCAAAGACACCGCAAATGCAAATAGCTTAAATACGCACTAGGGAGTGAGAAGGAAATACCGAGTCTTCAGCAAAAACCACCAGACAAGCTCTTGGCACCAGCCTCAATATTCAGCTTTCATAGTGGCCTTCTAGTTGCCACCAGTTTGTGTCTGTTGAGAACATTATTTTCCAATGATCCTGTGGGTTCATGTGGGGACAAGAGGCTGTGGCTGAGGCACACAGGTAAAGTACATGCCTGGCATATGCAAGGCCCCAGCTCAAGTTCTCAGCACCAACACAAATATTTTTAAAATAATTTGGATAGCAACTGTCCCTGAGCAGCTCAACTCCCTGTCCCCATAGCTCCCCACCTCTCCAGAGCTTCTGCACCTTCTAGGTCGACTGGAGCAGACTTGCTTTAAGAGGACCTTAGTGCGTGAGTGGCTTGGCCTTTCTGGCATCTTGGGTGTTGGGTGTGCAGCAGAGTTAGAAAGACCCGAGTTCTGATCTTAGTCCTGCCACATCTATGACACCTGAGCTTGACCTCTGGATGCCTCATGTGCGCTCCCCTGTGTGTCATGGGCAGATAACCACACCACACCCCCACAATGCATATCCCTCCCCAAAAGCTAAAAGAGAAACCAATGCCTGTCACCGTGCCTAACCACAGGGAGACAGAGCCCACGGCAACCTTCACAACAGGGGTACTAGGAGCAGCTCTCTCGATGACCTGCTCCCTTTGTTTGGGCAGAGATGAGCAATGGAAGTGGGCCGTGGCAAAGAGGCCCTGTTTCTGGGTGGAGAAGGTGTGGACGCCAGCTTGCCCCTGCCTCTCCTAGCTTTGTGGGTTATGGAAGCTTTTAACTATCCTTCATGCTTGAGTCCCTTTCTGTCAAGTCAAAGATGGAAGGTGCCATGTGTTAGGTCCCTAGCCCATAACACTACTGAGTGGGTTACGTGTGTTCACATGTGTGCATGTGTGTGTGCGTGTGCATGTCTATGTACAAAGCTTTTAAATGGTCAGCTGTAGTCAGAAGATGTTAAATCATTGGGGGAGAAGAATCCTCTTTAGGATTTTCTGACTCTGACCCCTCTTCTTTCTCTTTTACTTCCTGGCATTTTCCCACAAATTACTCCTGATGAGTCCTTGCACACAGCAAAAGCAACAGGGCCAACACAGCACAGCCTGAAACTTCCAAATTTCAAAGTCAAAACAAACCTTTCTTCTGTATAAGTCAATTACCTTAGGTATTTTGCAATAGTAACAGAAACTGGAATAGCAGGAAGCTTTCTACCGTAAATGTGTAGGTAAAAACAAAACAAAACAAAGCAAAACAAAACAAAAAAAAAAAAACCCTGCTAAATAACTAACAAGAATAGCTGATTATGTTGCTGTTTGTTCAGTAGTAGACATTGTCACTTACACACACACCAAAATAAACCACCGTCCTGCCGGAGCAGACCATCAGTCCCATTTTGCAAATGGGAAGAGAGCAGACCCAGAGGAATCAAGGAAATGTGCATACCATGACAGTCTTGCATACTTATTTGGAGAAATGCTGGCTGCGTTTATCGCTTCCATTGCTCGTTCATATATTTTTCTTTCTTTCTTAATCTCTAGGGAAACTACAACCTACAAAATTATGGCTAACCCACTGCTGACACTAAAGTCAGCATTTTCTCTATGAAAACTCCTCCTCCTGGGCCAGCGGATGGATGCTGGGAATAGCTACAATGGCCTCTTCAAATGGCAGACACAACATAAAATCATCTAATGAGTATTACCTTTGAGTCTCTGGGTACTCCCAGGAAAGTGCAGTAGAAGAGGACTGCTATTGAAACATGAAAACCTTTTGGAAGCCCATCAGACTTCTGTCTCTAGTTCCTCAAAAAGGAGTTGCTAACTGCCCTTCCCTCCTTGCACTGAAAGGTTTCCTGTTAGGAAATGAGTGGAGCAGGGAGTCCCCTGAGTTTGCTCAAGTTGTAGCTGTTGCTGTCAATGCCACAGCGGGCACTACCATTAGGATCAAGCTTACTTCAAAGACCAGCGTCTCGTTTGTGGGTCCTGGTGCATACAGGCGTTCCGGGCGGTTAAAGGAACGCTGGTATTCAAATGTGGTCCCCGCGAAGGTGAAGTGCCCAGGCCAGTCAATGCTCCAGCCCCCTGTGAGGTAATACTTTTGATTGAGGCTTCGGACAGCAAGATAACTGGAAGAAAGCTGCAACTCCTGGATTTCAATGCTTCTGGCCCCAGCTGGGATGGTGACCACAGGGTAATACTCTAAATGGACAGAGAAGAATATGCCAGAGTTTAACACTGTAGATTGGAGGATGGGAACTAGAAATGCCCAAGGATGTATAGTGTCCATTTTGATGGAGGCTTTGAGACTCTTTACTTGTATTTTATGGAGTAAAATGGTCAATCATTTCATTTTCTGTTTTTGAGATTCTCTCTCTCTCTCTCTCTCTTTCACACATACACACACACACACACATTAATGGGTACCTATGTGCCACAGATGCATGAGAAGGTCAGAGGATGACTTTTAAGAGTCAGTTCTCCCCCTCCACCTTGGGTTCTAGGGCCGGAACTCATGTGAAGCTTGGTGGCAAGCACCTTTTCCTGGTGAGCCATTTTTGCAGCTCTATTCAAAATGCTTCTGAGGTACAATGCATAGATGAGGCTACTCACCCACAGATCCTAAGAACCTTGCCACGTGACAAAAGCTACCACGAGTGTCAGGTAAACTACGCTGAGCCCAGTCCGCTCCGCATTCAGAGGCAGAAGTATGGCACTGTGAGAGGGGGTGTGGCACTGTGCGTGCTGTCGAGGGAACAGCGGCAGCTCTTACCGTTCGCTTTGTGCTGACTGAGGTACAGGCCTTTGTAAAACTTGCACGTCGAATTGTCGCCTTTGCAAACACCACATGCATCTGAAACTGCCTTAGAGCCAAGCTCGTGGTCACATCCCACTGGCTGTGAGGAACGAAGAAGAGCAGGGAGGAAACCAAAGATGAGCAAAGCCAGTGGTGGAGGCTAACAGAAGTGGGGGCCAGTGAAAGCCAGGAGCTTAAGTCAGACCGGGGTTCAAAGATTTCCTCTGGTATTCTTTGTAAAGGATATTTTACTTATTCTTCAAAATATTTAATTCATGCATATAATGTATTTTAATCATCTATATCCCCCTCTGCCTCCAAGTCTCCTGGAAGGCCCCCATACATCTTGCTCCCAACTTCATGGTTTCTTTCCTTTGTATATTATTATTTTTTTTAACCCACTAATTCTAATGAGTGACAATCATATGCACACAGGCGTGGGCTCAACCACTGCAGCGTGGGCAATCTACTGGTGGCCTTCTTCCCCGTAAGAAAAGTGACCCTTCCTCTGCAAGCAAATGCATAGTCGATCCAGTGGCATACTTGATCTAAGGCTTAGACCCCACCTCTGTGAAACTATAGAGTCCTGGGCTAGTACCAGACTTCCAGGCCAACTGTCTGAATGGAAAAAAAAATGCCAAGCAGTATACACTTAGACTCCTCGCATGCACATACATATATGTGCACACACACAAACATGAACAGGAGTGTACCCATGCACGAGCACATATATGCACAAACACATACACACACACATGAAACGCTACCTATATGCATACAAATAGGCACAGGCACACATGTCCACACACACCCTGGAAAAGGATGAAATGCTCACAAGAAATTTTAAATGCAAGGGAAAGTGAGACCCCAGAGAGAACAGAAAAGAGCTCTGTTCCGTTGCACCTCTAAAGCTCTAATACATGGTGAACATGCTTACTAAGCAGGTACTAGGGCACCATGATCATTTCCATCTTTATTTTTTTTGTGTTTGTTTTGGTTTTTCAAGACAGGGTTTCTCTGTGTAGCCCTGGCTGTCCCGGACTTACTCTGTAGACCAGGCTGTCCTCGAACTCACAGAGATCCACCTGCCTCTGCCTCCCTGAGTGCCGGGATTACAAGTGTTCACTACCGTGTCTGGCTTCTGTCTTTAATTTTTATAGCAATGCAATAGTGGCTGCGACCTCCACACAATTCTCTATGCTGGGAAGTAGACAAAAATGCAGAGGTCTTGTGAAAAAGTTAAGATAGGGCCTCAAAGATGCACAGCTCAGCTGGGCGCTTTGTCTATCTCCCTTATGTGTGCTGTAGGGACTCTTTCAACCATTTCCGTGGCACAGAAGGAGACAAGCCTGACTGCACACTGGGGCAAAAATATCCACTTACCTCACAAATTCCATCGATGCAGACATCGTTTCTGTGTGGGGAACAAGGCGTCCCATCTTTCACCTTGCCGGACATGGCGAAAAAAAACTCAAAGTTCTCAGCTTTGCAGTACAGTTTACATCGATCTTCCTCTAGAGGCAGAGAGGTGAAGTGGGGACGTGGTGAAGACTAGATTTTATACAAAACAGTATGGCCACCAGACAGAGCTATTGGAAAGCTATTGTGAGCAAAATAGACAACATTCTATATCGTTTTGCATGTGAGCATATCTGTGTGTGTGCACAGACCACACGTATATATGTTTCAAAGGACAAAACCCATCTCAGAGCCCATACAAAGCCAATTAAATTTTGATATCCAAGAATTATGGGCTGTATTTTATTTCATTTGAGAGAGAGTCTCACTCTGCAGCCCTGGCTGGCCTGTAATTCACAGTCCTCATCCTACCTCAGCCTTCCAAGTACTGAGAGGAAAGGCATGTCACCATGCCTGGCTTGATACCTCAGACTTTGCATTCATAATCTTTCTGAATCATCATCACCTACAGGATTGCTAGGTTGTGCAGCCAGCCTCCCTGGACTGTAAATATTCCAGACTTTGTGGTCCCTGCAGTTAATGAATGACAGTAGACAGATGAAGGGGTACCTTTGCGTCCTAATAACATTTTAATTTTTACAAACAGAGCCTGTGATGGTCTGATGATTTACTTTGGGACTAGATCCCCGTCGATACTTTTACACCCTCTAAAAAGGTTAAGATTGAAACACTTGGAAAACAAAAGCATGTGGTCAACAATGTTTATGAAAGATACCAAATTAAAATGGCATGATTAGCAGAAGCAAATAAGCTAATTCTAAAGGCTAAAAAAGTACTTTATACTTGACCATTAAGCCTCTGGGAAATTTCTTGTATCATAGGAAAAAGGAAAAAAGTGTAGTTAGTTAGTGAGCTCTTGTTATCTGGAAGGAACGAGCAAGCCAATTCCTGTGATAGAGACAGCTGACCTTGGCCAGCAGCTCCAGATGACGTTTCTCACATGGGACCTTCCATAGGCGACACTGAGCGATATCCCTAACAACAGTTTCATACAGATGTGTAAACAGTCCACAAACAGTCCTGTTTCACAAAAACCCTTCGATAGAAAGCAAAACGAAAACTTCAATGTGAGACAAAATAAATTACTGTGGTCAAAATATGTAGATGCGTGGGTGGATGAAATGCTTTTCTCTCAACTACAATGTTTTCATTTTTCAAAGAACAACTTTAATACCTTCTAATTTCTATAAATGAGATTAACGAGTTTGAGTTAGATAATGTGGTATGTGTGTGTGTGTGTCCCAGGAATTAAAAAATGCCAACAAAAGCTTGTTTTGTTTTGGTTTGGTTTGGTTTGTTTTTTTGGCTTATTTGTTTGCTTTGCTTTTTTTATTCTGGTACAGATTTCCAGGCATATACTTGCCTTTTAAAAACAAAGTAAAGAAGATAGAAGTTCACTGCTAAAGCAGAGATATATAGCAGAACCTTCGCCTGTTCTTTTGGTTTTGCTTTGATTTGGAGACAGTCCTACTGTGCAGCCCGAGCTGGCTTTTGACCCATGCCATTTGTGTTGCTTATTTATTTGCATAAAATTAACACAACCTCGAGTCACCTGGAAAGACAAGCCTCAACTTAGGAGTTGCTCAGATCATGATGGCCCATAGTCATGTCTTCCAGAGACTGTCTTGATTGATTACTGATATGGAAGTCATCCACCCACTGTGGGCAGCACCATTCACTAGACAGGTAGGTCTGGGAAATATAACAAAGCTAGCTGAACATGAACTAGAGAGAATCAGTAAAAATTGTTCTTCTGTGGTTTCTTCTTGAGTTCCTGACCTGACCCATCTGGAGGATGGGATGGGATCTGGATTTCAACCCATTTTCCTGAGTGATGAAATTACAGGTGTGTGCCCTCCAACTTGGCCTTCTCCTGTTCTTAAATGGAAGGGATGCGCCAGAGTTTCCAATGGTGGTCAGTTTCCTCGGGTTCTAAGTGTCATATGGAGAGGAAGGTGAGAACAGAAGCCTTGACTATGCTAGCTCACTCCGCAGAAACATGAGATCCCGAAGCTGCAAATTCTCAGAGGGAGTGACTAAAATGGTGTAGTTCCTTGTTACCAAAGTCTGAAATGCAATAGTGAGGCTGCACGCAAACCCAAAGCGTTTTTCCAGCTACAGACTTCTCTAGCTTCCCCTTTGCATTCCAACACAGAACAGAATACATTAGTGCTGTATATAATGAAATGAGTCACATGTGAAGGCCAGGGGGTACCCAAGAAGCCAAAGGACAGAAGGACAGCAAAGAGAAGGACGCAGAGTCTTAGAGAAAGAATGACGTATGAGAAGCACGGGGTTGCAGGAGCGTGCATGCAAGAGAAGATGCACTTTTGGATGCTCCAAATAGAGCCCCTTGGCCTATCCCATCTGCTGATCTGCTGGAGCCTGCTGTGTTGAATGCCTGTAGGGATAGAGAACTTACCACTTACACAGGGACCATGTGTCCCTTCATTCATTATTCCTAAAGTGATAGCTATTAAAGCCAGGGATGGTAACACATCTGTCATCCCAGGGCTCAGGAGGCTAAAGTGGGATGATTGAGAATTCCAGGTTAGTCTTGGCTACAGAATGATACACAGTGTGATTGAAAAGAAAAAGTCAACAACAAATCCTCCAAACTAGTCTTTAACTATAGACTGAGTAGCCTTCCTGGATGCTGTGGACACAAAGCATGTTGAAGATGTGCCAAGCGTTGGTCCCTGTGGACCCTAAATTCTTATGAAGATAATACATGAATGAATGAATGAGTGAATGAATGAGGTGAGCTTGAAACTGGAAAGCTAGCTCAGTGATTAAGGGCAGTAAGTTCGAAGGACAACTCAGTTCTCAGCATCCACATGGGGGCTCACAGTTGTCTGTAACTCCAGTTCCAAGGGATCTGAACACAGACATCCATGCAGGTAAACTATTCATACATATGATAAAAAGAAAAATGTAAAAGTTAACTCATGCTAAGTCAAGAATAAAGCAGGACAGAAGCTTCAGAGAATAAAAATTATGAAGGAATGTGTTGGCTGGGTTTCTGAGAGGCTGAGATTCTAGGGAATTCTGAGCCCTCACACTGATATGCTCTTTGAAACAGGTTCCAGTAAATCTAAAACACCTCAATTTCAATGTTTTAAAACTTAGATTCTCTCTCTCTCTCTCTCTCTCTCTCAGTAAACATCCACAGGCCTCCCATTATTTCCTCTGACCACACAGCTTTCAAAATGTTCTTGACAGAGGGTCCCAAGTGAAGAGTCAGCACTCCTGGACCAGCCAGACTGATATTGTTTAAAGCTGTGCTCCCCCGTTCTTAATGTCAAGTGAGTCTGTCCACTATTGTTCTCTAATTACAGTAGCTCTCCTAATGGCAATGGTCAGCACAGGTTTATTTTTTTAAAACAAGGGCAGCCCATCAACTGTCAAAATGTTACACTTGTCCTCTTCTGCAAGTATGCAACCAAGAGTCCCACAAATCCTTTCTCAGGAAAATAAGGATAAATTCTGATGGACAAGGAAGAACAATACAAAAAGTGCCAAGAAACAGCCAGACCGGTGACAGCTTACCTGGCAAGGTAATAGTATACCAACGCTTACATGGCAACTGAAACAAATGTTTTGTTATTTAGCCAACAACAAAAACAAAACGAATTAATTTCAAAAGTCAAATGCGTCTAGGCATGGTGGCTCACATATATAATCCTAACACTTGAGGGACTGAGGCAGGGGGATTGCCAAGATTTCAAGGTCAATCTGGGCTACATGGTCCTACCTGGGATGCATAGTAAATTCCAGGTTAGTTTGAGCTAAAGAATGATCCATTGCTTCAAAATGCTTCTTCCCCTGTGTCTCTCTCTATAGTTATTTAAAAAGTCAAATCCAAACTGTAACTTAAAGTTATAATAAATATGAAGAACTCTGCATAATTTTTATTCACTGTGTGTGTGTAGACATACATCCTTTTTACAGAAAAAAAAAAAAACAATCTTCTTATACTTGTAATCATCTAACATGTCCCTTGCTAAATATGCTGTTTCTGTGGGGCATATATGGTTTCATGAATTTTCAGTCTGGACAACTCATACCCATTTCAATTAATGTCCTTGGGGGACAAAAATCACCAAGCTGTCAACGGTACATTTAGAAATACAAGTCTATTCCAAACACACAGATCCTTTCACTCAGAGACAAGAGGTGTCTTCTGGGGAGGAGAAGGAGGAAAAGAAAGGTTGCAAAAATAAACAACACCTACGAAAGTTTTATTCCCATGGACAAGTCTTGGGAATAAAAAAATAAAAAAATAAAAGTGGAAATTCTTTTACACGAGCAGAGATCTTTTCTCTGTGTTGTGAATGTACATGTTATCTGCAGAGAGACCCTGGAGTGAGTGAGTTACCTTCGACTTTTGTGTACGGTCTCCACCGGTACAGCCATCCCCGGAAGGGCTTGTTGTTATATTCGGCACACTGCTGGGCACGGAAGTCCAAGCTGTTCTCATGACAAGGATCGATATTGCACAGTTTGTAGATACGGCCAGATCCTGGGCAGAACTTGCCACCATACTGAGGCCTAAAGACAGAATTCAAGAATTTTAGCACTAAACACTTTGCTCTCTTCCACGTGCAATAATGCAAGAAGGGACAATTGAGAGGAGCATCGTTACGCTGTGGGCAGTTATATCTAGTTTGTTACACATTTAGAAACATATGCCCTGAAATTTGCCTTGTTCCTTCCTATTGCCACGTAGACAACACAATTAATAAACCACGGGGCTCTTTTTGTTTTCACAGACACAATGTGGCCTCAAAATCGCAGTATCATTTTCATCATACTCAAAGGCAGCCGCTGCTCGGTGTCATTGTAAATGGCACATAAAATCAACTTCATTTCCAATCTCTGGTATCATTTTTATATTCTAGAACTTTCTTTAATAACTGATGACAAAAGTGTTCTTGATACTTCATGTGTCAGGGGTTCTGTGAACAGCCAGCTGTTCTCTGCAACAGGGATCTGCGCCGCATAGACACACCTTTGTTCACCGGTATTAAATCTTCATGAGCCAATCCACCCTACGTCTTCTGGTTCCCTACCTTCATCTCATTATGTCCCAAAGATATTCCTGTACCTCCCCTGCACTTGGCTCCAGGAAGATCATGGTACCATACATGCAAGAAGGAATACAGGAATACCTCATGTGCCATGTTCTCCAGGCCTGCCAGCCTAGAGCTAACACTCTGCTAATTTCCCTAAACTGGGGTGTTTAATTCCAATTGGTTCTCTACTCTGAGGGAAGGCACAGCCTCCTTGTCACCAGCATAGTCACTTTTTTAACTTTGGTAGTCTGCTGCTTTCCTGTCAAACACAAAGGGAAGTCGGGAAGTGACTCCCAGAGCTTGGAATCTGGTGCGTGCGAGTGTACATAATTATAATCTCAATAATAAACTGTTAACAGTGTAGTGGGCAAATTCAGATGGGCAAAAGACAGGAGGAAACACGAAGAAAAGGGATATCTGCAGTATAAAATAGTACCCTTCACCCAGCCTTCTTCTGTGTACTGAGAACTAACGGCTCAGCGATCCGACTCAGCCAAGGCACCTCCTTTTGCTCCCCCTACCCACAGCTTTTCTCCAGAGCTAAAACTCAACTGTGAACCATTTCGTATAAAATCTACTACCAGCAGGTAACCTGAAAGGAGACTCGGGGTTAAAACATTGATATGCTTAAAATTCTCTGTCCCCATGAGGACAGGCATGCTATAGAATACCGCTGGATTCCATACCACAGCGTCTTCTAGCAAATCCTCCTGAGAGCCCGTGGATGAATTTCACAGACACACAGAGAAAGTCTCATGGCCAGAGTGAGATTTTTATGGCTTTTCAAAACATTCTGGAGCAAATGGTTGAACACGCAGCCGCATGGCACTTCACATGAGCATTTGCTAGGCTTCGAGCAAACCTTCAAGGTTGTGTTATCACAGCCCCAAGGTATGCGAAGGCAAAGTCCCAGCCTAAGGCTTTCTGAAATTTTAAACGCAGGCTGCATTTGGACGGCCCAGATTAATAAGGCTAATGACCCTCCCAGTGTGTACCCTTTCCAACCTACACAGCTGCAGTTTAGAGAAGGCCCCCAGTTCACACTGCTTTCTAGTCTTCAGACAGATGCTGTGAAGGAGGGAGCGCAGGCAGCATGTCAGTGAAGGTTTCACAGCTCAGGGGGACAGACCTGAACCTCAGATCTTTGGACTCTGTCCCAGACTCTCTTTCTTGTCCCCTAGGACTGTATTTATCTGAGCAGGAGACAGTCATTGGCAAGCCACATGGGGACTGGGAGAAGGAGCTAGTAAGCAGAGTGGTTAGGGCGCCGGTCTTTAGCAGTGAGGCAGCTGCGCATTTAATTTCATGCAGCTTCAGAAACTGGCTTAATGTTCTTGAGACTTTTATAGATGAGTTGACCTGTAAGCATTTTAAACAGCCCATTCTCTCAAATTACAAGCCACACTCTGCTCTCTATAGTCGGAGTGCTCAGATTTCATTTTTCATTATGGGATAAAGTCGGAGTGGTCGAAGCAATGACTGCCAAGGTTTTCAGGTTTCCTATCAAATGTTCCAACTCAAGCACATTCTCCTGCAGCTTTTTATTCTGTCCATCCAAGCCTGAGTCACAGATGTTGGTACAAGCTGGGTTTGAACCCAGAATCTTCCCACTTAGGCCTTCTGAATGATGGGGTTGAGGGCCTGTACTGCCACGCCTCGATTACTATGGTGTTAGCCTGAGGAGGGTTTGGATGAGGGAACAGAAAACTTGACCATAACGTCCTGTGGAGTGGTAAGTTCTCTTTGATTAGGGTCAAAAATAGAGGCAGAAAGCAAAGTCTCAGCATACAACATTGCATCATAGAGCAGAACTCCATTTGTTTTTTGCACCAGTCAACGTGACCACAGATGCTTGTGGTATTAGTTGGTCCTGCCTATGAGAATCACTGGGGGGATGCTGTTAATGTGATATGGACATCCATGTACATAGCAAGATTCCCTCTACATTCTCATTTACATTCTCCTATAGTCATTATCACACACACACACACACACACACCCCGCCGTCTGTCTCTTTCTCAGATAAGGGCTCAGGTATCTCAGGCTGGCCTCAAACTTGCCACATAGCCAAGGATAAACTTGAATTGCAGATCTTTCTGGATCTACCTCCCCAGTGATGCGATTCCAGGTGTGTGGCACCAAGCCTGGCTTATGCAGTGATGGGTAGGAATGGAAGACAGAGGTTATAATACACTGTGTATGTATGTATGTATGTATGTGTGTGTGTGTGTGTGTATGTATGTGTGTGTGTATGTGTGTATGAGTGTACGTGTGTATGTATATGTGTGTGTGCGTGCGCGTGCGTGTGTGTGTGGTGTTTTCCAGAAACGGGTGTGCCTTTAGAGGACTCTGCTAATTTTGATAATTGAACCTGAAAATCATTGTTTAGAAAAATGGACCACTGAATCATTTCAATGACTGTTGTGAAGCCCTGGCTTCTTCACAAGCTCCACTCACTAGTTGACACTTGAGTGAGTGCTCTATAAACTTTTGCTGAATAGACCTGTGTTTTAGGAAAGTTCTAGTATATCTCAGCATGTTAAGTTTTTTAATAGAGTTTATATGGATATCCCTAGGCTCTGTTACAGTGTGAGACTTTGGTAGATAAGGAACCAGGAGAAATGTCAAAGGGTTAAGACAACTGTTGGACCCTGGTTTGACTGTGCCAATACCAGTATGATGCCCAAGCAGGTGCCAATGCTGTGAGTGGAATCTCTTGTCTCCTTTGGTTGCCCTTCTGTGAAATAATGGCATGATACAAGGTTGCAAATGATGTGTTTGGGAGAAAATGTCTGGAAAAGTATTTTGAAGGACTCATGGGGTGTAGTGGAACTCCACAGAAAACAGGGTGTGAAAGAAATAAAAACACCTAGAGACTGGGAAATAGTCATGCATGCTTGACATTGGCTATTGTGGAAACAGATGACTTTTAAACCACTGTAAAGCTAAAATCTTCGGTAAGTCTACAAATCAGACTTGCAGACTTCATCCTTTTCTGAAACAAAACACATCCTTGGAAGAACCTCACTAAGTGAAATAGAAACCTTATCCTGCTTCTCAGGTGAGAAAAGAGAAACAGTCATTCTGAGAGCTACAAACAGAACCAAGTGGTAGAACTTAGCTGGAAGAAATAAAATCCACAACTTGAAATTGAAAGAGTGAGAATATAAGCAGCTTTGCTCCAATTGGTAAAATTAAGAGCTGGGATAAAACAATTCATTCAATCATCTTTGGATTAACCGATCATCCACTTGTTTTATTTGTGGCTTCACCCTGAGGTAGAGTAGACAGTATTGCGATTATATTTGACCTCATTTAACATGACAAAACTCCACTGAGTGGAAATAGTTTAGTGATTAATTCTTTCATTAGGAATCTCTAAAACCAAGTTACATTACTTCTACAAGCAGCAATCTATCATAAGAAGAGTTCTCAATTCCATAGATGTGAGAAAGGTTTTCATTTAAATCCCAGGGGCCTTTTCCTGCACTCCACTGGCAGAGCTATTGAGTTAGGTAATTTCTTTCTTGCTTAGGAAAATATTGAGATTATCAAATGTGGTCATGTGTGAAAACCAGACCCAGGAAATATGCTACAAAAACCAGAATAATCGTGATTTCGAACAGTGATGTCCAGGCTTTTATCTATAGTTGAAGTATCATAAAGTTGGTTTCCATAATCTGGCATAAATCAGGCATGGATCCCAAGCCTTCATTCCATTATATTCAGGTACTGAGTCTGAGGAGTTCCGATAAGAGATACATTTTTCTCCTTTTAGGACAGGTGGCAGTGTCTGATTACTTGCTTGTTTGTTACAGCGTGGGGTGTAAAGAGATAGGACGAAATCCCACTAACACCAAGAGGGAAGAGGCCATGGGTAGTAATGATCCTGCAGTGTAAAAGAGAAGGCCTGGGGGTGGGGAGATGCTGAGCACTTAAGAGTACTCTGCTTTCGCTGAGGACCGGAGGAGCTGCACCTCCAGCATTCACACCTGGCAGCTCACAGCCTCCTGTAGCTTCATCCTCAGGGCATTAGATGCTCTCTTCTGGCATATGTGTAGGCACTTGTACACATGTTCATGTACATGTATACACACACACACACACACACACACACACACACACACATATACCCTGATATAAAATAATAAAATAAATCCTAAGAGAAAACTTAGGGGAACTTTGTAGCTTTTTGTCAATATTTCCAGGTTTGAAAACCTCTGGGTTTCTGGAACCACTGATTAACCTTAGGTTTTTAATACCAACTCTTTATGAGGCTAAGCGAGTAGGACTGCAAATTCAAGGTCAGCATGGGGCAGAGGAGTTCCTGGTAAGTCAAGACCTTGTCTGTAAATAAAAAGTTAAGGGAGGTCTGCAGAGGAAGTTAGCTCAGGATGCTTCATTACTGTGTGTGAGGCCCCAGAGGCAGTCCTCAGGAAGGGAGGAAGGAGGAAGGCTGGCTCATTCTAGGGTAGCTCAGGATATCCCAAGAGGCATCTCACATTCACAACCCAATTATTTGCAACCTTCACCTTGTATTTTGGCAAAAATAAATGAGAAAGTTCTTCATAGTACTCTGATTGCCGACTCCAGGTGAGGGACCGTTTGTCTCTTTTGAATAAAGTTTCCTTTTTACCCTGATTTCATTATCTGTTTTGAGTCTCAGTTCCCCAAACAGTGCGCATGGCATGCCACGCCCTCCTGCAGAGCACTTTGTGGCTCTCAGCTGGGCTGATGTTTGTGCTGTCTTGACCTTGTATTTATAAAAGAGGCCTCTGGGGAAAAGGAGAGCCAGTGGCTGGTGGCTTCACAGCTGGCAGTATAGGGTCCGGGTTCAGGGCCAGGGTGTTGGGCTTCAAGGCTTGAGTTCCCAACCTCTGTGGGCTGCTATCCCTGAAACTGGGTGGTGAAATTGACCCTATTTTCCATCGCACACTTCTTAATCCAGCATACTCTTTATAGGCCACTGTCAGTGATAGATCCATAGCTACCAGTCCCTCTGTGGGGTGACTGTGTGGCTCCTCTCTTCAGGGGAGGTTGAGGTAAGGGCTGTGAGAGCCATGTGGGCCTCAGAACCCATGTTGAGTGTCTATTGGATATTTCTTGTCTTTCAAATCGGTTGGTGTCTGCCTGCTGGTCTCTGTCTTTCTCTCAATATAGCATCTTATTATGTCTCTATATCTCTGTATTTCTGTCTTTCTGTCTCTGTCTTTTTTGTCTGTCTATCTCTCTTATTATAGGATCACATGATGCAATGTCCCCCACCTCAGTATGTACATATATTACTGTGCAGCCCAAATTACCTGTAATCCTCCTGGCCCACCCTGCTGAGTGCTGATGCCACCACCCTAAGCAGTAAGGAAATTTATAGATGCTACGCCTAATTCCTCTAAATCTTCTGGGATGGATCCAGCATCTCATTTTATATATAAACACAAGCTTAGGATGAGAGTGACTTTCCTAACGTCACACAGTTAGGAAAGCACAGGTGAGTTTCAGGGGCCTTGCTACCAGGACGAAGAGGAAACCGTCACCTCCCATGTGAATCAGAGCCTTTCAAAGTTGCTTAAATGCCCCTGGGCTTCCCCAGGCTCAGGCCCCATAACGATTGGACCACAGAGTCCCTAAAGGTGACCACAGGCCAATTGCAACAAGTGACTGCATGCTCTGATCAGTTCTCACAATGGCTTTTTTTTTAAAGGAAATCAAATTTTGTCACCCATATTCAGAAATTTCACATGTAACGACGCACGGTTTTGTTTCTGGTATCTTTTAAGAAGTCGGACAGGTCTATCGATGGGGATCCAAGCTTATCTTGGAATGTAAAAATCGTTAAGCATTCTAGTTCCTTCTGTTGGAGACACACACATTCCACTCACCAAGCACCCATCTGTACAATAGCTCAGGTGTTTGATTCTGTGGAGCCTTGGCTCAAATTGAGAAAAAAAAAAAAAAAGTCCAAGGGACGATTGGAGCCTTTGATCATTGCATTTACACAGAGAGTGACTCTTCTGTCCTGTTCTGAATTCTACCCACCACGCCTCCTCCCACCCATCCCCTTCCCAGTGCACACAGCCTTCAGATGTAAACGGTAAAACCCTGGCCGGTTGCTTTCAATCGGAAGGAAGAAAGAAAGACCCCTCTCCAAAGCCAGGTCTTTCCGGAGCCTTACTTGGGATTGCTACAGTGTCTCTCCTGGTACTTGACTCCTCCACCACAGGTCCGCGAACACTCTGACCACTTTGACCAGGCCGACCACTGGCCGTGGATGGGCCGGGGCCCGAGCTCTCCAAGCTTGACACACTGACCCTGCCGACACCACTGTGGAAAGAACACGCGACATGGTTCCCGTTAGAGGCTGTCTGGGAAGGTTCAGGGAGGGGCAGATAGCTGCACAATTTAAAAAGAGGGAAATGGGGTCTGCGAAGGCAGGAGGGACAAGGAGGCACTGTGACACAGCCTTTCTTTGTGTTTTATTAACCCTCAGTGGCTGCGATGGCAGCTCCCTGCAGTTTCAAGTCTCCCCCTAGAGCAGTGGTTCTCAATCTTGTGGGTCACGGTCCCAACAGGGGTCATGTATAGGACATCCTGCATATCAGATATTTACATTATGATTAATTGCAGTTATGCAGCAGCAGTAAAATAATCTTATGGTTGGGGGTCACCACAACCTGAGGAACTGTATTAAAGGGTCACAGAATTAGGCAGGTTGTGATGCACTGTTCTAGAGAGAAGTGGCCTTTTCCATCCTAACGCTGAGAAGTACATGCCTTGTGAACTGTCTACGTAGAGAAAACATACAGATCAGATTCTATAAGTGGCCCAAGAAGTCAGACTGAACTACATGGATGCCTCCTTGTTATGTGGAGACAATGATACTTATGGAACAACTCTAGTGTGTTCAAGAATTGACTATCAAAGCAGATGTAAGATATAGCTAACTGTATGCGTGATTTGCCTCATTCAACCGTCACATACTAGCTAATCTCATATGAAATTAATAACTTTCTGTGTGAACAAATTGCTTTCATAGAAGGTGCCCATTTCAGACCCTCTGATGACTGGTGATCTTCAGTGCCTTAGATGGATTTGTGTTGAGTCCTTCATTTGGCTGTGATTCACACAAGGTGGGGTGAGGATTACTTCCTCTGTTAGAGCCCTCCCTCCCTCCCCATCCCTCTCTGTTCCTTCTCTAGGTAATATTGCTTTTTTTTTCTTTCTTTTTCCTTGATGTGTTTTCACTTTGAGCAAGTCTACAAGACTTAGCAGAATTGTACTTTCCTGGAAAACTTCGGCACATTGAACTAAAGGGTTGGGGTTTAGGTGATGTCAGGTTCGGCTGAGAAGCAGGATTCACTTGTGGAATTCCAGGGAGTCTGTTTACTTATAGCTTTCTGTTTTCCCTACATGAATGCTCACATGTAGCTTTGTTGATGGCGAGTTTCATGTCAGGTTTATTTCTTTAAATTCTTTCCATGTGTAGGACAATCCCCGCTGTTGTAAGCTTGTCTTTTGCCTGGTTAATTGCCATTTCAGAGTTTGAGATTACATAATTCTCTGGGGAACCAATCAGTCCTCTGAGGGCTTTGGACACTGTCACCATACACCTCTCCCACTGGGAATCGTTGGGCCTCTACTGGGCTGACACTGGACAAATAGCAGCAGCCCATTCGCAGAAGCAGCCACCACAGAAAACCGAGTTGCTCCTGTGTTCCAAGAACAGTGGGAGACTTGTACATGCCAAGTCTTCTAGAGCTCTTTTAAGCACTTAGGGATTGAACACTGCTTTGCATATGGGAAGTTAGTAGGGAATTCTGCCTTGCCCAGTCATACAGGACACAGATACAACACTCATTGCAGAATCTAGATTCATACCTACCCAGGGTTCATTCTGTTTCTTCTAACCAAACAAACTGACCCGTGGCCCTCAAGTTAATCTAATTTCTTTGTTGGAAATGTGTTTCTTTATTTCTGTCTTGATCATTGAATGAACTGGGCTGTCATGATTTCAGTGTTCACCCTGGTCCTAGGTCAGGCTGCTGGTAGACTGCCTTCCATTGCCTTCACAACCCATGTAACAAATGGGAATTTACAGAGATCTATATATAAATGCAAACAACACATATGACCACATAAAATTCTACACATAAGATGTAAATATTAAATAGATACCCATGTAATCTTAGCCATCACACTCAGCCCTAGTGTCTCTCAAATCAGTGTTACTGACTAGGCGTGACTATTGCACTCTACCTTTTCACATTTAGGCAGGACCTCACTAACTAGCACAGGCTGTCATGGAACTTGCTACACAACCTAGCCGGACCCCAAACTCGTGGACATCCTCCTGTGTCGGCATTCTGAATTCTGGGATTGTAGAATGATCCCCGGTGTCCTGCCTCAAAATCTTGTAATACGGAGTGTGACCACATAGACCTTCTTCTTTTTTTTTTTCCTAAAACTTTTTAAATTATTTATTTTAGTTTATGTACATTGGTGTTCGGCCTGATTGTATGTTTATGTGAGAGTATCAGATCCCCTGAAAATGGAGTAACAGATAGCTGTGAGCTGCCACTTGGATGACAGGAATTGAACGCAGATCCTTTGGAAGAGCAGTCAAGCCCTCTCTTCAGCCCCCAGCCTTCCTCTTTCTTGCACACACATCGTGAGATAGAAGAACTTGGCTTTCCCCCATTTTAGTTTCATGCGTCTGCACTCTGCCTCTATTTCTGCATTCTCTCCAGACTCTCCAATTCAAACTCCAGTGTTCACTTTGCTATGTATATACTTATTACAATTCACTTGACAATCATTCTGAATTCCAGCCGAGGATCCTTCATGTGGGTGATAGTAGCTAGTTTGTAAAGAAGAGGGGCCTGAAGGACAGTAACACTTGACACTTCTGCTCCAGGTTCTCGGAAGAATACGACTGACTTTCCAGTGTGTCTCATCTCTGCATTTTTGGGGTCTTATCCTGATACTTGGTACTCAATAGTCAACAAGGAATTGAAACCACTTTTCATGACCAATTCTTTCCACGTTAAGAGTGTTTTGAGGAACTGAATGACTGAGATCAACACACCTGACTCATCTCATTATATGTTAAAATTCTATTGTGATCTTTCAAATGGACTTGCTAAATCTGTTTCATTTATTGCTATGCCATGGGTACCTTTCTTGCCAGACCCTCATAGGAAAAGAAAAGACAATAGAAATGAGTATGAAAGTTTATGTAGAAAATCATTTCCATTGCTAATGGAAACACCTGCTTTCTGGGACTCTTTCATAGGACATGAACGTTAGCCCAGGAAGGGAAAGTAATGAAGCCTATTAGGTAAGTGTCATACAGATTCTTAAGACTTAAAGCTCCATCTAAAAAAAGAGAAGCACAAGTTAAAAATCTACATAAAATGAATGAACACATTTATATCCAAATTCTGTTTTGTAGTCCTTGCATGGTAATGCATGTCATTCAAGGAGAAGCCAAAAAAGAATACAGCCAAGAAAACGTGCCATTCCAAGGTCACAGTTCTGTGACATCAGCACTGTTCTAGAGCTACAGACTATCAAGTGCGCAGTTACCATACTCAAGCCACAAACGGTCCCTTCTGCTGCAGGCATGAACTTGGTTTCACATCTGTGGCCCACGCGGTGGCACCAGAGCGATTTGCAAATGTCCTGAAAGGAAGGGGGGGGGGAAAAGTGGGAGTAAGACTGATAATATACAAAGAATGCAAACAGAGCTTTGGGGTACAGTAATTTATCTTGGGATGGATACAATCAGACAAACGCCTCAGAAAGAACTGGCAAGTTAAGTTGGTAGCAATAAAGCAATCCATTGCAGTGAGGAAATGAACAGGAGTGTCTGGGGAGCCGGCAGGTTCATGTCTGTTTAGTGACGGGTGTGGGAGAACCAGTTAGTATCCAGAGCCCTGGCAGTTTGTACCTAAGAGATAGGGGTGTGTGTATGCACACATACGTGTGCACATACGTAGAGGTCAGAGGACAACTTGTGAGAGTCAGTTCTCTCCTTCCACCAACTGAGTCCTGGCAATCAAACTCAGGTCATCAGGCCTAGTGACATGTACCTGCTAAGAGACCTGTTTTCTGATGACAGTGACAATAGCCCAGGCAGCAGACCAGATCAAGGGAGAAATAATGCAACTCAGACTCGTGACATGTTTCAGAATTCCTAGAAGTTACAGGTTCCTTTTTCTCTAGGCGTCACGCTAAGAGTTGTCAAACTGTCACCTGACTCCACAGAGGTATCCTCAAGGATGAAACCCACATGGTAAGGGGCCATCCTGCTTGCCATATACAGTTCCTAATGTGTTGGCTATTATTGTCACCATAATCATCACTTTCTTTTTTTAAAAAATTTCTTGTTTATTACAATTTATTCACTTTGTATTTCAGCTGTAGCCCCCTCCTTCATCCCCTCCCAATTCTACCCTCCCTCCCTCTTCTGCTCACATGCCCCTTCCCCAGTCCACTGATAGGGAAGGTCCTCCTCCCCTTCCATCTGATCCTAGCCTATCATGTCTCATCAGGACTGGCTGCATTGAAAGGCAAATGGGATAGACATTGGAAGAGGGTGAAAACAAGAAACAAGACAGGAGCCTACTACAGAGGGCCTCTGAAAGATTCTACCCAGCAGATGCTGAACCTCTTAGCCAAACTTTGGGCAGAGTGCAGGGAGTCTTATGAAAGAAGGGGAAGTAGAAAGACCTGGAGGGGACTAGAGCTCCACAAGGAGAGCAACAGAACCAAAAAATCTTGGCCCAAGGGTCTTTTCTGAGACTGATACTCCAACCAAGAACCACGGAGATAACCTAGAACCCCTGCACAGATGTAGCCCATGACAGCTCAGTCTCCAAGTAGTCTCCCTGTTATGGGGAACAGTGGCTGGCTCTTTGATCACCTCCCCATTGGGGGGGGGCTTACCAGGCCCCAGAGGAAGACAATTCATCATCACTTTCTTAACCTTGTGATTTTCAAGTTCTATGGTGATTTAATTCTGACACTACACCAATGCAGTAACTTGAATGGTCTTGAGGCACCCTCTCAACAAACGGAATCAGGGCTTTTATCTGTATGAGCTTCCATATCAAGGTACTGTAGAGCTGAGGGCAGTTACTGAGCAAGCAACGTGAGGGGAGGAGGTCAGACTGGTGGAGCAAAGGGTTTCCATGTTCAAGTCAGTCCTGGGCTTAGACTAGAGTATCTTCCATCCATGGAACAAGAGGCATTTTGCTAGTGAGCTTCTTCAATCCTAGTGTCAATTTGAGCCATACATAACCTTGAAGACTAAGTCAGTTTGTTTCCTACAGCCAGTGGAGAGCCATGACCCATACCTATAGCACCCACCAAAATGATCCCAGTGCAGAGAAAAGAAAAGGGGAGACCTTAAGAAGAAAGAAAAAAGGGGGTGAGGGGGTCGTCTAGACGGTGCAGCCAAAACCAAGCCACAGGCCTGAGACAAGGGGCAGCTGGAGAAGAGCAGGCAAAACACAGGGATTCCAGAGTGAAGGGAGACAGGCTGTACGGACATGTTATTTCCCCTGTGGCGAAGTGCAGAAGTCAAATGTAATTATAGCCGACGACATGCTTTAACGACCACAAAACCCTCTGAGAAAACTCCCTTTCAAAGTAAACAAAAAATGGGAGCTTGCACTTTTTCTTTTGCTGGCACCTCCCTCTTCCCCCCCCCCTTGAATCTATTCCACTTTGTCTTATCTATAATTACCTGGACTTAAGTCATAATTTAAGAGAAAGAGAAATAACCACAGAGACCCAAAGGTCTCATGTTGCCTGGATGTGATCCACCCCCCACCTCAACAAGACCACATATTTAAGCAGTGCTGGCTGTACTGGGTCCTGTCATTTGCTGACCCATGCTCCCTGGTTATATTCCACAAGACAAGTTCCCTCTAGTAAAATATGACACGTTGAAAATGTTAAAAAGCTTCTGAAAGCTCAAGTTCTATAGAGCGTACACACATCCAGAAGCTCACCAGCCCCTAAGCTGCGCCATCATGCTGACTTTACCTTCCAAGTATCTCCTGAACCTAAACAATGTTTCCCGCACTGTCACCCTGTTCTCAACCGCTTTGCATGCACCCTGATGTCAGACCCTTTATCACCAGCCCCGTTGTTCTCTTTTCCTCCATCCCTACCCAGTAAGTTCCCAACAGGGCACCACCTGATATAATGGCCCATAGCTGTATGCAATGTTTGCCTAGTCACATCTGATGCCTTTGAGAGTCAGATATGGTATGTGGCTATCATACTGAACACTGAGGGACAAGGGAAGAGGAAGATCCCATTGCTTTAGAAAGTTATGCTGGCCAGCATTATGAGTTAGAGGAATCTTTCCAGATAAGTCAGTCCCTTCGTGTTACTTCTCTCTTCAAATCACATGATGTTGTCTCATTTCACTCAATGTAAATCCAGTGGTTTGTCCCTTTCCAAGCCAAGTCACCAAATCCTCTTTATCCCTCTGATCTCATATCTATCAGGTTAATGCTTGCTGTTGTGGTTTCTTTCTTTTGGCTGTGATAAAAAAAAAAAAAAAAAGCAACTTAGAAGAGAAAAGCTGAGTTTGTAAATAACAGTTATGGATTACAGTTCACCCTAGCAGAAAAGTCAAAGTATCAGAACCTTGAAGCAAGCTAGTCATATCTCCACAGTCAGATCGGAGAAAGGATCAGTGTATCAATGCTTGCTTGCTCTTAGCTGGCTTTCTCCTTTCTAACACTGTTCAAGAAAATCCCTCCCCCAACTAGGGGGCTTGGTCTTTCTATACCAATTAACAATAAAGACAGTACTCCATGGATATGGCTATAGGCCAATTTGATTCAGATAATTCCTCATTGTCAGACCCGAATGTCTAACAGTGGCTCGTTTTCTTATTTCGTTCAATATGCTAAAGTTCACGTTGAGAGCTCATTAGTCTCTCTCTTTTCTCTCTTTCTCTCTCTCTCTCTGTATGTATGTATGTGAGTTTGTGTTTGTGTCAGGGCTTCACACATGCTTGGTGAGTTTTCTACGACTTCACAATATCCCAGCATCACTAATAAAAATTCAATCAGCTACCATACACTCAACCTTCAACCTATTCTATCCCAAAGTCATTTCACAAATAATTTATTTGTTTACCATATTCTCTGTGTATCAGTCTCCTCCCTAACATGGTGCCACTGTTTTAAGGGCGCAGGAAAACTTCAATAGATCCTTTCAACATTCATTATATGAATTAAAACATCTGACCTTATAATTAGAAAACATCCTCAATGGTAGTAGAGATTCCGGGATTCTTAAGGAGTCTTTAACTAAAATTGTTCGAGTGGTAGCACACACCTTTAGTGTCAGCATTGAGGAGGCAGAGGTATGTGGAACTCTTGTCAGTTTGAGGCTAGCCTGGTCTACAGGTGAGAGTATATCTCAGAAAATAGCACAAGGCTCTGACAAAAGATTCTAAAAAACAATGAAAACATAATGAACTTTAGCATTGCTGGGTACATAGGTCCAAGAAATAGCACTTGGATAATATGCAGGAAGGTCTAGATTCAATCCAGTATTGAAAAACGAAGAAAGAATAAAAAAGAAACAATAAAAATCCAAGTCCTGTTGCTGAGAGTCTCCCATATTATTTGACTGACGTCACAACTGTTCTCTTCAGTGAGCTAACAGGGAAAATGAGACTCAGGAAAAGTCAGAGGCATTCTTCAACTGCTCTTGGCAACAAGTCTGTCCTAGGCTGGGACTGAAACACCTTGTGTTTAATATCACTCGCCAAACTTTTAAGTAGGGGCAGTAATTAAAAAGCAGCAACTAACAGACAGTGCTATTGATATCATTTTAAGAATCAAGTTTGCTGATGCATTATTTGCAATAATATGCACCCATCTTAAGCATATGGTTCTCAAAGCTCTGAAAAAAATGTATATGCCAGTGTAGACAGAACTACAATTAAGACAGAACATTAGTGTCGCCCTCCAAAATGCCCCCTTGGAGGTAACCACCATTCTGATACATGGCAGTTATCAGATATCTGTTTTTAAATTCTGAAAAGTACAATTGTTCCAAATGCATTCACGGCATCTTTTCTTTATTTTTTCTTTCTTTCTTTCTTTCTTTTTTTCAAGACAGGGTTTCTCTGTGTAGCCTTGGCTGTCCTCGACTCTCTTAGTAAACCATACTGGCCTGGAACTCACTAAGATCCGCCTGCCTCTGCTTCCCTAAGTGTTGGGATTGCAGGCGTGTGTCACTGTGCCTGGCATGACATTTTATTCAACATGCAGTTTTTAGTTCTCTGTGTTTCTCTGTTTGGTTGCTTTCTTAATAAAATGAATGCATCAGTTTTTTTTTTTCAGTCACTGTCTAAAGGACATTCTGAAGGTTTCTCCAGTCTTTGACTCTTGTCAGTCAAGCATTAGCTAAGAGCACTACTGAATAAATAATTTTTGTTCTAAGTATCTTCTGTGATTTCTTTCAGACAAAACACTTGGCAGATATTTTTCTGGATACAAGAGTAAAGACGTGTGTATAAATATGTAGCTATTTCTACTTAAATCACTGGTTATCTTTCCAGAGAGTTCAAAGAATTCATTCAAAAAATACATAATCAAGTATTCAACCCATGTGGATTCAAAAGCTGGGGTTTCATTGCTCTCTTTCCTATTGGTGTTCTATGTGTGATCTTAGATTATTTAACTTCAATTTCCTTACTGCTGAGTTCAAGGGGAACAAGAAGTAATGTCATAGATTTTCCACCATTAATGGGACACTGTAGTCAGACAGAGAGAGATCCAGAAAAGCACAGATTACAGTCTAAGAAGAACTGGAGTATGGCTGCAATCTGTGGCCATCTGGTCTGCTGACAAAATCTACAGGGTTAAAGTAACTGTCATCCCCACCTTTGCAGAGAGAGGGGAGAGCCCACGTCTCTGTTGGAGGCAAGGCATCTTTACAAGACTGTTAGAAGAGCCTACCACAGAAGGCACCTGAAAGACTCTACCTAGCAGTGTATCAAAGCAGATGCTGAGACCCATAACCAAGCCTTCGGCAGAGTGTAGGGAATCATATGAAGGGAGAAGGAATTAGTATATCCTAGAGGGGACAGGGAGCCCCACAAGGTCCAAATACATCTGAGCACAGGGGTCTTCTATGAGACTGTTTATCTAACCAAGGACCATGCATAGATATAACCTACAACCCCTGCTTAGACATAGCCCATGGTAGCTCAGTATCCAAGTGGGTTCCCTAGTAAGGGCGACAGGAACTGTTTCTGACATGAACTCATGAGCTTCCCTTCCCCCCTGAGGGAGGAGCAGCCTTGCTAGGCCACAGATAAAGACATTGCAACCATCCTGAAGATACCTGATAAGCTAGGGCCAGATGGAAGGAGAGGAGACACCCCTTCTCAGTGGACTCGGAAGGGGGCAGGGAGGAGATGAGGGAGGGAGGGGAAGACTGGAAGGGAAAGAGGGAGTGGGCTACAGCTGGGATACAAGTGAATGTATAAAATTATTTAAAAATAAAAAATATTAATAAAAAAAAGACGGAAAAAAAAGATTGTTAGAAAAAAAGTGTGGGTCCTTTAGCCAAACAGCACAGACAAGCAACGCTGGGAGTGTCTTGTGGTATGCATTCCAAGATGCCATCTCTTTTACAGATACACATGTGTGTCTGGCATGTGTATATGCATGTTTGCATGTGGGGGAGGGGCATGTGTGTGCTTATGCAATTAGAGGCCAGAGGTTAATGTCAGGTATCTAGCTCAATCACCCTATACTTTTTTTTTTTTTTTTGAGACAGGGTTTCCCACTGAAGTTGAAGTTCACTGATTCTGCCAGCTTGGCCCCAAAATCTCCCACCCTGCCTTCTGAGCTGTGAGATTTCAGGCTAGCTGCCACCCTCAACAACCTGGATTTTAAGTGGGTACCAAGGATCCAACCGTGGTTCTCACACTTTCTCCTCTGAGCCACCTCCCCAGCCTGAGATACCATTTCTATCACATAAATCACCCATGCTTCTTCCTCAAGAGAATGTGGACAGGGGGAGTGGAGAGCAAAATCCACTTTATAAAAACAGGAGCGCAAAAAACTAACCAACCAACCAAACAAACAAACAAACAAACAAACAAAAAAACAGTGAACTTCAGCCATTGTTTACGACACCAATTTTGGAGGACCTACTGTTCTATCAAACAAAGAGTAAGGGGATTTTTGCACCAGCTGGGCCAAGAAACAACTATAGATGATTACAGTGTGGAAACACAAGTTCACAATGGGGAGTTTAAATGGTCTTGGGGAGAAATAGAATTACCTCCTGGGATACATCTTTAACAGTACAAGATGCATGTTTGTCATACAGAAGGCTACACAGCATTCTAGAATGGGAAATCCATAGACAAGGGTTTGTATGCATGAGAAGTGAAATATTAAACGGAGTATTTGAAGGTGTATAAGGGCATTCATTGGCATACCTGGGATGTAAATTTGTAGGGAAAGCTACCAGAAGGATGATGAGCATGCGTGAGAAGCCTCCAGAAACTTTCTGCTTATTCTCCCTTTCTTTAAGCCCAATGGCAAATTCTTAGAGGAAATAAACCCATATCCTAATGCCTTCTGGGAGAAAGGCTCTCTGAATTTGATGGGCACTAAAACATTCCCCAGTATTCAAATGTCTTCTCCACAGTTTCTTTTTGGCTTCAAAGTCTCTCAGAGGGCCAATCAACATGGAAGCCTGTGTAATGGAAGTTTTGGTTTCTTTGTATGTTATATAAATGCTTTTGTTTTAATCCCAAAGTGTGGGATTTTAGTTGGGCTATAGTTTATCCACACCTTTTAATTATCACATGCCAGGTGTGCTTATGCTAGCTGGTAAACAGCCTTCCATGTGTGGCATGAAGAGGGGCGTGGTCTAGGACTCCAGAATACAAAGATGATGCCAAGAAAGAGACTGTGTGGAGTTCAGTGTGGTGTTCAGTGCTGGCATGTGGCATGGAGCAGTTTGGAGAGACCAGCGCCCAAAGGCAGTGTGGCTGTTTAGAGCAGGCAGATGGAGAGAAACACTTTGGGGCACAGCAGCATGGAGGAAACTGCTAGCTGCATCTGCAGGTGACGGAGATTGGTAGAGACCCCTAAAAGAACCCTCTGACCCTAACTAGCTGGGAGAAGCAAAGTGGTCTGGGCCCACTCTACATACTAATATTTTCTCTCTCCTACTTAAGGTTGGGGTGGGGGGAGGTTGATGAAAGGGAGGTAGAGGCCTAAACATCCCAAATAGAGTAAAGTTTAAAACAGGAATGCCACCAGTGGCTTTCCATTACAAGTTGAGCCCTTGTTGTGTGATGGCAATGGGGGATGCTGAGCCAGGAAACAACTCTGGTGTACTCCTTTTGTTCTACTCCTGTTCAGTGTAGGAAAACCACCAGGATACAAACATTGATCGACTACCTCACTTTGCTTTAGATTTCCCAACAAACATCATCAACTCTGCTTGGCAAGCCAGGAACAATTTATTTTCAAGTGTGTAATCCTTGAATGGATGTTCTCCTCACCAATTGCTAGGGAGGTAACCGTTTTCTTAGTTTGTCTAAATGCCATGGAGCGCGGAGTCCTATTAGTAACTCATTTTCTTGAACAGGGCTTTTTCCCTGGGTATGTTTTGACCCCCACACCCATAGGTTGGGAGCTTGATCTCCAGTGTGCCAGTGTTGGGAGGAGGGGTCATTATCAACCAGGGTCTGTGGGGAGATTTCAGGTGGGTGAAGGTGTGCCCTTGACAGGGGTTATTATGCAGCTGCTTCCTTCTAATTGAGACATTCCCCACTGGAGGAAGCCTCAGGCGGTACAGGAAACTTGTAAGTCTCTGGAAGTTCCTGTTATTTTTAAGGTCTGTAGGTCTTGTCCCAAGGTCACACTTGCAATACTCAATTGCTGATAAGAGATTCTTCAACTGTGCAAGCTGCCGCCAAGTTGTGCAGAAAGCTCTGGGGAGAGGAAGCAGCTATCCCAAGTGACCACCCATGCTAGATGGGCAGTTGTGTGGGATTCCTGTCTCTGAGTCATCTGTGCACCTGTAAAGAAACCTCAGAAGCTCATTGGTTCACTAAGCTAGACCTCCTTAATCTCTTATTAGTGTCCTATATGGAGGGAGTGATAGAAACATGTTTCTGTCTCCCCAAGAAATTGCCCACACAGAGATTAAGGAATTTCTCCTGTGATCCTAGTTAGTTCTTGCATGAGTGCAGGCACTATAAAACCCTGTGCCTGGCTCTGCTTTCTGTCTGGCTTAACACTTGCAATGGGATTATTATTTTTTTTTTTCATATATTCTCTGGCCATGGACATTAACCACATTGTGACACAGTTAGGAAAGCCCTCACTAGAGCCGACCAACATCAGTATAGCACCCATGAGCTGCCCCTCAGCTGTCACCTAAAGCAACCTCTCTGTCTCCATATGCAGCCTTGCTTTAGGGCTTATGTTTCAGTCCTCAAACCGACCATACAAATACTGCGGGAAGGAACAGAGATCAGTATGATTTGCTGTGCAAATGATGTGTGAGTCTGGGAGAAGAGGGAGAGTGGGCATAAGTAATAAAAATGTCTCAGACACCTCTATCTCTAGGAAACAGTCAAGTATGCTGATGGTAATGAAGTTGAACATGGAAGGAGGAGATCAAGAGGAAACTCTCATATGTAGAAGGATAAAACTATACCCAGAGAACAATCCTAACAAATTAGCCAGGGAACCATTACCTTCTCCTTACAAATGTGGACATTCAGGTCAAAGGATGACGAATTATTTGTTCAACATTCTAGGCAAAGTTGGAGTAAGACCCCAGGTCTGCCTAACTCCCAATGGCAGAGAATGTGTGCATGTGTGCATACAAGCTTTTAAAAAATGTATATATTTTTAATCTCTCTCTCTCTGTATGTGTGTTTTTATATACATGTAGTTCCTCCCAAAGGCCAGAGATCTTGTCAGATCACTTAGAGCTAGAGTACAGGAAGTTATAAGGGGCCCAGTGTAGGTTTGGGAATTGAACTCGAGTCCTCTGGAAGAGCAGGAAGTACTCTTAACCACTGAGGCATTCCTCCAGTCCTATGTGCGTGCTTTTAACTTCCTGCCTTTCTAGAAGGAATGACAGGAAAAGAAGTTCATGAAAATTTAAGGGAAAACGTAGAAAGAGAAAATAATGACAGCACAATAAAGCCCTTGAAGTTAAATGCAAAAAATAGATTGTTTTTTTGTTTTGAAAATCTCTGTGTGTGTATGTGTCTGTGTGTCTCTCTGTGTATATGTCTGTGTTAGAGCACACCAAGGCATGATGTATGACCTTTAGAGGTGTGGCCATGACTCAGGTTATAAGCAAGATTAGGATAACACCAAAAGCTAGTTCACAGGGAGAACAAGCCCGCACTCAGGAGCCATCAATCAATGCCACCTCCACCATCCACCGGCATCTTAAATGGTCTCTGTTAACCCAGACCCCCTAGCTCCCTCCCAGACACCCAGACATCTCTGAGCCGTTCATCATTTCTGTTCTTTTCATTTAGAATTTTCGTTTCCCTCCACTATGCTTTCCAGGGTCAACTAAGGCTGAGATACCATCTTTTAAAAATATGATGTGGCACCAGAAAATGATTAAGTTGAGGTACGGACACCCAGCTCACTGCCTGACACAGAACAGGCGTGATCCCGGTGGAATGTGACTCATTCGAGAACTCCTCTGTATTTCCAAAGGAAACCATACTTGTTACTAGCTCTGGATTTACAAGGTGCACATATCTGATGACTGAGAAAGCTAGTGAATCTCAGGTTGAAGTGAAGGAAGGACACGCTCAAGAGATGCATTCTCCCCACACAGTGAATGGGTGATTCCACCTAATGTTGTGGTTGAGCAGACAAATTGAAACAGCTCTAAATTTGCTCACTGTTTTAAACCTATCATACATAAACATTTGCCAATGTAAAGCCCACTGTTGTGTTGTGAAGGTTGTGCCTAAAATAACGCAGCTGTGTATCAGATTTAATAGTAATGTTTTCAAATTGTGTTAACTTATATAGCTCCAAGTCAAGCCTGTGCCTGGATAATGTTTCTCAAGCATGGACTCCCATCTTATAGGTGAGTTATCTTACTGAAAAGCATAAAACTACGGAGATAACATTCAAGTCAAGACAGAGGCTGAGGAACTAATCGAGGAGAACTGGGATGCCACAAGAGAGAGGGGGAGGCTTGACTTCCACGTAGGTGATTTGTTTTGTTTAGATTTCATCATGTAAAAGTTCAGCAGCCTAGGGCAAGCTGGATACCTTCTCTGGGATGTAGGTGAAAGGGGAGCAATAACTTTTACTTCAAAGTGATTTTGAAGATGGAGGTCAAGTACAATAAATCTTTCTGTGGAACGCCTTTTGTAGGACGCAGGGTCATGAAGAAAGTGCTGGGCGGCAATAGTTAGGATGGCAGCGTGGATACTGATGTGTGTTCCTGCTGTCAGTGATGGAGAAGCAGCAATGGAGGAGGACAAGGAAAAAGAGGAGGGGAAAGGTGTGGAAGTAGCGAAGGGGGGAGCTACTAACCTCCCTGTTTCCCACGCTCCATATTTTCCACTGAACACGGGGAATAAACTAGCTTTAAATTTATGGCACATTTTATTGGTGTTGGGATTACAATGCCGTCAAGAATGCATTTCTTTGACAGAGTGCAACACAGTTTCTCTTATTTCCATATCCTAGAAGTTTGTTTCCTCACTTATCTTTGCTGTAATCTTGCTTCCAAGAGTCAGTGCAAAAAAACATGCTAAGAGTATTCAAGAGACAGTCAGCTTCCTGGTATCAGAGAGAGTTGCCTGCTCTAAGGGTTTTCTTACACTTTCAAGGGCACAGGGCATTTCTTGATGAAATGGTGATAGTAAGCACATCACTTTCAACACACATAACAACAACAAAGCACGTGAGAAGGGGGGAATTTTCTTCCAAGGACATAGACAACTGGTATTCAAACCAGGCATGCACGGTCTATGGGGGATAAGCCTGGATAATTCGTTGACAGGAAAATTACCACTTAATTATCATGCCAAACAAATGACATTTTAGAGATAACCCAGACGCTAACCTTTGGCCTCGGCAAACCAAATGTTTATTCTTCTGTTAGGTACACAGGCACATGGCACATCCTTAATGCAAGTTAGAAATTGCGAGGAAACATACCTTCATGACCCCAAGGCTGCACAGCTTGGCTCTGGCTCCAAACTGCCACTTACACTGTGTGTCAGCATCATAAATCTGTCCTGGGAGTTTGTCCGGATATTTATACTGTCCCGTTTGCTTGGGCTCATCCACCAGACAGCCAGCCTGTGGTGTACTGCAGTGATAACACATCCTTATTAACAGCCCTGTTCACCTGTGACCTTTTTGTTTCATAAAGCAGCTCTGTGAGTGCAGTCATGCAGAGGAACATAGAATGTGCTTAGAGAAACAGGCATGTCTTTAGAGGGGGGTGTGTGTGTGTGTGTGTTTATGTTTTAAAGTACGTTTTATTGCAAAGAGTGAGTTCCATCTGAAAGGCTGGAATGCATACAGTCATAAAGAGTTTAACAGGGGGCTACAAGTTCTGGCCATCTAACCAGTGCACATTAGGGTTGTGTAGAAAATGGAAGTGTTAATATGAGTAAAATCTCCCTTCTATAGTCTCATCCAACAAAACTGGATATTTTTATTTTTACTGAGAGCCTACTGTACGGTGAATGTTAGCTTAAGAAATTCAAGCCCTAAATGGGTCAGACACAGAGGATATCTCTCTTCATGGGGTGTTAAATGATACTGT
The DNA here is from genome assembly GCF_030254825.1 of Meriones unguiculatus. Lineage (NCBI taxonomy): Eukaryota > Metazoa > Chordata > Mammalia > Rodentia > Muridae > Meriones > Meriones unguiculatus. The sequence continues at coordinate 14,301,392 of NC_083358.1, read as the reverse complement.
GCTTCTTGAAGGTGATAGGACTGAGAAGAGATAAAGATGTACTTTGTCCTCCCCCCCAAAAATTCTTTACAAACAAAAATAAAGCAATATCTAAAGACTCAAGAGGTTCAGCGTGTGCTGTTACAGGCCTAGAATCCTGGAACTCAGAAAGTGGAACCAGAGGGGTCAGGAGTTTATGGTTATGCTTTATTACATGAGATCTTCAAGGCAATCCAAGGCATACAGAAGAGACCCTGTGCAAAATATAAGAGCACCCCATAAAATAAACTTTAGAATTAGGGGCACGAGGCAGAAAAGGTCCCCTGAGGGGTGCCCAAGTGAGACATGTTGAAAATGTGGGAAGACTGTTTTTAAGAAAATCATCTATATCCCAAATTACTGATATAATCAAACCATGCCATCACTAAGAGGTTAATTAGTATGTGATGTTAAATGCAATTTTGGAGTCAGATACATGGAAGCACTATCAACCATGTATCTGTAATGACTTTGCATAATTCCTGTAAACCTCTTTAACGGTTATGACTCCCATAAGGGTTGCTATGTGACTCAAACAAGGAAATGTAATGTGCTTAACATGGCAGAGGAGACAATGCCAATTGCTGCTATGGCTATCATTACCGCCCAAAACCCTGAACTGCAGCAATGTCATGATGGAAATTTAATCTACACAGAGGGAATCTTGATGCATAATATTGATTGATTCTGTCCTTACGTGAAGTAGAAAAGACAATTTCAATCCCCAAACAGTGAATCTAAAATTAATATGAAAATATATAGGGATGTGCCTTATAATCAATTAGCAACTTATCTATTAGTTTTTTTTTTGTTTTTTTTTTTTTTTTTAACTATGCTTTGGGCATCAGTCAGCTATATTGCTCACATTTAATCTTCCTTGATGATGCACCTCCACAATTCTATGAACATTTCCAGCTAATATATGGTGGCATAGGTATGAACATATCAGGGACACCGATTTGCCATGAAACTTCACTAGAACTGGAGCTACAGGTGTCTGTGAGCTGCCCAACATGGGTGCTGGAAACCAAACTTAGGTCCTCTGCAAAAGTAGTAGGGCACTCTTTAATTGCTGAGCCATCTCTCCAGCCCTGGGTTAATTTTTAAAAGTTAAGCCAAACACTGGGCTCTCCTGAGTCCTACGTGCTGTCAGGTTAGATTAGAATAGTCATACAAAAAAAGGGCTATTTAGGAGTTCCAGAGGTTAAAAAGAGATGCTATGGGTTTTAGGTCTTGGGGTCAGAATGGATCTAAGTGTGAGTCTTGCCTCTGCAGCATGCCAGCTTACGACTGGCCTCTCAGAGACTCAAGTTTCCTCAGCTCTACAGTGGAGACTGAAATAAGACTGCTGAGAGGAAAAAGTAGCATGTATCTTTTAATTTTTAAAGTTATATTTTAACTCGTATATGCCTACGTGTATGTGTTTGCACATGGCAAGCTCTTGAATGCCGCAATGTGTGTGGGCAGGTCGGAGAACAACTTGCAGAAGTGAGTTCTCTCTTTCCACCGTGGAAGTCCCCAGGATGGAATTCGGGAAGTCAGACTTGAGAGCAGGCACATTTGCCTTCTGTGCCACCTTGCCATCCCAGTACAGTGGTAGGTGAAGGAAATCTAACACAGTAGTATGCCTTCAATAGATTTTCAACTATTGCATCATTACAATTATCATCCTGACAGGAACTTTCAGTCTTTCTGTTCATCGGCATACCACAAGACATTTCTGTGGAGTATTTGCTGCTGTTTTCATTTCATTTTGTGTTACTAGAGGTTAAACCTGGTGCTTTATGTATGTTAGGCAAGCACTTTGCTGTTGAGCTCCACCTGCACACCTCCTTTTTACGTTTTCAGGTTGGCCTTGAACTTAGGTTGTAGCCCAGGTAGACCGTTACCTTTCAGTCATTCTGTCTCAGCCTTCCTATCACAATACCTACCCCCTGGCTTAAATATTTGTATCCACACCCACCGAATACTGCTACAGAGCTGGGCACAAACCCCAGGACTTCATCCGTCTTACCTGAGGAATTTCTTTAGATACTGTCGGCTGCAGGAAGACCACGAAAACACCCCGTTGTTTCCGGTCAGCGTGGGCGACATGATGTTACCTTCCGCCTTCCTGCAGGGGTTGCCTTCACCATCATGAACCATGCCAAAGCTGAAACAGAACGGGAAACCACCTGCCGTGAACTCACGTTTCAAGTTACAATGAGAAATATTTGAGCAACTCACTGACACTCAGCAGAGCCAGCTGGGAGACGTCAGTCAATGACAAAGATGACCTACTATGACTATAAACTGCTGTAAAATTTCTGCAGAAAAACTTGAAGAACACTAGAGACTTTGTTATTTATTTATTGGCCCCCAAACCAAAGAATAATCTATCTGTTATATTTGTGAAGGCTACAAAGTCTTAGTCAAGATTTCTTAAGGTTAGGCCAGGAAGATGGCTCAGCAGCTAAAGATACTTATGGCCAAACTAGACTGCTTGAGTTCAATCCCTGGAACACACATGATGGGAGGAAAAAACTGACTCCTACAAGTGACACACACACATGTACCCAGGCATGCATGCACATGCTCACACAAAATAAAATAAAATAATAAATGTTAAAAATATCCTAAACTAACTTAAAGCTTGGATGGCTAATTTCTAAAAATTAGAAATAGCTGATTTCTTTTTCTGTCACCAATCCTGGAGCTATGGTACAGAAGTTCAGAGTAAGGAGGGGGTAGGCACAGAGAAAAGGTATTCATAAATCCTTTATTGATATTTATTAATAAAGTTAATGCCATGTAAATCTTCCCTCCAGAGATGATCAACCGATTAGCTAAACTAATTCAGATTTTAATTGCACCCCCTTATAAAAATAAATAATAGATAATTTTTTTTTTTTTACAGATAATGATAAAAACTGTAAACAGTTTCTGAACACCATTTCTTCTATGCCATTAGAGTAATTCCTTTGCAGAAAATAAGCATGATGGATCTCTTTTAAATGTATAATGTGGGCTGGAAAGATGCCTCCATGTTTATGGGCACTCATTGCTCTTCCAAAGGACTCACATCTGGTTCTCAGCACCCTCATCATCAGGTGGCCCGCAGCAGCCTGTAACCATGGGTCTGGTTTGAAATCCCCTAACCATCATGCACACCTCTCCTAAACGATCTCCTGTCTCTCAGCATACAGAGCAGACATGCCAGATCATATGGTCTTAAGAAGTGGTACAAAGTGCTTCTGTGGCCACCTTTGGAAAAAAACCTCAAGAAACAAAGTTTATTTTGTGATTCTTTTCTTTCCAGAGAGGCAATGGACAGAGAAATTATTTATGTGAATTTATAATGAGTTTAAGTTGTTCTTAATCTGATCATTTAAAGAAATAAAATCTGCCTCTTAGGAGGGCTTTGTTATACGAGGCTCCTGTCTGCCAGCATAGTAGAGTATTAATGATAGTGTCAGGGTTGGCTCTCTCCCATGAGGTGGGTCTCAGATTAGTCCTCTGAGAGACTCCACCCAGCAGCAGATCAAAATGGATGCTGAGACTCACAGTCAAACATTGGGTCGAGCTCAAAAAATCTTGTGTAAATGTGAGGAGCGGGGGTTGGGGGAATAGCAGGATCTGGAGGGGACAGGAACTCCACAAGAAGACCAATAGAGCCAACTAACCAGGGCCCAGGGGGGCTTACGGAGACTGAAGTACCAACCAAGGACCATGAATGGACTGGACCTAGCCCCCTACACAGTTGTGTTGGATGGGCAGGTCAGGCTTCATGTGGGTTTCCTAGTAAGGGGAGCAGGGGCTGTCCCTGGCATGGACTCACTTCCCCTGAAGAGGATGCTCTCAGTCTTGATGCAACTTGATATGCTGGGGTGTGTTATTGTGGGGGTCCCCTTTTATGAAGAGTAGAGAAGGGGGGTAGGATGAAGAGGGAAGGAAAGTGGGACCAGAAAGAGAGGAGATTGGGATGTAAAGTAGATAGATAGATAGATAGATAGATAGATAGATAGATAGATAGATGAGTGCATATATACAAGCAGGAACGGTTCCTATAGAGGAAATGTAATATCATTATATTGTTACCTTTGGAAGGTAGCTCTAACAAATGAGGGTGTTATATCCATATACAGAATTTTGCCTACAATATAGCCATTTTTTTGCTGGTGTTCTTTTTTAATTTATCAAGCAAGTGGAGGGTGGCTGTGTACTGGATAGTTATTGATGAAGTCCCTTGGATTTAGAGGTGGCTGTTCACAAAAGCTTATATATTAATCTCAAAAGACATTAGGTGAAAGCATGTCTGCATTCTCAGCTTTGCCAATTTTTTTTCTTTATGCCTAAGCAGGGAGCTGAGGGAATTTGTTTGGGAGACATTCTTTCTAAATACAGTAAAGCCTGTGAATAAAAAAACAAGAATTTCAAAACGGACATGAAGTGCAGAGAGGAAAGCCATTGTTAAAGAAGGGAAAGCTGCTTAATTAGAGAGCCTCATTAGAATTTTTTGGGGGGAGGTGGCAAAAGAAAACTCAATTTGAATTTAGTTTTGAGTTTCAATTTTTTGCATTTTCAAAAGTACTTTAATTTAGTAGCCTTTTGGGAGATACTTTTTTTTTTCAGCTCATTTTGAAAGTCCTCCCAAATCTCAGCAACTATCTACTTCACCAACTTCATGCCAAAAAAGGCCACATGCCAAGATCTGATCTTGAGAATGTATCTCACTATTGTTCATCGTGTATGCCCATGTGTGTGAACACATACTTGCACACACATTCCTCAAATCCCAGAAGTTCAGCTCTGGTGTGGCTCCTCAGGTGCTATCCACCTTTGTTTTTGAGGGTATGGGGATCCCTCTCATTGGCCTAGAACTCAAGAATTAGCCTAGGCTGGGCAGCCTGGAGGATCTCTTCACCTCTGCTTCTGTCTCCCTCAGCCCTTAGATTATCAGCATACTCCCACAAATGGGGATCTAACTCAGAGCCTCAAGCTTGTCTTACTAAGCTATAGCCCAGTCCCAAAACCCTTGCTTCTCTTGCCTCTGATACCGCTCTCCCATCCTACCTGAAGACTATGTATTGTTTCCTTTAATTAAATGTTAGATTTTGGGTTTAAACAAGTTTTATCTGTAAGCACGAGTGCTAAAATTATCATAGCCCAGTAGTTTGAAATTAGAATTTAGTGAATCATTGCACAAGGGGGTGGGGTTTACACGTTAGCATGATCAGTACAAGGAATCACCCCCTGAGCTGTTCTAGGGGTGAGCTGGTGTAGGCTTGTAATCCTACTCCTTGGAAGGCTGAGGCAGGAGGGTCACAAGCTCAAGGCCAGCCAGAGAAATATACTGAGAGATTGTTGCCACACGCTAAAAGTTAAAATCAAAGGGGGAGAAATAAAATGGATCTATAGTGACTTCACCAAAGCAAAACCGAAAGGAAAATGAAGACCTAGATGAGAATCAGGTAAGTAATGTGCATTTCATTTGCAAACATGAAACTTTAAGTGATGTAACATATGATGTGAAAAGACAGGTCTCAATGAGCAGTCCTTATGGAACTTTGTGGGTGTGTGTGCATGTTTGTGTGTCTGTGTTTGCACATATGATAGGGGTCAGAGGACAACCTTGGGTAGCATTCTTTAGGTACTGCTCACAGTGTCTCTCACTGTCCTAAAATTTTATGAGTAGAGTAGGATGTCTAATCAGTCATTGCCAGGGAGATACTGGTTAGGGTTAGCATTAAGATTAGGGTTAGGTTTAGAGTTAGGATTAGGGTTAGGGAGCTGTCTCCATATTGCTGGCTGTGGTGGTTTGAATAAGTCCTCATAAGCTTATGTATTTGAATGTTTGGTCCCAAGTTGGTGGAGCTGTTTGGGAAGGATTAAGAGATATGGTCTTGTTGGGGGAGGTATACCACTGGGCTCTGAGGCTTCAAAAGCCCATACCAGGCCCAGACTTGCTCTCTCTCTGGTTCTTGACCACCAAACAGAATCTAAACTTTCAGTTCTTGCTCCTGGGCCATGCTTCTCTGCTTCAACTCTCCCTGTCATGTTAATTATGGACTAAGCCTCTGAAATGTTTTCCTTTATGAGTTGCTTTGGTCATGGTGTTTCTTCACAGAAACAGAACAGTAACCAAGACCCCTTGACTACAAGCATGCACCACCATACTTGGCTTTTACTTCATGTGTGTTCTTTGGACCAAACTCATCTCCTTAGGCTTGTGTGGCAAATAGTTTAGCAACTGAGCCTTCTACCAACACCTCAACCATTTTTTTTTTTTTTTGGAGTCCACAGTTTAAGGCTTTATACAAGATAAGTCCCATGAATTTGATTTATATAAATAATAATCCTTAGAGAAAGGACAAAGAATGACTTGACCAGTTTCCATAGCTGTGAATTGAGAAGCCACTCACTTGTGCCCTGACTCATGTGCAATGGTGAAGGCCAGGCCAAGTCCTGTGTCTTCATTGATGGTACAGCTTCTGTACTTACTGCACATCCCACTGATAGGAGCAAATCCTATTGAAAGATGAAGGTCAAATTTTAACACTAATTGGGTACACACATACATAGTTTAGTGGATTAGTACATTTAGGGTGTTTTGCTAAAGAATGTTTATTGTCATAGAGATTTGTATGATTTATCTAAATTTATAGTTAGAGTCGGAGAAATTGATATAATGACAGCTATACCACTGTACAAAGTTAACTTAAGAGTTTCCTTTCTGTCTAAGTGTGGGATATACTTTCTGATTCTTTCCTGACCCTTCTCTGAAGCAAGAAACATAAACATGCCCAGGGAATAAGTATAAATCAAATTCGCTTTTCTCCCATTCACAATCTGGTAAGTGTCCTCATTTTCCAAAGTCACCTCTTTGCAAGAACAGTTATACAATTATTCCCATCATTCCTTGCTTCTATCTTGATCAACTTTGTCACACTTGGATGTCTTTCTTTCCAGCTTTGAGAGCTAATGTCCATCAGAACAAGGTTCTGTGGCCATGTAGGGTTAAATACATACGTGTAAATTCGCTACATCTACCTCAATGCTGAGCCATAAACCCAGCCTGGAAGTCTAATATGCAGGCACACATGTATATCATGGGTGACATCATCACTTAGCATGTCACTTATGCCACATAACAGAGGTAAGGAAGCAGGACTGTAAGTTAGGTGATAGAAGTCATAGAGATGCTAGGTAAGGGGAGGGTCGTGTTTAATGTGTGACTCACAGTGAAAGTGACTTGGTCTCTAGGTGTCTTGCTGACTGCTTCAAGCCTTGTTCCCAGTCCTCCCTAAAGAGCCTGGATATTTGAAAGTCCTGTGTTTTCTAATACATGGTGTTTTCTAAACACTATATATTGTACTGTACTTGTAATGTGTATATATATATATATATATTTCAAAATAGAAGCTGAAGGCTCAGGAAGTTGCTTTGGTCAGCACTGTCCTAGGCTTGGATATTCACAGGGCATATGTGGATGTTTAAGCTCGCGCAATATCCTCCTGAAAGAGAGTGACCTGTGGAGCAGATCAGGGATTGATTCCTGGTGGCATACTTGCTGTTTCCCAGCCTTTGTTTACACTTCTGTCTGCGGTTGTCTCCCCAGGGTAACTTCATTAGACAAAGCTTCACTCATTGGTTTACACACTGTCTGCAACTGTTCTCTTACCAACATAGCTGCTGTGAGCAGTCAACACTCTGAAGAACATAGCATATTTACTGTAGAACCCTCTACAGCAAAGGTTTGCAGACCTTGATGTAAATAACCCAATTCGTTCCAAACAAAAGGTTCAGTTCCTACTATGGGCAATTGAATCTACTTGGAAATACAGCAGACATGTAAAAGATACTGTTCTTATGCTGGGTGTCCTGTAAAAAGTAAAATGGGAACTTGTAAAGAAGGAGTCAAAGAGCTTGCTAAAGAAGGCCCTGCTGATCAGTGACACGGTGAGGTGTGATGACATTCAGCAGTTTTTCCTCGGCTTCCCAGCTATGTGGTCATGGTGCCTACAGAATGACTGAAACACATGTTCAGTCGAATGACTGCTTTTTGCCTCGCTGATCATCAATTGAACAATAAAGAAAAAATACCAATTGATTGATCTATAGACTCTCCATACCACAGTGAATCCAGTGAAGCAGAACAAGTTCACCTTGGAACAAGGAAGCTACTCCATAATTTACCGACTTAAATACAGCCACATGCCTCATAATGACCTCAGACAACAGTGGGGTGTTTATACAACAGTGGTGTCATAGGAAAATGGCATCTAGTGAGGTCGCAGCCATCTCAGATTCTATGAGTATGCCATAAGATAGCCACACAGAAACGTCATTACCTAATGACACAGTTCTCAGCATGTGACACGAGTATATCAAGTAAGTGACACATGAGTATATCAAGTCCCTTTGACAGGATGCAAAAGGGCCACACACCCATCAGAAAGTTTTCACTCTGTCCTTCCAGCTGGCAGGTGTGCACGAGGGTTCTGGGTTTGGCTTACCTAGTGTGTCACATGGCTCATTCTTCCAGGAACAAATGTCAAATCCTGTGAGGAGGATGGCGTGATCATGCCTCTTGCCATTCTTTTCCACGAGGGCAGATTGCCATTGACAGAAGCTATTTAGAGACTGGTCTGCATGGTGATTGATCAGCAAGCCTTCCTAATGGGAAAAGTACAGAGATTAGAGCCTGATGATTTTGCTAGAGCAGAGAAAGTAGAATCATTGCGGCTGTGGAGGCAGATGCATTATGTTTCTATGGGAAATTATCAGTAGGAAAAAAAACATTGAGCCAAGCTCTACAAAAAAAAAAAAAAAAAAAATCTAATTTAGGTTAATACAAATTTTAGGGGACACTTGAATTATCAGTATGTACTTTCTAAATATATATTTATGATAAAGTTGTTAAACTTTTGGCAAATTTATTCGTATTAAAGTTCAATAGTTTTTCAATAAAATGTAACAAAGACCGCATCTATAGTTTCCTTCTCTGTGAAGTTTGGTACCTAACGGGTCCCAAGCAATCAATAACACAAATGTGAGTTTACAGAATGTCGAACCATTTCCTAGACTCTAAAGAATAAGCGATTAGGGCTGAAGTGATGGTCCAAAGATCAGGAGCACTGGCTGCTTTTCCTGGGGACCCATGTTCAATTCCTAGCATGACACGACAACCCACAACTGTATAAGTCTACAACTGCGTAACCCTATAACTCCCATTCTGGGGGATCCAGCACACTCTCCTTCCCCTGTGGGTAACCAGGTACACCCATAGTGTACATACATATACATGCAGGTAAAACACACACATTACATTGGAGCAGGGAAGTAAGACGGAAACTATTCTTAAAACAATCTTTTATCAAAGCGTTTGGTGAGGCTAAACCACTGAGTTGGGTCAAGTCAAATGCTTTCGATGATAATTCTGTCAGTGAATCGGGGTGCTTCAGGTTTCAGTATCCTTAAGCAGTGTGTGAGTGGCACACCAAAGCCCAGGTGTGCCCCAAACAACACCCACAATACCTTTCTAAAATTCCAGGATAATGTCACAAAGCTAAAACCTCTGCAACTCTACACACCTGGGCAATTAGATCCATTTTCTTTTTCTTGTCTCTGACTCTGCTTTTCACATTCTTTACTGGGGTTAGAGTTGAAGAGGAAAAGCCTCAGGGCCTTTGAAAAATCATCTGTCTGATTGGTGAGATCATAGAGAAAAATACAGCTTACAGATCAAAACACTACAGAGCAGGGAGCACCATGCAATTTAACACATTATTATATGTTCTGTTTTTGCAATTTGCCCAGTTCCTGTGTTGTGCACCTCACCATAATCAATTCAAGGAAGTTTAAGGCCCCTTGTTTATTCTTTGTCATTCCTGAATTGGTGCTTGGGAGACCATAGATTTACTATAAGAATGTTATCATGGATTTCTTCTGGTAAATTCTCAAAATATACTTATGTATCCACCTTTGCATTGGTTAGCATATCTGAGCTCTAAAGTCCAAAGAGCCCTAAAATCTATGAGCAAATTCACCTTCATTATAAGAACTACATATTTATACAGAGTATTTACACTTTGTCTTCTAACAATGCTATATATGTATTTAATATTCACATATAACTGTTTATATAACTATGACTATATTATCTAGATTAATATATGAAGGATTGTTTTGTGATGATTTAGCTCAATTATTGGATTGCATATTACTATTAGACTGCACTTTCCCTAATAAATGGTTGGCATACTTGTTTTCTTTTCTTTTTTTTTTTTAAGATTTATTTATTTATTTACTATATATACAATGTTCTGGCTACATGTATGCTTGCACACCAGAAGAGGGCACCAGATCTCGTTATAGATGGTTATAGGCCATCATATGATTGCTGGGAATTGAACTCAGGACCTCTGGACAGTGCTCTTAACATCCTCTGGACCTCAGACAGTGCTCTTAACATCCAAGCCATCTCTCCAGTCTGGTTGGCATTCTTTCAAATATGAGATTCAAATGACCAGTTCATGCATTAATATAAGTAGGTATCCAATAAATGCATCCTCCACAGCAGAGCAAACGAATAAATAGCTTGCCACTTACGGGTTCCTCTTCCAAAAGAATTAGGCTCACAACCACAATGTTTATGTCACTTCCAATCGTCCCATCTTTGAACAAGCTAGAAACCTGTTGGGATAATTAAAAACACATAAATCTTTTCAGGACACAATCCTGCATACAAAGAATCAATCGGACATATTGATAAGGGTGTAGGCTTTAATTTTACCAGATGCATGTTTCAACAAGAGGCTTTTTTTTTTTCTTAAAAATCAAATTGTTAAAAAAAAATTGTGGCTAAGTGTATAGAATTCCCACACAAGGAATTCTATGTCTTGGGGTTATCAAGAAGGAAGGAACCTGACAATGTCCCTTACCATGTTCATGACAGTGAGAATGTACGTGGTGATGTCATCCTTGCTATGCTTCTCTACCATCTTTGCATCTGCCACTACAAGGGTTTCCACATTGAGACCCTTTTGTGACTTTCCAGCTGATCTTCTGGGCCGTCCCGTGCCCCCATATTCGTCAAAGCGTAGATAAGTGTCGTCTGCAGGAGGCTTGGGAGCATCTGTGGTGGACAGAAGAGCGTTTGGAAGGAAGATCAGCAGAAGAAATCTGGGTGACATAGGCTGAGAGAGATGAGAAAACGGGGAGGTGATGCTGGGTGTCACTGTTGTCATCTGCTTTGCTGGGGCTTTGCTCCTGAGATGTATTCAACTTAGACACTTAGACGCTTAGACGCATGGATGGGTTGGCTGGTGGACAGGCGGACAGATTGGTAGATTCAGAAATATTAAACGTGCTCAGAGATAAGTAAAAGAAAACAAGCTGCAGACAAAGCAGGCCAGCAAATGTCAATGAAGAAAAGAGAAAAAAAAAATCTCATTTTTATTCCTTAATGAAATACATTGACTAGGTAATACCAACAGCCAAGGGAAATGTCAGAAACACTATCTTATGTAACCAACTGTGCCAGCTCCTGTTAGTGCGAGGAGCCCTCACCTGTCTGTGCTGAGCAGTGTGGGGCCTGGTTGCCATATGCGGCTACCAAATTAGTGGGATGTGGCTGGTGAACATAAGGATCAGATTCTTCATCACATAAAAAAAAAATTAATATTTAACTTGGTCACTGAAAAATGAAAACAACTTTGAAACAATGGAGTATCAAAAATCTATCATTTCAGCATTGAATCGTAGGAAATCTATACACAAATTAAGTACCTCCAATGGAAATTTTGTTATTGGAATTGACACTAAGTCATAGAGTTAATTCAGTACATACCTTTTCAGAATACAATATGAAATCCCTCATTAGCAGTCTGCTACTTTGGTTTTAATTTGAGATAATATTTTATATGTTGTGAGTTAGATAAAATGCTACTGAAAGTAATTTGTTTTTAAACTTATCATTTGGGGTTTTTGTTAACAGATGTTAATGAATGAGTGTGTGGTGTGTTTGTACCTCTGTGTGTGTGTATGTGTGTGTGTGTACTTGTGTGTGTGTGTACATGGATGTGGAAGCCAGAGGCTGACAATGGGTGTGTCTTTCTCCATCAACCTCCATCTTACACGTGGAAGCAGGGTCTCTCAGTTGAACCCAGACATTGTCAACTCAGCTAGTCTAGTTGCCATTACCTCAGTGGATCCCATTTCTACCTTCCCAATGCTGCAGAGATTACTGGGTGTTTGTCAGGAGGAGAACCTGGCATTTACATAGGTCCTGGGGATCTGACCCCTGGCTCTTACACCTGTGCAGAAAGTGGCCCATTCCACTGAGCCATCTCCTCAGCACTTACTTCCGATATATATATATATTTTTTCAATGGCAGAATTTCACGTAACCCAGACTGGGCTTAAATCCCCTCCCTACAAGGATGGGTTGAAACTCCTGATCCTCTTGCCTTCAGCTCTTGAGCTCTTGGAATACAGGTCTACATCACTGTACATCACTGTATCTTCCTGAAACTAGTTTTGAACACAGCTGTTAGGAAATGCAAACTTTTTGGTTCTTATCTACTGGACCTTGATGGTCTACAAAAAAAAAAAAAAAAAAAAAAAAAAAAAGAGCAAAAGAGACTGGAAACACAGCTTGGCTGGTCCAGAGCTTTAGTGAACATACGTTAAGGCCCTGGGCTTGATCCCAGCGGTAGTGGGGAAAGGATGCACAGTGTCATTTGTTGAAACAGGGGCTTGTTATACAGGTCAAGCTGGCTTTGACCTCCTAAGTCTTCTGCTTCCTCCTTCAAAGCACTGGTATAGGGATCTGTCACTGGCTTATGGGGCATGCTCAAGATTTCCCCTGCTCACTGCCAGCTCCCCTTCAGGAGCCAACATTCCTGAGAGGCATCCTGAGTCATCTTTTCTTTGGGTCTCTAGAAGAACACTCATCTGTGAATTTTTTTTTTTTGACTATAAAAAAGCTGGGAACTTTCCCTAAGATTGGGACCTTTGGTTAAAACTGGGAGATGCTAAAAAGGCCCAAAAAGGACCCATATCTACATCTTTCCGAGTTGAAGTTAGGACGGCCGCTCCTTCAGCACGGGGTCCACCAGTCCTTCTGCAAGGCCACATCCGAGAACGAGCTCAGTGCAGCCTCGACCTGCCACATCAGCGAACCCAGCTGCCCCCAAGACTACCCGTCGAGGCCCTCTTCAAACCAGGACAAGGAAAGTCTCCTTACATACATTTCTTGCGTCGTCCACAAAAATGCTGCTTTTGCCACCTTCGATGGCGGTACTCTGTCTCTTGGCTCTGGGAAGCAGGGGGAGTGTGACTTGGGGGGTGACCAGGAAAAGTCCGGTGGGAGCCAGGGTAGTCTTGGTACCGCTGGACCCTCTTCTCTGCTGTCCTTTTGTACAGGACGTGAGGATGGTGGCCTGCAGGCGAGCTGTAGTTGTGTTCCTGGGCCAGCAGCTGAGGTAGCGGTGAGATGAGGAATTCATTGTCTCGTGTCCTTATCAGACCTGACTAAAAAAGCCAAACACAAAGAGCACACTCATGACTCCATGCGTTGCCTTTTCCTGGGTTGATTCTGGGCGTCTTTGCATTGATTACTTCCTGTGACTAGACACTGTGCAAAATGCTCGGTATTAAAATGCGTTTTAAAATTGTGTATGTGCGTGTGTTGTGTGTGTGTATGTGTGCGCGCATCTGTATATGTGCAGGTCAGAGGATAATTTGTAGTAGGCAGTTCTCTCCTTCTGCCACACAGGTCCCTGGAATTGAACTCATGTCATCAGGCTTGGTGGCAAGTACCTGTGCCTGCTAAACCATCCTACTGGCCCTGCCACGTCACTTTTATCTGCAGTATTACGTGCTGCTTTTATAGCTCCGGTTTTACAAAGGGGACAAGTAGGCTGGCTCTCTCCCTCCTAAATCAATGTTAATCTTAAGTGAATGTTAGGGTAGTAAAGGGTTCAAATACAGGGCTTCACACACACTAAATATGCCATGCCTCCCCTAGGCTGTCTGGGTAGACTGCCGGTATTTTATGCTTTTATTGATTTATTTGTGTGCATACACGTGATGTGTGCATATGTATGTGTGTCCATGTGTGTTCGTGTGTGTTTTATGTGTGTACACTCCATGCATGCATGTGAAGGCCGATGTAGGAAGATGCTGGGTGTCTTGCTCTCCCACTCTCCCATATTCCTTTGAGAGGGGGGTCTCTTTCTCTTACTGAACTTGGAGCGAGGCTTCTGACCAGTAAGCCCCAGACATCCTCCTGTCTCCACCCTCACAGTGCCAAGAGCCATATCCCAGATCGTTACGTGGCTGCTGGGATTTGAACTCTGATCCTCGTTTTCCAGAGCAAGCATTCTTACCCACTGAGCCATCGCTCTGGCCCCTATACCAGTGGTTCTCAACCTTCCTAATGCTGTGACTTTTAACACAGTCCCCCACATAGTGGAGAGCCCCAACCATAAGTTACAGCCATTGCTTCTTCATAATTGTAATTTTGCTGCTGTCATGAATCACGATGTAAATTATCTGTGTTTTCAAGCCCCAAAGGGGTTACAACCCACAGTTTGAGAACCGCTCTTCTAGACTGACAACGTTAAGAAACGTTTCTGAAAGGCTGAGCTAAGGGATGTTCCTCTTGAACAGCTTTGACTGCTCGACACTGATGAGACGTAGATGGAGCAGCGAATAGAAAAGCAATCCATGGCTTGCACTAAGTATTGATTTCATACGTGTTAAAACAGCACGAGAGGAAGAAACGTGCAATCGCCTCTACGCGGAGGTCTAGGGGCTCCGATGAGCTGACTGTCATAAAGAGTGAATTAAGAAGGGATGCCAGTAAACCCACAGTCACAGTTCTACCTTCCAGGCTCGCCCCACAATACAAGCACCACTGTGCCAAGCGTGGTCGCGACTTGCCCTTGGCCTGCAGCACAGGCTATCCTCTCCTTTGGCTCGTACCCAGGGTACCCAGGGAACGTGGTAAATGAACCTGCAGCTTCAGCCTTGCCACAGGGCAGTGGTTCTCAACCTTCCTAATGCCCTGCCCCTTTAATACAGCCCTTTATGCTGTGGTGACACCCTAACCGTAGGAGTATTCTCCTTGCTACTTCACAGTTCTAATTTTGCTACCGTTATAAATCGCAATGTGAATATCTGTATTCTCTGGTGGTCTCAGGTGACCCCTGTGAAAGGGTTATTGGGCCCCCATGACCCACAGGTTGAGAACCATCACTTTATAACCCGTTAATAGAGACAATTCTTACGGTCTCACAGACCATTTGAATTTCTTATTATGACCACTGGGTGGTTTGTATCCCCTGCATCCTGCATGATGAGGTCATAGGAGCAGGACTAAGGTGGTGAAGAAATGAGCAAAGAGCAGACACGGAGACACAGGTAGAGAAAAGCTGGAGTCAGGTCGACCCTGTGCACTCTTAGGAAGGCTCACCAACTACCCAACAATCCAGCCCCTCAGAGCTTTCACTAAGAACAGCAAAGAAGGAGAGGGCTCTGTAGGAGAGCCGTCTCAGGATGCATGTCCTCTGTGAGGAGGAAGCTTTGCTGCTTACATTTGCACACACTGGCCAGTCACTTGTAAACACTTATACTAGCACGCATTTGCGCTCAGACCAGAGATGGGGTTTGTCACCTCCAAGTGAGGCCTTACCTTCTCATGCAATGAAGGAGCATCTGCTGTGTGCTCTATAGGGCTCAGGACACATCACACAACGGTTGAGGAGCACTGCAAGGCTTGTTGTCGTTGGCGAGCTGGGTGAGTGGGGGTGTTGGAGCAAGAGCAGCTTACGTGGGGACACAGAGTCAGCACCGCTCTCAGACTGTGGGATGCAGCGGAGTGGAGTGGTCTACAGAGTCAGGGTTCATCCCTGAGTTGAAGTTCAGCTTGGCTTTCCCAAAAGAGGCCCCAGAAATACAGGATTTGGTCCTCATTTTCCTGCCCTGTTAAAAGTTGGCTAACCTCTGAAAGGTTGGTTATATTATGGCTACTGATATCTAGAGCCTGGGGACCAAAACAGATGGTTTCATTCATCAGGCACACATGGGCACCTATGTCCTGATCCTTTCTAGGTACTGGCATTTACAAAAGGAACACACAGTCAGTGGAAGAGATATTGTGTCCTCATGGAGAATGGGAGAGAGGAGGAGCAATGGTATTAAAACTACCCTGTCCCCTTTCCAAATGATCATGGTTAGGCTGGGGAGATAACTCAGTCGTTACAGTGGTTGCCATGCAAGCATGAGAACCTGAGTTGAGCTATCGCATCCCAATTAAAACACTAGCAGGCGTGGTGGCACACCTTTGTAACCCCACTTCCAGGGGAGCAGATACAGGAGGATCCCTAGGGCTCACTGGTCAGCCTGCCTAGTGAGATCCAGGCCAGTGACAGAATCTGCCTCAAGAAACAAGATGATGACTCCTGAGGAAGGACTCTTGAGTCTGTCCTCTGGCCTCATATGAATGTACATATACCTATTCAGGCAAATACATAAAAAATGAAATAAGCAAAATCCTACCATTTCAGAAACACTGTTCATCGTATTGCCTGGATAGACATGCCCTACCTTCCTCCATCTAACTCAGGCAGTGCTACCAGAAACTTCCATCTTTAATCCTCACACTTTCCACCTAGCTCCTGTCAATGACCAGAACTCTCATCAACGACAAATCAACATTTCATACTGCTCTCTGCGATCTATATTTTGCCAGCTCCACAAATTCCCGTGCTCCCTGCTGGCTTCATCTGTCCCGTCCTTCCCCACACCATTCTAAAGAGAACAGTTCTTTTGTACCTTGAGATCTCTTACCACCGACTGGCTGTTTTCTTATATATATTCTTCCTTTGGAATTTTCTAGTAACTTGTTTGATAACTAGCAGTAGGTACCTCAGACCCATGCACATTCTCTCAGAGCTTCCTCTGGCTTTTTTTTTTCCTTTTAACCATCCTGGTAGTTAGTGGAATGTACAAGCAAGTTACGAGCCTGTATTTCTTCTGTAAATGCTAGGCACTGATGTCTCAGCTGCTATGTCATATCCTCAGAGAAGCTGGAAACTACCCGGTCCCCTTTCCAAATGATCACGAGCCATGGTCTGGTGTCTCCCTAGTTCTCTCCAATGAAAGAAATACAACACTGCTCTTCCCACGCCTAATATAATCTGTGGTAATGTGGACCACACAGGAATCCCCAGGGCAATTCTCATGCTAACAGACAACAAATATTTGTTTCTTAGTCAACAAACACGTGTCAGCTGAGAGAAGGCCATTAGGAGACAGGAAGAAAACCAGGCTCGGGAAGTGAAGGAAAATCCCAGCTGCAAACACAGGTGGAATCTGGGCTCTCTGTTTCCTGTGCAGGGCCCTCTCTTCCATGCCACGCTGGCCCCTCTTCTAAACTACATGCAGACAAAAGGCACCATTTACAGCCCTCCTCAGACAGAGGCATTAGCTGAAGGAAAAAAATAAATGCCTCAAAAGCCCTCTAGCTTTCCCAACTTCCTTACTTGGTTTAACTAATATCCTCTAAGTGCCTTGACTGGACTGGCCGGTTTGGAATCTTGCCCTTTTCTCCCTAGCCTACGAAGACTCTAGGCTGCTCAAAGGCAGAGGGGGCATTTCTATGTCGAGACATCAATAAAATAGTCATCTCAAGGCAGGACAGAAGGTTGTGGACAGTTAAGTGGACAGGGAGGGAGTGGAGGCCTTCTCCCTGGAGTCTGGTTGAAGCCTCTTGCTTCTAGAGATGCAGGGACCACAGCACAGCTGACATCATGTGCTGTGAAGCAATGTTTTTATAAAGAGATGGTGTAAACAAGAGAGTTCAAATAGCAACATCCATGCTGGAGACCACTGTTCTTTCCTGGCTTCAGCTTCCCAGGAGTCTCACAAACTCCTTTTACAACGAAAAGAAATGCATGATCCCCGCTTAAGGGCCATGGCTTTATCCAAATCTGATCCCATCAGAGTCACCCGGAACCACCCTCTAATCTCAGTTATCAAGAAAGGGGGGAGGGGCTATTCCTTAGTAATCCTTTGAGGTGTAACTTAAAAGATGCCCAGATCGAGTTTGTGGGTGCTGCTTAGATGTTCAGGTCGGACTCACCCTTAAAAAGCCCACACCCTCTCAAGTGGGTCTTACCTTTTCCCTGATCACTTCTCTTTACACCAATCCCCATGCCTAAACCTATGTTAGAATATTCTCCTAATAAACTCCAGCTGACCTTCCTATTGGGTCTGAAACGCTTTTCTTTGGCTGAGTGAAGACTCCAGCTTCTCCTGAGTGGACATCTCTGCAAGAAGCCTTCAGTCTACTTCAGAAGGCAGTGTTGCGCTGTCTCCAGCTGATAGCTCACTTCAGCTAACTGGCCTATATTGGGACAAATACCCTTGGGCCTCCACACTATAGTTTCATGTAAAGTGTCTAAAATAACTCTTTGTCACAATACAATTATTGCACTGTGCTAGATAATTTTTTCTGGGATCTGATGGAAAGCAATGAAACAAAGAAACAGACTATAGTTTAAAGATACAGGCCCAGCACATCCAAATAAAACCATCTATGTGTGAAGTGTGTGGATCCTTCTGACTTAAATGAATGCAACATTCAGCCTAAATGCAGTGAATAAGATGGATCATGGTCTCCTGTGGCTTTTAATTCAACAGAGAAAACACCGATGAAGCTGGTAAATATCACAGATGAAAATAAAATATTCATTAGTATGCATGATGGAGTGTGGGGGAGGGAAGACCAGGATCCTATTGGAAATAACAGCAAGTGTGTGTGTGTGTGTGTGTGTGTGTGTGTGTGCGCGCGCGCGCACGCGCGCATGCCTGTGAGTTTTACAGGAAGCTTTTCTGAGGACAGTGAAGGTCACTGAAACTAGAAGATTTTTACTGATCCAGGCAGAGAAACACTGATTGGAACAAGAGAATGACATCACAGAACTAAGAGTAGAAAAGTGGCGGTAAGCAGGAAGAAGGCAAGAAAGACAATCTTAGGTGTCACAGGACACAGAAATGGGGGAGGGCTCCAGTACTCTGAGCTGGCGATGTCATAAACTGATGGCAAATAATTTGTCAAAATGACAAAGAGATTAAATAAAACAAAATGGTATTAGTCAGTAAAGAAAAAAAGGTCAATACACAACCTCCTCTTCCCTCCACCAAGGGAGATGATGGCCTGGGTGTGGCGCCTCTTACTGGACACTGCAGGAAAAAACAGCCTGCAAGGATTTGTTCTAGTGTAGTTTCCTTTCTCAATTTTAAAGAAACAGAATTAACCACTAAATTTTAAAATAAAGTGCTGGATACAGAAATTGTGGTACATTTACACAATGGAATACTCAGCAATTAAAAACAAGGAAAACATGAAATTCCCAGGCAAATGGTGGGATCTAGAAAAGAACTGTCTTTGATCACTTCCCCCTAAGTGGGGAGCAGCCTCACCAGTCCACAAAGGAAAACAATGCAGCCAGTCCTGATGAAACCTGATATGCTAGAGTCAGATGGAAGTGGAGGAGGACATCCCCTATCACTGGACTGGGGGTGGGGGGTATATAGGAGAAGAGGAGGGAGGGAGGGCAGGATTGGGAGGGGATGGGGGAGGGGGCTACAGCCGGGATACAAAGTGAATAAAATTAAAAGAATTTCAATAAAAATTAAAAAAAAAAATAAAGTGCATACTAACCACAGGACAATATCTTAATAATAGCTCTTTTTTAGTGATGCTCCTGTTCTCTTTAATTTATTTTATTAATTACATTTTGTATCCCACCTGTAGCTCCCTTCCTCTTCCCCTCCCAATCCCACTCTCCCTCCTTCTTCTCCACCATGCCCCTTCCCCAGTCCACTGATAGGGGCGGTCCTCTTCCCCTTCCATCTGATCTTAGTCTATCAGGTCTCACCAGGAGTGTTGGCATTGTCTTCCTCTGTGGCCTGGTAAGGCTACACTCCCCTGAGGGGGAGGTAATCAAAGAGCAGGCCAAATCAGTTCATGTCACAGACAGTCTCTGTTCCCATTACTAGGTAACCTATTTGGACATTGATCTGCTATGGGCTACATCTGAGCAGGGGTTCTAGGTTATATCCATGAATGGTCCTTGGTTGGAGTATCAGTCTCAGAAAAGACCCCTGTGCCCAGATTTTTTGGTTCTCTTGCTCTCCTTGTGGTGCTCCTGTCCTCTCCAGATCTTATTATCTCCCCCTTCTTTCATAAGATTCCCTGCACTCTGCCCAAAGTTTGGCTATAAGTCTCAGATGCTCCTGTTTTTAATCAAATCTTTAATCAGTAAAACCAGCTGTCTATCTACATGTATGTATGTGTATTATATATTACATGCATATTTCATATATATTCTCTATATATTTATATATGAATATATAATATATTCATATATATGCTGGATGGACTATAATGTCATTATATATATATATGTATATATATATATATATGTATGTATGTATACTCACATACCAAATCTTCAGGAAAAATACATAGTGCTTTCCTTAAATATCAGATTTCAAATTCTCTTAGAAGCTTTAAATAGGAAATGGAAGACTCCTGAAGAAGTTAGTGGTGATTGGGTGTTTAATTCATTTTTAAAAGTTCAGTGTGAGCAGTCTTGAATATCAATGAAAATTAGGAAGTTATAAGCTCCTTCAGAAATTTGTATCTCAGGGCCTTTAAGTATCCACCCTTCCCCAAAACCTGAAACACCTTCCTGGACTAATGGCATGTACTACATCTGAAGCAGAGCTGTAGATGAGACGATCATTGGAACATCAAGCAAATCTCTGGGGATGATAATGAAAGCAGGCCCATGGGTAGTATCGTTCCACTTTAGTTTTCACCAAAGCATAACCGACAGGGGCAACCAGGTGGCTCCCAGAAGGCTAGCTGGAAAAATATTGGGGAAGACATATCATCTACTTCTATAGTCACTGATCATCAAATCCATTTCCAAATTTTAATTTCTATTCTAGCCACAATAGCATTTAAAATGTTGTTTTTCCAATCAAGATTGCCATGCATTTAACTTTTTAAAAGGATTTCTTTTATGTGGGTGTTTTGCCTGCACGTACATCTGTGTACCATGTGTTTGTGTTCCCTGTGGAAGCCAGAAGAGGGCATCAGATTTCCTGGGCTGGGTTACAGACAGTTGTGAGCTACCACGTGGGTGCTGGGTACTGAAGCTCTGCATGATCAGGTGCTTTTAACCCCTGGGTCAACTGTCCATCACCCTATATTGTCATTCCTTTTCAAGATACATGATTTTATCCAAGCCATCACAGTGAAGGATAGATAATTGAATCTCTGCCCTGTATGTGTGGTGCCATTCTAAAGGCAATTTTCCAGGACAGATTAGATGAAAGGCTTAAGAAAAAGTCATCAGTATGAAACAAAAAAATCTGTGATTTGGAAGCAGAGGATGAGAGAAATGAAGGGATGAAACACAGAACCGCAGTGAAAAACTTTCAGCAGTCTTTGTTGGAGGAGAGCCTGTGGCATGAGGATGTTTATTGATTTTTGTCCAGAAGCAACAAAATTTACTGAGGGAAATTGGGTGGAATGACACAAAGATAAACAGTTAAGGAAAATGACCAAGAGAATAACTGAATTGAAAGGTGAAGCATAAATGCTCCCTACATGGGCTTAAATGCTCTAAGTTGATTATTATTATTATTACTATTATTTTTATTATTATTTGCATTTCCTAAACAGTAGTAGAGCTCAAGGCTTCTCTAGGTGAAATAAGTCAATCTTAAGCCATAGCGTGCTATATCATGAGCATCTCAGTAAATGTTACACGCACACACACATACACACACACACACACACACACACACACACGATAGCACTGGTGGCCTCTTGAACAGAAGAGCAAGCAGATGGTGAAATGATTCATCAGAAATTGTTTGCTAAATCCCAGGTGAGAACAAGTGGACTCATCTGGATCACTGCTCAGGCCAAAAGGAGGACATCTGCTGATGCCAAGCCCTGAAATGACCAGCCCGGGTGGCTTGCTCCGTTTTCTATAAAGTATATAATTTTAGGAGAACTAAACAGAAACTTCTGTCATCTGCACTTGCAAAGAATGTTGGTTAGATGACTGGAGAGGCCCTCAAGTGTGCACATGCACTCCAAAAGAGAAGAAAGATCCAAGATTCCCTGTTGTTCTCAAAGGGAAAAACATCTCCTGTACTGTTAACCAGGCCTTTAACCAACTATGTTATTTTTATGATTTTCCTCTTCATTTAGACCTGAAATTCTGGACTGAGAAACAATGCTGGATGAGGCAAGTCTTGGAGACCTGTAAAGAAAAGGGTTAATGAAAGTCTTCCAGATGTGACTGAAGATTCATAAAGACAGAGAAGTCGTGGATATTTCCACTTTGGAGAGTTTCTTAACTCAGAGTGGAGGTTTTAGGATTCAGATTGGATGGTTTGAGTGGGAAAAGAGGACAGCGATGGGTAGTAAAGAATTTGCCCGATTTCTTCTCTTGCATGGCCAATATGGACACTAATTTCATATCTACAGTGTTCAGGAAAGCAGATGTTTAGATGTAGCCTCGTGTATTATGAAGACCTGATCTCTTCCTTCTCCACAGGAAGGAGGTGGCATGTCTTCGTTCAGTTCACTGGCATCATGAAGAAAGGGAAGCCGCTGACCATTCTGAATGAGTTCCAGAGTCATCACTGCATTAATAGAACACTGTGGGCTTTCTAGAGCACGTGGAAGCAGATCATGACTATGGACTAGAGACCCAAGTCGCATGCTGGCCATCTCTTTAGATGAAGCAAACAAACGCCTGCCCCTTCCACAGACTACCTGATGAACTGAATGATCCCACACATGCTCATGGGGCACTCTGCCTGTAGTTTATTCAGGTGCAACCCTAGTCAAAACTGACTTCTTTATGCGACCCCTGACCTCCACAGGGTAGGTCATGTCTCCATGCTGACAATGACAAGAAGAAATCAGAAAAAAGACACCCAATCCTGCTACATGCGTCTATTCCAAAGGTTTGCCTTGCTTCTCTTCCCTCACTAAGGACAGCCAACTACATCATAGAATTCACTATTCTACAGTACTTCATACGAGCCAAAAGCAGCTCCAAATCAAAAGTAACCAATGTGGCTTTGATTGCATGGAGAACTCACATCCTGACACAACGGTGAACAGATTCTGGCCCTTTCCTCAAAGCACCAGGGCCACAGCTATCTGACAGGCGAAGAGGCAGCCATTCCAGAAGCTCTTCATACATATATAGTAAATTCACTGTTTAGCTAGTTTCTACTGGAATAAACAGTTCATGATGACAACAACTCAAGAATATCTGCTTTGTCTGGAAGCTGTGTGCCATACAGCCTTCCCTCACTGTCCTTTCCTTCCTTCCTTCCTTCCTTCCTTCCTTCCTTCCTTCCTTCCTTCCTTCCTTCCTTCCTTCCCTCCCTCCTTCCCTCTTTCCTTCCTTCCCTTCTCTCTTTTTATGTTTTCTTTTTTTGAGACAGGATTTCTCTGTCCAGCCCCAGCTGTCCTGAACTCCTCTTGTAGACCACTCTGGCCTTGAACTCAGGGATCCATGTGCCTCTGCCTCCAGAGTGCTGGGATTAAAGGCATGTGCCACCATTGCCCATCTTTAAACATGTATCCTATTAGAATTTCTGGAGGATGTGACTTTGGGGAAGAGACAGCCATTGAAGTATCAGACTTTAAAAAAGCAAACCACTGTACAGCCCAGAGTCCTAGTTACTAGGTATTCTTTTTGTCATACCAAACAAATCAGGAAGACTTAAAGACACAGTAAGTGTGGGTCTATGTCAGAAATGAAGGGTGAGGACAAGAGGTGTTTAAGCTGCGAGGTTACCGTTTCCTTGTTTCTTGCCATTTTCACACCAAGAGGTATTGAAGAAAGTGGCAGGGGATCTGTGGATCCAGAGATAGAGGGCTCACTGGTTCTCCAGAATACACCCTGGTTGATCATTACTGATCTAGTTTTTATTTCGTCTAACACCACTCTCGTATATGTGCTTATTACTATATTCTAACTACTTTCAGAGCAGGACCAGACTACTCTGACCAATGGCAGCCCTATCATATCCTAGAAGTCCTTTTTGAAGTAATTAAGCACAGCAGACAGGAAGGAGGAAAAGCCACACCTGCCCAGCCTCTTAGCCAGCCAAGTGTCATAGTCAACTTGACACAGCCTAGAGGCACCTGAGAAGGATATCCCAACTGAGGGACTGTGTAAACTAGATAAGCCTGTGGGAATGTGTGTGGGTGACCATCTTGAATGTGAATTGGTTAAAAGGGCCCAACCCACTGCAGGTGCACAGTTCTCTGGTGGTGCAGGGCTGCATAAGAGTAGAAAAAGCGAGCTGAGTGCAAGTCACGGAGCAGCACAGGGAGTGGTGTAGCAGTGGTTAAAAGTTCTTCCTGCTGTGACTTCCCCACAAGCAATGATGAGTTATAACCTGGAACTAGGAGCTGAAATAAATCCCTTGCAATCCCCTATCCCTTCATGCCTTGAGTGTTTATCACAGCAACAGAAACGAAACTAGGACAGGAGGCATGAAAGTAAAGACACTGATATCTCTATTTAAGAAGCTGCGCTACTTTGGGAGACAAACACAAGCACTTAATCAGACACCCATTTTCCGGGTCACCTTCCTGATTTACAGATCTGTTCCACAGGCTGCCCAGTCATCCTGCACTGATGGAGGGGGGGTGGGGTGGGTGTTTTTCTAGTTTCTTCCTAGTCCTCGGAATATAAGTGCCTAGAAAGACAGAGATAAATGGTGTTGATTTTGTGCCTGAGCATTTGCCAGAGCTTGGGCATGATACTGAATGTATGTACAGAGTTTGTGTGCATATGAAGTTAGGGACCCCTCGAAGGGTCTGGACTCTTGTCTGATGAGGACCAGGAAGAAGCTTTGAAATGCTATAAGAACTGATTCATGTTAAAGAAAACCCTGGTGGATATGTACATCTCTGGGATCCCTGCCCCCAGAACAACAAAGGACACACCAGTATAACATTTCATATCCTGCCAGACACGATCATGAAAAGTGACCGAAATTTACATGAGCACACATTACCCACCACCTAATTTGCCGAACCTCACGATGATGCTACCCACGCATCAGGTTTCTTTAAATCCTAATCATTGCAAGCACAGGTGCTTGACTACTGAACCTTCACTTATCCATAGCATATTAATTCACACGGACACTCTCCTATAAGACTGGCAGCCATGGATACATCAAAGCTCTAACTCCTCATCATTTGATGATAAGTGATTGACTGTCGGTATCATTGCTATTTAAATTGCACTCAGTGAGTGTGGCAGTTTGGACAGTAAGCGAACTCCCATGGTTGGCAGTCCACGCAAGCTGCCTGAAACAGTTACTTTTCAAGGAGGAACGGTTGATACACCCCATCCACCTCAGCTGGAACTTTGTAAATAGCGTCTGCTGTGTTTGCAGGATAGCGCAGCGACTGTTTTAGGAACAAGTGATGCTCCCTCTTCCCAAGGCAGCCGCCTGCTGCTGCACGATCGGCAAGACAGATGTTTTCACTTGTTTCTGTAGTGGTAAAGCGTTATGTCAAGTTCTCCGCCCCGCCCTGCCCTGCTTCCCTTGGAACTGACAGTGTTCATTTGTTAAACGGACAGCTAGAGCTGGAGACCATGCCAGTAACCAGCTGTTAGACGTGGGAGGAAGTCCACCACGTGGCGGCAAGTCACTGGGTCGCTGCACTGAGGAGCGGTGTGATTGACTGGACTCTTGAGCTCCCCCATGGGTGGTATGGAAGCGCCTGAGATGACCACCATGTTGAAGATGGCTGGTCTTAATTTACATCGGTTATTTATCTTCTGCCCTTCTGTGTCCCCCTGCCTTAAGGTAAATCCAAGGAAAATAATCGTAGGCTTAAGGGATATTTGCAATTGTGTAGTCCATTTCCCTGATTTCACAGAGGCAGGAAATGGGACACGGGGGGAATAAAGAAGGGCCCAACTTGTCAAGACCGATCGTCAATAGAGTAGAACCTTGCGACCTAGAATTCCATTCTTTTCTCTATTTAGTAGAAATTGGACTTGATTGAAAGGCCCGCCTCCATTTTAAATTCTAGTATTTTTTTCTTCATTCAGGAGCATTAGCAGGTGACACAGTGATGCAAAATAAGCCTCATGACTAAGGCAGTGAGCCCCCCATTCAAAGTTTCCCTCCTCCCACCCTCTTCAGGGCCTGCAGACATTTTAACTTTATGACCTTTGTCCCCATTCAACCCTGCATTGACTCTCTTACATTTAAGACATGCCTTTCTTGCTGAGGCAAGGCAGAGGCATTTCCTTCCCTGTCTCTGGCCTCTGCCAGACCACGTGGCAGAAAGCGAACACCCTGGGTATGTTACATATAAATGTAATTCCTAAAACACCTTGGCATATGTACAAGGAACGGATACTAAGTACAGGGAAAGAAGCTGAGATTTTGAGTCTGGACCTAGATTCAAATTCTGACTCTCCTCCTTAGGAATCTCTGCCACCCTGTCCCATTTGCATCAGCTGCTGTTTTTAATATCCCATGGGTATTTACATCTGACTTTAAAAAGGCACAATTCCTGGGAATGGGCCTGGATTAGGAAATCAACAAATGGTCACTGTAAACAGGAGCAGGCAGATAAACAGCTTTCTAGAAGGCTGGACTAGAAGCAAGTTTATTTAACCTTGTGGAGTCTGTGTGTTTGCAAATACTAGGGGCTTTCATGCAGAAACAAAGTGCAGCAGCCTCTAAGCAGTCAGCATTTCTGTTCGGTGAGCTACATTCTTCGCTTGTAGATCTTCAAAACTGTTGCTCCCGGCAGAGGCTGGGAAAGAGGGGGACTTGGAGTTAAAACCAGCAAAGGGCCGCATGCATTGAATTAAACCAGCATCCTCCACTCGGGCTCAGGTTTAGAAAGAGGTAAATAAGACACGACAGGTAGATTCTAGCTCTGTGAAGTCACTTAGAGCACGTGATGGAACTGCTGACTGTGGGCAGGGGTTTCCAGGCTTCTCACTGTGCTTGCAAAGACACCCTCACTCAACTGTCAGGAGGACTCTCTTCAGGTTACCAGCAGGGAGTATCGGGAGATGAGGGGAGGGGTGGCTTTTTTGCTAAGCTTTGGCTCCCAATCATCTCCTGTCACAGTTATAGATCAGGTTGTAGTGACCCGTTTACATGATTTTCCTTCTCCTTCTCCCCACCCCCCCAATATAAAATGGTTCAGGTCACCCTGATAATGGGATAAATTGAATCTCAACACACCCAGTATGCCTAGGCTTCTAGATTACCAAAGAAAACAGGCAGCCAGACTCTTGGAAGACATCTCAAAACATTTTATGCAAAAGTACTCACAAAAAGTCAGGATATAGGTGTGGATGTGGATGTGCTGGTGCATATATGTGTGAAACACATGTAGAGTCTAGAGAGGGTGAGGATGAGGGTGAGGGTTAGGGTTACGGTAGCTTTCACCCCTATTTTGTGAGGCAGGGTCTCGCTGAACCTGCAGCAATCTGGTTCTGCAAGACTAGCTAGCCAGCAAGGCCCAGAGACTCTCCTGTCTCGACTTATGTGCTAGGCTTCCTTTGTGCACAGTCACACCTAGGCAGGTAGACACTGAGGGTCTGAGCCCAGGTCTTCGTTCTAGTGTGACAAGCACTTTACTGACCAAGCCACCTCATCAGAAACCCCTGTCCTCATATGTTGACATGAAATGTCATAAAGGGGATTGCTACTGCTGTCATACCATTCACCATGCAGTTACAGGCTGCCTAGCAACGGCTTCCTACGGCATATTAAGAAAATCAGCACTGCCAGGTGGAAGTGGCTCACAGGAGGCACACTGGCACTCAGGAGGCAGAGACAGTTGGAGCTCTCTGAGCTCAAGTCCAGCCTGGCTTATAGGATGAGTTCTAGGACAGGGCTACACAGAGAAACTCTGTCTTAGAAAACAAAGAAATAAAGAAGAAAGGAAGGAAAGAAAGAAAGAAAAGAAAAGATCAGCACAAGGATGCAGAGTTCTTTAACATCTGCCATAAACAAGGTTTTATTTGATTCTCTAACCATAGCTAATATAACCCATGACCAAAAATGGCAGCCAATATCTTATATTTGTCTATCAACATGCAGGCTGTGAACCAAGCTGACACTTTATATTCAGTAGTTTGTTTATTTAGCCAGTGATGATTGCTCTCCTTTAGATGGTTGTATGGCTTGAATGAGGAGTGGCAGGATGCCTGCTCTCATAGTCCCCTCCCCCCACCCCACCCCCATCTGCCTCTCTCACTACCCCTTCTTATGACTACTTTCCAGGCAGGCCATCCTTCTGAAGTTCTTCACTAAACCTGTTTATATCTGGCTTTCTCCAGCAGGAGCACAGTCAGGCTGGGTTCACCTACACAGGGGGCCCATCCTTGACTAGCTTATGACCCCAGACAGTTCCGCAGTCACTCCACGAGCTCGAACCTGATGCCTGGGAGTCAGATCCTAACTGTGCTGCTCTGAAGAACTGCCATCTTGGGGAGCTACTGTTTGTGCCTCAGTTTCCTCAACATGCATGCATGTCAAGTGAAAGGCTAAAATATCTAAAGCACACAGACACACACCTTCTACACAGCCAGCGCCTGTCCTCTGTGCTGCTTTGCTCTCTGAAAACACTATGATAATCATTTTTCTCTCCTTCTGCCCCCCCCCTTCATACTATGGATAAAACGTCTGGCTGCTCTGACCCTAGCCATGCACTCCCTCTCTAAGTTATACTCCTAGCCTTCTTTCTATATTTGGTTTTGAGATTCAGCCTCACAAAGACACCCATTCTGGCTTTGAACATGTAACCCTCCTGCCCCAGTAGCTCAGCTTACTTTCCTATACCAGGAAAGAGCAGAAATATTGTGGTTCCTTTTTTTTTCTTCACAATGCAAACCATAAATTGTATTTATACAGCAAATAAATATTAACCGTCAACACGAATCCAAAACCACCCACCAGCCCTGGGACTGAGAAACAGCTGGGTGACACCAGGATGTAGACCAGGAAGGCCATATGGCACTGTACAACACACATGGCACTGGCCTCTGGCTTCATGGCCAGTGCCCTGGTTAACAGGGACATGCTCTGGATGGCCTGTGGGAGGAGCGAGCCCCCTGGCTGCTGGAGTGGGACCTTAGTCACAGGCGCTCTTGCCTTCTGCAGCAAAATCACTCAGCCAAATATTCTGATTTCTGATTGATTGTGGACACCACGTAAATTCTAGCCTAGTGTTTCCAATTTCAACTTCCCAGCACCAGGAACGGTGCCTGGGGAGCAGTAGATTCTGCATAAGTAGGTACTAATTGAATGAGCCCTAGCCAAGTAGTGCTTCTGAGAAACAATGACCTCTACTGAAGTTGCTATCAGCCAAGGAGTGAAACCACCTTCAGGTACAAAGTTGGGGATGAAATTTAACAGTGCGTCCAAAGTAGCCCAAACTTTTTGTTGCTCGTTGCTTATACAAGGTTTGGTTTTATCTTGTTGGTTCTTGTCTTTTTCATTTGCTTAGAGGCTGTAGTTAGAAAACTCCCTCCATGATGGTGTTTGATTGTAAGCTTCGTTCGCAGAGCAAATATTCAGTGTGTGTAATGGATTAAGCACTGAGTGAAGCAGCGTGTTTATGGAGCAGGACCTGGCTAGGGCTGGCCACTGCCTCAGGGTGTGGGTTCTGACCAGGGTGACCCTGGTCTCAGTTAAATAGAAATTCCACATAACCCCCTGTTGCCAACTCCCCACCCACCCAGACACTAACAAATTCTTGAGAGGATTTCTTACAAAGAGACTGTGTGTGTCCAAACAGCCTTTATAATGAGTTAGTCAGGTGAACCAGAAGTGGGGAGGATGGAAAGGTGCTCCAGGTGAGGGAGCAGAGGTGAAAGGCAGAGGGGCTCCGTGACCTGCAGCTGTTTGCTCTGTCAAGCATAGAAGAGGTATGTGCCCTGGCACGTATCTGTTACTGGGAGTAGGAAAAACATAAAAACGAATGAGAGAAGAATTTTCTGGGAGCACTAACCATTAACAGCATCATCTGTTTTTACGTGTGAGTCGAAATAAAAAATAACATCATCAGCAAACCCTTCCATTCAGCTGACATAGAAGTGGGCAGAATTCTACAACTGGCAGTGAGGCTCCAAAACCTGTGAGATTTATTAGGCCTCAAAGGGCACCAAGATTCAGTGCGTGAGTAGTGTAGACACAACGGGGACTCTAAAATGTGACTTTTGGGCTGAAGAGACACTAAGGCAGTTAAGAGTTCTCACTGCCTTTCCAGAGGGCCTGAGTTCAGTTCCCAGCACAGACATTGGGAGGTTGACAGCTGCCTGTTAACTCCAGTTCCATGGAACCTGATGCCCTCTTCTGGCTTCCACAGGCAGGCATACACACACACAGACACGCAGACACACACAGACACACACACACACACACACCTTTGAAAAGAGTGGCTGTGGTTGTAATTGGGTGGGTAGGGGGGGAGGAAGATGCAATACAACAGGAACTGAAACCAAGAAACCCATCAGAAATTGTCATTTGGATTTCTCCAGGAGTCAACGAGGGGAAAAAAAGCATTCAAGTGATGGTCAAGACAGAGTGAATGCAACAACAGAGACAGACTCACTG
This sequence comes from Meriones unguiculatus, assembly GCF_030254825.1. Lineage (NCBI taxonomy): Eukaryota > Metazoa > Chordata > Mammalia > Rodentia > Muridae > Meriones > Meriones unguiculatus. The sequence goes on along the minus strand of NC_083358.1, from coordinate 14,270,660 downwards.
GGTTTGACTCTGAGTGATGGGTAGAGGGAAGAAAAGAAAGGGGACACGCAGACCCAAACCTCCAGTCCCATCTTCGGCTACCTGTACAGAGTCACAACCCCTGGTGGTGTCCTGCAGACAGGGCTCTGTGACAGCAGCCACCAGCCCAGGCAGATACTTACATGTAATTAGCTGGGCTGGGGATGCAACTCACAGGTACCACGGCTGTCTAACGTGCACTAATCCCTGAGTTAGGCCCCCGGAACTGCATCAAACATTGTGTGGTGGTGCTCACCTGCACTCTGAGCACTTGGGAGTAGAGATAGGAGGAGGTCAACAAGTCATCCTTGGCTACGTAATGTAGTTGAGGCCAGTCTGGGCTACATGAGACAGCATCTCAAAAAAATTGTGTTTTGGGTTATTAACACGAAATCGATAAAAATAATTGATTGTCTCTGGCACACACTGCAAGGGAGCTGTGGCCATATCCAGACAGCATAGGTGATTCCGTTGGGGAGCACTCTGTGAAATTGCCAACTAGATACTTCCATGATGCTACGTGCTACAGTCCTGCCTTCAATCAGTCCTGCTTAAGGACTGGAGAGTGGCCCCGTTATTTGATTTTGTTTCCTTTGTAATCTAAAAGGAACCCAGTCATTTTTAGAAATCAGAATTTCTATCCACTAAGAAAAATAACTTACATGTAAGTCTTGGGGTGCGTCTTAGGAGTAGAGCACTTACCTAGCTTGTGGAAGGTCCTGGGGCTGGTCCCTAGCATTAAACACGATAAACATGATAAAGACATGGCAGATTTACAAACCACGTCTTCATAATGGCTCGGGTCTCATGTGAGGAACTGGACTATGGGTCATATCGGGCTAGAGTATTTGCCTTATAAGCTTGAGACCCTGGGCTCTACATAGTGTATAAATAGTTCATGCCTACAAACCTAACAGTTGAGAGATTAAGGCAGGAGAGTCAGAAGTTCAAGATCATCCTTCACTACAAGGTGAGTTTGAGGACAGCCTGGGCTATAGGAAGCCTATAGTCTTGGGGGTGCGGGGGGAGAAAGCAGCTGTGTAGACCAGCTGGGGCCTTGTACTAGTCACAAGTAATTAGTAAGTGTTTGCAGGCTGGCATGGCACCAACGTCCAGGGGAATGAAGGAGTCAGCAACAGCCAAGCATCTCCCTTTCATAACTGCTCAGAGCTTTGTGGACGGGCACTCTGCTAGGGCTGGACGTAATGAGATTAGAATATCAGGGGCACCAGCGAAAGTTGGTGAACTTGACTCTGGGATGAAGAGAAAGGAGAGGGAGGCATAATTTTTGTTCTGTAAGGGGTGGGCCAGGGGACCTTGGGATCCCAATTCAGATCGAAACGTGATCCGACTCTTGACCTCTTTCCCTCTCCAAAGAGCCTCACAGGGGATCCGTTTCTGTCACAGGAAGAAGGTGACCAGCGGGCAAATGAGAGGAATCTTGAGTTTGAGAAAGGTCATTCATACTGCTACTGCCCTAAGAAATGTGCACCCTGTGGGATATTTTATCCACAAACACCAACAGCAGGAAAACAGTTCTGCAGTCCAGTGCCCAGCCATCTTACAAGCAGTGATTGCTTTGTTGAGTGACCAAATTTAATGAGCCTGTCCAGTAGGAAGGGGCCTCCCTTCCTCACAACCCTTGGGTGGCTCCCATGAAATTGAAGCTCTCAGGGTGGACAGCATGGGGGTGTCATGTGAGTTTCGTGATTGTCACACATTACACTCAACATTGGTAGTGGGGGTGTCGGCTGTATCAGTCTGAGGGCTGATCCTGAAACACACCAAACTCGACACCCCTCTGTGTATGCTCTGCTTCTTCTGCACAGAGCACTGCCCCCTCTGTCCACTCAGTGTCCTTTCCTCCCACTCATGTGCCACTCTTTGTAAGAACTTTCCAGAACATCCAACATGCAGTTTCTGCCCAGCTTCTGGCTGGTGACTAATGCTCCTTAACACTTCTTTCTCCCTTACACAGACTCTCAGTACCTAGGCTTGGTTATTTCCACACCTGATAGCATGAGCTCCAGGCAAGCAGATGGGCATATGTGGTATACATATGTACATGTAGACAAAATACACACATAAAATAAAAACAAAGTTAGAGAAATCTCAGACCTCTCTTGACAGACGTAAGAGCAGTGGGCCCATCATAATCATCCAGAAAGATCCTCTTAGTCCTCACTTGCCCCATTTTTCTTTGCCCTGACTATGAACCATCATGTGGTTAATTGAATTACTGCCACCTGAGCACTGGATTTAGATTACTAGGACTTTACATGATTAATAAGAATTTTGTTTTCGGGGACCAAGAACTTTGTTATAAAGATTATTATCTACCGGAACCTACTCAACTTGATATCACAGCACACTAAAAAAATATTCAGCTGCTGTTTGGTCGGGAGTGAAAGGGTAGTGGCTTCACCAACAGTGACTTCTTAGCAAGTCTGGGTCCTCCTGGCACTGAAATGCGTTAGCTTGTAGACTACATTGCTTTGTAATTTGAGAACAGAAATAGGTGAGGTCACACCCACTCTCTTAAGTCTACAAACTGCCCAGAGGCAACTCTGAGGTTCCTTAATCTGTCTATACCTCAACGGTTTCATCCAAAACATATTATACAAAAAGATTACCTTGGGGCTGGGGAAATAGCTCGTTTTGTAAGGTGCTTGCCTTGCAGGCATGAGGAGCCGAGTTGGAATCCCAGGTCTCAGAATTAACAAGCCAGGACAGTGGCACATGCGTGTGTTCCTGGGGCTCACGGGCCTGCCTAATCTAATCTAGGAATTCAATCCTGATGAGAAATCCTCAGAAAGCAAGATGGAGCTCCACGCCTTCTGAGCTCATAACCACACTCATATTCACACTTTCACCTACACACACACACACACACACACACAAACAGCTTTATTTGTGGGTTGCTGTGAGGACTAGGTATTTGTTTGGTTATGGCACACAAATATTACTCACTAGTGTCACTGGGCAAGAAGATAGGGGGAAGATATAACATAATGTTGTCATTAAAAATTTATATCAAAAGAAATTGTGTAGGGGGAGAGAGAGAGAAAAAAAAAAAAGAAAACCAGTCGCAGAGTTATTTAAAGTGCACTAGAAATTGCCCCAATGTGTAACAATGAAATAACAATTTCCTCTCAAAGTGTGATTTTTTATTCAAGAAATATTTTGAAGAAAATTCCCAGCATTAAAAAGAAAAGGATAACAGGAAGTTTTGATTATTGGAATTATGAGACCTGAAAATAATAATAATAATAAAACTACAATTAACATTAACACAGAATTGCTGTCTTCCTTAAAAAAAAAAAATCACTGCAACTTCCATTGTTTTTCAACATCAAAAATAAACTACCAGGATATTTTATCAGCAAAAGGTAAGAAAGAATAGACTCTACACACCCACATTTTGCATATACATGCAGGTGCACATGTATTCAAGAATAAAATGTATATTTATTGTCCTCTTTGTGCAGGACATCACTGATCTTCAGGTCTGGGGTGGTCCTCTAGCGTAAGCTCCACAGGTATCTAAGGCCAGCAGCTAAACGCTAAGATGATATGATCAACTGTACACAAGATGCAAATTCCGATCTGACTCACCACTCTGTCTGCTCTTGATGCGTGGAAAAATCACATGCATGTAAAACGCACCTGCTAGTACAAATGAATGTTCTGGTGCTTTTCCCTCCTGCCTTCCTCCATAATGACTTCATTTCTGGCCCTGGCGGAAGGCGCAGTGACCCCAAGTACTGCCAGAGGAGACCCAGGGCAGGTCTCTGGGAATACCAGAGGTAGCATCACCATCACCAATTAGCACATGTAGTTTGAGATGAGGTGGAAGGTAGGTAGAGTAGCTGTGGGGGAGGCAATATTCTCTGGAGGGACAGGACAGCATAGAACACCGACCCTTGCAGTTTCTTACCCATGCAGCGTCCCCAAGGACCATGGCTCCATCTGTGGCTGTGTCATTTTTTTCTGGAGCCAGCCTGCCGGACATCTGCATTAGCCATTTCCCCTACCTTAAATGTTTGTGAGGTCTTCCCTTCACCTGGTTAAGGTTCTTTCCCCCTCTTCTCAGTAGAACCATCCTCTCCGAGCTGCCTCCTGTCTCCTCAAAGCATCATTTCATGGCACTACATATCTTTATTGTTTCAGCACACATGCCAGGTCCAAGTGCGCACCTCCAGAGTCCCCCAGTGGATGAGCCATGCCCACAAGATTAGGAGTTATGCATTCTAGAAGGGCAAGGATCCCGCCTTTCTGAGTCAATCAACCTCAGGACCTACCACAGCCCCTGTCACTGAATAGTGGGAGAAAACGATCAGAGGATAGAATGGATGCTCTCAAGAGAATCGTGGAGACCCTTGGATTGGAACGAACTTCTGGCATTCCATCACTATGCAGAGGCTAGAGGTACGTTGTTGTTAAGACCACCACAACAAGAAGCCATGATTATGGTGCTGGTTCTTTATATTTACAGTGTGCTGGCAATGATGGGGTGGGCAGGGTGCCAAGGTGCTCAGTCTTGCTTAGTTCTCCTAATAGCATCCTAGGGGTGGGGAGTGCAAGTGCCAGTAAGATTTGGTAGATGAGATACTGCAGAGAGAGAGAGAGAGAGAGAGAGAGAGAGAGAGAGAGAGAGAGAGAGGAGTTAGGAGAAGAAAAGAAAAATTTAAGTAACACACCCAAGGCCACCCAGCTAGCATGACAAAGCCAGAATTTTCACTAGCCATTGACTACTAAATTCTAGCATGGAACCGCAATAATTTATAGCTCTCTACCATGCTCTAGTTTTCCCTGGAATTAAAGGCTGACTCATCTACCGACATTCCATTTGGGTAAATAAAGCCATTGGCACTCAATGGTAAGGAAAGCCAAGAGGTTAATCAACAGACTGTGTTTGCCATAAAAGAGAAATGTTGATTATCAGCAGAAAAAAAAAATCAATATGGCTTCAAACTGTTGTAAATTAAAAACAGATCACAGCCTCCCTACAAAAATATGACTGCACCTCAGCATAAAGTCATTTAAAAATAACTATTTCCAGACGGCACACAGGTTATGAACCAGTTTCACATGATTGGGTATAAATTTTAAAGTTGTTATCAAAAAGACGAGGTTGAGAAAAAAAAATCATTTTAGACCAAAACCACAGGTAATTTTTGAAGGTTAAAAAAAAAAAATAGAACTTAATCAAAAAACAAATGTTGAAGGCAAAAATAAAAAAAAATCAGTTCAAGACCAAACTGCAAAAGAGGAAGTTCCCAATTCTGGCACTCAGGGGAAATCAAGAGTCCAAGAATGCATGCAAAAAATGAGGATTGGTTTATTTTGTAAACTAAAGTCAGAGACCAAGTAGATGCCAAAAGCATTATTGTTTTCATGGACCGGCAGGCTATGGACCCCGCCTGCTCTGCTTGCCAAACACGTGCCAGTCCGCATTGCTTTGAAAAGAGACTCAGATTCCGTGTTCTACACTGCTACGTGGAGAATAAGCATAAAAAAATAGTTTGGGGGTCTGATTTAGACATAGGAAAGAAGAAAAAAAAAATCAGCTATGCGCAGAGAGAAAGCCTGTGTGTTCACTGGCCCCTAAAGAAAGGGAAAACGTTCAGGAGAAGAGCTGAGAGCTTTCTACTTCTTTCTAAGAAAAAGTTCGAAGGGCCTTCCGGCTTTCCACGTGGTGTGCTAATGAATGAACTTGTTAATACTTCCTTTGTGATTTCCTCATTGCCATCTTCTAGAAGATCTTCTCCAGGGAACAATTCTTTGCTGCAGCGAGCAGAAGTCTTACTGACTAACTATGTAGATATTATATAATTTCAATTCATTAGCATGCTGAGGCTGATCTCCCTTGAGAATGGATTACATACAACTGTCTGCTTCACAGAGCACCTTTAAAATATAAATCAGAAGTACTGATATTTAAGGTAGAAATGGCTGCAAAATGATAGAAGTGGGTTTTTTTCAAATCTTGAAAAAAAAAACTGAAACAAGTCCCTCACCATCATCATGGGGCGATGCCACAAGATACCCAGGCATATGTCTGTCTGGTCTACCACAGTCCACCTTGCTGAGCCAAGTGTGGTGGAGCGTGGCTATGCTCTCTGCACTTGAGAAGTGGAGGCAGTAGAATAAGGAGTTCAAAGTCAGCCTCTGATGTGTAACAAGCTCAAGGCCACGCTGGACCCCACAAGACCTCATCTCAAAAAGAAAAACAACAAACAAACAAAAACCCCAAATAAATCTAAGCCATTCATCTGGGGAACAGAAGGCAGTGAAAGCTTCCCTTGAGGCAGAAAAGAAAACCTGTGCATTTCCAGCGGGCTCCTCTGAACCCTCCTATATACATCCAGATAGGCCCCTCTTTTATTTTATTTTTTTATTTTTTATTTATTTTTTTGCATCTTGCTGGCTCTTGGGATTTGAACCAGGAAGAAGTTCTGAGGCGCAGTGACAAATTCCTCGGAGTATGAGAGCCTCCAGGAGGCGGCAACCCAGACTGTGAAGGCTACAAGCCGCCTGCTAGATTCCCTCCAGTGAGGAGACACTAAGTTTAGTAGCAGCCTTCTGGTGACAGTGAACAGGTGACAGTTTCATAGCCTCTGTTCCCACAAGTCTCTGTTGTAGGGGCTGTCCGTGTGGGCTGCCGGTACCCCGCAGAAGTTTAACCTGTACACACTGGAGACCATGCTCGGCCCACTGGGCATCCAGAACACTCGGAAGTGGGTGGCATCGTGCCCTAGTTTAGGTGTCCTGCACTATAAGAAGATTGAGTGCAGTTAACTGAGCCCTGAGCATGAATGTATTCGTTGTTCTCTGCATCTATGGATGTGATGTGAGCAGCTGCTTCGAGCTCCTGCCACTTGATATGATAGGCTCTAACAGAGAACCATAAGTCAAAATGAGCCTTTGCTCCTCTAACCTGTTTTCCCCCACCTCAGGATACTTTGTCACAGTGGCAGAACTCAAACTAGGACGCTTGTATATCCGGTCATTCCCCTGATTTCCGGTCATTTCAGCCATTAAATGGAGAAGGAAATACTATAGGCCCAAAATGCCATCTGGAGCTGCAGGTAGAACAATGTTCAGGTATCAGGTACAGTGCCTGGGTTTTACCAGCCACTCAGCACACGCTCATGGGCACCACTCAGTACACAAGGTGATGTGGTTACTTCCGCAGTGGCCACTACCGCCCCTGGCAACAGGAGCAATGTAACCATTGCAACAACTGCAGTGCCCTCCCTGTCTGCCCCTGTAATTTCAGATGGACTTGCTCTCTGCAATCTAGAATTCTGTGTGGGTCTGCCTTAAATATCAGAGCAGCCTGTCTTAACCCCTGGCCGGGGACCTCTCTATTTACAACAGGCAGAGACATTTCCAGTTTAGCAAAGCACGTGGTGTGGGACCAGTTAGCATGAATCGATGCCCACGATGCCCACAGCCAGATCTCCCAAACGCTAAGACTCAGGACTGGAATCTTGCACCCGGCACGCTTGACATTCTACCCCCTCAATCAGGGAGCAACTCCGATGCAAACGGCTCTAAGGCAGGGGTTCTCAACCTTCCCAATGTGGAGACCCTTTAATACAGCTCCTCATGCCATGGTGACCTCCAAAAATAAAATTATTTCCATTGCTACTTCATAGCTGCAATTTTGCCACTGTCGTAAATTGTAATGTAAAAATATCTGATACGCAGGATGTCTGATCTGTGACCCCTATAAAAAAAAATTCATTCGACTCCCACCAAGGAGTCACGACTCACAGGTTGAGAATCACTGCTCTAAAGCCTTAGTCATGGGGACATTCTGCCCTTGTTTTCATGCTGGAGTTTACGGCTCTGGAATGTTGAGTTTTGCATGTCCACTTGGCTGGGTGGGGCTGTACACAGAGCTGGCAGAGCATTACCACTGGGTGTGACCAACAGAGTATTTCTGTAGGGGATTAGCATGTAGGTCAGTAGACTGGGTAAAGAAGGCCCAGGCCTAGTTCTGTGGGTAGGCAGCATTCAGTCAATCCACAGAGGGCCTAGACAGAAGAAAATGGTAGAGGAAGGAGGTGATTTATCCTCTCCTGCCCAGAGCTGGGACATCCATCTCTGTCCTCAAACATCAGAGTGCCAGAATCTCAGACCTCTGGGGCCTGAGACTGACATCAGCAGCATCCCAAGTTCTCTGCCTTCAGGCTAGACCCAGAATGACACTGCCTGCTTCCTTGCTTACAGGCCATCTAAGTCAGAGTAAATTGTGTCAGCTTTTCTGGCTCTCCAGTTTGCTGTGTACCACTGTAAGACCACAGAGCCTCCATAAATATACAGTCCAATGCCTATAATAAGCTATCATCGGTCTGTATCTATCTATCATATCTCTGTATATCACCTACCATCTATCGATCCACCCATTCACATAACTATCATCTACCATCTTTCTATCATCTATTTACTAACACCTATCTATCTACCTATCTACCTATCTATCTACCTATCTATCTATCTATCTATCTATCTATCACCTCTCTAACCATCTTTCTATCACCGGTATATATTTTTATTATCTATTTACTATCTATTGTCTGTAAGTCTGTTTACCTCTATCTTCTATCTTTCTATAATCTATCTTTTTATTATCTATTTACTATCTATCACCCATCTACCATGTATTATCTATCTATCTATCTATCTATCTATCTATCTATCTATCTATCTGTCTGTCTATCTATCTATGATGGTTAATATTGATATTCTATTTGATTAGATTGACACATACCTAGGAGATTAGTAAAACTTTGAGTATGTCCACAAAGGTGTTTCCATAGAAACTGAGGCTTCCGTAGAACCTGCCCTGAGTTTGAGCAGCACCATTTATGCCAAGAAAAAAAAAAAAAGGGATTTAAAAAAAAGGTTGGGGGGAGCCTTCAATGATGACATTGTCTGTATCTTTCTGTGTCTCTTTTTTCCCTGTGATGTGTGTGTGTGTGTGTGTGTGTGTGTATACGTGTGTCCCTACCCACCACCTCACCTTCACTTTACAGCATAACCTCCTTCATGACATGTTTTCATTACCATGGTGTTCTGCTGAAACACATAAAACAAGCGGCCACCAATAAAAACCTCTGAATCTAGGAATGAAAATAAATACGTCTGCCTCTAAGATGTTTATACCAAGTATTTGGTCACAGCAATATTTTGACTATGAGTCTCTCTACCTATCTACCTGCTTAGGTTGTCTCTATTTGTCTGCAGAGCCCTCACTGATAACACTGTCTCCTTCTACAACAGTTGTGAAGACATGGAAATAGAAAGACTTCACTTGTGTAATGAGGTCCTTGGGTGCTTCAGTTTCTTGTTTCAAAATTCTACCCACCACTTGCTTACTACCCAGAAGAAGGAATAGTCCTCTGGTTTGTGCCCAACCCCCTTTCCTCTGAATCTTCTGGTCCTCCCCCATACCAAAATGCTATCAGTCCTGTGATTGTACTGTTTACACAGATATTCTTACACAAATCTGAATATCATCAGGAGCATGGGAGGCAGAGAGCTGAGCCCACTTTTCAGTGAGGGCTGGGGACTGGTGGGATTGCAACTCTGAGAGCAAAGTTTAAGTTCTAGATCAAAGCATAGCATAAATGACTTTAAAGACCAGCTTTTTAGAGAAGATTGTTCACATGATTTTTCCTTCTCTCTTAAGCGTCAAGCCCATACTTGACCAATATGAATCAATCTAAAGACTGAAAACAGATAATACCCTTTTGGAAAACAAATAGAAGTATGGGTGAATTAGAACTCTTAGCTGCCTACCCCAAATCTCAGAATTCCAGTCCCTTTTCCTAATTCTTTTTAATTTTCTGAAATGCCTTGAGACCAAGAACGCTAACTGTAATGATGACCTGCTTGGTTTTTTGCCACCTTGCCACAAGCTAGAGTCATCTAGAAAGAACATTAATTAAAGAAAATCCCTCTCTTAGATTGGCCTGAAGACAAGTTTGTGGGGCATTTTCTTGGTTAATGACTAATATGGGAGGGCCGAGTTAAATGTGGAGGAAGCTGCTAACAGGCCGGTGGTTCAGAGTGATATAAGAAAAGGCTGAGCACGCCATGGGAAGAAAGCCAGTAAGTATCACTCATCCATGCTCTCTGCTTGAGTTTCTGCCTCCAGGTTCCTGCTCTGTCCTTCCCTTCATGATAGACTGCGATCTGGACATTTTATCATAGTGCTAAAAGCCCTAAGACATACAGGATGCCATGAATTCTTAACATCCTCAACCTGATTCCTCATAAGAAACATCCTACCCTGTAGCTGTAGGATGGCAGTCAAATGTACATGAAACAAACCCTGGGGCAACAATCATTTGGTATGTTATTAATAATGATAATCGTCATAATTATCCTAAGTTAACCCTTAACAGCATCTATATGAACGGCTGACTGTGTGCCAAATGTGATTTAAGTTTTAAACACACACTTGATTCAATTCTGTAGTCACTGTAACTGTGAGATAGACCACAATACTGCTAACCTCATAGTTAAGGCAAGCAATGCCCAAAAAGATCAGTCTGTTTATCTAAGGACATTTAGTTAATGATGCGAAGAACAAGATTTTATCATTAAGAGGGTCTTAACTGGGCTGGGAAGATGGCTCAGCAGTTAAAAGCGCTTTCTGCTCTTTAGAAAGGACCAGTTTCATTTCCCAGCACCCAACATAGTGGCTCATGCCTGTACATAACTGCAGTTCTTGGAGATCTGATGTCCTCTTCTGACCTCTGCAGGAACTGTACCCATACATTACACAAACTTTCATGCTGACAAACACACACACAAAATAAAAAAAAAAATACTCTTAGAAAAAGGGTATTAGCACCATTAAGAGGTGGATTAATAACTGTAAGTCATGGGGTACTTTTTAAATCCCCAAGGGAGAGATTGTTTTTAATAATAACCAGCATTTTGGCAACATGCTCTAAGCCACCTCATTTAACATTCGTCTTTAGATATGGGCTATATATTTAAGGGTTAAACAATTTTTCCAGGGGTTGGTAAATGGCTCAGTGGTTAAAGTATGTGTCCTGTTAAGCCTTGAAACAGGAGGCTGAGGAGCTCCATAGAAAGATGGCCGGCAAGACTAGAAATATTGGTAAATACTGGATTGGATTGAGAGACCTTGCCTCAGTGACTAAGGTAGAAAGCTGATTGAGGATGAGTCCAGACATCAATGGTGAGCTATCACAAGGATGCACACGTACATGCACGCACGCACGCAGACATGCACACACTCCAAACATACTTCTATACACATGTGACACCCACAAAAACAGGGAATATGAGCACCAGGGTGCAGTGGTACAGGTGGGTGATCCCAGCACTCAGGGAGGCAGAAGTGGGCAGATCTCTGTGAGTTTGAGGCCAGCCTGGTCTATAAAGCTAATCCAGGAAAGCCAAGGCTACACAGAGAAATCCTGTCTCAAAAAAAAAAAAAAAAAAAAAAAAAAAAAAGAAAAAGAAAAAGAAAAGAAAAGAAAAAAAAAGAAAATCTTATGAAGTGGCAGAGCCAGGGCTTATATTAAAGACTGCCAATCTTCAGAACCCATGCTTCTAACCCATGTGGTGACACTAATGCAAGATACTCAAGGCTGGGAGAGGGAGATTGAGGCTTAGGGATATTTGGGTCCTTTATCTTGGACTACAGCCCGCTAGCATATGAGTCAGAGCCTCTGAAATCCATCCAAATAGCCTGCGTGTCTCAGCCGGTTTCTTTTCTATTAATGGAAACTGAGCCATCCCTTCCTTTTTTTTAACACACAGGAGCCATGTATACATCAGAGCTACTGAGAAAAATCAGGTGCAGCCCTGTATCATAGTGTGTACAGTTGAGGGGGAGAGACTAACAATAATCAGAGGATAAGGTAAGATGAGCACTTTAGGGGAAGGGTCTTGATGCTACCAAAGTGAATACAAAGGGACTTGGGGCTGGAGAGAAGGCTCACTGGTGAAGAGCACCTGCTATACCCTTCAGAGGACCCGAGTTCAAGTCCTAGAACCCACATCAAGCTGCTCACAACCACCTGTAACTCTAGGGCATCTGAGGCCCTCTGGTGGCTTCTGTAGGCACCATATACATGATCTCTCTCTCTCTCTCTCTCTCTCTCTCTCTGTCATACACACATCTGCACATAGATAAAAATTAAAAAAAAAAAAGGAAACAAGGGTACTTGAATGAATTTAAGTTTTGGGAGATGGATTGATGAAAAAGGAAAAAGATTGACTCTAACTCACTATGGAGCTGAGGCTGGCTTTGGTTTCCTCATCTACTTGCCTCTGCCAACCTCCTGAGTGCTGGGATCACAGCAGTTTTCATGAGGCCGGGTTTTATATGGTTTAAGGAATGACACCAAGGCTTCATGCAAACTGGCAATTACTTCACCAACTGAGTCACATTCACAAATCCAGAGATTGGTACTTATAATCCAAAGTTTTGGCTTTTAAGGATGAAATTGTTTCCTAAGAGGAAGAAAGGGAGGGGAAAGTGTAAATGAATGAATCAAGAGCTTGAATTGACTTCTGCATCCTGATAAAGCAATTATAAAACTCGAACAAATGCCTGTGACCAAAACGGGGGTAGACCTTCTCAGGGCACCAAGAAAATGGACCTGGGGGGATAACTTCTTAGGTCCATGAAAAAACTGGGTTTGGGGAAAAATACATTTTGAGTGTGACTCTCGATTACATCATATTCTTTTGCCACATGGACTCAGAGTTCTTTTCCTACAAGTTAATAACTAACAACAGGAATATGATTCTAAGGAAAAATGAAATAAAACAGAAAAAGCTTTGTAAACTATACAGCTAAATACTGTCTAAAGCACAGCAGGGAGGAGCTGGAGAGATGGCACTTGCTGCCTCTGGGAACCCAAGTTTTGTGCTCAGCATCCATGTCGAGTGGCTCACAGCTGCCTCTAACTCCCTCTTCTGGCCTCATCAGGCACCTGCATTGACATGGGACATGCATGCACACACAAACACAAACACACACACACACACACACAAACCAATAAAAGCTTTAAAAACACATCAAATCTATGGTGATTATGGAGTACTTAGTAAGGTTGGAGTCTTTGGTTTATTCTCCTATTTATGCCTTGAGGGCTTCTCATTTTCCAAAGGCCAAATGATGCATTTTGTGCACAGCCTGTGCTACAAATGTGAAGGGACCGTGCCAGATCCAGTCAGTTTCTCCTGTAGGAGTCACCTTTCTGGTGAGCATCCTTACCTCAGTTTTGAAGTAGCAGAAAAGACATTAGCTGGAAAAGGAGAAAGGAAGACCAGAGGTGGTGGGGGGGGTAGCACTGCTGTTAATTACCTTGGGCACTGGGGAGGGAAAAAAATGCAGAGTGATTTTAGGCAGATTAGGCTCTGACTAAGAGTGACATGAAAATGCAGACAAAGGGAGGGTTTGTCTAGCAGCAGCGTTTGGCCACCCCTGTGTGAGGCTCTGAGAGCAAATCTGGACTTCTCAGCGGCATGTTGACAGCTAAAGGGATTCAAATTCATGTCCAGACAAGAAGCTCATGGTCAAATGCATCCAAAAACTTTGCAGCCCTGAATGAAAAATCAAGTGGAAACAATGGGATTCCTGTCAATGTCTTGAGCGCCTTGAGCGCGACTCCATTACTCTTGGCAGAGTGGCTCACACTAAGCCAGGGGCCAGCATCGCGCTGACTTCCAGGGTATGGCGGACCTGATCTAAACGAGCAGGCAGAGGGCAGGCAGGCTTTGGTTCCCTTTAGTGCTGAGTTGAGGCAACAGAGGAAATGACTCTTTCAGCTGTGTTCGGAAGCACATGCCATTATTTTCGTAAATAAGAGAATTTCACCGACGGAGGTTACTCCTCTCCTTCACTCCGTGAGAGATCTTGAGTGATTTGCCTCTCGTGGTAGTTTGCCAGGGCTTCTGAGCCTCAGAACCACAGACAACAGGGTGGCACAAGAAACAGAAATGCTTTTTCCTGAGGTTCAGGGGCCACATGACCAACCTCAAGGTAAATGACCACCCAGTTGGTTCTTTTCTAGCTTTCAGGTGGCCACCTTCTCCAGCTTTCACATGGTGGAGGGAGTCGTCCGTGGTGTCTCTTTCAGAGGGCGCCAGTCTGCCTAGATTAGGATCTTCCTTATGCCCTGGTTTAACATTTATTATCTCCTCATGGTCCTTTCATCCAAAAACAAGTACATATGAAGATGGGGAAGACACAAGCATTCAGTCTGTTACATGTTCCTGCTTCTTACTTTTCTCAATAAAAAGGTAGTAATAAGAGAATATCCTTACCGCTGCTTTATGAATTAAATAAGCAACAGAGGAACTACCTATATAGCCCACTGAAATAGATCAAAACTAGAACTTAGAAAACATCTTAACACAGGAGCTAGAGAGATGCCTCAGCAATTAACACTTGTTGCTTTTGCAAAGGATCCAGCACCCACACACATGGTGGCTCACAACTGCCTAGCACTCTAGTTGCAGGAGATCTGATGCCCTCTTTTTGCCTTTATGGGCACTGCATACACATGCAGGCAAAATATTCCTGCACATAAATACAAACAACTTTTTCAAATCTTAAGATGTAGACTAAGAAAAATACGTTTAAATCACTAAATGTCTGTAGAAGAAATTATGACAAGGAATAATCATTCCCTTATTCTGTGATGTTATTATTTTACATCCCTTGCTCCATAAAAAAAATTATCACTATATGTTGTTCTGGTCAGCTTTTACTGTCAGTTTAACACAGCCTAGAGAGTTACCCAACAGGGAAGTCTCAAGTGAGTTATTACCCCTCCCCACCAGCCTGGCCTGTGGGTCTTGATTGTTAATTAATGTAGGAGGGCCCCGCCCACTTTGGGCAGCACCATTCCCTGAGCACGTGGGCGTGGGGTATATAAGAAAGCTAGCTGAATATGAGCCTGTGAATGACCCAGCAAAGCACCCTTGCTCCATGTTTTCTTTCTGTTGCTGTGACTAAAAGCAGCTTTGGGGAAAAGTGGATTTGCTTGCCTTTAGGTTACAGTCCATCACTGGGGGAAATCAGGGCAGCAACTCAAGATGCAAAAGCCATGGAGAAACCTGCTTTTAAGCTGTTTCACAGGCTCAACAACAGAAAGGAAACTTCAAAACCTGTAAAAAAGAATGCTTATTGCTCTTCTTTATCAATACTGGTGTGGCAACTTTGGTCCTTGCAGTTCCAGAATTGAAATGTATGTGCAATGTAAATCTATGTTGACTGCTCTGCCAAATTTTCTCTCTTCTCTATGGTGTCACTAACGAGTCCATAGATAATAAATACATATATTGGAATTGTCCTATGCCAGTCCATTCTTTGAACAGAAAGTAACTAGACAAGCATTATAAAAATCCCTTCCAACCTTCCTTGGAAACATGAAATAGCTATCAAGGTACCCATGACCAAAGAAGAGAATTTCATAAAATGAGGAACAAAAGGAAGTGATATGATAATTCTATATCATTTTCCCCTAAGGCACTCAGTGATAAGGACTAAAAGGTTTAGGTTAAAATAAGTATTCAGAGAAAGAAAACAAAGTACTATTATCTGCTAAGTCAAGAAAAATGTACTACCAAGTCAAGAAACAAGGAAAGTAGGACCTCGTATTGGGGCTTCTAAAGTGTCAGAGACATGAAGACCTGACATCCCACAGAGAAGAGAAGAACAAAGAAGTGAGTCCAGCAATCATGGAGGCTCAGCTTTCAGGATTTGCTACATAAAGGATGGTGGTTTGGGGAGCTGGAATTTCTCAACCCAGAGTGAGAAACCTAACCCATACTACTGGCAGTTTCATAAGAGAATAAAGCAAAAACTGAACTCTAAATATCAAGAGGGAGGACGAGGAGGAGGACACATGAAAAGGTACATTCTAGAAGTGAAGGGAAACTTGAAATGGACCAGAATTTACGAAGTCTGGAATCCAGCTGGACAGTGACACATACCTCTGATCCTAAAACATGGGAGAATGAAGCAAGAGAACCCCAAAACTTCAAGGCCAGTTAGGAATGCATAGTGAGTTCAATAATAGAAGACTTAAATTTTGAAGGGCTAAAAACATGTAGAGCATAGATATTATTTCACCATTGTTAAATTAAACTAGAAATAAAAAACAAAAACATGGCTGGATATTTGATATTCCCAAATGTCTGAAAACAAAGCAGTTCCTTCTAACTAATCTGCCAGTTGAAAGGGAAAGTCAGAGGAAAACCATAAAATATTTTCTATGGCAACGGAGTTGACAGGTTAAAATGTGTGACATGCTACTAAAGCATGTATTAGAAAAGAAGAAAGGGCTGAAAAAAGTAATGATGTTAGAATCCTTTTGTTTTCAAAAAGAAAGGAATGTGCAATTAAACACAAGGAAGGCAGCAAAGAAAGCCCTGTTTTTTCCAGGACATTCTATGAAGACATCTAGACTTCAGGACCTAAACCTAATAAGCATGCAGCAAGAGGACAAGCTTTCAGATGAACATTTCTCAGAAAGATACATGGGAAATCCTAAGCAAATATTTGCAAATCAGATCCAGGTCTGACCAAAAAGGACACTGTATCTTGACTAAGTTAGATTTTCTCCATTGGGGCGAGGTTAGCTTAATGTGCATTTACAGAATAAAATGTGGTATTATCACATGGTGATAGTATATGCCAAAAGACAGACAGGTAGAAACTGTTAGAAAACAAAACGAAACAAAAAACAACTAACAAGTGGCTGGAGAGAGGGATCAGCAGTTAAGACCACATACTGCTCTTACAAAGAACCTAGGTTTGGTTCCTAGAACCAACATTGGGAGGCTCACAACTGCCTTTAACTCTAGCTGCAGATGATTTGACAACCTCTTCTGGCCTTCATGGCCCTTGGACTCACATGCATATACCCATATACACATAATTAAATGTAAAAAATCTTTTCAAAAAAAATGCTAACAAGAAGTAACAATATCAATCAAACAGAACGTATTTATCTTGAAAAAGCCTGGGGCCAGTGCAATGAAATCCCTCACTAATGTGTATGGGAATCACCCAATATATGGAGAGCCTGAAGAGAGAAAAGGTGGCAGCAGGGACAATTTGCTCTCACTCACACTAAGCCAACCATCTTCTACTGTCCTTGGGTACCGGAGACACCCGCTTCTCACATCTTCAGGCTTGGCCTGGAAACTGCTCTGTGGGCTTTTCTCGTCCTCCAGTTTATGGATAAAAGGTCATGACACACCCCGGCTCCAGAATGACAGAAGCCAATTCCCCACAGCACATATCTTTCTGCGTTTATGTTTCTTTGAAGAACCCAACCACAGGGATGAGGTTACCAACCGTGGATCGGCCGAGCCTGCTACAGTACAGCAGGCAACTGAGAGTTGGATAACATTCGTTGATTGTTCCTTCTTTACCCCACAGTGTGTTTAACTCCAATTCTCAGGGTAGCCTGCAAGGTCCTAATAGTAGTTTTTCTCACAGGTAAGGAAATGAAGGCAGCCATAAGAGCAAGAAATGGACTATTCTTCATGTCCCCTTCCCACACAGTCCCTAGGTAAGGAGGAGTGATGTCAGATGCAACAATAACAAGAAGAATAGATCCGAGGAGGCTTATGAGGCTCAGGAGGCAAACCAATCTCTCTATGTCTGAAAGTAGAAGCTTGGAAGATTCTAGAAGGCCCCTTCCACAGCTTTATAGATGTTCTGAACAACTGCTGCAGGAGGAGACTCTAACCAGCTCAACTGCAGAGAAGAGATTCTCTGGCCTGCGAGCTGTACAGAGCTCCAGCGTGATTGCTTTCACGAGTCATCGCTTGTGTTAGGGTGACCTTTCGAGTCATTTCTGTCCCTGTAATTAACTCCTACCTTACCCCTGTTAGTAACCACAGGGGAACCTCATCGCTTCCCCATGTTGGGCTTTAGTACAATCTTTACTTTTGTACTTGAGGATTCACGTTCTGGGATGAATTGGCGTGTGCATGACAGGTCTCCTCAGGAAAAGTCTGCCACACAGCAGTATCCAATTTGGGTCACACTATTTCCCAAGAGTCATGTCTAGGTAGGAAGACTGTGAAGTGCATTAGAAAGTATTTTAATGGTTCTTGATGTAGGAAGTTTTACAATAAGATGCCAAAGACTGACAAATTGGGAGATATTAAAATAATATTATCAAAACAACACATTCAAGTTGGGCCTGATGATGATGCATGCCTTTGGTCCAAGCACTCAGAAAGCAAGAGGCAGGTGGCTCTCTGGTTTGAGTCCAGCCTGGGCTACAGAGTTAGGACAGCCAGGGCTACATAACAAAAACATTCAGGTGGGTGAAGAGACAGACCAATGTATAGAACACATTTGTTGACAGATAGCCATGTCCAAGTAATCCACTAGAAAAAAAGGTAAACAAACTCAACTAAGATTTTTGACAGGAGGATATCCAAAGGTCTGACGAACATGTGGGAGCTGCTCAGCTTCCAAGAAACACATGGGCATGTGACACATGAAGCCCAGTCCACATGAGTTAGCATAAAAACAGACAAAAATATGTCAAGTATTAGCTATGCAGAGAAATGAAGTGTGGTGGTTTGAAGGAAAATGGCCCCCATAGGCTCATAGGGAGTGGCATTATTTGAAAGGATCAGGACATGTGGCCTTGTTGGAAAAACAGTGTCACTGGGGTTGGGCTGTGGGATTTCAAATACTAGAGCCTGACCCAGTCTCTCTCTCTCTCTCTTTCTTCCTGATGCCTGCTGATCCAGGCAGAACTCCTTCTTGGCACCATGTTTGCCTGTGTGCTGCCATGCTTCCTGCCGTGATGATAATGGACTAAGTCTCTGAAGCTGTAAGCCAACCCCAATTAAATGTTTTCCTTTATTAGAGTTGCTGTGGTCATGGTATCTCTTCACAGTAATAGAACATTGACTAAGACACAAAAGAAACTCATACATACAGATCTGGGGATGGATACACATATAAACACAGAGAGAGAGAAAGAGAGAAAGGGAGAGAGACAGAGATCATGAACAAGTTGGGGAAAGTACTTAGCATTTTACAGAAGCTGGAACTCCATACATATTATAAGTCAAAACTTCAAAATACACCTACCCCTAAAGAGAACATTCAACAGTGTTATCTGTAATCACCCCAAGTCAGAAGTAGCCCGACTCTTCATCAACAAGGGAATGGGAAAAAAACTCTGCAGCAGGATGCTTTAGAAAAAGGGGAGTGAGCAAGTTTTACTCTTATGGGTGGGTGTCACAAACATATCACCCAGAAAAAGGGAGGGAATCAAAGAGCAGCCTCCTGTTGATTATGTACGTAGCAGGTTCAGAGATGGGAAAATCTGATGCTCAGGGGTTCAGACTCCACAGGGGCTGTGATTATGGAATGGACTGGAGAGACCTCTAGGAAACATACTGGAGGCTGGTGGCTGTCTATATCTCATCTGGCTGGCTACAGGAGCATGGCCACTTTGTAAATTAAGGAACCAAGAGTGGCACCTTTCCCAAAAGATGCCATTTTAGTTCCTCATTTCTATTCCCTTTAAAGCAGAAACCAAAAGCTTCCTTACCAGGAAAGAAGCAGCACGTGGGACCTCATGAACACCTCATAAACAGAGTGGCACCTTAAGTTAGGAAACATTAAGAGTGAAGCTACATTGCCTGAAGCCTGTGCCACAGAAGCAGACAGTAATGAAAATAGAGATAAGAAGCTGCATTAGGCAAACTCAGCATTTAAGGGGGGGGGGTGGGGAGTGAGGGGGTGGAGAGGTGGGGGTTGGCTTATTCTGCACAACCACACACACAAAAAAAAACACTCTAAGCTGATACGACAGGATAAACAGGATCTCAGACACTGCTCTCAGTAGCTGACTCAACAGCCAACGCTGACAGATTTACAATGGGGAGCCGAATCCTCGGATAGAAAACCATGCACTCTGTTTGGGGCTTATTGACCTACAGTACACCCCGAAACCCTTAAATCAACAGCTTCTCGGCATTTATGGCGAACCCTTCTGAGGAGTCTGCTTGACACTACAAGCCTCGTCTTGAGTCTGAACTCAGCTAAAAGCTGGGCTATCAAAGCCGGCCCTTTGCTAACATGGGAACGAAAAGTGCCCCACTTCTGTGCAAATAGTGGGACTCTCTCCTGTGCTTCAGGGGGTTGAGAAAAAGTGGCAGATGTATACAGAGAAGGCAGAGAGGTTTTTAATCATGAAGACCCATCAGTGCCAGGATACACTTATTTATCCAATGACTCTGTGCCTCCTGCTGATCTTACCTCAGTGGGTTGGGATTCTTTTTCAGGTTCTATTTAAGTGGCTCACACAATCCTATTTTTAAAAAGAGTTTATTTTTGTTTATATGTTATGTGTGTGCCTGTGCACACATATGCAGATACCCATGGAGGCCAGAAGGAGGCATCAGATCCCCAGCACTGACTTACGGTCACTGTGAACCAGCCTACCTACTAGATGCTGGGTACCTGACTCTCACCCTCTGCAAGGCCACTCTGGTCTCATTAACTGCATTGCCCACCAATGCAAGAACTACTTTGTATATCCATTAACTAGGGATGCTTTATAACACTGCTTTTAGAAACATTTTGAATAAAAAAAAATGTGGCTTGTAAATCAACACTGTCATGTTTTATAACATGGAAATACACACATGTCTACTGTAAACTCCATTATGTCCACATCCTCTCTAGTGTTATGTGATTAGTTATTTTCTAGTTGGCTGTTTTGTATGAGTGTGCTGCGTGTGCAGGTGCTTTCTGTATACTCAGGTAAGCACAGACAGTATATCTCCATATTTAGTATCCTCCACAATCACTTTCCACCTTACCTTTTGAGACAGTCTCTCACCACACTTGGAGCTCTCTTGATGGGGCTAGACTGGCTAGCTAGTGAGTTCCAGGGGTGGCCCTGTCTCAGCCTCCTCAGTTTTGGAGCCATGCTATCTTGTCTGTCTTTTGATTCAGTGTATCCTGAGAGATTGTGCCAGCTGGTTTGCAGCCAACTTGACCCAAGCAAGCTAAAGCCATCTGAGAAGAAGGGACCACAATTAAGCAAATGCCTCCATAAAATTGGACTGTAGGCTAGCCTGTAGGGCATTTTCTTATTTATGGGGGAGGGCCCAACCCATTGTGGGTGGTGCCATCCCTGGGCTGGTGGTCCTGGGTTCTGTAAGAAAGCAGGCTGAGCAAGCCATGTTGAGCAAGCTGGTAAGTGCTACCCCTTTATGGCCCCTGTATCAGCTCCTGCCTCCAAGTCCCTGCCCTATTTGAGTTCTTATCCTGACTTTTGTCAGTGATGGATAACAATGTGGATGTGTAAGCCAAATAAAACCTTTCCTAGTCAGGCACGGTGGCACACACCTATAATCCCAGTACTTGGGGAGGCAGAGGCAGGCAGATCTCTGTGAGTCTGAGGCCAGCCTGGTCTACAAAGCGAGTCCAGAACAGTCAAGGCTCCACAGAGAAATTCTGTCTCCAAAAGCCAAAAAACAAAAGTCAAAAAACAAAACAAAACAGAACAAAAAACCTAGAACCAAAAAAAAAAAAAAAAAAAAAATCCAAAACCAACCAACCAACCAAACAAACAAACAAACAAAAAAAAAAACACTTTGCTTCCCAAGTTATTTTTAGGCATGGTTTTCCATCATAGCAATAGCAACCCTCCTTCCCCCCAACTAAGACGGAGATCAACCTTGAGCCCTCTTGCTTCTGTGGCTGGCACTCTCAGCGGGCCATCACCTTAGCACCTGGTGTTTTCTGGTGTGCTCTTTTCTAATGTTTCATTTCTTCTGTCAATCATGAGTGATACTGATTTATTACTCACTAATTGGTTTGTAACCCCCTAATTGAAAAATCATCTATAATCAACCAAAGTAGGATTAGATATGTGATACAGGCTATCTTGTTTTTTTAAGTTTCCAACTTCCAAATTTTTTGAGTCTAGGAGTCTTTAGAGTACTATTGGCTTATAGATTCCAGTAAAATCCCACTTCCAGGAATTATGACTGAATAAATATGGAAAGAGGTTTAAAAATATGCTTTTGTTTTGCTTTGTTTTGTTTTCAAGACAGGATTTTTCTGTGTACCTAGAATGTGCTCTGAGGACCATGCTGGCTTCAAAATTATAGACATCTGCCTGCCTCTGCCCCCGCCAAGTGCTGGGATTTAGGTAGTACCACTACTGCCCAGCCCAGAAATATGAATTTTAACAGGCATTTAAATAATTCTAATATAGGTACACTGAAGTGCACATTTTGAGAAATGTATAATGGGATTGGATGGCTCAGTGGTTAAGAGCACTATCTGTTCTTCCAGAGGACCTAGGTTCAATTCCTAGCACCAACATGGCCACCCACAACCATTTTTAACTCCAGTTTCAGGGGATCCAGTCCCCTCTTCTGACCTCTGTGAACACCAGACATTCCATGATTATACATGGTGTACAGAGTTACATGCAGACAAAACACCTATGCACATGCAATAACAATAAAACTTTTAAAAATCCTTAAAAGCAAAGAAAAATGCATGGCTCATCCATTGATTTTTCAGGTGAGGAAACTGAGACACGGGGAGGGGAAAACCATTTGTGCCTAGACAATTTGCCTTTGGGAAGCACAAAGGGATGAAGCCCTAGTCTGCACTCTCATCGCTGTACTATCTTGCCAGGTCTCCAGAGGCTTTTCTTTCTTGTTTTAGACCCTGTTGAGGAAGGGATGCTACCCAGAAAATAAAGCCAAGTGAGAGAAGGGAGGCAGAGTCGCCAATAGCACTGAGGACTTCTCCTTAAGAATGAGCCTGGGCCAGACCCAGGACTGAACCTCTTTCCTTGAGCCTGGATGCAAACAGAACATATTCAGCACATGTTTTCAAAACCTTCACTTGAAACACCCAACCTTGAGGGGCAGCAGCTGCAGAATAGGAAGGACTCTCAGATACAGTTCATCCAGCAGTTTTGCAAGGAGACAGGGCTCCATGCAAAACAAGTACCCCATTTCAAATTGGTTCATCTATTCCAATAGACTCTCATTGGCCTGTAAGAGCCAACATAGCTTGACAAGCCACTAGCTGCTCATCTTTATTGATGGCTGAAGAGAGGAGGAGCTGAAGTGATTCAACTTTACTGCTTGATGCTCAATCAATACTGGAAGCTTTGAGCTCCTGGGTTACACCAGTCATTTATATGCCCTGTGTCTTCTTATTTCTTCAACCCAGCCATAGCATTGGCTCCCAGCATCTGCCTTCTATCACTACCCAAGTGTCTATTCACCAGTGAACTCACTTTGATAGGAAAGAGTATGACAGATGCAGCCTGATGCTACATTATTCACTAAGAGCATTCAGCACTACTGACCCCCACCCCTGCATACTTCTGTAGATGTGGTAGTTGATGGTATACAAAATCCATGCAATGAATAAATAGGTAAATTTATCTAAATAATTTTTACATTCAACATACTGAGTTACACATAGTATTCTAGTTAGTTTTTGTCAATTTGACAGAGCCTAGCACCATTTAAGAAGAAGGAATGTCAGCTGAGGAATTGCCTCCATCAGATTGGCCTGTGCCATGACATGTTTGTGGGGAATTTTATTGATTAATGACTGACACGGGAAGGCCCAGCCCACTGGGGCTAGTGCCACTGGGTGGCAGGTGGTCCCGAGGCTTGTGTAATAGAGCTGAGTGCACTATGGAGAATAGACCGTTATACCATGTTCCTCCATGGTCTCTGAGAGTGTCTGCCTTTAGACCCTGCCTTGGCTTCCCTCGGTGAAGGTCTGTAAAGAATAAGGTGAAAAGACTCTTTCCTTCACTGGATTGGTTTAGGTCATAGTTTTATCACAGCAACAAAGAAGCAGATAGAATGCATATCGATACTGTGAAGCTCATTCTCCCATGACGCTGGCTACCTGGTGCAGGAAACAGACATTGGTGACGTGATTGCATTACTTAATGCCAACACACAAGTTGAATGTATAAAGAAGAGAAGATGCGCAAAGCTGACTTAGCCAATAACCCCTGGTGTGGTTTGTGGACCTACTCAATGGGATTACAAAGGGCCCAGACACTTAAAGGGCCATGCTAGGTGTGCCCTTGAATGTGTTTCTGGGTGAAATCAACAATGACTTGATAAAGCTTATGAAATTGGTGTCCATCTCCAGTGTGAGTGGGCCTCATCCAAACCACTGAAGGCCTACTTAGAACACAAAGGCTGAGTGGGTTAGAGGTCACTGTCTCTACTGCCTTTGAGCCGGCACATCTATCTTTCCCAGTCTTCCGAGTCAGAATGAATGCAGCACATTGGCTCTCCCCTGGACCTACAGCTAACCAACAACAGAACTTGCGACTTCTCTGTTTCCAAAACGAATGAGCTAATTCCTTATAATAACTCTCTTTATGTACACATGTATATCAAGAGAACTATAGGTTTAGTTTCTCTGGGAAATCCTATTTAATACAGGTCTATTCATGCTTAATCTACCAGCAAAACTAGAATGAGGAAGAAGACATAAATGAAAACCACCCACTGATATTTGCCTGGATTGGGAATCCTTGGAGCAGAAGAAATGCCACCTGCTCTTTACTTTAAGAAAGTTCCCTACTACTTTTGGGGTTTAAGGAGTCAGGACTCAACAAGTAGATATTACCTTGGAAATTAAGCTAGCGCTGACTTTCCAGCTACGGGAAAAGCCACCTTAGCAGAACACACAGAGAACCTTCCGATGGAAAGATTTTACACACCTGTTTTGGTTAGCATCTTGTGCAGGCAGAAAAATCTGTGCAAGTATGCCCCTGATTAGAAACAGAATACAGCTGAAGTTTCTGATAGAGTCAGTGTGATATCAGCTCATACATAATACGGTGTGTGAATGTGAAATGATCCCAGAAGCTCTTATGCTTGAACACTTGGTCCTCTTGCTGGTGGCGCTGTTGGGAAAGTAATGGGACCCTCAGGAAATGGAGACTTGCTGGAGGAAATGAGTCACTGGAGGAAGTGGGGTCCTGCATCCTGTTCACGCTCTGCTTCCAGACTGTGGATGTAATTTGACCAGAGCGCTTGAGCTTCTCTTCTCAAAATTCCCCTTGCCACGCTTTCTCTACTCCAAGCCAAGAAAAGTCCTTTTTGGATGATTGGTTGAAAGAAGAAGGGGGTAGAGTACAAGGAAGGGGTATAGGAGGCCTGAGCAGCCAGGCATGATGGTGCACATCTTCAGTGCCAGCACTTGAGGGGCGGAATCAAGTAGACATCTGAGGAATTTGAGGACACGTTTGGCCTACATAGTGAGCTTCAAGAAAGCCGGGGCTACATGCTGAGATCCTGCCTCTAAGGAGAAGGGGGAGGGGTGATCAAAACACATTAGGCACATGTATGCAAATGCCATAATGAAGCATATACATATATATATATATATATAGCTAATATACAGTAATAAAAAACTAAAAAGTAAAAATAAATCCTTCCTCCCTTAAGTGGCTTCTTATTAGGTACTTCTCACAACAATAAGAAAACTAAGTAACATACTATGCATTTTGGTGGCCCATTATACTAGATTATTTTTGTCATGGAATTTCTTTATTAGGGAAGAGAATTTATAATACTCTGACATTAGCTTTTAATTTCCTGAGCAGGGATCTTTTTAAATCAAGATCTTTGCCCTGATCCCTTAATATGTTATTTAGTATAACTAGGAAAGTCCCTATGAAAACAAATCATAAAGCTGAAACCTAATAAAGAGCTTTCCATCTGAAGAAAAAAAAAAGACCTAGAGTTAATTAAACTACAAGTTTTAAGCAAATATAATTAGAAGAAAGTCTACACACAAATTCTGAAAAATCTCAAAACATCATCTCTTTCATTTATCTTCAAGGGAAATATTTAATTCAGCATCCCTAAGTCTGACTTTCATCAGCAGGACTGGGCAATTTTCTATGTAATTGAATAATGACCAACTGCTTCCAAACCAAGATCATCAGGCCATCCCACAGCAGAGCTGCTCGGGCTCTGAAAATGCTTTGTGGAGGAGAAACAATCAAAGACATGAGTCCATAGAGAGGACTCTTCCCCCTGGTTTCACTGTGTTAATGGACTTCAGAACTTGGGCCTTCCAACCCAGGGACCGTTTCTAGGCTGTTGAGTTACACGGCTGCTCTGAGCTGAATGGGGCACATGGTGTAAGTCACAAGCTGGTCTTTACCAACTGACGTAAAAATCTAAAGCATCTCATTAATCACTTATGCATCGATTGTATCTTGAAATGATTCTATTTTTCATGTTTGGGGTTAAGTAAAATGTAATTGCAGCATCTTTTTCACCCATTTCTTTTTTGATTATCACTTTTGAGCTATCTAAAATTACACGTCTCCTTCCACCCAGAGAGGCTGCATCCCTTAGAACAAAGAAGAGATATAGTTCTGTGCAATGCAAAAAAAAAAAAAAAAAAAATAGACTTCATGGGGTTTGGAGAAAAAGATGTCTGCTGTCATGATTTAAAAATAAAAGACTACCACACACTAAAATTAGATTCACTAAAATAAACATCTTCAAAGACACACATGAACTGCAGATGAGTGCTGAGCAGCATAATCCGCCGATAAGCATTTTCGGTTTACAACATTACCCAGCATGACATCAGCCAGGCAAACCAAAGAAGTCAGTTAAAAGCAGTTACAGCACGCGCAGTCATCCTCTAAGCCATCCATGGAGTCTCCACAGAAGACTGCTCCTTGACAGGCAGAGAATGCACTTACTTCTGCTTCCTGCTCTAAAACCACCCGTAGTTGCTGTGGGCAGGCAGGGCAAGGTGTGTGGTGATCGCACATCTGACATGGAAAGTAATGGATCAGCGAGACTGACAATAGATTCAAGATGCAATGCCAGGAGCAAATATTGACAAAGCTGCACGCTGTCATGTTCTGGGCTGTGGCTGTTACTACAGATGCATCTGGCCTCGTGAAGTGTCAGCCACTTCCCGCTGCCTCAACAGCAGCTCTGGGCTCAACGGACCTGTTGCACTATACTTGTCTATATCGTCTGTAAGGCCACAAGCTCTTTTCAGGAAATGCCCAAAGCCTGTTCACCTCTATCCAAAGGGCTGGAAAGGAAACTTGATCTTGGGCAATAAAAGAGCAGCTTATACATAACACTGGGGGTTTGGGTGGGGTAGTTTAACTTCAGGAATCACTAGACACAAGACTGTGATGATCCTATTTTCAAGTCACAAGATGGCTGCCAGCAGTTGTGGGTTGACATTCCCTCCTCTTTGCTAACTCAGGTGGCTCAGAATTTCATGTTACCATCTCTGGTTCTGTTTTTGCATTGCCAAAGCAGTCACTGTAGTCACTGATATCTGACCTTCTGTAGGTCACTGTGGGAAACATGTCACCTTCACCCAGTGGACTTAGTGCAGAGGTAGGGAGGGTAAGTTCCTTGGGAAAGCCTTGCTTTTATGAGAAGATGGCAGAGAGAGCCGCCAAGATGGCTCTGCAAGACAGCTCAGTTAGTAAAGATAGCCTGCTTCCAAGCCCAGTGACCTATGTTTGATCCTCGAACACATATGGTAGAGAGAGAACAGATTCCCACAGGTTGTCCTCAGACCTCCACACACATGCTGTAGTACATGTGTCCACATGTATGTACAGCCCTGTGAAAAAATTAATATGAACATTTTTAAAAATTGCAAGTGGATACTAGGCAGGCAAAATTTCCATTTTTGAAGCACTGTGTGAAAGATGCCCAATTGGTCTTCTGTTTTTCAGTGAACAGATGGACTCTATCAAATTTAGGAGGTTCCCTAGACATGCAAATGACTTATTTGTTTCCAAGTATTAGGATGATAGTTACATATAAATGCTTGCTGAGTACATCCTATGTTTCAGTGATCATTTAAACCTCCAATAACAGATGCGAGTAGCAGAGATAAGGCTTTCATGGGGCTAGAATTTAAGAGAAGAGGGTGTTACACGCAAAACAATAAACAAGTCTGAACTGGGTAGCAAATGGTATGCAGAAGCCTGGAAGGGGAGTCCAGAAAGAAGGCAGTGCTACAGAGCACTCTCTGGAAGAAGGACATTTGCACAGAGAACCAAAGGGCAGCAAAGAGCATTCCCATGTAAAATCGCTGAGACAGGGCACTTTGAATGCTCAAAGGCAGTCAGGGCATGGCGAGCTGCGCCGGGGTGCACAGGATGGAAGAGATAGGAAGTTGGAAGGGAAAGGTCAGATCATGGAGGACTAAAAAACTCAGGCTATTTTCTCTTCCCAGTGGAAAACTGTGAAGGCTTCAGATGAGGAAAGTCAAAGAACGGGGCTGAAACAGAGGAACTAAGACATGAAAGCAAAGCATCAGGTAGGAGCTGTTGTGTCGGGTGCCCACAGGGAGATGCTAGCAGAAGCAGAAGTGAAAGAAAATGGTCTGGATTGGACATATTTTAGTTGATCTGTGTGTGAATGATGAAGTCTAAATGGACCCAGGCTGAGATTTACTGGGTTTCCTAGATTTCATAAGAAAATGCATCTCTTACTTAAAAATTAGTCTCATTATCCCTTCATTTATGCCCTCCCTGTGGAGGTCAGAAGACGAATATGTGGGACTCCATTATCTCCTCCCTCCTCTGCCCTGTTGGTTCCAGGCATTAAACTCAGGTCATCAGGCTTGGCTGTAGATGTCTTTGCCTACTGGGCCATTTTATCTACCCTACTTTTTCTTACTACATTTTATTTATTTTAATGTTAATTTTTTGCACCCTTCTGTTAAGTGTGCATGTGTGTATGTGTGTGCATGTGTGTGCGTGAGTACGTGCAGATGTGTGTGACTGGGTTACATGGCAAAGCATGCACTTTGTAGATGGACAACATCCTATTAAGTCTCAAAACATTAGACACTAACCTGAAGAGATGGCTCAGCAGCAGGCAACTGTTAAGTTCATGACATCACTACTATCTCCTCACATTAAAACACTGTAGAATTAGCTGGGCGTGGTGGTGCACGCCTGAAATCCCAGCAGTCGGGGAGGCAGAGGCAGATGGATCTCTGTGAGTTTGAGGCCAGCCTGATCTACAAGGGAATCCAGGACAGCCAAGGCTCTACATAGAAACCCTGTCTCGAAAAACCAAAAATGAATTTAAAAACCTGTAGAATTTAGGAATTATATGTTTATATAACTCCATAGTCTAATAAAAAGGGAAATACCAAGGATTACCTATTAAATACATCCTACATTTTGAGGGGTTAGAGATGGATGGATGGATAGAGAGGTAGGTAAGTAGATAGATAGATAGATAGATAGATAGATAGATAGATAGATAGATAGATGATAGGTAGGTAGGTAGATTGATTGATTGATATATGATAGGTAGGTAGTAGGTGGGTAGATAGTTAAGTAGGTAGATAGATGATAGATAAATAGATAGATAGATAGATAGATAGATAGATAGATAGATAGATGACATAGAAGAAGTACTGAGGGGTGGGAGAAATGTCATCTATTAATAACTAGGGATGAAATACCAGAGCTCTCAACTTTTCTTACCTGGCATAGTTGTAAAGCAACATAGAAATTCAGACAATGCTGTGAGTTATACAAGCATCGATGCATCACCTCTGGCAAGGACAGGATGGGACAGTTTAAAGGTTCAGTCCTCAGGTACATCTGTGCATAAGATGAATTGGGCTCCATGGCTTCCACATTCCTGCTGAAGCAGAGCTCCAAGTCGCATCAAGTACCAGAGATATCTCAGGGGAAGCAACAGTGCACAAGTCTGACTTACACGCATAGACAATCCTAATCCAGCGTCACAAGCTCATCAGGAAAGAACGTATTCGAGGGAAAAGGAGACTATTTCCGAGTCATTCCCAGAACTGGCCATTGTCCCATTCTTACTGATCAAGACAATACAGAGGTCATTTAAATTTTATCTTAAGAAAACTACAAACATACGGAGAGAACCCACGTTTTTAATCTACAGTCGTAAAGTTAGGCAACCTTCCCCATAAGAAGGCAAGGATAACTTTTATTACACTTACTCTTCTGTTACTTTCAAAAACTGACTGTTTGCAGGATTCTGGGGTCACTTGTGAAATTCACAAACAGATGCACATCAATTAAAACATTCCTAGATGTGTTTTTTTTTTCTGCTGCCAACAAATTCACCACCCCCAACCTCCCTACACTGTCCACACACTCAGCAGCTCCCTC
This sequence comes from Meriones unguiculatus, assembly GCF_030254825.1. Lineage (NCBI taxonomy): Eukaryota > Metazoa > Chordata > Mammalia > Rodentia > Muridae > Meriones > Meriones unguiculatus. The sequence goes on along the minus strand of NC_083358.1, from coordinate 14,240,397 downwards.
ATCCCCTTGGATTACCCACACAGCCTTAGCAGAAGACCCCCTGCATTGTCTGTGCAGCATCAGCAAGCCGCCCAACCCCCACCCCACAGCACTACCCCCCCCCAGCAGCTACACCATGTTCAAAAATGCGCCATGTTCTGAAGATTTGAGTTCTGAAGATGTGAGTTTGGGATTTGGAGGTGAGGGGTGCTTAGTCAGTAAAGTCAAGGCAAATGCTCTGAAATTTGAAAAGAAAAACAAAACCCTACAAAATCTGAAACATTTCTGGTATTGAGCATTTTGGGTAAGAAATTCTCACACTGTCTGAAAACATTAATCTCACTGAAACCCATAGCATGGATACTCCAAAAATCCAACACTGTATGAATTTTTTTTTTCTTAATGAAGCCATTGTGTGTTAGTGCTATATCAATCTGTGACCCACAGGAGACTACGAGAAACTTTGGGCTAGCACAGTTGGGGGATGCTAATGGTTTTTAATAGATAAAGGCCTGGAATACACCTGGATGCCCTATAAACATAGAGATTCCTTCGCATTAACTATCCTGTCACCAATAGTATTCTATCGAGAATCATACTATATAACAATTACATAACTATATAATAATCTATATAACAATTTCCCAAGCAATTGAAACAAGTAAGTATGTAAGGAAACTGCCTGCTTCTCTTAGATCATCACTATTAAGCAGAAATCTGTAAAGGAACAGAACCCAATGGCATGTGTACATGTGTATAGACAAGTGATAAAATGGACCATTTGATTGGCTTGACTGAGTAGCCAACAATGGCTGTCTGCTTGCTGGAGAAACAGAACTCAGAACTTGCTTCATTAAGCCGGGTGCCTCCATAGTCCTGAATCTGCTTTGAAAGCCCAAAAGATCCCTAGAAGTCCCTGGTGTTGTATCCACAGGAAAGGGCTGATTGACTTGGGCTGTCTGCTATCAGTGGAGGATGGAGAACACAGGCAGATGCACAGTTTTCCCTCCAGACTTTCCACTTCTGGGTTATCAGTGGATGATGCCACCTATTTTGATGGAAGGGCCTTCCCTTCTTGGTTAATCCTGTCTGGAAGCTCCCTCACAGCACATCCAGATGTGTGTCTCCCAGGCAATCTTAAATCTCAGTGGGCTGACAATCGAGACCAATCATTTATCACACACACTGGTTCACCTGCTACACAAGGTTAGTGCCAGACGGCCCAAGACAACCATGAGCCTCAAAAGGGAAGGGATTTGCCTTGTGCTTCAACACCTGTCTCAGAATAAGCCTCAGAGATCTCTGTTTGTACTCTACTATTACTCAAACAGATATTACGTAGAAGAATATCTACATCAGAGGCCAGGAATATGGGTGATCATCTTGGACCTTTGCCCTTTTCCTTTGTAGTCTCTGCTTCACAGACACGTCAACTATGCTGCCAGATTGTTCAGTTATTTCCTCCACAGCGCCTCCCTGTAGTACTTCCACAAGTTCCCATGAGTCTAAAGTCATTTTAAAATCAAATGCTGGGGCTGAGAGATGGCTCAGATCCTGGGTTCAGATCCCCAGATCCCACATACAGCCAGTTCAGTAGTATATATCTAACTCCCCCCTTTTTTTTTGCCAGATGGGTAGTGGAGACTGCAGGATCCCTGGAACTTCTGGGGCAGCTAGCCTGGTATAGGCAGCGATAAACAGCAAGAGATCCTGTTTCATCCTGCTGCCCTCGAATGTGTAAGGTATGTCCTTCCTCCCCAACATCTTTAACACAAAAATAAACATTTTAAAAGAAAAGCAAATGTTATCCAGAAGAATAATTTCCTCAAAATCGTATAACTACTTGGGGACTACTTCCAAAACTCCCGGCATTTTAACATGTCATTCTGCCATCTTAAGCTATTACAAAAGCTATTTGTGAGGCATTGACGTGTCTAGAGTCCATGGTATTCTCCTAGACCAGAGATTTTCAAACATGGCTTTTCGTTAGGACTACCTGGGGAATCTTGGGGAGTCTTGGTTTTATCTCCAATCCTTCTTTTTCTGAGATCTGGACTAGGATATGAACAGGAGCATCCGTGATTTTCCAGCTGTCTGTACCAAAACACACTGACTGTTGTAGGCTGTTTCTGTTGGTCATAAATGGTAGTGTTTGTTATACGTGCAGCATTGAGCATCAGTTCATATTTGTCTTACAAAAGGATTTACAAGAAAGGGATTTACCCTATACCAATGAGTTTCACTGCAAAGCAATGGCTGCAAAACCCTGACCTCTTAAGAAGCAGCAAAGATGGGTATTCACGTCCTACACGAGAGAACGTGTAAGCCATATTTAACTTCAATCCTGTCTAATCACATGGAAAAAAACAGACCCCAGAGTTATCCACAATACCAAGGATTTGTGATCACACTTATTCACAGAGAAATCATTGTTGAGGTAGTCTGCATACGCCTTGTGGAAGTGCTGAGGTAAAATACAAAATGCAGGCAAGGGACTGCAGGATCACAGGAGGACCTCAGGAGGCCAGAGTCTGCTCTGTTACAGAACCTGGCAAGTCGGCTGACATGAACCCCGTCTCCGGCTTATCTCAATCTCTTTCAAGTGCTGTCTCTCACAGGAGGGTATGCACATGTTTGGCTCCTCATAAATTAGTGATGTCCACATCTAATTTATATCAGAAGCCATGCCCCTTGAGTGAAACCGGTACAAAGGCCAGGTCAAATATTTCAAAGTTGAGTGGCCTGAATAAGCAATCAAAAGAATCCCACTGAAGGTAAAATCCTCAGATACATCAAAGGCACCCCCCTTCAGGAGAGTTGATCATGCTATCCAGGCAAAACACTCACCAGATCTCTATTAGAGCATTTGGGTATATTCTGCTCTATAACTGGCAAAACACACACACACAAACACACACACGACCAAAAGAAACAAATACCCGTGGGAACAGGCTTTTCCTGGGAGTAACTTGATGTAACCAAAATCCTGAGTTTGTAGACAGTGCTATGTATGAACTCCAAACAGATATTTTTTGGCCATGAAAGCCTTGCTGTGTAGTATTATCATTAGGCCTGTTTATATTTGGACTTCAAGATTTAATCAGTGCCATTTTCTCTTCAATTGTTTACCGCTTGTGGTGGGAAACCATGCGATTTTTCAACACACATGTTCTGTGAAGGAGCTCTTTGAAGCCATTGTCTTGGGCCCATGTAAGACCAAGAGGAAGTGAGGTCTAAATAGCTTTGCATATTGGACAATTAAGGTTATAGTGACGATGGCACTTGGTGGCATGTGCCAATAAAAGCATGTAAATCCCATGCCATAACTAATATCCTGTATCTGACATACCAGTGTTTCATGAGGAAAAGGGCTCTCTGTCCTAACCCCTTTCTCATAAAATACAATTCTGTACGCTACTGAGAGACTTGAAGATAGAGCCATGGGGTGGAACAGGGAGGGGGACAACAAAAACAAAACAAAAAACCAGATATAAGCATTTTTTTTTAAATAACTTATTTAATTTTTTTATTTTACTTGCATTAGTGTGAAGGTGTCAGATTCCTTGAAATTGAGGTTACAGAGAGTTGTGAGCTGCCATGTGGGTGCTGGGAATTGAACCGGGTCCTTTGGAAGAGTGCCGGTGTTCTTAACCACTGAGCTATCCAGCCCCTCAGATATAAGCATTTTAACCAAGGCCTGGGGATCATATCCAAAGAGGAGGGTAGAAAAAGCCAGATGTTTTTCTGGGGCACAATAGGGCAGCTACACTTATGACCCCACAGCGGTTGTGACAGAATGAACATGACTTGCATAAGCTCAAGCCAGACAGCACACCAAGCTAGAGGAAGGAGGCAAGCATGGAAGCCAACCTCTAACGGAGAAGATATTGGCAACTGCTAGCTAATGAGTGAGGGAGAGTCAGTTTCCTGTAAGTGTGTGATCCACAGGATAGGATGATCACACTGGGAAGGATAGCCCACATGTAACAGTATCTGGGCAGCACAAATTGGACGGGATTGCTGTATGTGTAAGAGACAGGTGAGAGAGGAGTGGAGGGGATCTTGGAGGAATTAGGAGAGGGTGTAAAAATGAATAAAACCTTAAATAACAAACAACTCCAAAGACAGGCATTTAAAAAGAATCTCTATACTACCATGACAAAGATACCTCAATATGAGTGCCAGTGAATACAACTCCCCAACACACACACACACACAATATATATATATATATATATATATATATATATATATATATATATATATATATAGCTAGCATATACAGGGTACAAATAAACTGAGTCAATGAGAAGCTTCAAAATGGTAACAGTCTAGACCTCAGTTTGCTCTGCTTCACCCTAGATCCCCTCTGGATTAACTCTCCTATGAACATACAAAGAAAAAGAGGAAGGGTTTTGTTTTGTTCTTGTTTCCATGAGCACGGCCATTTGTTCAGTGAAGCCTTGGATCATACAAACAGGTAAATTCAAATAAAGCTAGACCCCACACATTTGTTCCTAGAAGTAACACATCTGTGGCACGAGGGATGGATGAGCCAGGCGAGATGAATGAGATGGGAACCGACGATGTGTCTGTGTCACCTGGAACCCAGAAGGCCCTGTTTGCAGACAGAAACCAAGAGGAGGAAAGTATGGTGGATAGAATAATGGAGAGGGTAATGATTATATAGCTGGATGGTTTGGGTCCAGCTTTGCTGAATGCTAGCAATCCGGTGGGAGAGAAGGAAAGAGGGAGGAGGTGGAGAAACAGAGAAAATGGGTAGGAAAAATTGGAGGAGATGGGTTGGGTAAGGAGGGAGGGAAAGAAGCCTACTGAGAAAAGGGGAATGGGAAATGGATGGAAAGGGTATATTAAAACCATTCCAGAAACATGTAATTATACATGCCTGCAGTTGCGCATGCGTGCTTATACATGTGTGTGTGCATGCATATACAGGCATGCCTATACATATATGTGTCATGTGTGTATATAACTATGTGTTTATGTATGTGGTAGTTTAGATGAGATAGCTCTCATAGAACTCAGGTATCTGAACGCTTAGTCTCCAGTTGGTGGTACTGTTTGGGTAGGTTGAGGAGGTGTGGAGGGAGCACATCATGGGCACGGGCTTGGCACTTTCAAAGCCACAAGCCATTTCCAGTTCGCTCTTTCTGCTTGCATCTCAGTATGTGAGCTCCTTGCTCTTTCATCTGCCATGTTTGATGCCTGCTGCCGTGATTCCTGCCATGATGGACTCTTATCTCTCTAGAACCATGAATCCAAATAACCTGTTTTTCTATAAGTGGTGTTGCTCATGGCATTATTATTATAGCATTATAAAAGCAATTAATACTATATACATACACATGCACACATGTACACACACCAATTATATATAATATATGTATATATATGTACATATATACATATATATATAGCTACATGTATGTATATATAACTATATATATAGTTAGTGATAAAATTTCCTAAACAATGCAGTCCCAAGCAGTTTAGGTAAGGTATAGACCACTTGTCCTAACAATCACTGAATACTAAAATGATTATGATTGCAAACATTCATTCACAAAAGCACCTGCACGTGGGCTTGAAAGGAAGACAGCGCAAGCAGTAGGCTTTAGAATATTTAAGTGCTAGTCAGCACACTAGCATTTAAGATCTAAAGTAACAATTCTTTTTTGTTGTAACCAGGCACTTCAGAAAAACTTGGAAAAGTAAATACAAGGGTTTAAGTCCTACTTCCGAATAGAACTTGGATGTTTGTGTTTAATAAAGCAAACAGCCTCAAAAATGGTCCCAGTGGGGTGTTGACTGATAACGTTCCACTTCCGTCCTGAATGTGTGCACTAGGCTAACACTTAGACCTTGACAAATCTGATTTTTAGGTTAGGGAACTTGATTCGATAGAGGACACTGTCTCCAACATCCATATGGGTCTTTCTTGCCACCACAGATGTGTGAGCCCCACAGGTGAGGTCCTATCATCTTACAGTGAAGGAGTCAAGCTCCCAGGGGGAGAGTGAAGTGGCTGTGCAGGTAGTGAGGGAAGAGCCAGATCTTCAGAGTCTGACGAGAGAAATCTGATCCTGTGATCTATGTGTTGATCTCCTTCCTCCTCCTCACCCTGCACTCAATTGGCTTCTTGCTTTTCTTCTTCCTTACTTGACAAAATGCTTCCTTTTCCTACCAGATTCCCAGCATTCACACCAAGAGGGTTGCCAACACCGACGAGATTCTTTTCCTGTTCTGACAGGCCTGTCTGGAAAGGCTTCAGGACCGGGGGGGAAAGGGTTCAATGGCCATTTCCTGACCAGACCACCTCCTAGTTCAAAGTCAACAATCCAGCAGAGAACAGCTACTGTGTGACATGTTCAGCTCTCACCACTGGTCCTCCTCACCCTCTGCCAGCAGCCATTTCTACCGAACAAATGAAAAATCTGAGGCCTCAGGAAGCAAAACCAGGACACCCAGAACCCTGGAGTCAAGGATGGATAAGAGAATGCTCCAGAAGGAATGGTGCTTGGTGGACATAGGCAGGCAGGCTGCACAGAGGGAGGCTGGGATCTTTTGACTCTCATGAGAGACCCCTCAGGCTTTCCTTAGCTACTTTGGAGTCCAGCTCCCTGGCAAGAAGTTTGGTCTTTGAAAAAAAATTTTTTAATTTGGTTTGGCCTTTTGCTCAGAGCATTGTTAAAAGCAAATAATTCTCCTCACAAATCATGTCTTAGGAGAACGCAGAGGAGAAAAGCCAAGAAAATAAAAGGGTCTTTTTACCCTTGATGAATTGAATAATAGCCTAAGAAAACATCTTTGATTTGGGTCAGCCTGTATTAAAAAACATGTAAATACTACCCAGTCTAATCCGTAATTTCACATGATCCTCTCAAGTGACCATGAAGTTCCAGGGGGGTAGATGTAATTCAACAACCCCTGCTAGCTAGCAAGGCCCCGCAAAGCAGCAGAACCACAGGCTGAGAGCATTTAACTTCAGCCCTTTTATGAATGGAAATCAGCTTTCTAAAGATTATTTGGCAGGCAGTGGCCAGCAACACACAACTCAGTGACAGCTTTCTGAGTTATAAAATACTTTTGAAAAGGAGACATCAAAGCTCCCTGCCGCCTATTCAAATCCAATTGCTTCGAAAGCTCCTTGCGGGGACCCAGGTTTTCCTGCGAATGGTCACTGTAGCAGTCACTGGCTGCAAAGGCCACCACTGAAGAAAAGACACAATGCCACATCAGGGCAGCTGGCCACAGAGCCGACAAAGGAAAGAGAAAGCAAAGAAAAGCAAGCGGCAAAGTTGGATGGTGCATCAGGAATCCAGGCTGGAAGGGATTCTCGCGGCAGCTGGGGTTATGGTAACCAGTCTGCTGGAGGCCTCTGATATAGGGGGAAGCCAGGATGACGAGCCAGCACCAGACAGAAGGGTCAGCAGCAACAGCAAAGCAGCTTTTCCTCATGGTCAGCTGGTCTTTGCAGCGATTATCAAGAGTCAGCAGACCCATGTACCATAGAGCTGAGCAGATGCACAAAGTCAGGGACTGTGTGTGTGAGTGTGTCTATGTATAAGTGTTTGTGTGCGTGTGCGTGTGCATGTGTGTGTCTGTATATGTGCATGCATGTGTGCACATGTGTGTATGTGTATGTGCATGTGTGTATTTGTATGTGTATTTATATGTCTGTGTATATGTGTGTGCACGTGAGCATGTATGTGTGTTTGTATGTTTATTTGTGTATGTATATGTGTGCCTTTGCATGTGTGTGTGTGTTTTTACTTGATAGACATGTAAAGAATGCAGCCTGTTCTCCATTGAGTTCATTAAGCATAAGTATATATCTCCAACTAGAACAAACACATGGTCATGAGAAAGGGCCAGGTACCAATAAAGGGCAAATTACTTTAGGCCTAGCAATTGTGTTCTTATGCTGAAACAGGGAATCTGGTGGAATCTGTCAATCAGCGGCGCAGTTTTAAAACAGGTACATTGGTCGGGCCAGTACCCATTTCATCTTTTAGGGATTCAAAATGCACGTCACTGCATTAGAAAGACGGTACGGAATGGCCAGGGGCATAGCTCATTTCATAGAGTGCTTAGCTCACACAAAGTCCTGGGTTCAATCCCCAGCACCACAGAAAACCAGACGCAGTGGCATACTTCCAGAGGTGTACACAGGAGGATTAGAACTTCAAGGCCAACCTCAGTTAGATGGGAAGTTTGTGCACAGCCTGGACCACTGTCTCTCTCACATGTATGTGGGGTGGTTGGGCAGAGAGGGGGAATGGCTCAGGGTGTAGCTCTGATGATAGAGTACCTGCCTAGTGTGCACAAAGCCCTGAGCTCAGTCCCTAACACTACAAAAAAACAGACATGCCGGTGCACCTCTGGTACTCCAGCCCTCCAGAAATGAGGGCAGGAGGAACAAACGTTCAAGGTCATTCTCAGCTACACAGTTCATTTGAGGATAGCCTGGGTGCTTAGCTTTTTTGTTTTTTTTTTCCACACTTAGGACACTGTACAAAATTGGGGAAAGCACTGTTTTCATGGTTGTCTGGTCACTGTGAAACTCTGCAGAGATGTTCTTCCTCAAAGGAAAAAAGAATAGCCGTGTCCAAACAGGCTGGTGAGAATCACGGTTTAAGCAGAATTAAGCATCTGTCAGTGAGGAGGACTTTCTGACTCACCACCGTGCTGGTGCGCACTGCAGGGCTGAGGGTGGCACCACCTCGCCCAGCCTCTCCCTCTCCTGTAGCTATAGCTGTGGACTCTTTGTTCCTGAGCTCTGCCGAGCCACAGCTTAGTTCTGACAAAGATGGGAACTTCTAGGTCTAAAGAGCTGGTGCTGGTTCTCTTACAGGTATGTCTAATCTGCAGCCCATAGGCTATCTTGTAGTCTGGGATAGTCATGAATCCTAAACTTACTTAAAACAATAAGGCTGTTTTGTGAGTCTGTGTGTGTGTGTGTGTGTGTGTGTGTGTGTAACTAGAGTACAAGGCAAAGCACAGACTTTGTGGATGGGCAATGTCCTATTACAATCTGAGAACATTACACACTAGCCTGGAAGAGATGGCTCAGCAACAGACGACTGTTAAGAATACTTGCTACCAATGCAGAAGACCTGGGGTTGGTTCCCAGCACCCACACGGTGCCTCCCATCGACTGCCTGTAACTCTTGTTCTAGGGGATCAAACATGCTCTTCTGGCCTCTTTGGCCACAGCACGCACGCAGTACATGTTAAGTGTGTGCAGGTACAAAGTCAACACACACAGAATACAAATAAATCTTGTTTTTAAATAAAAGGTTAGGCATCTCGGTTAGAGTGTGTTGATGGTATCTGTGTCCTCCTCATTCTCATCTTCACCCACTGTGCTCAGAAAAGTGTCTGCCCTGACAGAAGCAATAAACAGCTGCTGGGTGAAGGACTCAATAAGAGCAAGTGGCTTTCCCAGACATTCCCAGACACCAGTGTTCACAGTTAACCGGTTCTCAACTACTAAGACACAGCAAAATCATTCAGAAAATTATACATTCCTGGGTCCAAATTCCAGTTTTAAGGAAAGAAATCCAAATTTTTAGCTTCTCAGACAAATCTAACAAATGGGTCATACTCCACAGAGTCACTTAAAAAAGCAAGCAAACAAACAAACCAAAAGGGTCCCTACAGGAGAATGTTTCAAAACAGTAAAAATCATTGAAGACAGGCAAAGTCTCATAGAAAACGGAATTAAAGAACAGAGATGAGATTCTAGAGTTGGTTACAGTTTGACAGCAAGATGAGGTCTCCTTCCAATAGCCTGGGCTTGGTAACAGTCATGACCTTCTTTCTCATCACTGTAGCAGGCAGAAGGAGGAGGCTTTGTAGAGGAGAAAGGACATATGTTGCAGGCAGCCTCAGACTAGGTTAATGTGTAACCCCATGATTATGTGGCAAAGGCTGTAATTCCAACACACTCACTGAGTTCCAGGTCACCACGCGGAGCGGGCAGTGGTGACCCAGAGCAGACATTCGGTATTAGAAGCCAAGTTGCATGCAAACTCAAATGGCAGGCAAGATCCATTTGCTCCCATTCTGTGGAGTTATTGAAAGTAAGGAACAGGCCACTGAACTCCTTTAGAGTGAATTCTGTCAGGTTGGTATGGTAGGGGTACATTCCAAGAAAGTATTAGAAAATACTTTAAACCCTGGGTAATTTTGAATTATTCAGGGAAATCCCCTGCTGGAAAAATCCCAGCTGTGGTGTGTATGGCTGCCTTCCTGCCTATAAGAAGATAGGTATTGCACTACTATAATTTCATGTTTTCTTCTGAGGTTGCTCTAGCAGTCTAGGTAAAAGCTAGCTTTCCTGCTGGCATTTTGCCAGATCATTTAAAGGTGACTGATTACTTCCCTAATACATTCTGCAAACACACTGGGAGGTAGCTATCTCATCTAAATGGCCCCTGAAGCCAATGATCTAGCCCTACTCTTAGGGAATCCCCAACAGAGAAGCTTTACAAAAAGGTATTTCATCTCACACTACCATCCATGTCCTAAGAGCATCCACCTTAACGGATGAAGAACTGCCTGTATCTGCTGGCACATTAACAAATCACTCCAACAAGCCTTAGGATACAGGTTCATCTGCTAACCTTTAAGGACATCTACACTGCTCTGAATCCATTGCTGTAGCTGTCAATTAACCTTAGGGAAGTTACTAGCCTCCATCCTGGCCAAAGATGCTTACCAGTACCTATAAGTAGCTAGAAGATGGAAGATATGCTTTCTCTCTTCTTTCCTCATCTATCCCTGTCCTTTCAATGTGGTACTTTTAGCGAGTCATATGATTTTCTATTATTTCAAAACCAAATAGATGATGTCAGAGCTTGATAGCTACAGTAAGAAGGATACTGAACCAGCAAGGTGTTCTGCTTAGAATCCTTGTTTCTATCCTCTGGGAATGGAGCACGCCCCACTATTTAAGTTGAAAACCTGTATCCTATATTCAGTCTATATATAGAAAAGAGATTATTAAAGAAAGCATAGAAATGGCCAAGAAGCAAAAAGTTGCACTTCACCCCATTAACCATCAGAAAGACGTAAGCAACAATGTGGCACCCAGCTAACACCTGTAAAATGACTAAGATGCAAAAGGCAGATGGTCTTGTGTGCCAGTGAACAGAGAAAGCATGCAGAACTTTCCCATGTGCTGGTGGCTGAAGTGTAGACTGGTGCAGCCATCTTGAAAAGCTGTTTCACAGAACCTGCTGAAGCATCGCCCATGCCTACCCTGGGACACAGCAATATTCCTCTCAGGTATACAGCCCACAGACTGAGACTACAACCACAAACCACAAGCACTATTAGAAGCTCATACCCGGAAGTACATATGATACTTGTTTAACAACAATTTTCAATAAGCACAGATTAACTACAAAAAGAAAAAAAAAAAAAAAAGAGTAGGGCCAACCTGTGCTGTCCACAGGGCAGCCCTCTATGTCAGTCATTTCTTTCACACATGTGAAAGCTGGAAAATTTTAACCTACTTCATTCTTCTGCCTCAGATGACAGTTTGCTCCCAGTTCAAATGTGAACCTTGTCACTAGAAAAGATAATCTGATGTCTACTCATGAGCTAACTGATCGGACTTCCTACCCCCCCCCAAAGAGCAGGATTTCTGAGTGCTGAACATGAAGAGTCTACGATTTATAGGAACGAGAAGAGCCAGAGACTAAAAGATCACTTCACACATAAATCATTTCCTCTCTATAGGCCTGGGATGAAATCTCTCCAGTTACCGCTGTTCTTATTACATTTGACATTTTTTTATTTGTTTTGTATACATGGTGTCTACGTATGGGTTTGTGTGTGCCGTAGCATGTGTGCGGAGGTCAGAGGAGTTGGTCCTGTCCTTCCATCATGTATGTCCTAGGGACTGAGCTCAGGTCATGAGGCTTGGCAGTGAGTACCTTTACCTACTGAACCAACTTGTCAGTCACAGCCCCAGTTTTAGAGATGAGGAAACTGAGGTACAAGGAGACTCTACTGGTTGGTGCTGGTTTGATAATGAGTCCCTGAGTTCACAGCTGTTAGTTGTGAGCATTTGCAATGAAGTGGTCTAAGGTTCTGTGGGGGAGGGAAGAACCCTTGGGGACTTTTGGAAATTGGAATAGGCAGAGAGAGGGAAACAGGAGAATGCCAAAACCCAGCAGAAGACTCACCACAATAAAACAAAGAACAAAAAATAAACAAATTGTGTTCATGTATGTACGTGCACGTGTGTGCAACCATGTCATAATACACAGGGAATCGTTGAAACAGTCATCATTCAAATGAATCAAGATTAGTTGGATATTGCTAACTCATTTTATTTTGTAATTTAAATACACTAAAGAATATGGTGACTGTGGTTAGGGTTTTGGCTGGATTTCAGAACAACACTGTGGGGAAAAAGAAAGTTGTAGCTAAAATAAACTTAACCCTTGAAGAATATGGTAGCCCTCATTCACCCCAGGCCACCCTAAAAGCCACACCTCTTGCTTAGGCAAGCTGTGTCTCACACGTACTTTAACAACTAACTCCCAGTTGGGCATCCTCTCATTTTCCTTCTTTCGGCCATGCCACAGCATGGCCACCGTATGTGCCCAAAACCAACTCTGCTGTCAGTCTGAGACATTTTTTTTTCGTTGCAACATGAAATGAAAGCGTAGGATGTCATTTACTGCCTTGTACATTTGATTGGACTCTGAATATCATTTACATGGATATTCTTGGCCTGGTGTTTGACACAGAAAGATTATACGGGAAGGAAATCAAGCTTGTCCCAAGTGCTCTTAAAAGCCCTGCCTCCCTGGGTGCCACCCTTAATCCTGCCCGTTCACACACACCACCCCACAGTCTAGGAGGATGCATTCTGCAAGTGGTATATCAGCAGCAGATTTTTAAAAGAACAAGACCCCCCCCCCCCGCCATCCCATCAAATTGAATGCAATTTTAGACTAAAACACAGATTTCCCCTTTCAAAGCAATGGAGACGCATGTAGCCTGTTAAATTTATAGAATGCCTGGTCTCCCAAGACTTTGCAAAGGGAATGGCATCCATCAAGTTAATTTCCTTAGGGATCGTCTCAAACATGGAGAATGAAAGGGCCCAGGCCATTAAACATCAAAAGAATGCTCTAAATGCTCATTAAAGTTCTATTATATTTTCTTTTTTATTTTTCAGAGACCAGATTAGATTAATTCAATTGAGAATATTATGCGTATCAGAGCTGACAGTGTGAATGTGTGGACTTGGCTGGAGGGAGCTTAATGCTTCAGACATCTGTTCATTCAAGTTATACAAAACACGAAAGAGCGAGCTCCATTAGACTGGGGCTGACTTACCAAGCCGGCACACGTAGACACAGCCACGGAGGACGAGCTGTCATTTCTGATAATTCCCTGATACAAACACTGCTGCACCTCGGGCTCCCGAGTCTCTGAAGCGCCGTCCTTTCCAAGTACCTGGACTATAAAGTGACTGCTCAAAATCGCCGAGGGCTTAAGCTCTAAGTGTAGATCCTGTCCAAATGCTGAAAAGCGGTAGTGCAGGGAGCCGCTGGCACCGTGTGCCGATCTCCTTTTCCTGTTGTGCAGAATGTCGTGTGAGATATATGACCCGTCTGAGTCCACTTCTACGGGTGTGACAAAGGCGTAATCTGTAATGGAAACATTTAGCTCTCAGCACCCAGAGCCCAAGGTGCCAAAGGTCACTTTCCAGCAGGCTGCCCCCAAGCTCACGAAGACCTTGTTCCATGTACCTAACAGAGAAGAGAACTCAGAGGGGCTCCTGTGCGTTGTATTCTGTGCAATCAGGCTCTGCCACCTTAAACTCCTCCAGAGAGGCTACAGCTGGGGATGTGGCTGGGTGGAGCAGCCCTTTGCCTAGCAAAGCCTACAAGGACTAAAACCCTAAGTGTAATTCTGATAAGTTTCAAAGATGTTTGGGTGAGAGGTCAATACTCAGTCTGAAAAGAAATACAGGGACTCTTCGTCTATTCACCATGGAGCATCTGGGCATAACTGTTCATCACCATCATTGTTATTGACCAAATTAATCAATATAAAGGGGGAATTTCTCTTCTGGGAGATTGACAGCCTTGGTTAGGTTGAACTAAGAGCAGAAACTTTTCTGGCAGAGTTCAAACTGCAAATAACCAGGGAAAATGTGCAGCTTCAGCTCATTAACAAGGGGCAGCCAGCCCCCTCTCAAAATGCCTCTGTGCACGAGGACAGGATTCAAAGAGCTTTCACTGGGGACTCTCCCGCTTAATCCAAGGCCTGAAATACAACCTCGGCAGAAAACGTGCCTCGGAACCATCAGGAGCATCCTAGATAGAGGCTGATGTTTTGAGCTGCTCAGACTTGTTGGAGGGGGTGTGGCGGACAGGGACACCTGGAAAGGCATGTTTAAAAATGCCTTCCCTCTGGCTCCCCCGAACAGCACTAATTGCTGTGTGATCTGGGGGTGGGGAGAGGTGGGGGGGGGGGTAGGCAGCTAGGAAACAATTTGCTGTGGGAGAGAGCAAAGTCAGTACAGTGCTTTCTTTCACAAGGCATTGGAACTGAAAAGCACCATCTCAGAAGATGATGTGGAGTCTGTCCTGTGTGCAAAAAAAAAAAAAAAAAAGTTCTGGGTTTCCACTTTCTAGGCGCAGAATGGGAAACTAATTTGGAAACACAACTAAGAGGCATGTTTGAGTCACTTGGGTCCTTGGCTCGAAGAAGAAAAAAGGGGGAAAAATTCCCTTCCCTAACAGTCAACAACAATGAAATAAAAACAGAAGCCACTAAGGAATCAGGAAGTCTTACAGTGCGTGGGGATCAGTATATGATATTCGAGCTACATCCTAATTAGTCTCATATTAGCAAAGAAATCAAACATGACAATAAGGTGCCCTGTTTCTCTCTGGACCGTTTGTGACTTTTAAGGCGTGGCTAACTCTTTTATGGCTCTCCACTTTTCTCCCTCTCTCCTTTAAACTAGGAACACCCTATCATTGACATATTTTCAGAAAATAAAAGAAAAAATGTGTTTCCCTTCTCTTTCCCTTAAAACTGAGCAGGACGTGTTTTAGTTCTCAAAAATTCCTGATATGTTGCTCTGCAGGTATGTAGCTTTTGATTAAAGCCAGCCTTTCTCTCTTCTTTCTTTCTTTCTTTCCTTCTTTCTTTTCTCTCTCTCTCTCTTCTTTCTCCCTTCCTTTTCATTAAAGAGAAAAGCCATTTTCTCTATTTACCAGAGTAAATGACAGCAAATGTTGTAAATGACTACATAACAGCCATTTCCGACATATGTTCCAGACAGAATTTCTGCAGTGTGTGTTTCACCTCCTTGTGCACAGCCGTCTGAAACTCCACCTGTTCTCACTTGGAACAGCGTGTGGGAGGGTTAGCCAGTCATCCCCATCCCTCACCCACCCAAGACACCTGCTACAAATTCGTTTCCGGAGAGGAACATATATTCAGTCCTGTCTGGGAGAGGGGCCAATGAGAGGCCCCCTGTAAAGAATGATGTGCTGTGCTGGATACTGATGGTCCTTACAGGAGCTGGGAAATGTACCTCAGTGGGTGGAGCTCTTGCCTAACATGCATGAGGCCCTGGGTTCAAGCCTCATTGCTATACAACCAGGTGTACTGAGCATGCCAGTGAAACAGCATCAGGGATGCAGGGGGTAGGAAGATGCTAAGGTCATCTTCTCTGTAGCTAAATTACATGAGATTCTGTCTCAAAAAAAAACAAAGAAAGAAGTCCTTACAGGCCATGCCTGTGACAGAAGTTTCAGAAACTCTAGGCTCTGACTGGACGAATACATTTCTGGGTCTCCTGTCTTCTCAAGCCTTTGCCCATAATTCTAGCAGATTCTGGTCAAGAGGTCTCAATTCTACAAAGATGGAAAAGTTTAGAATCCCAAGAAATCTGTGTTGGCCAGCAAGGTCTTATTAAAGAGCCCTGGTCAAACATCAGCTGTTCTTCTGCAGCTAGTAGTAAGCAGTGAAAACAAGAGTTTCCCTCTCTGGGAATACTATGGCGTTAGTAAATGAGGAAAATGAAGCGTACTCCGGACCTTTGGGAAAAAAATAAAATAAAATAAAAGGACTTAAAGTACCCTGTGCTAGCTCTTTCCAGAGAAAGGTATCTTTGGGCATCCGTGGCAGGATGTTAGTCAGTAAAGAGAGAAGAAAGGGATGGTGGGAAAGCAGGGGAAACGGGGGCTCACCCACTCAAAACCTAAACTAGAATTAGTTTCTGCGGCTTTTCCAGAGGAGGAAGGAGAGGAAGGAACCTTTTATCCATTCCCTACTCTGTACCCACTTCCTTTCTAATTTTTTTTTTCTTACTTAAGTTCGGATTCTTAACAAGCCATCTGTGAAAGAGGGAAATTATTTTCTCATCTATGTGACTCGCAGCTCGAGGCACTGATTTTCTGATAAGCTCACAGACCTTGCCATTCTTCCCCTTCCCCAGGGAGCCTTTTCCTCAAGAGAGCACACACCTGCCAGGGTTAGGAGGTGCGCCTTTTTCTAACACTTCTCTTTTAAACACAAAGGGGAAAGCCATTGCGGGATGGTGGCGCACACACAAGAGAGGGCATATACGAACCATCATTTAATCCGCTGCCACCGCTGCTGCCGCTGTCACTGGCTAAGGCGACGGCCACCGAAGCACAGCAGAGGCAGCACAGCTGGAGCGCCTGCAAGAGAGAAAAAGGTGACACCGGCTTGTGAGCAGCGCCGCGGGGCGGGCGCCTCCCTGGTCCCGGCTGTGCGGCGCGCCCCTCGGCGGTGGCACCTGCCTTGGCCAGACGCCCCAGTCCGGCGGGGACCCACGGCGGCCCGGGACCCGCAGCCCGGAGGGCACACGCGAACAGAAGGGCGCACTCCATGGTCAGGTGCGAACGAGGTGGCTGCAGGAGGCGCACATTGTCCCCAAGGGCAACAGAGCCCCAGGTGTGGCGCCAGGTGCGAGTCGCCGCAGCTCCGCTCACATGGCAGCGCGGGAGCGCGGGAGCCCGCGAGCCTCCTCCCCGCTCCGGCCGAGCGGGCCTCTGTGGCGCTTAGGGGGTGCGGGGGGCTCCGAGAGTCAGGTCTGCAGCGGCCGTGGCTGGGAAGCTCTGTCGGTGATGCCCGCGGGTCTGCGCGTGTGTCGGTATCGGAGTGATTGTCTGCGGCTGGCTGGCGCACAGCAGCTCCTGCTGGCTTCCCCAGCACGCCGGAGCCGAGCGCCCGCCTCTCCTCCGCGCCGTGATTGGCGACCCGAGGTTTCCCCGAGCTCCTGTGCAGCAAAGGGCGTGGGATTCCTGGGCCTGGGCTCCAAGGGAGGGGACGGAGGGGGCGGGGAGGCCGGGTGGGAGTCAGGGGGTGGAGGAGAGAGACGGACGCAAGGCCAGGAGAGGGAGGGCAGCCCGCAGGGCTCAGGGTCCGCCTTGGGATCCTAGCTTAAGCAGCTGGAGGCTCAGGTAAGAGGCGTGTCTTCTGGACAAATCTTCTAATGACAGGGTGAAGAAAGCCAGGGTTCGCTGGCAACTTTCTGCAGTTTTATCTCTTTTGCCTGCCGCATCCTCGGCCCTGCCTAGACCAGGTGGGAATCCTGAACCTTTGATAAAGAGATGAGCAACCCGAAGCTTGGATGCGCTCAAGATCACACAGCTGTCCAGAATCCCTCAGTAACTAGCACATTTAGGGCAGCTTAAAGAACTTAATAGCCAGTAGTGAATAACTAGTTCCTAGTATGTGAACCCTCCCTCGCCACCCCTGCTCTGAGGTGCTCTTCTCCAAGATCTCTCTTAAACAGGTTGAATTTTGTCTCCAGACCCCTCCGTGGACATGCGGTGCCTCCTATTCTGTATGGCCATCCTTTTAGTGAATGTATTTATTTGATTATTTTGATCTCTACAGTCTGTAGTGAGAACATACTTTTTCACAGGCCAGAGGAAAAGTATGTTGGGTAATTCAGCTTCAGTAAAATAGTAATAGAAGCATGTCAACTATCATGAAAGAGCTCACAGAGGCGTTTGTTCGTTCGTTTGTTTGAGACAGGGTTTCTGTAGCCTTGGCTGTCCTGGACTCACTTTTTAGACCAGGCTGGCCTCTAACTCAGAGATCTGCCTGCCTTTTCCTCCCAGGTGCTGGGATGACAGGCATGTGCCACCATGCCCGGATCCACAAACAGGTTCTTAAGCCAGAAAGAATCAAGTTGTGAGAGAGCAGGGAGGGAGGGACAAAGGGAGGAAGGGGACTTGTCAGACATGAGACAAGTCTTAGAGATGCCACAGGGGGAAAAAAAGCCCAAAGGAGTAGGTGCATTTTACAAGAAAGAGGGAACTGGGATCCACCTGCTAAGAGAGAGGGCACAGCACACACTAAGAACTTGAAGCAGGAAAGATTTTCTTGTTTTGGTTTTGTTTTGCCATGCCGGAAGCATTAAACAAGCCAAAGACAAACCCATCATGTGGCTAGATGAGAAGGGCACTGTAGCCTTGGCAGGAGGTGTTCAAGGCAGGCAGGTATTCAGGATGCAGAAAAGCTTTAGATTTCTGTGGATGTGTGTTTTCTATAGGTAGTGGGCAATATCAGCTCCAAAAGTTAACCAGTGGGAAACCTATTGAGTATAGAGCTAGACCATAAGTACTGAGGCACACCTGAGAGAAAAATGATAGCTTACTATTGCCCCCATCAGAGTGTGCAAGGGAAGGAGACAGCCCTGCTCAGTTCCCTGAGTATCATTTAAATGAGGTCCATGTGAATCTTAGGAAAACTGATAGGTCAATATACATAGGCTAGTTCATTGACTGCAACCATAAACGGTAACCGTGGACTGCAGGGCAGAATGCGGCACATGTCTGCTGGAAGAGGGCTGGCTTCAAAGTGAGAAAACTTGGGACTGCAATCACCGGGGTTTCCGAGGGCCCCTGTCTTCAAATATGTTAAACAGGAATCATCATGATGTCTAAAGGTTATCCTAAGGACTAAGTATATTTTTCTATACATTTCATAAGTAGGCTTTAAAAGTAAGAACAGACTATATTCATTACTTGCTATATGCTATGTGAAATTTACGTATGCAGCAAAATTGGTTGTGATGCTAAGCCAGGCTCCATTGGGTACAGAACCCTGAGAGGAGCATCCAGGAGATTGTGATGGCTGATTTAACAAATTAGGTGACTTCACGGAAGGACTGGATATTAAGCAAATCCGACATCAAGGACATGCAGAAAAAAAACAAAAATCGCCCCCAATGTGTCATTAACTAACAGACTGAGTGAGAAAGGAGACTGGGTTCAACAGCCCTGCAAGTCATAGCACAAGGTAAACTTGAAAGGAAACTGGAAGGAGAAATAGCCTGTCAGCAATCCGTTGATAATTGTGCCCCTGGCTAATGTTCTCCACATAGACTGAGATGAGTTTGCAAGAAATTATCCACATCCCTTCAGGCCTCCTCTCTTTGTGACTAGGTTCAAGGTTGGAATCCAAGGAAGCATCTCTAAATTACATAGTCCGCTACTGAGATCTGGACATGGATAACTCTTTGTGATGCGGGCTCCCCGTGCATTATAGAAAGAGTGTTTAGCAACCTCACTCTGGCCTCTACCCATAATGTGCCAGTAGCACTCTAGATCAGCTACTTTTCTCAGTACTGTGACAAATTGCCAAGTACCTGACATGGACATAAGGGAAGGAAGGCTTATTTTGGCTCACAGTTAAAAGGGATCCAGGTCATCCTGTCAGGAAAGATAGGCATCTGGTTACATTGTGCTCACAGTCAGGGAGCAGAGAGATGAATGCAGGTGTGCTAAACTCGCTATCTCCTTTTTAATCCATCCAAGTGTCAGCCCACCCACTGGTACCAACCACATTTAGAGTGAGTTTTTCACCTGTTATTAGCCCAGTCTTCTAGATAGCCAACTGCCACATAGACCCGCCCTGAGGTTTATCTCTTCTGTGATTCGGCATCCTGTCAAACTGTCAGCCAGTATTAACTGCCACATACACACAGTTAGGACAGACTGGACGATGTTCCCAGGGTTGGGGTTGAGGGATGGGTTGCCCAGGTGAGAACATGAATGAAAAGTGTAGCTCCCAATCTTCATCTTTTCTCCATCAGCGCGGAGTCCCTGAGTGCCCACCCATTGAGATCCTCAGCCTCCTCACGGACATAGGTGGTTCCTCCCCCTCAGTGTCTTTCCAGTTCTTATAAGGGGTTCAGTTTCTGAGACCCATTTCTTATATCACTATAAACATAGCGATCAAAATTCCAAGTGTATTCATTTACAGGTAAAAGTGTCCAATCTCTTGTGCAGGGCTGCTACACAAACATTAGCAAAGCCACAACTCCTGGAATCACTTTAAATAGTAAATGGTCTAAGAACTGGGCCTGCAATATGTTTGCACCATCTCTAGATGGTGACAGAGAGTCATCAGCAAGATCACTTGAAGATGGGGGTTTTGTAGCACTTCTAAGTCATTTGGAAATATTTAAATTTTTTTTAGCTTATTTTAAAACTATAATCTAAAACACTGTAGTAACCATTAAAGTCCATAACAAGCCAGTAGGTTTTTTTCTTTTCAATCATATCCCAGAGCATGGCATGCAGATGGTATTAAAATGTGGAGGAAGAAAGGAAGGAAGAGCTAGAGGCAAGGAAATGGAAAACAGGAACCTTTGACATAGAGAAAAAATATATTTAAAACTTTTGCCCATTACCCTTGCTTTAAAATCAATGGTAGAGTCTAAGTGTTGGTTTTATTTCTAGTGACATAAATTTAACCTTCTTATTCTGCAAAGCAATGTATCATCAGTAATATAACTCTTCCTGTCTAGGTCAAGAACTATGAGGTAAAGCCTGTTCTCCGCTTATATTTCCCATTGTCCCTGGTCCATAAAGATGCACATATCCCTCCCACAGAGTAAAGCATTTCCCAGCATTCACCACGGTTAGCTTTCTGAGCTAGCCATCTCTCGATTTTCTCCCCTCCTAAAGACACAGCCTTTGAGAGGCTGAGGGGAACTGTTCCTCAGCCTCTCAAAGGCTATACCTAATAGGTTTTATTGAACAGGTGTGTATCTCAGTTTCCTGACTTTTCTATCTTGAGAAAATTTCCACCATCACCAGTGATGGAAAGGATAAAGGAGAAGCAAAAACAAGACTTATTTCAGCTCAGCAACAAAAGGAAGAAGAAAACCCCAAAACAGGAGGCTATACAGATGTTTTAGTAAAGCATCTGAGCGAGGGCCTGATTTCAGATCCCCAGAGACCCTGAAGAAAGCTGGGTAAATATACTACTTGTAATTGTGCAAAGATTACAAGTAGTATGGCTTGTACAAGAAAGATGGCTCAAAGTAGTCTAGACGTCTAGCCTGAGAGATGTGATACAGTTGCAGGCGATTGAGAGACCCTGTCCCAAACAAAGGTGTTAAGAGTGAAAAATGCTGAAGGGTATCTGACATTGTCCTCTGCCTCCTACTTGTGTGTTGTATACACAGGCACCCAGACCCATGAGCATTCCACCACTCGTGAGTATATACATAACAATTCTTCTCTTCCCTCATATGATGATCCCACCCTGATACCTGAGCAGTGGGATTACTCCCTGTTCGGCATCTCACACATGAGGTGTAGGTGGCCATGTCATCCTCAGAATCAGTGGGGAGGGAAGAGAGTTCCCGACTCTGCCTCCTTCATAATCAAATCATTCAGAAAGATAAAGAACACAAAATACAGGGTGAAATGCAAACCAAGGACAGTAGCTTTCTACAACAAACTAGTAGCAGTGTAGGAGACAGAACCTTGGAGGTTAACAACCAATTTTCTAACTAGAGGTCATTCAAAACAACTTAGGGAGTCAGACCTTGGCAGGTAGGCCTGTAATCCCAGCTGAAGGCTGACTTGGGGTATTGCAAGATCAAGGCCAGACTGGGCAATTTAGTGAGACTTGATCTCAAAATAAACAGTGAAAAGAAAGCAGAGGATACCACCTGCCTTCCATGGGTGATGCCACGAAGTCCATCTCTTCTGCTATGCCCCACTCTCCAATCAACTCGTGTTTTAGGAATTCCCAGTGGATATTTCTCACCTTCATTTTGGTGTTACATTTTATTTTCTGATTATATAGACATTGAACCAGAGCTCCCTGGTGACCTATATAGTAGGGTCTCCTCTCTCTATTTTCTGCTCTGGACCTTACTCTGCGTGTGGTACGCTTGCTTCCCTAGTTCTATTTTTAGCCCTTTCCCAAGCTCTACTATTAAAAATTCCTTGCTTGCCAGAGGCTGAAGGGGTAGTATTAAAATGAGGCTACTTATTTCCACAAACAAATTCAAGGCTAGGTTCCAAGCTCATGGAAGAGTGGGAAAGGTACTTTTCAAAAGCTCTGGAAAATATCAAGCCGCCTAAGAAGGACAAATAACTTTTGTGTAAAGGCACCATTCTCTCCTTCTTTACCCATCACGCACTAGGGGGAGTTTAGACACCAGCTCCCTCTGAGCCTCGGGCCTGGAGCAGTGGGGGCTAGTAACCACCATTAATCAGAATCACCTGGAACAATGTTGTAACTATACATTCTTGGCATCACTTTGACTCGTCCAATTAAGTGTGTCTGGGTTTCCGATGTAACTAAATATATTACAAAACAGTAATTGGGACCCACTGTACTCCTGTGTGGATGCCAGCACCACTTCCTTCCGAAGAGGATAGAAAGCTTCCGGATTCGCCCCTTCACACTTACACATGTAGAGGAATCCCAGCACTGAGGAGTACAGGGACGTGGGCTGGAGGCCCTGCCGCAGCATGAAGCGGTGAGCGGCCAGGACTGATGTTTATGGTTTGTGTGATTTGATTTGGCTACTGAAGAGAGGGATTTGTTTGCTCTGCAATTTGTCACTTCCTTTCTTCTGGTTTAATCTATGTCGGAGGCATGTCTAAATCTATATGACATGAAAATAGCATGTTGGGTAGAGAGGTAAACATCACGTTTTGTCCCATATGTAGAATCTAAGTTTACACACACACACACACATACAACTACCCATGAAGAGAAATGCTTAAGTGAGACTTTCAGAGGATGGGGCAGGGGGGAATAGTAGAGGCCAAATGGGTGAGTGAACATGTATAAAAATATCATAATTAAACCTGTTGTTTTTATTATAATTAAAGTAATTAATTATCTATATATAGCAACACTTTCATGTTGAACAAGCTGTTGGCCCAGGAGGTAGACTCAAGGAAGACCAACTATGCTCTTTCTCTGGTATTGATCTACCCGATTTTATACTTCTTCACTTACTGTGTGGTGGTTATGGGGCTGCTGGACATGCGTTTGGAGATCGGAAGATAGCACGCAGAAATCTGCTCTCTCTAGCCACTATGTGGATCCTGGAGATTGAACTCAGGTCATCAGATTTGGCAACAATCCCCTTCACCCTGTGAACCCTCTGATGGCCAACCGGCATAATTTTATGTGTGCCTACTACTTCAGGGCTCACTGGAAAGATTAAGCAAGAACAGGCAGGCACAATCTTTCACTTTCACCTAACCATAGGGACATTTCCTTCCAATAAAAGTGCAATAAAACCTATCTATTTTAATGAATAAATATAGAGAATAGAAAGTGTTCAAATACAACCATTAAAAATTCCAGACAGGGCTGGATGTTGTAGCACACCCCTATAATCCCAGCACTCGGGGAGGCAGAGGCAAGCAGATCACTGTGAGTTTGAGGACAGCCTGGTCTACAAAACAAGTCCAGGACAGAAAAATCATTTCTCAAAAAAACCCAAACAAAATTCTGGACAGTTGGAGACAGTCAGATAAAGCAGGGAGAGTGGGCCACCCTCTGGCGCAGTTCATCTTTAAAGAAGAAAAGCATTTGAATGTGCTTGACAGTGGGCTCTGTGGTTGACAATACTTGCTCCTTTTTCAGAGGACTCTAGTTCCATTTTCAGAAACTGCGGCAAGCAGTTTGCAGCAACCTGTGATTCCAGTTCCAGATTCTAAGGGATCTGATGCCTGAAGCAGAAGTTTTTGGTTTCTTTGAAGACTCAGTTGAGTCGTGATATTTTTCTGGAGGTTGGCTTGTGAGAGGGCAGGTGATGTTTTGCTGTGAGCTCTCTCCTGTGAGAGGTGTGACTTTGGCCAGCAGAGAATATCCGTGTATTGACTCTGAGGGGAGGAGAGATATATAGAAGCTTTTTGGAGAAACATCACTGCACTGATATTCGTTCTTCGACACTTGACTTTGCAGAGAGAAACGGTTCCAGAGAACTTCTGGAGGCAATCCAACTGGGTCTTGTGGCTTTTGCTGACTTGGCCCAATCTTCTGAATCATGCTGATCATGTTGCTGCTTGGTGTTGGTCTTTGGACTAGACTGCTGGTATCCGAACAACAAAGAGAGGACTCTTTCCAAAGAACTACTTCTAAAATGATCTACAACCCCCATTACCTAATAACCTTCTTTCTCCCCTACCTCTGGTCAGTGGAGGGAAGGGAGGTAGAAGCATTTAGAAACCCTAAATAAAGTAGGCTAGGTGAAAAGTCTAAGCCTACAGGTGTGCTATTTCTGTGCAAGAGCATACATACACCACATATAAAAATGAAATAATTAAAAAGTAGAGGTGTAGCGTTTGAAACTAAAACCTGCTAACTCCCTTTCAAGGGCTTTCTTCTTCAGCTGCCCAGTCCATTGCCCTCCTTTTATTCTCTTGTCACATTTATTTTGTATTTAATCAATTCTTTGCTTTTATGTCTTTTAAACATTGATGCCCATAGATTTGTGTCTTTCTTCTCATTCTTCATACAATAGTCTCCATATGGAGTACAAGTCTAATGCCTGAGACACACTGCTGCCATCTTCAGGAGTTCCCTGGGCCTGATCTCCAAAGATCATACAGCTGGACTTGTTGACAGTTGACATTCTGTCATGGCAGCTCTCATGGGTATCCAGTTACCCTCCCAAACCGATATGTGCAAATCTGGCATAACTGCACATGGTCTCTGGCTCTTGAGGAGGGTCTAGATGATATAGTTGAGGAAGGGCCAGGGAGGATGTTCCATCTCCATCACCCCGGGAAAGCCATCATCCATGCTGAGTGCAGACATTCCAGGGTGTCTACTCTTAGGTCACCCCTGCCTCTGCCTGTGATCACTCACCCACTGTTCTGTAAGCCCAATAATATCCTTGATTCCCCAGAGCAAACTTTGATGGAATGGGGCTCAGACTGTCGATGGGACCTTAGTGAGGTGGGAGGGGGGATTTTATGTCTCTCCCAGAGATGGAATTTTGGCAGCACCATGAGCTGGTAACTCCGAGACTTGTTGTCCTAGCTCAAGTTTCTCCTATGCTCTAGACACATATTTCCAAACATTTAAAGAACATTATTAATATTAATATTATTATTAATGTATCTGAAGTGCATGAAACTTCACAGGCACTGAGTGCACACCATCAGGCAAACTCCATCCATGTCCTAACTTCTAAGGATCCCAGACTCCCGATGAAGGAGGTATATAAAAGAAAGGGAGAGAGAGAGGAAGTCAATCAATCCCCAAATCTGTGTTCCAAGTAATTCAGGTTTCCTCTCTGCATCCAATCATAGCTGTCTTATTCCTGGCCATTTATGCTGTAGGATTTAACTTCGGAGGTGGCTCATGTAGGTTCAACGCCCTGATTGCTCCGACTGGACTAGGCTGGATGAAACACATTTCCAAGAGCACCCACAGTTGCCAGTTCCTCCTTGGTCTCTGTCAGGCCACCAATGTAATGGGTGAGAAGCCTCCCACCCAACTCTGCTGCCAGCTGTTTGGAGCAGGTATCTTTGCTCCGAGTACCAAGAACAGGATGAATATGGACATGCCTTGATAATTCACTGCAAACCAGAAAGGAAACCATCCAGCCACTGAGTCCAGCACAGAGCCAATCAACCCACTGTTACAGTTAGCAGCTGCAGTCACAACTTAGACACAACCTGGAGTCACCTGGGAAGAGGGAGCCTCCACTGAGGAATTGCTTCCATCAGATTGGCCTGTGGCCACATCTGTGAGGCATTTTCTTAACTGCTAATTGATGAAAGAGGGCCCAACCCACTGTAGGGAGGCAGCAGGCAGGCCTGGGCTGTAGAAGAGAGGGAGCAGGCAAGTCTGGGATGACAAGTCAGTAATCAGCATTCTTCCATAACCTCTGCTTCACTTCCTGCCTCCAGTGCCTGCTTGAGTTCCTGCCTTAGTCCCCCATGATGGTCTGTAAGATGAAAAAAACCCTTTCCTCCCCAAATTGCTTTTGCCCACAGCAACAGAACGCACACTAGACCATTGCTTCTTTGGAAAGAGCACGTCCATAGCTCCATAGGTTACATGCCTGCCTGTGAGCCAGGCTCAACTGTTTCATTTGTCTTAACTCTCTCATTCATTCCCCAAATTTCCTCATATTTCTTCCATCCCTTGCTCGCTCTCTGTAACATGCTGGTTTTTACTTCCTTCCCTTCCGAGGTGAACTGTGTGTTATCATGAATACCTGGAGACTCACTCTGACTTTCTTTAGCTACTCCCACGGCAGGTGCTCACATTTTAGGTGCTCACATGTAGGCACTCGGGCCAAGTGCCTCTCCCAGAGGTCTGAGTTAATGGGATTATTTTTAAAGGCCCCTGGTTTCAGGTGAACCTGAAGAGTAGCCATGCCTCTGTCACTAGCAGCTTTAGCATCCCTTTGATACAAGGACACACACTGTCCCTGGCCCAGCCCATCCTGCTGCTGCCCCATTTTCACTAGCTATAGATTCCTAGTGAACGCATGGACATTTCAGGTTGGATAGAGTCATTCTGTTCTCAACCTTCCTAATACTGAGATCTCTTAATACAGTCCCTAGCATTATGGTGACCACACCATAAAATTATTTCTATTGCTACTTTATAATAGTAATTTTGCTACTGTCGGGAATTGTAATGTAAATATCTGATATATGCAACCTCTATGAAAGGATAGTTTGACCCCAAAAGGGGTTTGCGACCCACAGGTTGAGAACCATTGTTCTAGACTCAACCAGATGTCTAGATGGGACCTTGACAGGAGTTGGGGTATAGACGGCAAGTCTCTTGTCCTCAATAAGTGTTCATGTCTGTATCTACGAGACATTGAAAATGATAAATAGTACTGTCTCACATGTACGAGAGTAAAAGAAATCAGCTGTGTGGTGTTTAAATTTGATTGACAACCTAAACTCTGATTAATATAACCATAGCCATCAAGTGAGGTTAGGCACTTGCTAAGTGGTAGTCTTATTAACATCTTCTCTCTCTCCTCTATCATTCCTTGTCCCACCATGGTACCAGTGTGGCACAGGGAGCTTTTATTTCTAGAATGCTGTGCTTGTGCCCTGAAAAGTACAGCCAAAAGGATGAGGATGAGGCTTCTAGACACCAGATTTCTATCTACATTAGACGTTTCCATTCTTAAGCATGCAGAAGTTGAAAGTTCCATTTACTGGACTGTTTTACCCAGTTTCCCCAATGACCTGGTCTCTTTGATACACTGTCCACCCAGCCACCCAGGCCCCATCTTAGAACATGTTGTGTGGGGACTGTACTCCATTAGGCAGGCCTTTTCTTTCTCCACATTATGTGGCTACCGAGTCCCCTGTGCTAAAGCCTGGCTATTCCATGGGGCCGAATGGCCATTTTCAAGAACTGGATATTTAGAACCAATGATCAGAACTCAGTGCAGGTCACATGAAGAATTGATTTAAGCAGTCCAGTCCAAGGTTCCAGAGGAATGAGATGTGGATAAGCATGTATTTCTTATTTTTAAAGCAGTCTGGGATCTATTTGGAGATGTAGAGACAGCAGTCAAATACTTATCCTTGCTCTACCCCCTACCAAACCCATCTCCCTCTGCAACTGGTTTTTGGAGATTATCAAGGCAAGGTCTAGGAAGCTAACCCTGAACTGTGACACAAAAGCCTGGGAGATTTTATGTATATGACACTAGGAGCTTCCATCTCTCTGGACAAAGCAAGAGAAGCATTTCCTCAGTGGGTGGCCCTGATTAAACCCCATGCCTAGTGAGTTTCTGCCTAGGCTGGCTGGAAGTCAGCCAGGGCTGATTAGAGAGCAGGTACGTCAAATGGCCCAGCCTCACCATAATGAAAAAGTCCTGGAAACCTACTAAATGACACAGAGGAAAATCATTACAACTGGACTGCCTACCCCCATTTAAAAATTACACACACTTCTTCAGAACTGCCTAAATATCTGTCTGCTCAGTGGCTTAACTGCATGGTAAATGACAGATCTCTTACAAGCTTACAACCTGGAGCACAGTGCCTTAATTATGAAACAGTTACTTGGTTTGAAAGCAAATGAAGAAGACAAAAATTACACACACACACACACACAAACACACACACACACCACACACATCCTCACAGTCAAGTCAAATAAATGGCCACATATACAATGAGACAGGCAGGTTGATGGAGAGGGACTGTGGTATTTATCTAACATAAATATATTGTTTTGTTTGTATGATGATGGAGCTAAATAATCTCTCTATGCAACCTCTGAAAATATAGAAAAATCTATAGGGTACTAGAACTGTTTGGTGCAATGCTGAGTTCTTCTGTCAACTGGACTCAGTGTAGAGTCACCTTTGTGAGGGTTTACCTAGATTACATTGGCCTGCGGAGGAAACCTTACGTAAACTCTCAAATCCTATCCCT
Organism: Meriones unguiculatus; assembly: GCF_030254825.1. Lineage (NCBI taxonomy): Eukaryota > Metazoa > Chordata > Mammalia > Rodentia > Muridae > Meriones > Meriones unguiculatus. The sequence goes on along the minus strand of NC_083358.1, from coordinate 14,211,673 downwards.
GGTGATGTGCTTCAACAAAGCTGTATCATCTCCCCCATACTATCACCAGCTGTGGACCAAGCGTTGAAATATCTGCACTTATGGTGTGGTTGGGGGTAGTCGGGAGGGAGGGCGTTTCCCATTCAAACCACTGCACACTGCAACCTGGGATCCCGAGCCGGTAAGCCTTTTCTCCCTTAAGCTGCTTTCATCAGGGGGTTTCATCTCAACACGAAAAACAGAGATGCTAAACACCGACCCGTAAAAGATGACCACAGTTCGCTTGATTCCCCAGAAGGTGGTGATGATTTTGGAGGTTGGTGAATTTCCGGGAGGTGGAGACCATCGGGAGGAGTGGATGCTGGGAGTAGGCCTTGAGGCCTCACTTCCTGTCCTCTCTCTGCTTCCTGCTCCACCCAGTTGTGAGCAAGTTCCCACCGTTACAGGCAGGAACCCCTCCTGCCACCATGCCTTCTGCACTGTGATAGACGGCACCTCAAACTCTGAAAACAAACCACCTCCATGAGGAGGTGATACAGAGAGCCTCCCATGTTTCCCTTGGCTTCCTCTGAGCCTTCAGCCATACCCTTCCCCTGACTGCACCTACCCAGATACGCAATGGAGCCAGCTTCCTTTACCCCGAACCACTCAAGGGAGGCGTGTGTATGGGTAGACATCGTTACAAAAGTCGGGTGGCCCCAACTGATTTTATGATTGTGCTAAAATACACAACCCATAAAACTTGCCATTCCAACCATTTGAGAACATCCAGTTTGGTGGTGCTAAGTGCATTCACTAGGCCACATACAACCATCACTGCCATGGACTGAGTTTTATATCACACAGGTGGAAAGTGATTTAAAGGGAATATCAGATATCCTTTCAAGTGTTTTGGCCACCCACTGTGTGGCTTAAAGCTTCCAAGCCCCTGAAGACTGCCCTCCCTCCCGCTTGCTCCTCTTTTGCACTTTATGCAGAGCAATTTAGCCCGACTTCTGTTCTGTCCCAGGCCTATCTGAGTAAATCAAATGGCTTGTTAAAATGCTCAGAAGGTCTGAAAGATGGTTCATTCATCGCCCTGTTCCTCAAGAGAGGAGAAGAATCAATGGAGGGGCTTCTATGCCTTTTCTGCTTAGCCAGTTTCCACCAGTGAGAGCCATCCAGAAGAAGTGAGTGGCCTCCTGGAAAGTGAAACTCACACCAGCTCAGGCTCCAAGCAACGCCTACATGTGGCCTAAGTGTGGTCAGTTTGAAATGGCTTCTTTCAGCCATGGAAAGGGGAGGAGCCACGGAGCCACGCCTCAGGTTCTCACCTCTGATTCGGGCTGACCTCGTGGGCCTGTTTACAAAAGAAATGGTTGGAGGACATCTTGAGTTGCCATCAGTGTGAGCTGAGATTTTTTCCATGGGACACTTTCAAAGCACCCATGGATGGACATCCTTTCTCTGTCATAACCAGTAGACTACTAAACAAATAAATAAAAACAAACAAACAAAAAATAAAAAACGAGACAAATATAAAATTAGAGCAAGGAGTGGCTCAACCATTAGCAGTGTGATCTGCTCCCCAAAGGCTTGAGTTGGAGTCCTAATCCACCTGTTAGATGGCTCACAGCTGCCTGTAACCCCAGCTCCAGGGGCTCTGATGACATCTTTTGACCTCCATAGGCAGCTACACTCACCTACAGACACACACAGGAAAGCATAATTTGAAATAAAATAATCTTTTTAAAAACCAAAAACACTATAGTGGAAAGGCTGCCTTGCTTCTGCTTCCAGACCTCAAGATCTAGAACTGTGTCTACCTCATCTTTTTTTTCCTGTTTTTAAGATTTATTTTTTTTATGTATATGAATGCTCTATCTGCATAGAAGAGGACACTAGATCACACTATAGGTGGTTGTGAGCCACCATGTGGCTGCTGGGAATTGAACTTAGGACCTCTGGAAGAGCAGAAAGTGCTCTTAGCCAATGAGCCATCTCTCCAGCCCCAAACAGTGGCCTTTTGTTTCTTTGTTTGTTCTTGAGACTTTCTTTGTGTAACAGAGCCATGGCCTTGAACTTAGAGGTATGCCTGCCTCTGCCTCCTGAGTGCTGGGGTCAAAGATGTGTGCCACCACACCCTGCCCTACTGCATCTTTTCGCTGTGGTTCTTAACTGGATGTATTTCCCAAATGGGAGATACAGGACAATGACTAGAATGTTGATGATCCCACAGGACTAGGAGCTGTATAGAGGTCAGCATGCTGCTCAGTGTCCCACACTGCACAGGGCAGAAGCCCACAGCTGAAGGGTGTTCAGTCCAGTCAAAAGTTTCCCATTTAGCAAATATTTACTAGGTACTTTGTGTGTATTTTACTTTATGCTAAGAGTGGGAACTGCAGGTCTTCCTTACCACTCTCCTTGGGCTAATAATAGTAAGGACAAATGGATGAAGAGTTTCCTCCTTCATGCATATAACACTATTACTGTTATATTTACAGTGTTTCTGTACCATAATTATCTTCTCTTTTCCACCTTTCCCTGTTTAAACATAGGAGCGAATGGAAGTTTGGAAAGATTGGGTAGCCTTCCCGAGGCAACACAGCATCTGATTTAATGCTTCTGATTCAAAATGTTCACACACAGTGGTCTGCAAGCTAAAAAAGCAATTGGTAATCTTACTATCCGATCAAAGATCACCAAGCTTTTATTTCCTTTCCATTGAATGATCCCCAAGATACAGTGGACTACTAGTTTCTCCGTGGTCAACAGTCTTAGAGAAAAAAGGCTATCACTTGAAGTGGACGGAATCAGGAAGCCTATTGAGACCATGATGCTAGGGATCTAGGGTGCAATGTTATTCCAGAGGGATGATAGCTTCCTGGAAATCTTTAGCAAAACAGTAAATGTGGAAGGAGGAGAATGAAGAGGAGCCAAATGGAAAATGAAGAAGAGAAAGGTGAAAAGGATCAGAGAATTCAATAGATCACAACAAAGAGAAGGGAAGAGAATCCTGGTGGATTTTGCAAATAAGAGACTGAAGAGAATGGCTCATTCTGTCCATACATACTTTTTGATTAGTGTTTCTGTATCTGCACACAGGAGAGCTTCTAGCTTTACTATGATCAAGATTAAATCCTCAAAGACCTTGTAGTTCCCTTGCTATTTGCAAGAAAAACGAGGAGGAATTTGGGGAAGCAGATAACCCATTAGTCTGTGATATAGATTGACTCCAAAAGAAGCAAGGAAAAAGGATTGTTGAACAGACTTACAGACTAAGACTCAACTTAGACTTCTCGGCAGTCAAAAGAAGGTTCTGGAAACCACTGAAGAAGCCCCCAGTCATTGGAGATCTTTGCAACCCTGAGAAAGAAGCCCACCTTAGTATCTTAGCTAGATTTAATCTATGGCTGAGATCTGTTTGCCATATTTTGACCTGGCCACAGCTATGGGAGAGAACTCAGTATACAACTGGCCAATTAGTTGAGTGTTTGGGTCCTACTTTAGGCACTTTTAAACATTTAAGGCAACAATAAGAAAACAATCAATACTAGCAATGGTGTGTGGAGGGAGAGAATGCTCATACACCACTGGTAGAAATAGAAATTCATCCAACCACTGTGGAAATCCAAGTGGAGCTTCCTCATGAAACTATTAATAGAAGGTCTGCAAGACTCGGCCCCACCACTGCTGAGCATTTACTAAGGCAGTGAAACACAGAGATGCCTGCATGTCTGCTCCTACTGTGGCAACTTCTCACAATAGGCAAGCTATGAAATCAGCGGAGGGGATGTGTCAACAAATGAGTGGACAGAGAAAATGTGACATAAACACACACACACACACACACACACACACACACGGGGGAGCCTCATTCAGTCAAAAAGAAGAACAAAATGATGCTGAGTGCTGAATGCAGGATGAATGCAGTCGAAGACCATGAGGCTAAGGAAAATGAATGAGACTCAGAGAGGAAAATACTTGTTTTCCTTCATGTGCAGGTCGGTGAAAGCAGAACCAGGACTGATGAGAAGGGGATGAGTGAGGGGGAGAAGGGAGGGAAGAGGAGGCAAGATGGGGAGTGAATAAGATAAAATACATGATATATTTGAAAAAAAAAATGTCATTATGAAACCTATTGCGATGGACAACAAATATCCCAATAAAAACAAGGTATAAAAAAGGCTTTTCTGGGATCAGAGAGATGGGTGCTCGTGGCCAAGCCTGATGATCTGAGTTCAGTCCTGGAAGCATACGTGGTAGAATGAGGCAACTGACTTCTGCAAGCTGCCCTCTGACCTCCACACATGTACCATGGCGCGCGCACACACGCACACACACACGCACACACACACGCACACACACACACACACACACACACACACACAACTAAATAAATGTACATGATCTCTAAGACAAGCACACACCCTCTGCTTTTGACTCAACTCACACAGCAAGCAGCTACCACTTGCCCAATGAGTAATATTTGAGTGTCACATTGTGGTACTAGTTTAAAGCCACAGAACTCATCTACTCCTGGGTCGTGCTGCATATGCCTCTTATTCTACACAGCAGCCCTTCTCCCACCCCACTCCACCCATTTTGCCCTTTTCTTCATATTAAAAATCTCAGCTTTGCTGCTCCGGCCCTCTATTTCGTTCTCCAGCCACTGCTCCTAGAATCTCAAACTATAAACTCTGTAGTCATAGGGCAACAATGTCTCTTTCTAAGGTGAGCCTAGGCCAAGGAGTCCAGCAAATAGGCCTCATTCACCCCATAGTACTACCTATCCAAAGAACAGCCCAGAAGAAAATGGGAAAGTTGAGCCTGAGATGCTGGACTATGGCCAGCCAGCTGGGAGTCCTTAGGTGGAACCTGAAATAGTAATCAGGCAGGGTAGACAGAGGTGATGGGCTTTAGAATCTTACCTGAGTGTTCTGTAGGTGGCCGCAGGGCGATTGACTCAGATCCAAGAGAGGCACCTGGCTCCAAGCTGGCGCGGTGCCAACTTCAGAGGGTAAGCTTGCCCTGAATCAAGGTGTCTGGGCTCATTTTGTGCTTTATTGTTGTGTGACTCCTTAAAATTAATTCCTCACTGAAAGACGTTTGAAACCCAAGCCTCCCACGCCTCCCTCCCCATCCTATTTGCAGTTGCAGGCGCTTGTCCATGTTGAAACTGAGGAGAGTCTTGCTAGTCGGCCAATCACTGGGGGAAACTAAATCCCCGAGCAATGCCCGGCACTGAAATAGAGAAGCTTTCCACAAGTCTTTCAGGAAAAGAATAAAATTGTTCCATGTCTGTCTTAGTTAGGCGTTCTGTTGCTGTGGAGAGACACCATGACCCCTGCATCTCTTATAAAGGAAAACGTTTAACTGGGGCTGGCTTACAGTTCAGAAGTTTAGTCCATTATCATCATGGCCGAAAACAAATTATCATGCAGGCAGACATGGTACTAGAGGAGGAGCTGAGAGTTCTACATCTTGATCCATAGGCAGCAGGAGACTGTGTGCCACACTGGATAGAGCTTAAACATAGACCTCAAAACCCGCCTCCATGGTGACAAACTTCCTCCATCAAGGCCGCACCTACTCCAAGAAGGCCACGCCTCCTCATAGCGCCACTCCCGGTGGACCAAACATTCAAACATATGAATCTATAGGGCCAAACCTACTCAAAGCACCACACTGTCCCAGTGCATCCAAAGCCAGGCATTGTGGCAAGGGAGGAAGGTATGATTTCCCCAAAATGCTGGGAATACAGATCTAGGAACTGTCTTCCAAAAGCACAGATGGGCTGGTACAGCAGTTCATAAGGTCTGCTGCTCGCCGCCAGCAGCAACAGCACCTCCACAGGAAACTCACCAGAAATGTCCTTTTGATAAGCCATGTACCAATGCAGAGAGTATGACAATGGGCTCCAGTATTTTGTAAGGAAGCTGAAAGTTCCAGCCACAGCTACCATTTTCCCTGTTAGATGCAAAAGACAAAGACTGGGTTGTATGAGCACAAGGAACTATAATACAAGTGTGTTTCCATATGCAATGATCCTAGAATGTATGGTCATGGTGTAGTCATTCAAATCTTTATTGACTGACTCCCACACACTGGGCTATGTTGTAGTCAGGGGCAAGCATTGCACCAAATAGAAAGAGACTTGATCTCAGGAGCCTGCCTTCTAGTAAAATAACAAAACAAAACTGATGTTATTTCAGTAAATGAATGACTAACTGCATAAGTACTGATTAGTAAAATGCTTTGAGTCAAACAAAGTTCCTTACATAATAGCAAATGGAAAATGAGCAGATGATGTCTGAGTTGGGATATAAATTAATGGAAAAGTTACGTTGAAGAACTTTGGACAGAGGATTTTATGCAAAGAAGGGGAGCATGAGTAAAGCCTGGCATTTAGCTAGAGTCCATTCAAGAAAAATGAACTGGGGTGGCCAGGCACAGAAATTAAAGGATAGTAAATTAAGAGAGAGATTAAACAATAAATATTTGGAGTTGGGTTTAAAAGGCTGATCTTTGTAACAAGACCTTTGGGTATTCATTGAAGTGTGTTCAAAAGAAGAGCTAGGACAAGCTGAGGAAACTAGCATTTGACAAAATCCCACAATGAGTACAGAGTGGGGAAGAGAATAAAAAGCAAGGACATAAAGTACAGCCATGAATCCTAGGCATCTAGGCCAGGGGCAATGAGTTCAAGAAGACCAAGATGGTGAAGGTAGAGATTTAGAGACATTGAAGGGATTGAAAGTCTAGAAGATGGAGACAAAGTTGTCAAGAAAGATCTCGGCACCTACCTAGCATGGACTAAAGGAAAAAGATACTATTCAATGAGGTAATGTCTCTAAAAACCCTGGGTTTTTGGACAGAATGGATGGTTAGTTTTGAAAGAACTAATCTTTTCAAAAGCTGATCATTTACAACCCTTGGGACTTGGGATATAAACCTAGAGGAAGCTTTAAGACCCAAATGTTAGACTGAGGATGCTAAAATGTACCTAACTCAAGCTTCTAAGAGTTGGAGAGGAAAGCTCCAAAGTGAATGAAGGTGGGAGCTTCTCAGAGTCCAGCCAGGAAGGGCTCCATCCAGTGTGAGTCTGGCAGAGCACAAACTTGGTTAAAGTTTGTGTAACAACAGGGAGAGGAAAGAAGCAGAGGGGAATAGAAGATAGAAGAGTACAAACTATTGAGGTCACTGTGTAGCTCTGCCTTCTGAACATACTTTTTATCCTTTCCAGCCCTAGTTTTCCCATCTATAAATGGCCCATATCTTTCTGCATTGACTGTGTGGATAAAATGAAGTGACTTTTCCTCAGAGCCACTCATGCAATCCTGTGCTTACATATTCATATCAGGTTGTAGAGGAAGTTTTAGTTTCTTTTATGTGTTTGTTGTTGTTGTTTTGGTCCCAAATGTGAAATATAGAAATGTTTTTAGTTCATCCTCAGTGGAAAAAAAAAATCTTGTGAGAGGACACATGATCTCAGTCAGCTAAAAACACACATACGAGAGGACGCATGATGTTTTGCTGGAAGTTGTCTCTTGCAAGGGTCATGGGATAAATAAAAGCACATGGGTAGAGAGACAACACGTTTGGATCTCTATATTTTGCAACAGTGCACATAGCTTTGCTGGTCTTATTTTTTGACCCTGCACTTCACAAAGAGAAACATTCCAGAGAACTCCTGGCACTCCAGCTGATCACGCAGCTTTTGCAGACTCCTTCCGATCAGGTGGAGGCTTGCTGTTTCTGCAGAACTGTGCCCCTGCTGTTGCTTCCTGTTGCTATTTGATTGGACTACTGGGATTTAGACAACAAAGAGTAGGCTTGCCCCCAAGAAACTACATCTAAAAAGGTTCACAACCTCCTTTTCCTAATAACCTTCTTTCTCCCCTACCTCTGGTCAATGGGTTGGAAGGGAGTTAAAAGAGTTTAAGAACCCTAAATAAAGTAGGTTTTTGGAAAATCTAAGCCTGCATTAGGTCCTATGGGACCTGTGACTAAATAAATCATTGACTGAATACATGAGATCAACTTGGCTTTTGATATTTTTTTCCTGAAATTTAATTTTTTATAATGGCATCAGAGGTAGAGAGGAAGAGGTGTCTTTGAACTCTCCCTGCCTTCCATTAAACTTGTGCATTTGTATTGAGCTTCTGACTTACTAGAGAAGTGGGAAATAGTGAAGTAAGATTTAAACACAGTACATGTTTTGAAATGATAGATTACTTGATCTTTTTTGTTTTTATATTATCAAGGAAACATGAGAGTAACCCTATATGACCCAATAAAGCATTCATCAACAAAGCACCACCATCTGGCCCTTCTCACCCTGTTTGACCTCATCATTTTTAGAGGTCGATAGTCCCTTAGAAACCTCATGTCTCTCAGAACTGTCATCTCATGGGCATTTTTTTAAAACAAACTTTAAAGAAAAGCACCAGCAGCTGAAAGAGGCAATGAAATGGGTATGTCTCTAAAAGTTTGGGAGCAACTCCAAACTGGCTTATATGCAAAAAACAAAAGTAATGATCACCTGAGAATCTGGGGTTCTCTTTTGTGCTTTCAATCTCACCAATAAAAGAATTTTTAATGGCTTCAGAAGGAAGAGAGTAAAAATACTGCAGGTAAATTGTAAATCTGAGTAGCTGTTAAGAGGAGAGATGAAGAAGGGAGAAAGCCATGTGTCTCAGAGCCAGGACCTGAGAAAGCTGGCATGTTCAGCAAGGAGATCTGCAAGCAGCTGTGTTGTAGAAAGGGAGGGGGCTTCAAGAAAGAGAGAGAAAGTTCAGAGTTTCAGAGCATGTTTAGGCCTCTGGCCAGTATCTGAGTGAGAGAAGAGGCAAATGACAAACATGTTCGGCAGTAGGTCCAAGTTCAGCACTCCATTTCAGGTTCTTGTGTTCCAGGGTGATACATGGCATAGAATTAGAGAAGGCTTATTAAGAGAGAAAAAGCACTTCCAAGAATTAGGAGTGCACTAGTGAGGGAAGAGCCCAAAAAGCTCCCACCAGGATGCTTAAGACCTTCTCTAAGACAGTTATACAGCAATGAAGACTATTCGTTTTTTGTCCAGGTGAGAAAGTGCTTCCAGTCTTTCTCTGCCAATTGGCTTCATTCTTCATTACTCTCCATGCAGCTCTTTACAAGCTCTCCATCCCTGCTATGGAAGAGATTCTCACTGAAGCACAAGCAGTCTTCTCTGTATTAACACTGATTACATTTTCCTGAAAGAGCTGTGTGGATTAAAACATAACCAGTCGTGGATGTGAATCCAGAGTGGTAATTTTACCTTACTGAGTAGTCTACCTATTTAATGGCCAAAGTTTCAATAATGAAGACACTAGAAAACAAAACCAGCAAGAAGTCAAGTCAGTCAATACGGCAGCACAGCAAGGGACTCATGGGGTCCACTCCCAATGGAGGAGCAATTGGCATTTGCAAGCCACTGTAGGAGGGACTGTCTGTTTTCTTTAAAGACTGGTCTAGGGTAGGTAGCCCATGCTCCACTGTCTGGTGCCCTGTACCCATGGGCACACAAGCATCATTAATTAGACTCAGTGGGTTATTTTTAAAAGATATGGAAGAAATGAAGACAAAAGGAGAATATGGAGGGGGTCCTGGAGGAGGAGGAGAAAGAAAGTAGGAGGGCATGAGTGGTCATGGCCTAACATATTGTATTCATGTATGAAAATACCAGAGAATATATTTTTAAAAAAATATTTTAGGTTTTTTTTTCTTTTGTTTTTTCAAGACAGGGTTTCTCTGTGTAGCCTTGGCTGTTCTGCCCTTGCCTTGTAGGCCAGGTTGGCCTCAAACTCACAGAGATCTGCCTGCCTCTGCCTCTTTGCGTGCTGGGATTACAAACATGCACCACCTTGCTTGGTGTTAAATATTTTTAAAGGAAAACCAAAGAGCCAGGGTTACTATCAGAAAACAAACTTAAAAATAATGTCCATATTGAATCTTTGGATAAAAATAAGTAAATTCTTAATATTAATTCAAAGAATTCTGCTCTCCTTGACCATCCAAGAGAAGGGACAAAGCTTGTCCTAAAGTACACATTCTAAAGAATGACAAGAAAATAAAGTCCAAAGTTGTCCCCACTTAACAGCCAGGAGTTGGGCTTGAGAAAATCACAGAAACAATAGGTTTTGTCTGTAGTCTTAAGTAAGAAAGAATAGCCCAGAAACCTTGCTGTTGAGAGATCAAACACCATTGCTCTGAAACATTCCTCTCTTAATATTTTACCCCTGTGAAATAAGAAGGAATCATGTAATTATTAACAGCACCTTAGGGGGGGAAAAACAGACTAAGTAACAGCTAGAATTAAGTGGGAGCTTACTTTGTACTGGGAACTGTGTTTACAATTTGTGCTCAAGCCATTTACTCCTCACTATTATGTTCTATTTTTACAGAGAAACAAATTGAGGCATAGTGAGAAATCACAAGTGGTTCCAAGACCCCTTAGTTAAGGCCATACGACTAGTGAAGGATGAAGCTGAGAATGTCAGAAAGGTCCATCGGGAGCTGGTGTAATTTAGTGGTAGAATGCTTTCCTAGCAGGTTCAGAGCTCTAGGTCCAACCCGTCATGTACAGCACAAACACACACACACACACACACACACACACACAAGAGTTTATCTGATTCTAATCTGCTCTCTGAGCATAAATAAAAAGCAGTTTTATTAATCCTTCTCTAGCTGATGACGCCTCTTCTTTGTTTAAAAAAAATAGTTTAAAAAAATAGATACTTAGATCCAAATTCAAAAGGAAACAAAGTGTTAGATATCATTAGCCTTACTGTGGTTAAGGAATAAGAGAAACAATATAAATGGAAAAACCAGGATGAGAGAATGCATAGATGGTCCAATGTGAGCATGCCAAGCCGAGAGTGTTTGTGTCTTTTAACAAATCCGGGTGCACTTGAACTCTTTACTCATGTAACTTGATTCACTCCACGAACTGAAATGCTGTTATTGTAAGAGACTGCATTAGTAACTAAAACATGAAGCTGCTGAAACTTTAAAAAGCTCTCCACGCTCCTAAGTACCCTCTGGAACACTGACACGGAATTCATTCCCCTTGCCTAGCAGCCTTGGGTTAGAAGAGTTGAGGATGCAGAAAGGAACACAAAAGAAAGTGAACAGTGGCTGGTCGGCAGGCTGTTCCAAGACACTCACATCAAGGAAGGCCCATGAGGCAGGGCATTGTTGCAAGGGAAACTGTGGTCTGCAGTGACGTGTGGGAAGGCTGCTGAGCTGCACCAAGGACCTAACCCTTAGCACGTCCTCCCAGCCCTGTACATCTCATGGGCTATGAATGAAAAAACAAAAAACAAACAAACAAAAAAAAACAGTTACTCATCAGGACTCAAAATAAATGTGAATCCTACAACATATTCAGGAGTGTATAATACAATGGTCTCTTACAGAGAAGGGGGAAAACAGATTACAACATAGACCAAATGTTTAGCTTCTCCCAAACAAAATTATCTAATCAAGACTGCTCCTATGGTCGTGTCCTCTGCCATCCAATTAATCAATTCAGAAAATATCCTGGTAGCCACTTGTCAATCCTGAAAAAAAAAAGTCTGAATCTTATTAAATAGATAATACCTAAAAGAAAAGCATTATGAGAACTATTTTCTTCTGTTGTGGATATAAACATATTTTTGTTTTGGTCCCAGGTGTGGGATGTGAGACAGATCCAGAAGGTTCACAGCAGCAGACTGTTTGCTTCATGACTCTGGAGAGAGAATAAATGCCAGAGCCCAGAGAGTGTGAAGCTCAGAGAAAGGACAAAGCTGCTCCTGCTTCCCCCTTGCTGCTCCTTGTTGCTGTTGTGAGACAAAAAGTTGGAGATCTACTGAAACAAGGACTGAACTGGCTCCAAGGAACCCGAGGACCCTAACCAGCAGGAAGAAGCTAAGAGAACTACTCCCCCTCTCCCACTAATCTTCCTCCTACCTAATGTTGGAGTGTTGGAAGGGATTGGGGTCTAGTAGGGAAAAAAAGATATAAGAAACGTAAATAAAAGAGGTTTTGTTTTTTTTTTTTAAGTATGCCTACTTAGGAGTATGCCTAAAAAAAAAGTATGCCTACTTCTAAATTGCAGTGTTTTAAATTCTCCCTCTAAATCTGATACTAGGAAAAGATTAAACTCACTAGAATTTGAAGTTTTATCTCTAGGCACAAAATATCAAAATGTGTAGATTGCTTCTTAAAAATCTAAAAGTGTTATTCACTTTGCCTTCCGTGTTAAACCAAATAGCTGTGACACATTCCTGAGTGGTGCAGGCGTGGGTTACAGGCTTCCTGGTAGGCTTAATGGCACATGTTTTCTCTGCAATGTAACAGTTTGAATAACTAGATACGCTCAATTTTTATTTCATAGTTTTTCCCCCCATGATTCGTTCTGCCCTAATTCAGACTAGCCCAAATAGTCTTAAGTAGAAAATTCAACTGAGTTAATGGCTAGAGAGAGTGCTCAACAGTTGGGAATGCCTGTGGCTCTTGCACAGAATCTGAATTTGGTCCCCAGCACCTGCATTAGATGGGCTTCAATCCCCTATAACTAACTCTAGTTCAGGGGGACTCAACTCTCTCTTCAGGGACCACATGAACAAAGGCAAACACTCATGCACAGAAAATAAAAATAAGCTAATTAATTAAGAAAAAATATTTAAAAACAAGCCTATTTAGTCTAGGGCACAGCTGCTACTTACTACCTACATGCTGTCTATCTGCTTTCAGTGTCTAGTCATGTAAAACACAACAGCCGGCACAAGTGTTCAATATGTTAAAGCGTTAAATGCATGTTTTCTGTGGTTCAGAAAAGAAAGCATCATGAAGGTTTACATCTACCTTCTCAGCCAAGTTCCTCTATCTAAGGGGAGAAAAGGTTGGGGGGGGGGATACTGTAAGTACCTGGGGGAAGGGCTGTCTCAGTTTTCATGTTAGACACTTCCAAACATGTTGGATATAATGGTCTAAAATGATCACGCCTCATGTTTTCACCGTCCAAGAGTAAAATGACATTGAAGAATAAGCTCAATCAGAAGACAAAAAAATAAATAAATAAAAATGTAAACAAAGTGGAACCTTTTCTCTTTTATTTACATCCTGATCCAGGTGATATTAAATGGAACACAAATGTCTGTCTTTTTGCCCCAAAGCTGCTGGACATTCTGTTAGAGGATTTCTGGATTCTAGGGTAATTGGTGATTGGCAACAGCTCAGAAATCTTGGCTTGTCTGAGGCTCAGATTTCCTCAGCGAGCAGCGTTATTTCCTGCTCAACACAATGAAGAACAGAAGAAGAGGGTGTTACAGTTTGTAGCCAAGTCTGACCATGGTGGCATTTCTATCAGCCATTCGAGTTTATCAGGATTTTGTGTTGTGGGCCTGGAACTGAGTGCAGTGTGGTCTATGGGATATGCTGCCTATAATGCTCACACAGCCGCTCAACGAGGCACCCTTCCCACCCCTCCGCCCCCACCCCTACTCTGCACGGGGGACAGATGGTGCTGGAGAGTTTGGGTGTCTGATCCAGGGAATCCACAGAGTTAGCAAGTAGCACAGCCAGAAATGGGATCCAGCAATCTGGAATGTGATACGGAGCTAAACAGCAGGACTCGACGGTGAGTAAGCTGCAGAGCTGGCAGATTAGCGCCTGCTTCGTGCGCACTTGAATTTCTTGTTGGCTTGACTTGTAGACTTGGGGTTTCCACCGTGTCGGGGACAGCACAGATCTTTAAGCTCAGACTTTCCCACCTACATGTGATGGATGGCCTTCCATCCTCTGCTTCAACTGCTCCAGAGGAAAAGAACCCGTAATGTGAGCAAACCTCTGTGCTCTGACTCATTACACACCCATTACACATGCTCCCCTGCAGCAGGCAAAATAGGTTGCCCTCTCACATTGCACCAAAGACCCTAGTTCTTCTTTCTCGAGCCCCACATAGTTAAATATTCCATAGGATAACATGGTGCTGGAAACACATGAAGACAATGTGAATCTCTTTAATACATTTGGGCAGCTTTCTCTGAAGTGTGGATCTTGAGCATAAGAACTGACAATCCTACAGTCATTTAGCCCTTCTCCAGTCATTTAGCTTGTGGCAGGCTCCTTAAATGCCATACCTTAGTCCTGTCATCTGCAAATGAACGCACACATTCCCCATGCCTTTGGGTTTATGACAACAGATGGCAAATTCTTAGCATGGTTAAGTGCTAGGCAATACATAGGCATTTTGGTTCTATTTTTTTTTCCTCCCTTTTATAATTTCCTTTCTTTTTCTTTTCCTTCTCCCAAGAAATTTATACATGGCTACAGAAGGGCATTTTCATGTGCATGTATCATATACACTGAGCACAATGCTCACAATCCCCACAACTTTTACCCTCCCCGATTCCCATTAGGCTCCTGTGTTCCCCACACAGCCTTGCTTCTGACTTTATCAGTACGTATCTGATATATATCTACAGTGTATAGGGTCCCTAAAGGGGAAGTAATGTCATATTTGTCTTTTCTGAGACTGATTGAATCAGCTTAACATTGATTTCCTTTTCTTCAAGGTTGTATCAAGCCTCCTTTGATTGCTCTCCAGTGTTTTGGTGAATCTCTTAAGATATGGGGCTTGAATCTAGACATAATACTCTAGATGTCTTTGTAGGCTAAGGGGGCACAGAACTGTCAGACCCTACAAAATATACTCTCTAATTTGTAATTCTGTGTCTTCATCATGCAAAAAAATTAATATTTACCCTGGAAATAGTGTTTTTTTATAAGATCTTTTGTTCTTTTCCTATTAATGAATCTCATATCTCCCATGTTAGAATGATTAGAAGTAGCTATTAGCAACACACACACACACACACACACACACTGAGTAAAACTACCTTCTGTCTCTGTGAAAACCTGATCTCTAGTTTTCAGCCCATTGTTCACGGACTGTTTGTCTCATTGTGTCTCAGCTCTCTGTCAGCATGCATCAATACCCCTCCACTTTGTGGCCGCTAAGATGTGATATGCATACTTTCAACCTAAGGAACTGATAAAAAATGACAAACAGAACGGGGCCAGGGAAAGATCCCCATGTCAATGGCTAGGGACCTCCCACTGAGTTGACAAGGCAGCATTAATCAAGCATGGCTGGGAGGAGTTCCTCAGACATTCGTGATTGTATCCAGCCTTCCCACCATCTAGTTCCCATGCCATAATCCTGCTCACGTGGCCATCAGAGAAACATTATCAAATGCTTTTCTGAAACCAAGAGGCATATGGCCTCCAGTCTACCAGCCCTAGTAACACCATCAATACAGGAAGTGAAGTTATTTTGACACAAAACTCATTAGTATCAACTCCCTTTCATGCATAGTTCCTGATGTAATAAACATGCGACTTTTTCAGAGATAAGTTTCCAAGAAGCAAAGAGAAGCCACTTGGGCGGCCCAATGACTTCACAAGACACACTTTGTTTAGGATGCATGAGTGTGGCTGAGCTAACCGTATCTATTCTCTTATCTAACAAGATTCAAAAGTTCTAGAATTTTTCTCTAATGAATCTTCAGACCTCAGGAAATGTTTTCACAAGCCCTGAAGGTATAGTTTTGCTTTGACATGTGTGATTGGCATCTTCTTCTTTTCTTGAATAGTGGTTTCTGCTCTTCAAAAGCCCATTTGATCCTCTCTCTGCCGCTGCAGGCAGCACAGGTTTCTCTTCAGAATAGACAAGGAAATCAATGGACAGCACAGTGGGGGTCAGAGGGAGCTGCTTTATCTTCGTCGTCCCCTTCCGTGAGTTATTTCTAATTCATTTGTGATATATTACATGCACACTTGCTTCCCCATTTTTGGATTTATACAAGCTTCATAATGCTCAGGGCTAAATCCAAATAAATGTGGTTAAAAGAGATTCACCTTTGCTCTACTGGGAATCATGCATAATTTTTGATTTTAAACTGAGACTGAACTGTAAGCTGGCTATGTTGCTGTATATGTTAGCACAAGATGTAAGATGAGTACAACATTTCAGCTGCCTAAGCTTAACACACTGAAAGTTTAACAGTTACCTGACTTTCAATTTTTATGAAAAGATTACAATTTTTAATTAAGGAAGAAATGCTTGTTATCTATTTGAGTTATTTCCTTAGCACTGATTTCTCTGAATGACCAACATGGATAAAAAAGAGTGTTTTTAGTGTTCTTATATGTTCAAAATATTGTGTACTCATAGAAACGTGATCTTTAACACACCATACCTGCATTGCGTACTACACATATTACACACACGTGCATACATACAACCTTACATACGCTTCTTTCTGAATCAAAAATTACTTTACTTTTTAAAGTTTCCATTTATTTTACATGGTGACCACAGTTTCCAGTTTCCCTTCCTTCCTCTCCTCCCAGTTTCTCCCCAAACCTCAACCTCTCTTCCCCACATTCCACTCCTCCTCTTTCTCATCAGAAAAGAGCTGACCTCCCTGGATATCAGCCAGCCAAGGCATATCAAGTTGCAGTCGGACTGGGCACCTCTTCTTTTGTTAAGGCTGGACAGGGCAGCCCAGTAACAGGGGAAAGAGTCCCAAAGCAGGCAACAGAGTCAGAGACAGCTCCTGCTCCCACTATTAGGAGTCCCATGGGAAGACCATGCTACACAGTTCTAACATATGTGCAGAGGGCCTATTGGAGCCAGGCTGTGCAGGCTTCCTAGTTAGTGGTTCAGTATCTGTGAAAGAAAGGTATTTTAATCCCCCCAAGCCTCCATTTGTAACTCGTACATATTCAGACAATATTTAAGTTGTGACATTTGCTTTATTAGCATTCTTATTTAGATTTAAAAGTCATTCTATGAATTAGCTTGTTAGTTTTATTCCTCTTATTAAAATGGCATGAGTGGCCTATGGAACCTGGAAATCCTCCTTTCCTTTTCTCCTTCTTTCCCCTCTCATAGTTACCTAATGCATATATCAAATAACTGATGGCAACTTAATTTTTAACACTCTCAGTATCTTTAAGTTTTGTGAAAGCATACACAACATGGGACAGCTTTCAAATTTCACCACATATTTCTATCATAAAATAATTATTCACATTCCACACTTGCCAGACATGATGGATGAAGCCGCAGAAGCAGAAACGGGTGAGGATATTCAAAGATGTGTAATTTTAAACAAATCAAAATGAGACACCAAGGCCACTCTGGCTGCATAGTAAATTTCGGACCATCCTTGACTACAGAATAAGACCCTATTTCCAACAAAATAATAGGTCAAGCAAGCAAGGAAGGAAGCAATCCCCAACAAAACAGGAGCCTGCTTGGGTAAAATTCAGTCAGCATTGACATTTGGGGGTTAAAGAGGGGAAGGTGGAACCTTTAACTCCCTCCTTGGGACAAGATGGAGTGATGAAGTTTAGAGAGATGAAGACTTATTAAGCCCACAAATAGACATATTTTGTGTGCTGCTCAAATTAGAAAAATCATACCAAATCAGGCTAATTCCTAGGGAAACAGACATGATGTCTGCTCCCCAGGGAAAGGTCTTCTCTATGGTTTGTTTGTTAGAAGCTGGGTTTGTGTTGAGTATCAAAACCGTCTGGGAGCTGTTCTGTGGGAGACTGCCTGGTGTTTGGGGCGTGTTTACTTTTGGGTTGTATTTTTCCAAGAAGGAGAGTTTGGTCTGGGGTCCAGAAGGACTCTGGGAACTAGGCTTGGTTCCCCATCATCTCGCAAGTGTGGAATGTGACTTCTACTCTGAGCTGCTGCTGTGCCTTGCCATGTAGGACTAGGGATTGTGAAGGACAATTTGTCATTCTGGTATTTATCAGGCAAGTCCCACTGAAGACCAAGCATTGACTTCTTCTTTCCTCCCTGCCACCCAGAAATCCCACTGCAGCAGCCAGTCCTGGGTCTGGGGAAAGGAATGTATATTCTGCATTCCTTTCTAGAATAGCTGTTTGGGTGCCTGCTGCCTCACCCCTTGAGGAACAGTGTTTATTGATCTTGAGTAACTCTGGGAGCCTACATTCCAGGGCAGCTTGTCAAAATACTGGTCAAATTAATATGTCACTTGATTACCCCCTCATGGTGGCCAAAGAGTCCATAACTTTGACATATATAAAATATAAATAGTATCCCTTTCTCCCCTTCTCCATTTCCTCCCACTGGTGTTCAGCCATTAAGCTATTCCACATTGCTGATTAATCATGAAATACAGAAGGGGCAAAAAAGATGGGGGCACACATGTTGGTCCCACCACAGGACTTGAGGTGGATGGCTTCTCAGGCAATGATAATCTCCTGCTCCCTTAACATACCTGCAATAACTCAGCTATCCATTGAAACAGAAGTTTATTAGAGGGTTTTGGTTTTTTTTTTTTTAAGAAAGATACCTTCTTTTCATAGTAATTCTTTATCATACCATATTCTGAGACGTTGCCTTTCATGACAGACATTGCCTCTTTAAACAAGTGTGTAGACTCTACCTGACAAAAGCTTTCTCTGCCTTACTGCCATCAGTGCCAGACACATTCACAGCCAGTCAATAACTGCTGAGGGTGAGGTTAAGTAAGTGGGATTTAGGAAGAGGCTCTTGTGTATGACTCTGAATTTTCAAGCTACGACAACAGGAAAAAATATAAACAAGCACTATTTCACCCATATTCAAACTGTTCATACGTTGAAAGATATTTTCTAGAGGCTCGATTGGTGGCACAACAGTTAAAAGCACTGGTTGTTCTTGTAGAGAACCCACATTTGACTGACAGCATCCACCATCCACATGGCGGCCTACATCCATCCCTAATACCAGTTCCAGGGAACCCAACACCTAGCACCCCCTTCTGGCTTTCTTTAGCATTGAATGTTCATGGCACATAGACATACAGGTAAAATACTCATACATATTAAATAAAATAAATAAATCTTTACAAAACAACAAATTTTTTTTCCAGAAAAAGAAAAGGCAATCAATGGAATGAAAAGCATTATTTCGAAGACTATGCTTGGTAAGGGTTTAATGCCCAGAATATATAAAAAAATTACAAATCAAGAGCAAAAAGACAGATGATACAATTCAAAGATATAATATATAATGTATAATATATTGAAAATATCACAAAGAAGCCCTTGGCTTTGTACAATTAATGTATAAAAAACAATAAAAAAAACTTTAAAAATGAATAAAACTGATATTATCTCAACCTCCAAAGAATGGGGAAGAGATTTAAATAGACCGTTCACCAACTAAGATATACATATAACTAACAGCCATAGTGGGATACCATCTCACATCTCCTTGGGTGGCTGCATTATTAAATGTGGAAAAGTAGTATTTGTGAGAGTGTGGAGACCCTAAAACATTTGTACAGTGCTGACTGGGATGGTGACTGGCATAGCTGCTGTGGAAAATAGTCTAGAGGTCTCTTCTCAAAATATTATCATCTCATTGTCAGCATTTCCATGGTACATGCACAAAAGACTTGCAACCCAGTAGCTTAAGAAGAAACCTAGACAACTTTTTTTTGCCACATTATTCACAGAAGACAAAAGGTGGAAACAGACTAGTGTCTGTTAACAGACAGAGATAAAAGTAAGATATAACAGGGGCACAATGATACATTATTCAGTCATAAATTGAGAAGTTACAATATATGTTACCACAGGATGAGGCTTAAAGCATTATGCTAGAGGAAATAAGTTAGATATAAAAGAATGATATTGTGTGACTCCACTAATACAGGATCTCTACCACAGACAAAGCCATGGGAGAGAATAGGAAGAGGACCCAGAGAGAGAAGAAAGAGAGGGCTTAATGGTTAGAATTTCTGGTTAGGGAATTTTTTTTTTAAAGTCTCAGAAATGGCAGCGGGCTGTTGGGTAACAGTCCTTACTGCAAGCATGATGCCGTGAGTCCCACGCCTGGAACCTACATGGTGGAAAGAGAGAAGTGACCTCCACAAATTGTTTTCTGATGCCTCCCCACTCACTAAACAAACAAACAAATGTAAACTACAAGAAACCTTAAGATGAAACAGAACTAGACGGTGATTATAGTTATGCATGTAATCAACGACACTAAGCGAATACTTTAAAAGCATAATAATAAAAAATGATGTTTTATGTGTATTTTTACCACAAAAAGTCAGAATTTAAATGACGAAATGGGTTATGTTGGCAGTATTTTATCATTTCTTATATGACATTTTTATTATACAATATTTGTTGTAAGAAGTACTATATAGATAGAAACTTTGCTTAGATTTTATCTGTAACATGGGGAGAGATTTTTTTAAGATTTACTTTTTTTAATATTACAGTTTATTTACTTCGTATCCCAGCTGTAGCTCTCTCCCTCATTCCCCCCCAATCCCATCCTCCCTCCCTCATCTCCTCCCTGCCCCTCTCTAAGTCCACTGATAGGGGAGGTCCCAGTTTTTAAATACTGTATGCTAGTCCAGTGCCCTACACCTGAGCTGCACTGCCAGCTCTCTAAACATTTTATTTTGACACATGGCCTCACCAAGTTTTCCAGGCTGGCTTTGAACTTACTTTGTAGCCTAGATTGAACTTAAATTTGTGATCCTCATGACACAGTTTCCCAAGTAGCTGTAATTACAGATCTGTGACGCCAAGCCTGGTCTGATGAAGTTCTTATATAACGTTAGTGTTGAGGAATGAATGACAACATGGCTAAAATATTAGCAAGGCACACATGACACAGGGCTAACAATAAGCATTCATTGGTTGCTATAGGCCAGAGGCAAAAAGCTGCTAAGATGATTTAAGTGCATAGAATTCATTGCTCAAAAATTTTCCCCCTAGGGAAGTAAGACATAAATTCCTAAAGCAGTTGTTGGGAAAGATGTCTGTCTGTCAGAAAATTCTGACTCTGTACATATTTGTCTTGGCAGTATACTTAAAAAGTCATGTCATCTGGGGACTCTTCCCTGAATTCTGCACTAGGTTACAATCCCAGCAAAGGTGGTCATAGAGGCCTCTGTCTTCGGCATGATGCTCATTCCCACAGATGTCCCTAGAACAAGATGAGGCACACGGTGGGTTCTCATTAAAAACAAGTCAGAGGACACCAGGAGTGAATGTAGCTATAGGATCCCAGCTCTTCTAGAAGATCACAATGGCAGCTCCAGAAAGCCCGAAGGAGGAGGAAGGCTGTTGAGGCTGAGCTTGCTGTCCCAGGAGGCACTTAGTCTCGCCTACCATCTCCCTCTCCCTAAGCCTCAGAGTCTTGTCTGTACTGGCACGGATCATTTGCTCATTTGACCTGTGTTCTTTGATCACAGCAAGGGTTAGAGGAAAGGTCTCTCACAGTTTGGTGGTTAATTAGGTTTCCTGCCCTCCACCATTTCCTCTGTGATAAACTACATAAAACAATCTGGGTGACAAGGAGGACCCTTCCCTGTAATCAGGATCCTCAAAACTTGCTACAGCGTCCAAGCCCTAAGATCTGAAGAGTGACCCTGAATAGCAGCAACAACAGTTCTTCAGAAAAAGCATGACCCCCATTCTCTAGGGCCAGCTGCCCATTGGTGTTTATAAGACAGGCGCTTCCAGCTGTGTGACAGTTAACAGCCACCTGCTTCTCTTTGGCGCCCACCAAACACTCAATATCAAACTCTGAGCAAAGGAGAACAGAGATTTTTTTCCTATCAAGCCTTTGATCTTACCATGGTGCCTCATTTGGTGATGGTGGTATCTTTGCTTTGTTCCCTTCCCGTTTCCTTCTTCCTTGGAGACTTGTTCAGGGATATTTCATGTGATCACAAACAGCTTGATTTCTGTCGTCACAGATGAACGTAGACCTCACACCTTCACAATAAGCTTGGCTCTCCGAAAACAGTTGATAAGCATAGACTGGTCATCCAAGCCTGTCATGCAGCTGAGGCAGAAGAATCTTAACCTGCAGATCAGCAGGGGCCACAGAGTGAGCTTGAAGCCAGCCTCACCAACTCAGTGAGACTGTGCTTCAAACAGTAAAGACAGAGCTAAGTATATGACCTGGAGATAGAGGGTGATGCTTCCTTGGCAGGAGAGGCCTCTAGGTTCAAACCCCAGTACCAAACCCGAAGGAGTAAGAGTATAGTGCTTGGGGAAGGTACACATGTCAGGGCATGAGTGGGGGTGGGGGGGCTTGTAGAAGGCAGAGGACAACCTTGGGTGTCGTTCCTCAGGTCCTGACCACTTGCTTTGGAGGCAGGGTCTCTCGATGTCCTTAAGCTAGCTACCAAGCTAGTTAGTCAGAAAGCCTGTCTCCATGTACCCAGTGCTGGGATTCGAACCACATGCTACGATGCCAGGCTTGTTGGCTGAGGTGGGTCCTAGTGATTACGTGCTGGTCTTTGTGCTTGAGAGGCAAATGTTGGGATTCAGTTGGCAGAACAATAAGGCAGAATCCATTAAGTCACACCATGCCCCAGGTCTCACTTGGGAGGTTTGTTAGGAATGGGGACATAGACCGTCTTTCAATGAGAGAAGCAAATGGGGGGAGGGAAGGCGGGTCCTTTGATAAGGTGATGAAGCGCATGTGCATGGAAGGGGCATGTGGCTCGGGGTGACAATGGAAATGTGTCTCCTCTTGGTGACCAGTGCTGACATGTCCTGCTGTCACCAAGTCCCTGGAGCTGGCCTTGGAGGTGCCAGACTGCCAGCAGTAAGCACTGTACCTAGTTGTCTACCCAGCTTCTGAGCCCTGTCTTCTGTGCTTCTCCAGAAGCTACAGAGCATACATGTTAGAAGATAGTTCATTTTCATGGAGAACACATATGAAGATCACACCAATGACCACAGTGACAAAAGTACAGGGTCGAGCCCCTTACCAGGAAATCTCTGGAATATACAAGCTAGATCTCACCAGCCAGGAGGAAAAAAAAAAAATGTTTCCTTGGGTGGCTGGATAGGTCAGAGAAAACCTGCCATTTTCCCACTCCTAGTCAGGAAAAGATGACCAAGTACCACCAGCAGTTTTTAGAGATGGCTGTCCCTGCCCCAGGAAAAGAAAAAGGCCATCCAAGGGACCGAACGCAATTGGGAAGAGAAGCACTTTCTCAGTTGCTGATTGCATCAAGGCGAAGTTTTGCTGGGGCTTGGCCCCGGCCTGTCTTACTTCTTTCTCTTTTTAAAGGGAGATTAGTAAGCATTTAGGGAAAGAGCAAGCTTCAGGCGAGAACCTTTGGCAGGCGAAAGCATCTAATTAGACTGTGATTAAAAAAAATAATAATAATCAAACAGTGAAAATAATACAGTATTTAAAAATTCTTATTGTGGCAAATGAGATATAAAGATCTCTTTTATGCATTTGTGTCTGCGGGGAGCAGTGATCTGACTTAAAGATGAAGATCAAGGGGCCTGTCGGTTCAGCAGCTGGTGGGGGAGTGCTGGGGAGCTTTCCTGGTTGTGTTAACCGTTCTGTCTGCCCTACAACCTACCTTATTTTAAATAATTTTTATTTTATTAGATAGAGTTATAGAAGGCAATGTTCATACAAATAATATTAAATGTCCTTTGAGCATATCCCATATCCCTCCTTCTCCCTACCCTTCCATTAGTCATATTTGTTCCCCTGATTTTAGTCTCTTCCATTTATATTACCTGTACCTGTATAACTGTGTGTCTATAAGGACTAGGACCTACAAGTGAGAGAAAAGATGAGCTACTTCTCTTCCAGGGATGTATTTAACTGGCTTGATATGCTAACCTCTTACTGAATCCACTTTCCTGGAAATGATCTAACTCCATCCTAGAACCTTGTTTTAGTGCTTCTTCTTTCCTGAAGTCCAGAACAAGTATGGAGTGTCTCAGATCTCCTGATAATTCTATAAAACACAGAACAATGGTTCCTTAGAGAGCCTCTTTGTTTTTGGAGTCCCAGCTTGATTTAATTCGATAATCTATTTAAGCTGTGGCTGCTATATGAGGAGCTCAGAGACAAAATAGAGTCTCCCCCAATGCACAGGTCTGGGAAGTGGCCAAAGCAGGATGGATCTGCTGCTCCCTGCCCAAGCAGGTTGGAGTCAGTATTCTACTCTTCCCCAGTTCCAGCCATACTCCTCTCTTGCCTGCTGTACCCAGTAGCTATTTGCCAAGTGGGACAAGAGAAGTCTCAGTTTGCCAATTCCAAGGCAGAGACCATCTGGTGTGTGGGAAAGACCTGTGTGACTATGATCTCAGGGATGAGATGTTACCAGCTTCAAGCCACTAGAGACGATGCAGTTCTGTTCTACAGGGCTGGATGATGGCCTCCTCCTTCCTATCACATAGGAGAATTCCCTGTGTTTACGGTTCCCACAGGCCAGACCCAGGGTGGGCCTTCTGTGAATGCTTCCCAGACCCACCCTGTCTAAACATGCAATCCCTACCAATATTCCTCAGTTACCCTAGGAACACTCAACCCTATTGCTGGGAAAAAAACAAAATCCACTGTACCAAATGCCAGAAGTGTCTGTGTCATTTTGTTTATTGGATCCGGTCCCACTGATAATTGAAGGTCTACTAACTTTTGAACAACAGAAAAAGAAGAGGAAGGAGGAGAAGGAAAAGAAGAAAATCACCAAAGGGAAATTGCTTCACTTGTCCAAACAGGAATCTGTGCTCTATGGTGACATATAGATGCAGTACCCACTCAGACATCAAAGCTTGCAAAACATGCAGTGTCCTAAATTCGTACCCTTTGGGCTCCTGCCCTATACTTTCTAATCAAGGAAACTGAAATTCTGTCAAGTCAGGCTTTTTGAAAGGCACATGGATTTGGTTTACACTCAATAAAGTGATCTCCTGGTTTGTCAAGAGCTGTGTCTAAATGGCACCTACTGTGCTATCAAAAATCCCTCCAGAAACTTATGTTAAAACTATTCCCCATGCATGGGGGGACAGGGGGTTGTCTAACACAATGGCTCAATGAATAAAGTGTTTGCTAAAAAAGCACAAGGACCTGAGTTCTGATCTCCAGCTCCCACGTAAGAATTCAGTCAGTTCCAGGGCACGCTGGTAAGCTCAGCAGATCTAGGAGTTTACTGGTAAGCCACTAAAGCCAATGTGTGATTGCCAAATTCAGAGAGAGAGACCCGGCCCCCAAACAAAAAGGTGAAGAAGTGTTTGAGGGAGACATCCTCCGGTTTCAACGTTTTCAAGCACACACAACCCAGACATGCATAGATTACACACAAAAGGATATACCCTGTGCATCAAAATTCACCTTCAGTAGCTTTGATTAACAATCTGTTCATTGGAACAAATAACCATAGATTAAATAGAAAAAAAGAAAAACATTTGAATAAAAAAAAAAAAACTGTGAAATCACACATTTCTTCGTCCTGAAATTACTCTTCCATCTGCTCTCAGTCTTCAGAGAGAAATCTGAATGAAGGCATACAGGCAATCTTAGTATTCATAATGTGCTGGCTGATCCTCATACCAGCTGGCTGAGGATCATCTCGAGGGTACCTGGTACACCAGCGGAAGGGTGCTGAGCTGTGCGCCCAGGAGAGGAGGACACACTGGCTGTCAGGCAGCCCTCATCTGAGAATCCGGGCTGCAACAGAAACCATCCCCGAGTCTTCACATGGGTAGCTCGCTTTCTCCAGACCCCATTCCTTTACGTGGGGCACTGTAGTTCACGCCTGTAATCCCAGCACTTCGGGGGTTTAGGCAGGGGGGAATGTCATGACTTTTAGGCCAGCCTGGGCCACACAGTGAGTTCAAGGCACATTAAAGACTGCATAATTATCCCATTTTCCCAAATAGAAGCGACATTTAAAAATAATAATAATAGTATTAAAATGCCTGACAATTCCTTAAAAAAAATAGAGCAAGAGATTGTGACAATAATTTCTTCACCTGTCACTAAGCTATTATAGTTTTGCTATGTGTGAAAATAATAATTGTGAGTTTTGTTTAAGTGGAGCAGTCTTTTCTCACTTCAACTTGGAAAGAAAGCTTCAAATTCTCTATCTACCTGGTGTGTTTGAAACACACGTAGAATTCTTGTCTTGGCTCCCCTTACTAACTCAGGGCCTTCACATTGGGCAACTTCCTCTGTGTTTATCAGGGTGCTTTTGGTTACAAGTGAGAGAAGTCAGATCGTAGCCATTTAAACACAAACCAAGATTTATAAAACCATGCAGCAGAAAGGTCCAGATCCTGGATTCAGATTAAAAATCCAAGACACAGATCTGGGGATTCTAGGAGACTACATTCTGATGACCTCCTTCATCTTAGGGGCTGGACTCTTCATCCTCAGTTTACTATTGATTCTTGGCTGTGTTTCTACTCTCCTTTGTCTCACTCTCTTCTATTGGCCAGGTGTTTCGTGTGGCTTTCATACTCCCAGATAATGTTGATTCATGCCTTCTAATTCTGTGTCCCCAAATATAAAACCTTTTAAATTCAGCTCTATATGAATGAAGCCCTGAAGAAGACGTGTCATTGTTGTTGTTCGTCTTGCCTGTTTTTTTGTTTTGTTTTGTTTTTGTGACAGGGTTTCTCTGCATAGCCCTGGCTATCTGGGAAATTGATTTGTAAACTGGGCTGGCCTTCAACTCAGAGATCTGCTTACCTCTGCCTCCCAAGTGCTGGGATTAAAAGCATGTGCCACCATGCCTGGCTTCTCAAGATCATTAGTTGATCTATCTTGGGATGCAGAACTAGAAGCCATACCAGTTGTCTGATTGCAAAACTATGATTCTAATAATTGTCAGGGTCTAAATTGTATATCTAACCAAGTTGTCCTGTATTGAATGGATCTGCACAAGAAAGGGAAACATTGAGACTAAAGGAATAGTTTTCCTTCTTTTAAGCGACTGGGTTCCTCTGTGTTAAAAAATCCATGTCTACAGCTTTCCTGTCAGAGGCATATCCCTGAATCAATAGAAGGGAACTAAATGCATTACTCTACCGTCTTTTTCTATTTTAAAAGTTATTTTGTGCTTTGTAACTCAAAATCCTGTATATTCTTCCCACTGAACAGTTTCTGTTTGCTTGCTTGTTTTTGATACTGGCAGAGGCACAAGAGCCTCAATGATGCTTCCAATTTGGCAGAATGATTGTTAAAATGGGGAAAGAATGAATGATTCTTACTGGTGTGGTCCCAATATCTAGAACATATGTTCATATTTCCACCCTTTCTTAATTTTTGCATACCAAGGGAACTAGTTTGCAGTGGCTCCAAAGAGTGATTGCTGGCTCTGTTTTCCACTCTAATCTCCCCCCCATCTCCTGCTTCCTCCAGAGCATTTAAGCCAAGGGAATATGAAACAGGAAATCACACAGGAAAATTGACTTTCTCATACTTCCTAGAGACAAAATGTAAGGTAGAGTTTGGGCTCTATCACTATAAACTACATGATCTCAAAGAACCATTCTACATATCTGAGTTTTTCTTTCTCCTTTACTGTAAAGTAGAGAATGGCTTACTCTTAGAAAGACTATTGATAAGATTCAGTGAAGTATTAGGAAGGAAAGGGAGAGTGTCTCTTGTAGACAAAATAGACGAACAAGACAGATGCACACATGCACTGTCTGAAAGAATTCAACAAATAAAGTGAGACAAAAAAATGAATAGAAAAAGTGATCTTGAAAGATTTTGTACTGAAAATTACGAGTGAAATGTTAGAAAGATGACAACCACACTATATCCCAGTTTGCTTTTCCGGGTGGGTTTTCAGTGTGCAAGGCAGTCAGGGGCACAGGTGAACCCTGGGAAGCTGAATCAAAGAGCTGAGCGTCCACCTCTCAGGAGGCCTGAGCGGCTGCAGTCCATGTAAGGCAGAACCCCAGAGAGCGAAAGCACTGTGTGTGGAGGGAGCTTCAAAGATCACCAGATGGTCCTACTTAGCAGAGTTTTAGTCATGCGTACATGCATGTAAGGAAACTATCCCAGATAAGAGTGAGAAGCATTCAAAAGGATCAAAGAGAATGTTATCTGGTGCTTGCGCTGGGCCGGAAAAAGCTTCCGTCCCCCCAGGTATAACCATACTTCATAGGGTGTTCGGTGGCACCTCCAGAGAACTCTTGCCTCAATGGTAGGAAATGATTAACCCTGAGAACTGCCCCAGACCTGCCTAAGAAATCATATCAACTAAGACAGCCAAGGTGCTTAAAATATTCCCAAGTAACTTCTCTTCAGTGTAGAGGGATCCTAGGGACACTTGTAGGAATATATCCATTAATCAAACATTAAACTCACAATGGATAACGAACAGTTACTAAGTGCTGCAGATCTGCTTTCTAGCGCTTAGACCTTCTTGGTAGGCTTCTCACTAATTCTTCTCATCAGTATTCAAACCATCACCTCACCTTTAAAAGGCCTTCACCTCCCTATAACACTGTCCTGATGAAGAGGACACAAATACTCAGCCAATAGCAAAACCGTTCGTAAGGCATTTATCTCCTTCATGAGGCTGAAGTTGGCTTCTCAGTTCATGCCTTGGTAGAAAACTGTTTCCTAGAACACATGTGGCTTGGAAGGAACACGTTACCTCAGCTCACACTACACTAGCCAGAACAGGATCAAACCTGAAGAAGGATTCCTGTAAGCACAACTTCTGACCTCAGAGAGAGTGACAGTTGAGAAGGAGATCTACAGAGCAGAGTGATTACCAATGTTTGCCACAGTGAGCTACTTCTATTTGACCAATTAGAAACAACAACGACAGACACATGGCTACTGTAAAACTAAGTTCCCAGGGGACAGAGCCAAGTCATCTGGTTTAGCCCCACACCAAGACTCCCTCTTCCTTTCATCCGTCCTCTCTCTTTAATAGACGCCTTTGGTATGTTCTTTTTATTAACACAAAATCCACAAGTCACTCAACTCACACAATTAAATAAATATACAATTCCAGGTTTCTTTGTATGTTTGTAGGAATTTTTTAGCCACCCTCAATATCAAATTTAAGAATATTTTGTCCCCATAGGAGAAACCTCATCTCTCTAAGATGTCACCAGATACTCTCGAGGTTACAAACCCTCTTCAGAGATTTTTCTGTATGCTCCTTAGTGGGTATATCACTTAACCTTGGAGCTCAGAATGAAATAATAGAATAAGCCCACATTGTCTCATGATTTAACACATAGCAGTTTTTCATTTTGTCTCCACTGCAGACATCTAAGTTCCAACTGTACTCTGTACTTTTTTTCTTGGTTTTTGGTTTTTTGTTTTTTGTTTTTTTTTTTTTTTGGAGGGGTGGATTGTTTGTTTTGTTTTGGGTTGGGTTTGGGTTTGTTTTGAGACAGGGCTTCTCTTTGTAACCTTGGTTGTCCTGGATTCACTTTGTAGAGCAGGCTGGCCTCAAACTCACGGAGATCCGCCTGCTTTTGCCTACCCAAGTGCTGGGATTGTACTGCTTATTTTAGAGATGAAAACTTTCTAGTTTGGCTCCCTTATCACACAGGGACCCTTAATTGAGGACTGATAGCATACTTTCTAATGCAGGCCTGCCTCAGTCTTCAGTCTCAGCCATGCAAAGCCCTATCTTTTAGAAAATACTGTCCTCACAGGGCTTCTCTGAGCCCCGTAGCTCTATTTGCTATAGAAACAATATTGGAAAAATGAACCACTGCAACTGACTGTCTGATCCTCCTGCCAACCACCTTTGTATCAGGCAGTCAGACCATGCTACCAGGTTCCCCAAAGGACATAAATATCCAGACCAGCACTCCAAAGAACTGGACACCTTCGCAGACAAGAATTTTTCAGTTTCTTAAGCTATTTCCCAGCTTGCTGTCAGAGCTCGCTCTTGGTGATAGCCTGAGTTTTCTTTCCATAAAATCTACAATTCCACCAGCACTGGTGCCCTTTGGGGCCGAAGAAACTTTCGGTCTGTGGTTACTGGAGAATGCTTGGGGTTCTAATTTTTCTAATTCCTCATAAGAGGTCCCTGTAGTTTGGGTACATCTGCTGAAAGAACAAGAGGGGGGTGGAGAGAAAAAGAGAGAGAATCCTGTGTCCATATGTATGCAGGGGCAGGTAGAGACTAGAGGTCAACCTCAGGTGTTGTTTCTCTGGAGACATCCCCCTTATTTTTGATATAGGGTCTCACTGTGAACTAGGGCTCACTGATTAGGCTGCACTAGTCAGCCAGTGAGCCCCAGGGACCTGTCTGTGCTGGGATGATGAACACAGCAACACCTTGCCTTTCTGCCAGGGTACAGTTATCTGTACTTTCCCTTCCAACCGATCAGGTTTTAAAGGGAACAATTGCTTTTCTTTCCAGAGACCTTGTGGGAAGTCTGGAGGAAGCCATTGGGGGCTGGCAAGGATAGGAGCTCCCTCAGAGACTCCAACTGAATGGCAAGAGGGTGAGACAGCATGAGAGGGGGGCGGAGCAGCTTTGATGTCTTCAGGCATGTGGAAGGCAGCCAGGGAAATTCAGATAGACTCACCCAGTAATCGATTGTTCAGCTGTGTCTCAAGAAGACCCAGCTTGGCTGAGACTGACAACTATTGTTTCCTTTGCAGTAATTGGTGGAAGCCAAGGAAATGTAGGGCATAGAAGCACCCTTGGGGCATCCAGAGGAGAGAAATCACCTGGCCCAACTGTTTCTGTATTTGCAAATCTCTTTCTTGCATCCAGTATGAGATGGTACAGGTATGAACCAGGATCTGATGAGAAGAAAAAGACAGAGTGGTTGAGGCAAGGGCAAAGAAGAGGAAAAGGTGTAGACACAATAGACACATGGAATTTTTGTGGGCTTAATGATTTTTCAACTCTTTGCGGAGTAGATAGCATGACTACGCCATAGCTCAGTGGGTGTGTGAGATTTTAAGGGAATGGACACCAACACTAACCCACCAAGCTTACACTTAATACTTACATAGGCCACTGAATGAGCTTACCAACCATTAAGCCTCTATCTTCTGGAAGTCCTGAAGACTATTTTCTTATTTTCTGACAGATGATCAAAGGTCTACAATAATTTTTTAGCTATGATTCGCACTGGTTGTTTTTACTCAGCAAAGAGAGAAAACAGACACTGTCTTGGGCAGGGACTTTTACTTGCTGTGTGTGCATAAAAGATCTAAAGAGATGCATGTCCATTTCTCAAAGGGAAATTTATGCATATATTTACACTGATTAGAAACATTATCTTACTGCTTAGGTTTAATGCCATACATGCAATTTCACCTAATTAGAAAACTCATGAGACTGAGCCATTTTGTCATAGGATGGAGTGATGCGGATATCTCTGCTCCGTATTGCAGCGGGGAGCAGGTACTAGGAGCGTGGCACACAGGCAACCCAGCTAGTGGAGGTGGTGGACCTGAAATCCAAGACCAATTATCCTGCTTGTGAACTCAACCCACTGTCCTGGATAGTCATATACCCAGTGGCTACACGCCATGTTTGTCTCTTCTCTCAATCCATGTCGGTTCTAGGTTTCTAAGAACTGAGTGGAATTTTGCCTGTTTTTCATCTCAGGAGCCTGCCATCATCGCGAACTGTTCTTGGGTAGAATGAGAAATTTCAAGAGTGAACCACACAGTTGTTGAGGATCCAGTGAGGAAGGATGCGTCTGGCCCAGAGTGGAACCACTTACCAGGATGAACACCAGTTCTCAGTATATATGGCACCGTGGTCCTGGCCGTTCAAGCCTACCTGTGGATCCTGACCCACTAGTTTTGACTTGTTTGCTTTACCTTTCAGGCTGTGATGTCTTCTGATGTCACCAAAGTACATATGGCCCCCAGGATGCTGCTAAGCCATCTTCACAGAAGAGCGTGAGCGAATTTAAAAACTAAGGATGTATGCGTGCTCAGTGTTTTTATTTGTTTTTCATGTCCATCAGTCCAAAGACTGTTGCTTGAGTCTCAGCTTGTATAACAATGGGACCAAGGCTGGTGGTGAAATTGGAGACTGTATAGTTATCTACCTAATAAGAGACAAAGCTAGGATCTGAACTCACCTCTGTCTGACTAAGAAATTGTTCTCTGAGCCCAAAAAAATAACAAGTAACAAGAGATAATGGAACTAATTAAGAACATGAAGAGGGAGAGGACAGGCAAACAGGGAATTATCTTCCAATAACTATTACCAAGGAGATCAGCCAAAATTGGAAAAGACAGGCTGCTGGAAGCCAGCACCACAGCCTCCCTCTGGCCAACAGTATTCCCCACATGGCTTTCATCTGGATGTGCCATGGAGGGAGAGAAAAATCCATCGTCCAAAAGAAGGGCAATTCTGTGTCCCATCAACTGCTCTTATAAGTTCATCAGCAGCTATCACTGTATGTGTTGAAATATTTTAGACACTAACTTCAGAAGGATTTCTGGAATATATTGGGCGTGCAGACTTTCAAAATGGACAATTCCATTGCATCAGTCTTAAACATTGACACACTAGAGAAGTACATCATCAGAGTATGTTGATGGATACTCACAGTTGACTCTCAGCTCTACAGCCTTCATTGGTGTGGACATGGAGTTGGGGCGGGATACTGAGGTTCCTCCCAGATCTCTGATGTCTAGCTCTAATAACAATGGAAAGGAACCATTAGTTGGCCCCGCCTCCCCTAGTATTCCCTTCCCTCACCATGCTCTTTTCTTCATCTCTTTCCCTACCACACTTTTCTACAAGGTATCCGAGGAGCCTTCGAAAGCTAACCTGGACCATTCTTTTTCAGCTCAAAGTGAAAGGGGATGAGATCATGGGAGCACCTGTGCCTCTGCAGATGAACACTCAGTCAGCATTTGATTGTCCAAACTTCCCCATCAAATTAAAAAATCTAGTGTGAACTAAAAATGCCTGTCCCTTTTGCTTTTCACACCCTCATACCTAGATTCTCCAGCAATGGATTTCTATCCCATACATGCCTCTGCTTTTTCTACTTTTGTTTCTCTTTCTCCCTATGTATGATCTTTAAGTGGTCCCTAATGGTGTAAAGATGTGATTTCATATCAGGAGAATGATGTGGCCATGGCCACGAGGCATGAGACTGTATCATAAATCAACCACAGTTCGAATGGACGATGACAAGTGTGATTTATAGGCTACCTCAGCTCTGATTTCCATATAGCTCTTCTCTGATTCACTACTATTCCTTAGAGAGTTGAGAAGTGAAAGAAAGTGCAATGTGGGTGGCGGGTTCCCTCCCTAGAAATTCACAAACAGTCACAGTGTCCATATAGGAAAGCAGATATTTATGCTTTGCAATGGATGAATATGATCCATGGCAACTGGGAAAGTGTCCCAGACAGAAGAAGTGAGTCAACAAAGGCCTG
The DNA here is from genome assembly GCF_030254825.1 of Meriones unguiculatus. Lineage (NCBI taxonomy): Eukaryota > Metazoa > Chordata > Mammalia > Rodentia > Muridae > Meriones > Meriones unguiculatus. Next base: position 14,178,465 of record NC_083358.1, on the reverse strand, counting down.
TTTTCCCTTGACCTGTGTAAGACAAAACTTCTTTTACATAATGGCCAGGAGAATTAGAAATCCATCAATAATTTATGGTACAGAGCATCCCCAGAACAAATCTCAGCTACCAAGATATAAATTAAACAGATTGCACATTGATACTCAAATTTTGTTGACATTAACTGCAAGTAGAAATGGTGATCAATTTTACCAAAGTGTTCTTGCTTTTTGCTTTTATCAAACATAGGGTTTTCAGGCTATCTCTTTTAGTGAGGGTAGATTACATATCTTCTACATTGGACTATTCCTGAAAGCAACAGGATTTTCAAGGGTTATATGATGGTGAAGCTCCTGGCACAGGAACCTTTAACATGCATGGTGATCACTGTGCCCTGCCTGCTCCATCCCTAGATGTGTGAGTATGTACATATCAATACAAGTGCCCACATAGGACAGAGGCTCTGAGTCTCCTGCAGCTGGAGTTACAGGCAGTTGTGAGCAACTCCACATGGGTGCTGAGAACTGAACTCAGGTCCTCTGCAAGGGCAGCAAGAGCTCATAACTACAGAGCCACCTTTCCAGGCCCACTCTCTATCACTGTTGAGACCGGGGTTCTCATTTTCACAGTACATGGAGTTTGGCTGGTGACCAGCAAGCCCCATAAATTCCCATGTATTCATCTCCCCACAGGCCCACTTTTCCCAGGGTGCTAGGGATTTGAACTCATGTCCTCATGTTTGCACAGCAAGTGCTCTGACCTACTAAGCCATCTCCCTAGCCCTTACCATTGGTTTTTTCATGCTACCTCATTTTAGGCTTCTCAAATATAATGTTACCCAGAACCCTGATATATAAAACAGACAAGAACAGCACACACAGCTGGAGGAAACCTCGCGACATTTGCAGGATCCATAAAACACAACTTCAGACCCTGATGCATTACTTGGAGGCAGACTCAAACACCAGCACTCTATATAAATCTTAATTAAAATGTTAAAATATTAGTTAAACATAATTTTCAGAAATAATCTCAATATGTTCTGGAAGTTCCAAAGTACATTAAGGAAGTAAATGCTTAGCATCCACTAGGCTGTGGTTTTCTAAAGCCAGATGCCTGTGATAGAGTGAGGGGAGCCCTCTCTGATTGATCCCTTGGGCTAAGTGTCGGACACAAAACAGAGCGGAAAGAGAAGGGGCCACCAGTAATTGCTTCATTTATCTTCATAGTTTTTCAGACTCCAAAACACATTTAGTGGGAAACAGAGCCTTTTCTTCATGACCTCTAGGATACTCCTGAACATCTTGTCTCTGGCTTGCCAAGTCCTTGCTCTGACTCTCTTGGCCAATGTGGACAGCAGTTGTTCTTTGAAATCCTTACTGGAACATAAGTGGGAACCACAGAAGATTCCATACAACATTTCTATTCAGGAGTGTAAGGGTTGGAACAAAGGTTTGGATTCAGTGCTGCCTTCTAGAAACTTCTTTCCCATGTCTCACAAAGCCTGAGTTGTCTGAAACAAGTCTGTGCCAACATTATAATAGGGCTAAACTTCAAAATTCAGCAGGCCTAATCCTCCAGGATGCAGTTAGCCTGTCTCAGCCACAGTGGGGCTTCTCTCCCCCTCATATATGTTAGTTCTCAATGGCTATACAACAAATGAGCACACACACTTATTACCAGAGAGGCTCCATGGATTAGGCATCTAGACCTAGATGAACTGGACATCTTGCCTCAGCGTCTCTCACACGGCTGCGATGAAGGCACAGGCTGAGGCTGGGCTTGTATGTGAAATTTCCCCTGAGCTGGGTGGTTGTTGGCAGAGTTGAGTTCCTGGAGTCACAGGAAGTCTAAGTTCATTGTTTTTTTGGCAACTCATATCACAGCAGGTGGCTTGCTTCTTCATGTGTGAGAAGTCCAGAAGAATCGGGGAAAAAGAGGATTCCAGACAATGTCACAGTCCCGTATTTCATGATCTTGGGAATTACATCCACTCACTTTGCCTTTGGCAAAAAGCAGGCCACCGCCTATGCCCACACTCAGCGGTAAATTGCACAAGGGGATTGGTGTCCCTATGTGAAAATCATGGGACCTTCTCCAGATTTATTTCCCACACCTACTGTCAATGTCAAGGGTTTATTTGAAGCAGAGAAACTATACACACGTACGTCCAACCTGTGCATTCGTGTTCAGTGGACAAGGAACAGAAAGAGTAGCACATGTGATATGCCACCTGTGGGCAACCACAGCACAGGCTGCACCCAAGCTTTCTCGATGTGATGAGATGACATGGTGAGAGGAAAGAAGACTAAACAGATACCTGGTGTGAATGGCTTTTAGGCCTAGCTGAATGTTAGACTCTACATTACGGTTAAAATTTTTTTTTTCAAGAGCCCAAGAGGTGGCAATGATTGTGTGGCTCAGTCAGTAGAAAGCTTGCCACACAGGTACAAGGACCCGAGTACAATCCCCAGGGCCCCAGGTGGTCAATGCTAATCACCCACTACTGGAGGATCCCTTGGATTCTCTGGACAGCCAGTGGAGCCTGCTTGGTGGACAACAGTCCAAAGGGAGACAGTCTAAGGGAAGTAGATGGCTTCTTAAGGGTGACACCTGAGGTTTTCCTCCAGCCTCCTCACGTGCACCTTTGTAAACATAAAATAATCAGCTCTGACTATTCTATTACATCTGACAGCTCTGATTATTCTATTACATCTACATAGCTACTGTCCAGCTCACTCTCAACTATCTGTCTATCATCTATTATCTGTCTATCTGTCTTCATCATCATCATCATTTGTGTGTGCCAAGTGGGCTATAACCCAAATGTGGAGGTCAGAGTGCAAACTACAGGAATTTGTTCTCTGTCAGTTCTGGAGACTGAATGCAGGTTTTCAGGTTCAATAACTATTGTCTGTATCCTCTAAGCCATCTTACCAAGACAATTGTGACTTCATTTTTCTTTATTTTCTCTCTCTCTCTCTCTCTCTCTCTCTCTCTCTCTGTATGTCACAGTACATATGTGGAGGTCAGATGTTATCTCCTTCTACCATGTAGGCCCTAGGGAACCATCTCAGCTGTCACACTTGATTGCAATTGCTTTTACCCTCTCAGTAATACCACTGGGCAAGCCTCAAATCCCACATTGCTGCTCTCTAGTAGGAGGGTGATAAGCACAGGCCACCATGCCTGGCATTTTTATGTGGGTTCTGGGTCCTTGGGCTTGAAAGACAAGCTTTTTACTGACCAAGCCACATGAACATCTCCAACTCTGTGGCTCTTGAATTTTTTTTTTATAGAGGATAGGTTAGAGTTCAGTGGGTAAGGAGGGTATTTTCAGCAATAAAGCAACTGCCTGCCTCCAGTGCTTCTGTAACTATTTCACTGCTTGACTGCTCCTTTTGCTGTTCATAGCTGGGAATGTGACTCTTTTATTAATGAAATGTTGAGCCACTTACTGGCAGACTTTACCTTATTTACCACTATCTCTCCAGGACATAGCTGGTGCCAGCAGTTTCTCAGTATCATCTGTGAAGTACATGTGAGCCAACAAAGCTCCCAGGAGCAGGGAGGCCCTTCTTGGATCTTCCTGAGTCCCTCCTCCCAACCTGGTCTTTCCTTTCATCTCTTAGGAATGTCCTCTGAATTTACGACTATGTGGGCCACAGCAGTAATTTCTGCCATCCTCAGCCATCCCATCGTTGGTAAGAAACTCCAACATGCCCACCCAGGAACTCAAAACCTGTTTCCCTGACTCTTCACAAGGTTTGGCATAGGCTTTGAACCCCATTCTGAATTGGATACATCTGTCTTCAAAAGAACTTAATTTCTAACATGCCAGCGGGTAGGGGTGGCATTGTCTTCATAGGCAGAAGGCAGACTCTTAAAAGAGGACTCTGTCTGGTCCAGACTGTGGCTCAGGCCACATCACCAGTGTTCTCAGATGAACCACTGGGTGGCAAGGGTCAGGAAATGGCATAGAATATTAGTTTCCATGCTATTTCAGTATTTTACTTTAGTGAAGACATATCCTAGAGCTGATGACATAGGTTGGTGGATAAAGGTACTTTGCAGCTAAGCCTGATGATCTGAGTTCAACCCTCAGAACCTAAAATGGAGGAAGGAGAGAACTTATGCCTTAAATTGTCCTCTGACCACCACATGCATACCATGGCAGGCAAAGGCATTATCTCAACACAACATAAACACATTACTATTTCTCTTTTATCATTCATTATTTTACCCATTTTATTCATTATTTTATTCATTATTTTATCATTCATTTATTTGGTGAATCTGCCCTTTGTATGGGCCATATCATGTTGCTTCCATATTTGCCAGTAAAGAAAACTATTTGTTTGTTCTATTAGATGATAACAAAGAACGTGGCTTTCATCTGCATGGAGAAAGTCCACTGTCCAAAGGAAGGGCAATTGTGTGTCATATCAACTGCTCTTATAACTTCACACACAATTATCACAATTATGTGACAGCTTGCAGAGCCTCAGGAAGCCTCCCAGTATGGCCTCTAAACTGTCATACCCCTTCTCTCTGTGTAACTGCATCACTTGAGCCCACACGAGGACACAACGTGCCAGAGCCACTAGAGAATAGATTCAATTGGCCTACAGTGCAAGGTTGACATTCCAAGACTTCCAAGAGACCTTTCTCAAAATGCAAGCTCTCTGCCTTGCCCTAAGTCTTAGACTGCTGCCTGGCCCTGCTCTGACATTTGTGATCCTCCTCAAGATTGCTCCCTGGGCTGTTACAGTTTGAATAGGAAATGCTTCTCACAGGCTCATGTGCCTGACCAGCTGATCCCCACATGATGATGCTATTTGGGAAGACTCGGGAACCTTTGAACAGGAAGCATGGTTCACAAAGGTGGGCCAGAGAGATGAGCTTTGACTGTTACAGCCTGATCCACTTACAGTCCTACTCCTCAATTTCTGATCTGCCAAGGTTTGACAAGGTGTGGCTTCATGTTCCTGCCACTGTGGACTCCACTTGGCTTCCCTACGATGGAATGAAACCATGGGCCAAAATAAGCCCTTCTGCTCTCTTAAGTTGTTCCTGCCAGATATCTTGTTACAATGAAAAAGCAACATATAAATCCTCTGTTTTTCCTGTTTGTCCTTAAAAACAACAACAACAAAAAATTATTTTTCAGTTATAGTGTGTGTATGTGTGTGTGTGTGTGTACAGGTGTGAGCTCTCTGCTGTCTGTGGAGTGCACAAGAGGGCATCAGATCCCCTGGAGTTACTGGCACTTAAGACCTGCCTCCGCTGCATGCTAGGAACAGAACTTGGGTCCTCTTCAAGAGCAGCACGTGCTCTTGACCACTGAGCCATCTCTGATCCTCTTTTGCAGTGGGTTCTTGCATTCTTTGCTTAGCTTCTGTTGTCTCTTCCCATCTTTCTTTGTGCTTCCCCCTCTGCTGAGAACACAGACGATCTGAAGTCCATCCTTTATCCAAACAATCATTGACAAGAGTGGAGAGACACCCCGGCCTCAAAGTGCCTCTGTGTATTTTCCTTAAACAAATTTAACCTTTATTCTTGTATGGAAAACCAAAGTTTCCAGCCCTAAAAGGTTCTGAGTGAAATTTTTTTCTAACCTGGGTGGGTAATGGATGAATGATGCCCTGAAACCCATAGACACTACACACATGTGACAGAAGAGTAACTGCGACAGATGCCAACAGCTTCTAGAACTTGGAGACTAATTAATGTTCATACAACTTTGAACCATATAATGTGTCATCAGAAAGAAAGAAAAATCAAAACAGAATATAAAAACTTCCATTCTTAAAACGACAGATTTAATTTGTAGTGATTAGGTAGTTTGAAAGAGAATAGCTAACATAAAGAAGTCATACCTAATATAGCAAAGGAAGAAGAGATGGAGGAGGCAGGGTAGAGAGGGGATGAGAGAACAGGAGAGTGAGAGAGCAAACAATGTGGGAGAGCAGGGGTATGGAGAGAGAAGGGGGTCTGTAGAGTGAGATGAGAGAGGAAGAAAGAGAGAGAGGTGCTATGGTTTAGATGTGACGTGGGTGTGCCCTCCGAGAGAGTCTGCAGTGCAAGTTGGGCCTCCAGCCTGGTAGTGTTGGGAATGGAACCTTCAGAGGTTGGGTTTCATGGGAAGTAATTGGATGACAGAGCAAATTAATCTTGGTCAGGTGTGTTGTTTAAAGCTGAGGCTGCTCATGCACCTCTGCGCGCTGCTCATTTGCTCCGTGAACTCTTGCATGTTGCTGGGTTTCCTTCTGTTTCTCTTCCACATAAAGACAGTCAGAGGACCCTCTCCAGGATTCTGGTCTCATACTGTTTTTTAAATATTCTTTGTACTGTGCATGTGCATTCACACAAATGCCACAGTCCACCTGTGGAGGTCAGAGGCTACTGTGAAGGAATTGATTCTCTCCTTCCACCACCTGGATCCCAGGGATTGAAATTAATGCATCGTGCTTGGCATCACTGTCTTTTCTCCCTGAGCCCTGGCATCGTGTTACTTGAGCTACAGAACTGCAAACTGAACATAAAATAGATTGAAAAAACAGGATAAATAGAAGATAAATGGGTAGAAGGATAAATGAACAGATAGATACAAGGTATTTAGGTAGATGGACATATATACAGTCAAGATAAATGGCATTTAATTTTGTTTGGGAGAAACAGCATTTTCTGTCCCCATCACTACCAGCACTCAGAAGTCATCATAAAAGAAATATAACACTACACAATAGCCAAATATGAGAATAGAGATTGCAACTGAAGGAGCTGCATCATTTTTTCCAAGCACAGCCACTGCCCTGGATACTAATGTGGAATCTAAAGAAACAGATGTTATACACAAGGGGCAGGTCTGCTCATCACAGTACGTGAAATCAGAGCCCCGGCCTTCCAGTCTTCCAGCTCCTCTTGACTTTGGACCCTTCCAGGAGCCAAGGGTTAGTAAAGTTCTCCCTGCTTGAGAACTTTAAAGTAACAGGAATGAGCAATGCAGAAGTGAGACCCAGGGGAGGGATTCAGCTCCCCCTGTTTTGAACTCAAAGCATGAAGGCGTAAGTCTGATTGTACTTCTCCAAAGCTAGCCAAGGCACATTTGGAAGTGAAGAAAGACAAAGACTTGCTGGGAAGGAGGGCAGAGGAGACGTGCTGACAATGAATGATGGCTTCCCATACCAGAAAGGCAGCAGCTATGGAAGAAAACCTGAGATGCAGGCCCTGGGAAGTAAAGACGATAGAGAAAGTGGGCCAGGGAGGAGGAGGTAGGAGAGTGAAGGATGCTGCACAATAGAGTGATGTAAGCGGGAAGCATAAAGGAATATCCACAGGCCCTAAGACAGAAAGTCCACAGCAAAACCATAGAAATTGCCTTCTTCTAGCTCAGGAGGAATAATAGGCTTGCTCCTGGGAGTTCCACCAGGCTGTCAGGCAATTCTCTCTCTTAAGGAAACCTGGAAGGAGAGATTGGGAGAGCAAGTTCCTGACTGAGCAACTTTGCTCAAAACTTATCACTTACTTTTGGGCTAGCTTCTACCCTGACACAGTCCCTGAAGAGAACCGGATACTCAAAATTTACGCTCTTCCCTTGACCAACCCGGAAAAGAACACCAAATCATGCGGCCGTTACAAACATAGACACCAGTCTTGAAACCTGTTATGCGCTGCTACAGTTTGAATGTGAAATGTAATCCATAGGTTTACGTTTGAATGCTTGTTCACAAATGGTGGGGCTCCTTCTGGAAGTTATCGAACCCTTAAGATGTGAGGATAGCAGAAGCAGACCATTGGCACTTGGCCTTGGATTATACCCAGGATCCTTACATCCAGCCCAAGCTCTGTCTCTGCTCCCTTGTCAATCAGTATGTCAGCAAGCCCTGCCACAAGCTTTTGCCGTTGTGTGTGGTGCCATCCTCCACCCTGCCCTCCCAGCGATGCTGGCCTATATTCCTCAAAGCCTGAACTAACACAACCCTCTTCTTTCTTAAGTTGCTTCAGAGAAATGTGACCAGTACACATGCCAAAATGATTGCTCCACTGTGATATAGGTAGCTGGGTCCCTGTTTCATGAATGAGAAGGCTGAGGCTCAGGGATAAGAAGCTATTTGGCCAACATTTCTAAACAAATTACAAACAGGTCAAGGCTATGATGCCAGCCATGTTAGCAGAGCAAGTTTCACGGCTGCGTTCTTTCTACCAGAGCCTTGTCTCTGAATTAAAAGCAGGAGAAAACTGAGAAAAGGAAAGAGAGAGAGAGAGGGGGAAAAAAAGGAACACAGAGTGCTTCTGAATAGCTACTACTGCTTTAATTTTAACAAGAAGCAGACGACATTAGCTTTGTTAAGGCAGTTTTCCACGGGTTTTACACATTTCTGTGCATCTTGAGAGCACAGGCACAGATTGCTGTTGTCCCAAAAAAGAGCTGTCATGACACTGTTGGTGGCAGGGTAAATTAGCACAGCCACTGTGAATAATAGCGGGCAGGACTCTCAAAAAGCAAAATGAAAACAGACCTACCACTCGACGCTACCCGACGTAGCTAAATGTAGGTGCTAATCAGTGTGTGGACAGATTTAAAAACAGTAGAACACATATGTACTGGAATTTTACTCAGTGATTTAAAAAATTGGGATCCTGTCATTGTTAACAGAGTGGGTAAAACGGGAGGATGCTACATTAAATGAAATATGCCAGCTACAGAAACACTATTACCATACGCTGTCTTTTATATATGGAAGCTCAGAAATGTTGATCTGGCCAGGAAGAGGTCACCTTTAACCCCAGGGCTCTGGAAGCAGAGGCAGGTGGATCTCTGTGATTTCAAGGCCAGTTTGGTCTATGTTGTGAGTTCCAGGCCAGCCACGGCTACATAGTGAAAGCCTGTCTCAAAAAACCAAGCAAGCAAGCAAGCAACGATGGTTAAGACATGTTGATCTGAATACAGTAGGGAATAATGATAAATAAGGAGAGATTGAATTTGATCCACTCTCTATACGAATGTCCTGAAATATCATGCTAACGTTCTTATCTATCTATCTATCTATCTATCTATCTATCTATCTATCTATCTATCTATATGAATATGCACACACACACACACACACACATATATATATGACACATGTTAATAAGGGCTGGCAAGCATCTTCACACACAGTGAAGCCTCTAAACCTCAGTTCTATCCCTGGGACATACATGGTAAAAGGATTGAAATGACTTTCACAAGTGTCCTCTGACTTCACATACAGGCACACACCCCCTACTACACAGACAAATGTAACAAAATTATATCTAAGTTAATAAACAAGCAAATAGCATGATTTAGGAAAAAGACATAGTATTTCTCTCTGGAGCATTAGGTGGACAGTTGGACATTCACTGTCCACTCTGACAATTTCCCATTTCTTAAACCTTTATTCCCTCATCTAGGACAGACCCATCACTTTGCACCATCCTGTGGGTGGCAGCGAATGGTAACAGTGTTTCTGTGGCAGATACAAACAGGAGCTCCTGTTAATTCTTGCGCCAGGAGCCATCAAGTCCTTTGTGGTACTGCCAGCATTCACAAAGCCTTGGGAGACAACTTTTAGTTTGTAAGTTTCGTCAAATCTCATCCTCCAGCACGGGAGGCTTCCTGGGTAAGCAGGGAATGGACAGACAGACAGACAGACAGAAACACACACACACACACACACACACACACACACACACACACACATCTTCCTCTCTATCTCCTGGCACTCTCACACAGTCTAGATGCCTCTAGGTAACACGCCAAGCTTATCAGACATCTGGTGTATCTTTGGGCAGGGCTACCTAGAAGCTACCTTGGATGGCTACCAAGCCTATTTATCTCATCAGCATGCATTCTTCAGGCTGTGGCAAAGATTTCAATGTTTCCCCACCAGTTTATTGTCTTAAATACTTAGTCTTCACAGTGTGGCACTGTTTTTGTATTCGACAAGGTCTAGTTGGCATCATGAGCCTCTCAGAAGACGCCTTTGAGGGTTATAGCCCAGCCTTGTATCCAGCCGAATTCTCTCTGCTTTCTGGTTGTCTAAGCTGCGAGCAAACTATCCATCAAGTTCCCATCACCAGAAACAAAGCAGTTCCAGCCACCAGGTGTTTTTCACCCAGATGGACCTTTGAAGCCCATGAGCCCGAATCTACTCCTTCTCTCTTAAACAGCTCCATCAGATCCTTTGTCACAAGAAGAAGAGAAGTATCTAGACCATAGTAGGCACTCAGCTTGAGTGGTACTATTTGGCCTCAGAAGAGTGTCTGTTTCTGAGAGCCTTCCCCACATCACTTCACTGAATGACGACAACAGCTCTATGACTGAGAAATTTGTGCCCTTTGGAATGTAACTCATGCAGGTCACACAGAACCAGTGCCTGAGTGGTCCCAAATCCACATCTACCATGGCCACTCGTGGGAGATTCCATCTGTCTCCTGCCACCAGAGACTCCATCGCTATTCTAAAAACATACCCACTTTTGGTTCCTTAAGCAAAGAATTTTGTGTTAGTAAGAAGCGGCAATTAGCACTCAGATGGAAGAGAGGGAAAAAATACCCTTGTTTAGTAAACAAGGAACACTTGTTCAAGCAATGAAGTACTTGGGGGCAAAGAAAACCTTATGTCTTTTCCTTAATTATCTGAACTCCCTGCTGGAGCAAGCCAAATCTCCCCACAGAAATAATGGAGTCTTAGGAAATCTAGTTCCCCCCTTGGACTCTGGGCTGACCTAGGTCACTCTAGAATGAAGGCAGATGTGGTACCCATGACCCTAAGGAGTGGAGATACTTTTGACTGAGTCAAGTGATCTCACAGATTCCACAGCTCATGCTACTTTGGGGATTAAGGCTGCAAATACAGGCTTGTGTAGCTACCAGAGCGCATGGCTTTCTTCTTCCAGGAGCCATGCTTTCTGATAAATCCACTTTGGAAAAATTACCATGAGGCCTATGGTGGGTTAGTTATAAAGAAGAGTCTGCCTTCGAAAGCTCACATGTTGAATGAGGGCTTCATTCCCAATTTTGCTTTGTTCCCAAAAGCATTCAGAAGCGGGGCTCTGAGTGAGGCTGCCTTTCAAGGGCTGGGATAAAGGTGTGCATCACCATTGCCCAGCTCTGGAGATGCACTTTAAAACTAGCACATGTAGAATGACTCCTGCTACCCACATACCCTGGTTGGTCTATGCCATTCCCAGACATTGTTCATCATATTCCATCTTGGTTAAGAATATACACAGATATGCATTCAGAAACTATTTCTCCATGGTTCCTTATGCCTTCACCATGTCTCTTAGCCTCTCTGATCCACTGTATGATACAACTGTGCTATTTTGCTTCATAAAACTATTAAGTGGCTATTCATACACACAACTTTTATGAATGCTTGTTTGGAGGCCAAGATAAATGAGACACAGAAAATTCTTAGGAAAGTTCCTTGTATGTGGAGGGTACTTTGCTCAGTTAAATACCAACGCCTACAAGAAGAATGAAGAGATATAGGAGACCAGAGAGGCCAAATGTGCTCAGCATTCTTTCCCTTGCAGGGGTCCCAGTGTGACATGCTAAAACCAAAAAAACGATTCTGCTCCATAGCTGGAGACAAGGTGGTGAAAGGGCACATACGGAAAGAAAGGTAAAGGAGCATTACCCACGGACAGCCAAGTTTGTCACCGTGCTGGAGAAGAGTAGCATGGGAAGGCTGCTGTCGTGGACTCCAGAAGTTCCTGTTTGATCCGCTGAAGGGGGGCAGAGAGGGAGGAGGGCGCAGAGGCCTCAGAGTTTAAATAACTTGTGGGCAGAGGGGGAAGCACGTGGTTGCATTCAAAGATAATGTTCTTCCGACGGTGGTATTTGAATGTTCACTGTGTGCCATGCCCTATAAACAAGCAGCATGTGAATGGGATAGGATTTCATATCCTCATTTTGCAGATGTGGACAATGAATAATCCCGGGTGGCTAATAACTCTCAAGGAGAATGAGCTACTACACGAAGCAAGAAGTGGAAGTCTGGATTCCTCCTACTCGCAGCAATGGGCTTGCCTCCCACACCCACAGTTCCTGCCGGTGGACCTTTAGAACATGAGCAAGCCAGAGTTCCAATTAGTTCAGTCAGCGCATGAACATCTACAGGGCTAGTGCTGTCCCGTCATTTTTCATAGGCTGTATTGTTATGTGAATTTACTGGCAAGGGGAAAAGCTCTTAGGAGAAGGCGCAATGACTTGGTTGTAAAATAGCAAAGCAGTCAAACAGATTCAGATTCTTAGTCTACAACGTTGGTGGCCCTTCAGTCGGCGCATGCTACTGCAACTCTGCTCATGTATGGAATATGGGTGTTCATTCATATTGTACCATGTCCACTCGCTGCGAGAATTAAAAAGTACAGTAAGTAGGAACTTACTTTTCACAGAGCGATTGCTCAGCTTCTGTGGTGCCCACCTTTGAGGATCTTCTCTCCTCGTGGACAACCTTTAAAATGGTTGCTGTTCACTGTGTATGACCAGGTCTTCAATATTTGGAAATCATGGCTGTTGGTTTGTTGTGTCAATGATCTCTTTTTAATTTATACAATACTCTCATATGTAAGTGACTGCCCTCACTGTTTTCAAAGCAAAGAAACAGATTTAGAGACTTTGAGCAGTTCACCTAAGACCAGGCAGCTCTGGAGCTACATAATGTGGTATTTCCTAATATCTTATCCAGTAAGAATTCTCAAGATTCTGCTCTGAAGACAGAGTCCCATTCATGGAATTTACAAAGAAAAATAAGCAATTTCCCTCAAGTGTGTTGAATCAATTTTACATAGTAGTACAAACAGCATGTTAACAGAGCCTGGAGGAGAAATGTTCATCCCACATGGAAGGCTCCAGAAAGTTTTTAAACCAAAAATGTAGCAAGAAAATCATTAGGGACAAATTGGAGTGAGCCGAGGATCATCTGGAAGGAGCAGGCAGCCAGACAAAGCTAACTCAGGTGCAGAGTCCCAGCACTGAGAAAGAATTTGCTGCAAGTTTCCAGTGGGAGTAGCTGAGAGAACAAAAAGAGGAGACACGGGTGATGATGTGGAAAGCAGGGTGGGCCCAGACAGCTGAAGATGTGACTTTCACTGCCTCACACCTTAAGAGAACATCTTTTGGGCCTTTTCCCACTATACTACCTTTGTGGTCCTCCATTAATCCAGCTTTACTTTTTTTATTGAGACAGGCTCTCATTTTATACCCCATGCTGGCCTGTAGCTTGCTGTCCTTCTGCCTCGGCCACCTCATTTCTGTGTTTGCAGGTGTGTGTCATCATTCCCTGCTACAAGAGTAGGGTTGTAAAGTCACCACATAAATAAACACATCATTTGTTAGACTAAAGCTTTGAAACACTGCCATGAGGAGGCAGGGAGATGGAGAGTGATGGAGGACAGGGTAAGGATGTAAGAGAATCATCATATGGCTAAGATGCTATCCTGAGAGCCAGAGGATTGACCGACATATCCCTGACTGTCAGGGATGAGGGTGCTGAGATGATGGTGAGGTCACAAGTACTATGATTCCATTAGGTTCTTCTATTTTATGCATGAAGTTAATTTCAGAGGTAACAAAGCTATATAAATTCAGATTCTAAAGCAAGGGCTGCTGATTTTCACAGCATTCCTCGGCCTTCCCCTAGTTAGGACAAGAGAAACATCTCAAATTATTCCGTATTTCCCTTTGAGAACTATGTAAGTCATCCTGAACCTTTGGATCCATAACCACACTGGTATTTAGTTGAGTAGAGCATTCAAGCTAGTCATTGTAGGTCGAGTTTTAAGTATATCAAAAATTAAGAAATACTCATATAGTATATGGTGATACTCTAAGAATTTATTTTATTCGACATTAGTTTTCTCATCAAGTTGTGAGGTCAAAGTCTTTGACTGACACATTGTACTTAATTCCCCTCCTCCCCCGCACACACACACACACACACACACATACAAATAACCTAGACATGTAGTGTCGTTTCCATGAAGGTCCCTCTCTAAATGTAGTCCTCCTCTGGGAATTGACTATCGTGGCTAATTTCACTGTCAGCTTGATCAGACAAAAAAGCACCTGAGAGAAGAGAAAAGAAAATCTTTGGGTGTATCCATTACAAACGTTTCTATGGACAAGTACACCAGGAGGGATTCAACCTAATGAGTGGATTAAGTGTTTGATGGATTCAAAATCTGATAGCAACATTAAGAGGGATGGGGAGGTTGTGGGGTATTTTGAGGATGCATGCCACTGCGCTGTGTCCTTCAGACTGTATCTATCCCTGGTCCCTTCCTATATCCACTTCTTTCTGTCTACTCTCCACCAAGAGGTGAAGTGTAAAGATTAACTGCAAGGATGGCTTGAAAATCACCAAGACAGAATGCAGGAGCAGATCTCTGTCAGCTTCTCCTGACTCTTCCTTCCATTCTGATGAGTCTGAGGAAGAATTGCGTAAGGAGGTCACTGACTAGTTTTATGCCAACTTGACACAGGCTATAATCACCAGAGTGGAGAAAGCCTCAAATGAGATAAAGTCTCTATAATATCTGGCTGTTGCCAAGTCTGTACGGCATTTTCTCAATTACTGATTGATGTGGGAGTGCCCAGCACTCCATGGGTGGGAACAAACTTAGGCTGGTGGTCCTGGGTTCTAAAGGAAAGCAGGCTGAGTAAGCCATGGGAAGCAAGTGACTAGGCAGCACCCCTCCATGGTCTCTGCATTACCCTGTTTGAGTTCCTGTCCTGACTTCCTTTGAGAATGAACAGTGATGAACAGAAGTGTAAACCCATAAACCCTTTCCTCCCTGAGTTGCTTTCATCATGTTGTTTCATCACTGCAATGGTAAGCCTAACCAAGACAGTCATCATGTCTAATCTTGGCTCTCATCTTGACCGTATCTGGAATCAACCACAAGGTAAGCCACTAGGCACACCTGTAAGGGATATTCTTGAGTAGGTTATCTGTAGTGGGAAGACTCTTCCAAAGTATGGACAATGCCTTTCAGTGGCAGCCAGACAAAAGGGGGTTCAAGGAAAAACTTTTGCTTTTGCCTGCTGGCATTCATTCTCATTGGCAAGTTCATCCATGCTGCTGCTGCCTCTGCTGCTCCAGCATTCCTTCACCGATATGAGAACCAAGCTTCTTTGGGTTTCAGATGCAGATTAAAAACAAATAATTCTTGGAACCCTCCAAGCCTCCAGTGCTACTCTGAGGCTGGGGAGGCATCTACCCTCCCAGACTGCACGGATCCCAGGTTTTTGGAGTCTCCAGTGTGAAGGCGGCTATCATTGAACTATCCAGACCATTCTATGGATTCTGTTCTTCTAGAGAACCCCACTTGAAGTACAGGAAGGAAAAGGGGAGAGGAATAAGTCATCATTCATGTATGGTTACCACAGACTAGGAATTATACATTTTATTTCTTATAGAGAGTCATTTTGGATGGTGAAGAGCCTTGATAATAAAAAAGCCTGCAAAGGATATCCAAATATACAACATCATACCAGAGCTATTCACCCAGGTCTAAATTCCATGCCCTGTATCCTGAGCCAGGCTGCTTCCATGAAGCTCTGCTGTGAGTCCTTTGCAAAAACGCCTTTGCTTCTGAAAACCAAGATGACCTGAGCCTAACAGGAGTCAGATCTATAAATGTTCAGTCCCACCCACAAGGCAAAGTCTAAATAAAAATATATTATCTAATGAAAAAGGAAGATGAAGTAACAGGGCCATCCTTTTCCACTAAGCAGCTGCTGTTTTGTGCTACTGAAGATGGAACCTAGGGCTTCCTGTACATTAGAAAATCACTGTAACATGAGCTATGGCTCTAGTCTTCTCCTTTTGAGTCAGAGTCTTGCTAAGCTGCTTTTGCACTAGCCTTGAACTTATTTTGTAGCTGTGGTGGTTTGAATTAAAATGGCCCACTTAGCCCAGGGAGTGGCCTTCTTGGAATAAGTGTGGCTTTGTTGGAGGAGGTATGTCCCTAGGTCCTTTGAGGTCTCAGCAGCTCAAGCCAGGCCTAGTGTGTTTCTGTCTCTTCCTGCTGTCTATGAATCCAGAGGTAGAAATCTCAGCTGCCTCCCCAGCACCATGTCTGCCTATTGTGATGATAATAGACTAAACTTCTGAATAAAAAGCCAGCTGGACCCAGTTAAATGTTTTCCCTTGTAAGAGTTGCCACCACTGCCATGGCGTCTCTTCACAGCAATAAAACCCTAAGACAGTAGTCCAGGCAGGACTTGGCATTGTGATCTTGCCTCAGCCTCTTATTGGCTGGGGTGACAGGCCTGCACCACAAGGGCTGGTCCAGCTATGAATCTCGACAGCTATTATACACGTCTAGGAGATCATGCATTGAAAACACAGATGAATGGTGTCCTTAGGCCTCAAAAAGGAAGAATTTTTTTTTTAATATTAGTTACAGTTTATTAACTTTGTATCCCAGCTGCAGTCCCCTCCCTTCCTCCCTCCCAATCCCACCCACCCTCATCTCCTCCCTGTCCCTCTCTAAGTCCACTGATAGGAGAGGTGCTCCTCCCCTTCCATCTGACTCTAGCTTATCAGGTCTCTTCAGTACTGGCTGCAATGTCCTCCTCTGTGGCCTAGCAAGGCTGCTCCTCGCTTGGGGGAGGAGAGTCAAAGAGCCAGCCATTGAGTTCAAGTCAGAAATAGTCCCTGTTCCCCTTACTATGGTACCCACTTGGATACTGAGCTGCCATGGGCTACATCCGAGCAGGGATTCTAGGTTACGTTCATGTATGGTCCTTGGCTGGAGAAACAGTCTCAGAAAAGACCCCTGTGACCAGATATATTTGGCCCTCAAGCAATCCAATTAAAAAATGGGGTACGGAGCTAAACAGAGAATTCTCTGTAGAGGAATATAGAATGGCAGAGAAACACTTAAAGAAATGCTCAAAGTCCTTAACCATCAGGGAGATGCAAATCAAAATTACCCTGAGATTTCACCCTACATCCATCAGAATGGCTAAGATCAGAAACTCAAGTGACAACACATGCTGAAGAGGTTGTGGAGAAAAGGGAACCCTCCTCCACTGCTGGTAGGAATGTAAACTGGTACAACCACTCTGGAAATCAATCTGGCACTTTCTCAGACAATTAGGAATAGTGCTTCCTCAAGATCCAGCTATACCACTCCTAGGCATATATCCAAAAGATGCTCAAGTACACAACAAGGAAATTTGTTCAACCATGTTCATGGAAGCTTTATTCGTAATAGCCAGAACCTGGAAACAACACAGATGCCCCTCAACAGAGGAATGGATAAAAGAAATTGCTGTACTTTTACACAATGGGACACTACTCAGCAATTAAAAAGAAGGAAATCATGAAATTTGCAGGCAAATGGTGGGATCTAGAAAAGATCATCCTGAGTGAGGTATCCCAGAAGCAGAAAGACACACATGGTATATACTCACTTATAAGTGGGTACAGTGGGTACTAGACCTATAAGATAGGATAAACATACTAAAATCTGTTCACCTAAAGAAGATAAACAAGAAAGAGGACCCCGGGGTAAGATGATCAATTTTCACTTAGACAAATGGGATGGACATTAGAAGTAGGAGAAAACAAATAACAGGACAGGAGCCTACCACAGAGGGCCTCTGAAAGACTCTACTTAGCAGTGTATCAAAGCAGATGCTGAGACTCATAACCAAACCTTGGGCAGAGTGCAGGGAATCTTATGAAAGAAGGAGGAGTTAGTATGACCTGGGGAGGACAGGAGCTCCACAAGGAAGAATTTCTGAATTTTTAGTTCTAGCCATCTTTGAGGGATCACCTGAGAAAATAGTCTGCATTTGGTTGGTCTGTGGCATGTCTCTGGAAAAGTGTCTTAATTAAATCAACTGATATGAAAACACAGCAGTCCAATATAAGTGGGCTTCCCTGTACAGGGGATCCCCAGCTGTGTGAGAGTGAAAAAATCAAATTGAACACACACAGCAGGTAAGCAAACATTAAAGCATTAACATCCCTTTTTCTCTTCGTGGATATGAAGTTAGCCATTTTAAGTTGCTGCCTTGAATCCCGAATGATGACAAACCTGTTATTATGAGCTAAAATAAATTCCTTTTTCATCTCCAAGTAGCTTTTGGTTATTGTATTTTAACAGGATTATGTCTAGAATAGATTTCTGAAGCATGTCGAGAAAATCATCCACTGGCCAAGCAGTAACTTAAGAACTGTCCCTTGAATTCTTGTATTTACTAAAGAATAAAGTAGGAAATAAAAATGAAAACAGATTCTCAGTGTCAATGCATTCAAATGGCCAGAAGTTTCCCGGTTATTTGGAGTGCCCAATAGAATTCTGGCTTTACCAGGAGGCTGAAACATCTTCCTTTACTCCACTCCAGAATCAGATCTCTTTTGAGGCCAGATTACATCTCCTTTGAATGCCTCATTTCCAGACATCAAACTGTCCCACGAATTTAAGGTTAACGGCTCCCTGCCACACAGCTCACAAGTGATGTTGTTATTCAAACCACTGTCTGTTTCCCTCAAAAGGTGATGCTCTTCCTACAACTGCTGCCCAGCCTCCCACAGCAACAAAGACTAAACATGGAGGAGAAAGCTTCAAATTCCACTTGTCTGATTAATACTGAGTGCCTATCTGGAGATTTATGTTTGTTTTTCTACTAAATAAATGGTTATAACATTTCCCCAGCCAAGAATACATTGGCCTAATTAATAACAGCTTTCTTTCAAAGTCTACTGTATAGAAAAATTCTGTCCCCAGAGACCAATCCTTCACAAAGTCAAAGGACAGATCATCTCAAGAGTCCCTCACTAAGAGACGCAACAGACTAGACACGTTGACATACAATGGCCATTTACATGTTAGCTGCGATTAGCACTGGTAAACTGAAAAGGAGAAACCAGCATGGCATTGCCAAGTAGAGAACGGTATGGGTGAGATAGAGGAAGAAAGGAAGGAGAAAAAAGAAAGTGGGAGGGAAGGCACAGATGAGGGAATAAACGACCATGAGAACGCTAGTAGAGTTTAAACATCCCGTATCCAAACTATGTGGATCCAGAAATGTTGAAGATTTGGGAAATAATCACACAGATTTTTCTAATTGATCAGCACTAACCAAAAAAAAAAAAAGGCCCAAGTTCAGTTCTTTGAGAGCTTGGACAAGGAAGTGTGCAGTCTCTGTTCTCCAAGTACTTTGTATGTAACACATGTTCTGTCTTTTAGAACACAACTCTCTGAGTTCCTTATTCAGTGTTCCTGTGTTTTAGATGAATTCTCTCAGGGAGCATACTTCACACACAGTAAACAACTGAGTTAGATGACCTCATTCATGCTATTAAGGATCTCTTTAATCATGGTGTGGAGCTTTGCTTTGTTCTACGTTTCCTTTATACTGTTAGACTGTTAACACTTCTCTGTGGTCCATGTTCCTAGGTGCCCCTCATCACTGTGGTCCATGTACCTGGATGCCCCTCATCACTGCAGTGTACCTTGATTTCCCCCTCACTACTGTTGGTTCATACACCTGGATGCCCTTCATCACTGTGGTGCATGTACCTCAATGACTGTCAGCATCCTCACTTTTCTCTTGCAACGCTTGTACATGGTGAACTATAATCCCTCTAGGTGATGCTGCTGTTAGCTAGAAGTCAGATCTGATTCTGTTGTGACCTGATTTAATATCACATCAGGTCAGACCTCTCCTGGGCTGTATTTCTTCATCTCTATGAGCTTCTGCCAAATACAGAAACCCAAACAGCCCTGTTGGAGCAGACATTGATGTTCTACATGGTCCACATGGAGCTCAGGCTTTGGGAGGACGCAAGGCATGGAGCTCTGCTAACCCAACACGTCACATGATTCTACAACAACTGAGCAGCAGAATTGTTACCACCATTTTCTCTACAGAAATGGTTGACAGGCACAAGTATGGCTGTCCTCAGTTAAGTACTGAAATGTGATGGAAGACAAGTGGCTTCCTAAAACAGCGCTTTCTCCCAAAGCTTTCCATTGTCCTGCAAAGCCTCTAGCTGGTCCAGCTATACCCAACAATGCTTCCACATGCCCAGCAACCAGAGGGTGAGAGCCTGGCACAGCTGGACCCAACTTTCCAACTCAGGCACCTGACCTTTATCCATGTTGGTTTGTGGCCATGCCTGACCAGTTGTCTTAAATATCACCACTTTCTATAGAAACATTTTAGTGACGTTTTCTTTCATGAAGGCCACTTCTGAGAATTTCCAGCTCCCTCCCCCTCTCCTTCCTAGGCTCACATGTGAGTGCTTCCTCTAGTTGTAAAATAACTTCACAGCCTCCAGCATTTATTAAGTACCTGCCATAGTCTGACTCTTTATGAGAACGATTTCATATAATCCCTAAATAAACCTGCAGGGCAGGTTTTGGGGTCCATAAATGGTGTTTTACAAAGGAAGAAAGAGCCAGAGGCTCAGAGAGGTTGAATGACCTCCCCCAGTTTAGTATCTGGGCCCCTTTCAGCTAGTGCTATACCCTGTATCATTGCCATCTTTCCCGTTTTCTGTAATAAAAGGTATTTAAAAAAACAAATTCCCTATTAGAAGTATGAGCTGTATTCTTACCTGTTCCCAATCATTTTAGCATGCTAGCCACTTTTCGTTTTTAAGATGCTTTTAATGCATTTACCCATTCCTGACAAAATTATGAAAGTACCCAGACTCTTCTACCAATAATACCCTGATGGGTTCTCACCACAATGGGGGGTTTTGTCTCACACGCGGGGACTATGAAGTCACCCCCACCATGCTGCATTCATAAAATTATTCAGTTTTACATTCCAGCTCTCACACTTGGATTTGCAATTTATAGTCATGCTTTTATACTTCCTTGTTGTAAAGTACTACATAGATTTAATGCAGACAGGCTCTGCCACTGTGAGATGGCCAGACTTTGTGGTTTCTAGGAGTGGAATGATTCAGGATAACCAACAGAAACCCAAGCACATCACCATTCCTTGCTTGTGACAATAAGCGTTGGGTCTTCAAAGGCTGAGCAAGGTTCCAGTGATTTCCAACAATTGCAGTTGTCATTTTCAAATGATGGTCCTTTTCAAACGCCAAGTGGAGTGAAGAAAAAGTGTATGCTATTGCTGAGTCCACAGGAATATGACTTGCAACAGCCTATGTTACTCTCTTGTCTGCGAATTTTCTGCCCTGATTAATTACAAAGACTGCCAGAGCGTGTTGATGTTAGTTAAAAGCATTTGTTCTTTCCAGCCTGTCGTTATACCCGAATTAAGGATTTCTGTGCCGAGGGGAGGTCAGGAGAGTTCAGATCTGTTTTCCACTGATAAATCTTGCTGTCCTGTAAGGATTAAAGGAACTCAAGACTTTCATATGTAAAACTAATACAGGATCGCCTATGTATGTATGTCCCCATGATCAAAGGGCTCTTGGCCAAGTGAAAATGCCTCAAAGAGATAATAAGTAATTTGTTCTCTACAACATTATAATTATCAAAACCTTTACAAAGTCCTGGAAGTAAATTCTCTAATCAGAGTTAATTAGCATCCTTGTTGCTTTGAGTTTAGCTGACTAGTTCTCTTAAAGGGACACAAACATGAAAATGCCATGGTTCTTCTGAGCCAACCTCTTAAATGCCTTTCAAGTTAGTGGCGAATCTCTATACAGTTAGCTTCAAACTATTTGCTTCAATTTGCTAAAATTAACTGGGAAAAAGTTCACCAGGGTTCTATAATATACTTATTAACTCTTTCATGGTTTTATTTGTAGGCTATCAGCTCTCTGGCAACTGCTTTTTCAAGGTTTTACCACCCTTAAATCAAAAATAACAAGATTTAAATGAATTGATAAAAATAAAAAAAAATTGGGCTAACTTACCTTCATTCGAAGAGGACACAATGAAGACCAAACTTGGGGTGAGAATCTTGCTATTACAGCTTAATTACAATTGCCTTTTTGTAGCCAGGAAGGTGATGGCAATCTTTCTCACAGAGATTTTTAAAATCATGAGCACTGGACTGAGGCAAGAGCTCCGTGGGTAAGAGCACTTGCCATGCAAGCCCAATGATGTGAGTTCAAATCTCCGGTCTGCAGTCCCAGCATTGGAGGTAGGGATGGTTAGTCCAGCAGAAATGATGCAGAGGGAGACACCATTTCAAGGGAAGGTAGAGAGAACAATAGAGAAAGACCCCCAGTGTCTCTGCATGCTGTGGGAAAAAAAATCAACCAAGTGAATCAGCAATGACTTTACCTACCAAAGACATCCTAGAAGTGCATAGATCTGAGGGCTCTCGGTGACATGCCAGGTGTAGTTTTCTAATGCTGAAGGCCAGCATAGACCCTTCCAGCCTAGTTCACTCATTTGAAGACCTATAAAATCAAAAGTAGACCCCTAGAATTGAGTATATACAGATTCAGGTTTTACTCCTTCTTTTATTTGGAGACAGGGTGCTACTATGTAGCACATCTGGCTCGAAACTTACTAAAGCGTCCAGTGTGGCAAGCCATGGCTATTAGGCTATTAAGTTGCCGAGCCTAAAAGATGGCGCCTGCCGGATGTACTGACTGTTGATAAACAAGTCCATATTTGGTCAAGGCGAGCATGGCACTGGCCCATTGGCTGCCTGCTGCAGGTCTGATGAGTGAGTGTGGTTGGCTGTGATTGGCTGATGCGGTTGCCTATATAATTGGGAAGTGCCCGGGGTATGCGGGGAGAAGAAGCTTGCAAAGGCCTGAATAAACTGCTTGAGGAAGAGCTGGTGGTTGCGTCTTCCTTGCTGGTCGAGGCGGTCGCAACGGTCCAGGTTGACCTCAAGGTCACATTCTCCACTTGCCTCCTCTTCCTAAATCCTGGGATCATAGGAGCACCTCACCAAGCCTGGTTTTACCAACATTTTCCTGTTTCCACAAAGGCAAAATTATAGGATCCATTTTGGCACATAAACAGTTTCCTTATGGCCGTGCAAGAAGTGCTGAAACATACTGAGGAGGGTTTTGTCATTATGCCTCTGACTTGGACAACCTAACTTTCTATTTCTAGACAGGAGACTATCAGTGAAACGCCTTAGAGTCTGTGTAGCTTTCATTTGCAATTATTAGCCACATGTGTAACAGACTATGAACCAGGCATATCAGAGATGTGCCCATTATCCCTGCGTTATTCAAAAGCAAATACAGTCCCTGAAAGGTCAGGAGAACTACTGTGGGTTTTACAACTAAAATATGAAAAGGGCACAGAGCGCTGCTGTTCACTTACACAATACGTGTATACAAACCTGTCACAGTGATAAAAAACCAACCAAATGAGTCAGCAATGACCTCACCCACCAAGGATGCGCTAGAAGCACACAGAATGCCTCCTGGGGGCTGTCAGGTGATAGGGTGGATAGACTTTCTAACTCTGGACTGTACTGGCATGTCACCTTGGCAAATGCCAGAGAAAAAGAATTCCTTCTTGACCTCTAAATAAAAAAATTTCAGCTTGCTAGCAAGTCCAACAAACGGGGATTCTTAATGGTGTCTCTGCTAACTCAGAATAGCAAGGAAAGAGAGGTTAAAACAGTGATTCTCAAGCTAGGAACCTGCCACAGAGGGCCTCCGAAAGGCTCTGCCCTGCAGACTATCAAAGCAGATGCTGGACTTATGGCCAACTGTTGGGCAGAGTGCATGGAATTTTATGAAAGAAGTGGGAAATAGTAAGATCTGAAGAGGACAGGAACTCCAGAAGGAGAGCAACAGAACCAAAAAATCTGAGCACAGGGGTCTTTCCTGAGACTCATACTCCAACCAAGTACCATGCATGGAGATAACCTAGAACCAGAAATTCGAACACAGGGAACTTCCCAGAGACTCATGCTCCAACCAAGTACCATGCATGGAGATAACCTAGAACCCCTGCACAGATGTAGCCCATGGCAGTTTAGTATCCAAGTGGGTTTCATAGTAATGGGAAGAGGGACTGCCTCTGACATAATCTGATTGGCCTGCTCTTTGATCACCTCCCCCTGAGAGGGGAGCAGCCTTACCAAGCCACAGAGGATGACAATGCAGCCACTCCTGATGAGATCTGATAGACTAAGATCAGAAGGAAGGAGAGGTGGACCTCCCCTATCAGTGGTCTTGGGGAAGGGCAGGTGTGAAGAAGGGGGAGGGAAGGTGGTATTGGGAGGGGAGGAGGGTGAGGTTTATGGGTGTATACAAAGTAAATAAAGTGTAATTAATAAAAGTTTTTTTAAAAGGTGAAAAAAAAAAAACAGCAGCTCTCAGTCAAGGGTGATTCTGGAATTGTGGCCATATCTGGGACTGTCTACAGACATCTTGGTCATCACAATTCAGAGGTGGATGCTGCTGTCATCTAGTGGGTAGAGGCCAGGGATGCTGCTAAGCATTCTCTGGAGTGCAGACAGTTCCTTACAACAATTATCTATTCCACAATGTTTATGGTATGAAGTTAATAACAACAAAAACAACAAATATTCTAGAAAAATTATTTCTGGGATAAAAAAAAAAGAATATAGGTTGCTATTCCCAGACTTACATGATGGCCCTGCCTGCTGTGAAATGGTAAGGGAATGTCTTCTAATAGATTCTAATATTTCCTATTTCACATGGGCAATGACTAGAAATCACAGCTGTTAGAAATTCACATTAAAGCTACATTTTCCTTCCTAGTTTTGCGTACCTGGTATTCTCAGATTCTGTGACACAGCAGGAAACCCACGTGCAGACTATTCGTCTCATGATGTTATGGGGAATATAGGGAAGTAAACATAGCTTAATAGATGACAGGAAATATCAAAGGGGAATACCCTCTAAAGTGTTACATATACTAGTGGTTCCAGCTGTAAGGCCAAAGTACAATTTGGGAACTTTTTCTTATTACCCTGTCGTATGAAAAGAAAATGCTCCAAATAGAATCTTTATATTTGGACACTCTCTTTAAAACAGTGAAAGAGTTTCTAAAATATTTAAGGCATTA
Organism: Meriones unguiculatus; assembly: GCF_030254825.1. Taxonomy (NCBI): domain Eukaryota; kingdom Metazoa; phylum Chordata; class Mammalia; order Rodentia; family Muridae; genus Meriones; species Meriones unguiculatus. The sequence continues at coordinate 14,153,490 of NC_083358.1, read as the reverse complement.
TCACTTTGGTAAATTAGTAGTATGATTGTACTATAAGTAATTTTTAAGCCTTGAAGCTCAAAGCTACATTAAATCTAAGCTGATGATCACTGTAGATCCACGCCCTTTTCTCTAGCATGCAATATTTAGACACATGGTAGGTAGGATGAGCAATCTGTTTTCAGCACCAAACTGTAAATCCATCATCTGTGAGAAGACCATAAATTTTGCACTCAGGAGAAACTACTCTAGCTTCCCTTGCTGGTGTAGTCCAAGAAAAGCAGTAGGAAAAGTGACTTACAACATCTGAAGGCTGAGCTGGGCTCATGCAGACACTGTCTCTCAAGAGAGGGGAAATAGTAGCTGGCTGTGCACAACCCAACAGCAACGTTCAAAACACAATTCTAGGGCTGACGGAGAGGAGACAGGACTCACAAGCAGATTCCAGCATTTCCTTTTGGTTTTCCTAACCAAAGGTACCAACAGACAACTGGATTTTCATGCGTCAAAATAAAAGCAGTTTGACACACGGAGATAGTCTTAATCACGGTGTGGAAGGGACCAGGTGCTGCCTGTGTCTTGTGCCTTCCGCACATGGCTCCCGGAAATAAAATGTCTTTGTATGTGAATTATCAAAGGAGTCATATACAAAATGCATCTAAAACATCATCATTTGAGAGGTGATTAGCCAAGGTTTTATAATAGGTGGCCTAGACAATAAATAAAATGCCCAACAAAGAGGGATGTGGGAGTGAAGGAGAACCAAGTTGTGGTGGCACATACTTGTACTCTCAGGACTCTGGGGGCTGAGGCAGGTAGATCACAAGTTCAAGGTCAGCTTGAATGAGAACTAGATGGGAGAGGGTGTGGAAGAGAGGTAGAAGAGCGAGAAATGGGAAAAGGAGAGGAAGGAGAGAGGAGATGAGAAAGGGGGAAGGAGCAGAGGAAGGGGAAGATGCTTTGACCAAGAATAGCCTTCATAGGATCAAAATGTTTGAATGTTTGTTTCCCAGTTGTTGAGGAAGGATTAGCTGTGGCCTTGCTGGAGGTGTGTTGCAGAGGCTGGTTTTCAGGTTTATGGCCTTTCAGGCCCTGCCAGTCCCAGTCTTACTTTCTGCCACGTGCTCGTGGATTAGCTGTGAGCGCTCAGCTTATGCTCCAGCACCATGTCCGCTATCTGCTGCCACTTCCTGCTGTGATGGTCATGAACTAACCCTCTGAAATGGTAAGAAGCCCCAATCAAATGCTTTCTTCTATAATCTGCTTTGCTCATGGTGTTTCTTCACAGCAGTAGAAAAGTAATAAGGGGCTGGAGAGATGGCTCAGTGGTTAAAAGCACTGGCTGCTCTACTAGAGGCCCTGAGTTCAATTCCCAGCACCCACAGTGTGGCTCACAGCCATCTACAATGACTTCTGATGCCCTCTTCTGTTATGCAGGCATATGTGCAAATACAGCACTCATGTGGATAAATAAACACATCTAAAACACAAAAGAAAAGTAAGGAACAAACATACAAAGGGGGTAGTAAGGGAGGGAGGGACTCTTAGTCCTTTAGATCAAGAGTCACTGATCACTACTGATGAAGAATGGAGTTCCAGAATTTCTGCAACATGAAGCTATCAATATTTATTCACAGGAGAGCTGTGGAAGCTAAGCAAGATACACATGAAAGGGGCTGGGATATGGACACGCTCTATCAAGGTTCCAGAATTAACGTAACTTCATCTACTAAAGTCACCATAACAAAATGACATAATCTAGAGAGTTTATAAGTAAGAGAAATGTATCCCTCGCAATTCAGGAGGCAAGAACGTCTAAAATAAAGACACCAACCAGTTTTGTACATGGAGAGAACCCACGTTTTTGATACATAGATGGAAACTTCCTGTGTTCTCACGTGAAGAAGCGAAGAAGCTCTCCAAGGCCGCTTCCATCAAGAGAATAATCCCATCTATGAGCTATCTGCCCTAGAACACATCACCTCCACAAAGGCCTCATTTCTTAACAGCAAACAGAGAACTGGGACTTAAACATGTGGGTTTTGAGGGGACACAAACATACAGACCAGAGCAGAATGCAAGTCAGAACCAAGAGAGGTGTATGTTACTTGTAGTCCCAGAGCAGAGATATGGGACTCACAGAGTAAAAAAAAAAAAAATAGAAGTTTGGTTTCCATTGGGGAATGTAAGCTATAATTGAGAAAGTAGACTTGGAAATCTAATTTTGTGCAGCCTTGGGTAGGTATGCTCATATCGGCAGTTTCTTTCTAGAGACAGAATAGAAATAAAGAGGTATCTGCCCCTTTTCTGTGTTACTGAGTAATGTATACAAAGCCAAATGTTTAGACTAGGTCTGACAGATGAGTGAGGGCTCAGGGCTGGAGAGATTGCTCAGTGGTTAGGAGCACTGGCTGCTCTTGCAGCATCCCTGGGTTCAGTTGTTCCCAGCACCCTCATCGTGTGGTTCTGAGCCACATGTAACTCTAGCCCCAGGAGATCCAATACCCTCTTCTTGCCTCTGCAGGCTCCAGCACATGCTGTGGTGTGCATAAGCTCAAACAGGCACACATTCATGTAAATAAAATGGATGTTTGTTTGTTTGTTTTCCTTTTCTTTAGTGTTGTAAGTATTACTACCCAGGACTAGCTAGCACACCTCTCATTTATGATACGTGGAAGAAACTGAGCTTTCATGGTCGGCCATTTTTAACTGCAACTTAGAAAGTTGCCGTTTTAAGCCCAGGACTTGGTGAGAAGTCAGAGGAGGCCCTAAGCCTCTCTACTCTCAGAGTCTCTGTCTCTGAAAGTCAGTTCCTCGCCTGCTGAAATAGGGAGGACCCCAGAAAGGCCTCCCGTTTGGAAGGAGTAACTCAGCACTGCTAAATCATCTCATTGCCCTTAAGTCTCTGGTCTTATTTACTGGCAGACAGGCCTTTCAGCACCCCACAGCAACTCCTGGAGCTTCGGCCACATCTTCACGGAGTCTCTGAGATGGTGCCTTTCAATAAAGCACAAGAGAAATTGGAAGCCGGGGCGGGGAGCGGCGCCTTGTGTTCTGCTTCCACCTGTGATTTACAGCTCCACAGAGGGGCAGGGCTATAACTCAGAAGTGAGGGAGCTATGTGAGCATGACACTTGAGAAAGAAGCGAGAAGCAAGCCCATCCCAGCTGCCCACACAGGAGACACGCAGCTGTTTGGGTTTTGAGAAGCAGAAGCTAAGCAAAATCTAGAGAATGGGACAGAGTTGCAGATGCGGGAGCCTACACATCAGCGGACTCGGGAAAATGGTCACGAAATCGCATGGCCAGTTTTACCTATCAGCACTAAAAGTATTTGGAAGGCCATGTCCGGAATTCACACAAAATTCATATTGCTCATTTGTGAAACTAATTCAGATGAATAAAAAGAAAACCCAAAAGATATTTTTTTTGTGTGTGTGTGACTGTCTGCTATGCACACACCCTTGGGTTTCAAGTCCACGTTTATTTTAAAAGCTAGAATCTCCCACATTGAAGCATTTTGGTATAAGGGTGAGACTTTGATTCATATAAGAAACATTTTTGTTGAGTGGCTTTTTCATTAAATATTGTTTTGAATGTTCTTGTGTATCTATTATCGTTAGCTATAAAAATATAATTTAAAGCTGGCACAGTGGCACAAACCTGTAATCACAGCACTCGGGAATGCAGGCGGATCTCTATGAGTTTGAGACAGCCTGGTCTACATAGTGAGTCCAGTACAGTCAAGAACATACAGAGAAACCCTGTCTCAGAAAAAAACAAATTGTAATTCAAGTTTAGCAAGAAAGTCCAAAGATATAACTATATCTTAGCTACCATATCTCTTTTTAAATTATTTTATTATTTTATGTGTTTGAGTGTTTTGCCAGCATGTATGTCTGTGTACCTGCATGCTTAGAGCCCAACGATAAGATGCCATGTAAGTGCTGGGAGTTGAACCTGGGTCTTCTACAAAGTCAGCCAGTACTCTTAACCACTGAATCAACTCTTCAGCACTAAACAAATGATGCTTTTACCACAAGGAAGAAAAATGGGCATGGTGGTGAAGGTCCTCAGCATTTTTCCTGTAACTTGTATAGGTCTCACTTTCTACCAACACAGTTCTACCCAAAGTGAAGCCTGGTGACAGACAACCCAGATAAGTGTGGAACTCCAAGAATGGAGACTGAATAGCTCAGTAGTCCATTTGGCCATAGAAGTAAAACTGGGGAGAAAATTAGAATGATCCAGAAAAATACTCTGCTGTAGATTTACAGGAAAGGATGGTCACCCGAAGAAACCATATGATGTAAGATGTGGCACACGGCATATGCGGGTGGAGCTTGGATCAACTGCAGACAATACCAAGTCACTCTCATTATCTTTCCCTGTGTCAGCTGGAAGGTAGGATCTGAATGTGAAATAAGTAGTGGTACTATACAGTCTTCTACTGCCGCATACACACCAAGCCAGCTAATATGAAGGCTGGCTAGTGATGGCGAAAAGAAGATATCATATCCCTCCTTAAAGGAGTAATGCAAACACTAGTGGCTCTGTTAACAAACCAGTTAGTTGAGAGCAAGCGCCAGAAACAGAGATTTGTGTGTCAGACTTGCACCCTTCCCCAAGCATTCTGATGCTTTAAATTTCTACATCTAGAGCATCAGTCTGTGAAAGTTACCAGATGAGGCACTTGAGGATGAGAGCAGGCAGGAACAGAGGTAGAAGATAGAACACTTTAGACTTAATGTCACTGGGGCTATGGTGGCTAATGTTGGTTGTTGGTTTGACTGGATTTGGAAGCAATTAAGAGACATGCTTGTAGGTGTGTATGTGAGGGCCCTGCAAGAAGGAGTAACTGAAGGTAGAAGACCGTGCCATTCAGTAGATGGTACCTTCCACCATGGTCTCAGGTACAGAGAGGCCCATGGGAAAAGCCGGGCGGCGATTGCCTGCCTTTCTTCCTTGCTGTGTGTGCGTCTACCCCATTTCTAATGCTGTTGTTATTCTTCACTAACTTCAGAACCCATCCTCTTTGGATGTCCAACATGAGCTAAAAAAGATCAACAGCTCTCCAGGAATCCTTCAGGTCTTCAGCACCAGACTGAGAAAGCTGAGGCATCTAGTATAGTAGACTGCGTTCCCAGACTCTCAGCTGTGCAGATGACCGCTGTTGGACTACCCGGCCCATGTCATATAAGCCAATCCAATAAATACCCTTTGCAACACGTGTTTGTTCTATCAGTATGTACCAATAGAGAACCCTGACTAATACAATGACAAAATGTTTCACACAACACCCTGAGGAGGAAGTTCTGTCTTCCTTCAAAGTTTCAGTTGGTTCAGTTCAGAACAATTTACATTGAGGTAAGCCAGAAAACAGAGAGGCAGGAACAGGACCAATCAGGGTCACAATATCCCTCGAATGACAAATCCCCAGAGATGCCTTTTGCGAGCTAAATCTTTTTTTTTTTTTAACCACCTCCTTAATATGTCGCTGTATTAGGAATCCCTCAAGGGTCTCATCCACTGATCTGATCAGAACCTTCAGGATCCAGTGAATTAATTCCTCAACCCATCAGCTGGTAAGCCACATGCCAATACCTGGGCCCGTGGATAACCTCATTCCATATAGAAACTGTAAGTTGAAACCAATCTGAATATAACCACCACCAGGGTCAGATGATAGGCACCATGGATAATCCTTTCTGTGAGGCTGACCTCAGGATGACAAACGAAATAACAAAGATAAAACAGTGTGTTTTAAGCTGCTGCTTCATCGTCTTTAATGAGTGCCTTTTAACATGGTTCGGCTTAGTCAGCAGGCAGCCACAGAATATACCACAGTGGCACCAGCTTACAGTGCAAATGCAGTTTACAGAAGGGTTTCATGAGGGCATCATCCTCGTGATCTTTAGGGCGAGTCTGGAAATAGGTGTCATTGCAGCATGATGGGTCTGGGTGGCTGGGGTTCAGAGAGGTGAAGAGACTTAAGCAAGAGAAAGCAGAGGTCCACACTTACCGTTCTTTGAAACTCTGTGGTCACCCCAATCCAGCAAAGATTAACCAGGTAGAAGGTTCTCCCTCAGAGTGGGCCCAGTTTTCACTTAGAGGTCTAAGAGGAAAAGCTGTGCTGCTTTGCTGGTCTTTGCTCTTTGCTGTAAGCAAAGACACTACCTGACACTACCATGGCAGCCATCACCCTTCCTGTTCTCTAGACAAATGAGCAGTGAGTGTGGTAGGTTACATCATCAACACCAATCTCAGCGCACCCCCTCAGTCCTTTTACCATGCATGCCTGCAGCCTGCCATTTTCTTGTACAAACAATGGAAAGCATGAACAGGAATGTTCCAAAGGAGAGGAGGAGAGGAGTCATTTAAAGCTAAGGCTAGAGACATGAGGAGATGCTCAGTGAGGAAACTTTGTGTGCGAACATGAGGACTTGAGTCTCGCCCAAACACCCACAGAAAAGACAGTGTGGTAGGGTGTTTCCCTAACCCCAGGGCTCCTATGGCAAGGTGGGAAGAGGTGACAAGGGGATCCTCAGAAGCTTGAAGGTCAGATATCCCTGTGCACATACAAGTACACCAAAAAAGAGACCCTTTCTTGGCAGAGGTTGTCCTCTTACCTCTGCATGCATTCCGTGGTACCTGCATACCGACATTCACACATACATACATGCACGCACACATGTAAACATACATGCAAGTATACACACACACAAAAGCATGTTTATTGAGTAAACTAAAAGTTAAATTCTGATTCTGTTTCTTGATAGTGGATGACTGAGTGACCATCCCCTGCCCTGGCCCTTTGCCTGTAAAATGGAGCAAACACAGTGATGATAAATACTCCAAACACAGACAGTTTGCATTACCTACAGTCAGCACCAGTAGAGCGAGAAGTGTGACAGCAGCAGCAATAGCGGAATTGGCAGTAAAAGTAGTTGCCATGGTGTTAAGCACATCGGTGGCAGCAGACTACTACCAGAAGGAACAGTTTTTCTACGCTGTGGTGATGATGCTAGTGATGCTTGTCATCGGGTATCAGCATCAGGAGCATCATCAGTGGTACCAGCTATGACATGGGTAGCAGCAGTAACAGCATGGATACCATACTGTTTTAGTAGGAGTAGTAGAAATATCTAATGTATTCATTGCATCACCAATGTAATTGTCTTCTTCTTCTTCTTCTTCTTCTTCTTCTTCTTCTTCTTCTTCTTCTTCTTCCTCCTCCTCCTCCTCCTCCTCCTCCTCCTCTTCCTCCTCCTCCTCCTCCTTCTCCTCCTCCTCCTCCTCCTCTTCTTCTTCTTCTTCTTTTTCTTCTTCTTCTTCTTCTTCTTCTTCTTCTTCTTCTTCTTCTTCTTCTTCTTCTTCTTCTTCTTCACAGAGCCATCACTAGCAGTAATAAAAAATCATAGCTGCTAACCCATTAGCAACAGTAGTACTAGAAGCCTCCTTTGGCTAAAACTCAATGTTATCTCAACCAAGGAACAGATAAAGGAAAAAGGGTGACTATCCATCAATAACCACATTCAAAGATTATCCAAAAGAATGCAGTTCCCTGGGTTTGTTGTGTTTGAAATTATCCATGGGGCTATCTTACCAGAACAGATTTCAATAGAAGAAAATCGAAGTCTTTTACCTCAATCACCTTTCCCTCAAGCCACTAATGAATAGAGGTGGTCCCATGAAATTGTGGCCTTCTATTCTAAGCAATTGGGAATGGTAACAAATAAAACAGCCAAGTACACATGGCCCTGAATATCTAGTTATTGTCTGGGAAGAGAGCAAGGGTCTGCGCCACATAATCAATGCAGAGGAGTATCACTGCTTTAAACTTTGCTTCCTTTTTCTATTTTTCTGTACCACTTTCTGAATGTTCATGAGGCGAAACGAACTGATTTTGCTACAAAGGAATAAGAAACAGATTGCAATTTCTTGACTATTGCAGAGTGTCATTGGTTCTCCTTCATTTACTCATCACCATTGACCTCTGAATATGAAGGGGAGCCAGGATTCAAAGAAACCAAGCAGCAGAGCTTCCATGTAAAAGCTGGGAACAGCTTGTGTGACTTCACACACTTTCTTCTTCTTGGGACCTCATGCTGTTTCCCACCACCCCGTTTCCTAATACCAACATGTCAGTGATTGCATTTCAACATGTGAATCTGAGAAAGAGGAGTCTCCAGATGTTCACAGTGAAGCCCATACCTATATCCATCTTGGTTTGGTACCAAACACTCATTATACATTGGGTGCCCAACTCTATGTCCTGGTTTCTTCAGGGATCACAGATATCAGACAAAGGGTCTTTTTTGGCTGCTAAAACCCTTCACCTGATCACTCCACAATGCAGCAGGCCAGAGAGCAAGAAAACAAGTTCTCTGAGAAATTCTTCCAGCCCCTGACAGGTGGACATGCAAGGAAAGACCTTAGCTGCTCTTTCTCAGGAGGGTCTTGCAGAGAAGTTTGGTCTTCATGGCTTCAAGAGTTCCCCACTGACACCAAGATCCAATGGTCCTGCGAGTTACTGGCCTGACAATGTGTCTTTCACGAGCTTGCACCCTCCTGGCTCCGATGGCCACGATCCCACTACTTTTTGTCTCAGTTTAGCTAATTTTTCTCATGTTCCTGTCTGGCAGCTACTTCTCAGAGAGCTCAAACCAGGTGAGAATGGGAAAAAGATGGAGGATGTGAGAATTCTGTTCAAAAATCCCAGCATCCTACTACAGGGCCACAACCAATTTTGTAAACCCTTCTGCATCTTTTTTCCCCTTCTATATCTTCTCTTTTTCCCTCTGTACCTTCTTTTTGTTTTTCTTTTATATCATTTTTCTCCTTTATCTCCTTCTTTTATTTCCTCTGTATTTTTTTAGTTGAGCAAAATCATGCCCAAGGAGTTGGTACACACTGTTATATGTTATTGTGGCACTGAGGGAACACTTCGTCAGACTGTGCTTGGGTTTTTCATAGTGTCTCAAATTTCTATCAGGTCTTTTATTGCTTCAAGTAAAGTGAGATTAATTATTTCCAGCTTTCCTGTGTAATGTAGATCTGAGTTAGGGGCTGAAAATCATTGCAGCCTTCCAATTACGTATTATAGAAAAAACAACCACATGACCAAGATGGAGATGAGTAAAAGTTGGAGGATATGAGGGGGTGGCTACTGGAGTTTTGGGGTGCAGTGATAACCATGCAATAACAGATGAGTCCTTTATAGAAAATGTTTAATTTTTCAGGGGAATATCCTCATCAGAACTAAAGAAGCAAAATATGTGAAAAGGAACAGTCAACAGTTTTGTTGACTTGCCTATTGCCTTTCAAACGGTGTCATGTGTAACTGTCTGTAAGATTTTTATGAGAATTTTTCCACTGTTTACATGGATAGATAGCCTTAGCCAGTGGAAACATACTTAGCAAATGGCAGTCTAGAGTTCAAACCCCAAATATAAAGAACTGTGCATGATGATCCATCCCTGTAATCCCATCAGTTTAAGAGTTCAAGGTCAGGCTGGGCAACACAGTGAGGTGATGTCTCAAAATAAAGTAAAAAGGGACAAGGGTATGGTTCAGTGGTAGAGCTCTTGCCCAGCATTCCCAAGACACCAGTTAAGTTCACCCTTCAATCTCAAACACTATAGACTATAAAGTCAGTTAATACCAAGAGTATACTGTATTCTAGAAAAAATATATGGAAGACTATTACACCAAATTATGGTTTCCAAAGAACCTCCTTTTCTTTTCACTCCTATAACTATTTGTTTTATCTCAGGTGAGGAGGTATGGAGGTCAGAGGACAACCTGTGGGAGTCTCCATCATGTAAGTCCTGGCTATCGAACTCAGGTTGCCAGGCTCTGGCAGAAAGTATCTTAACTCAGGGAGACATCTCATAGACCCTGAAAGAGCATTCAATGAGGTTGAGAGACCAAACAGGCAGATCGTGACAGTTGCGGACTAGCTTGTCTATATCAGTTACATCTCAGTGTTGGTAAAGAAAATCCAGCATGCATGCTGTACCTTATGTTTTCATATAAGATACAATGTCACAAAAAAATCGATATTAGGAAAATTAATTTTTAAAACACGAACAGAATAAAGCAACAAAAGATAAGATCATACCCCAATCCTGACTGATTGAAGATTTTTAAGAAGTGCAGAGTACAAACTCAGAAATAATTCATAAATCATTAAAAAGAACAAACAACATTCTATCCTAGTTACAAGTAACCTCAGCCCTAGCACCGCATTGTTTCATATGTCTTCTAGATGAGGATCATCAATATAATCTATCACAGAATTCCCTTGATTGCCTGAAAACATGGGACCACTGTAAAAACAGCTACTTCTAACTCTCCCCTCCAAATCACCTGAAATACAATAGGTCCTTCCATGTACAATCTGATGGCTAGCCTTAGTAGTCAATTTAATACAACCTAGAATGACATGGGAAGAAAGTCTCAATGAGGGATTGTCTAAATGGGGTTGTCTTGTGAGTATGTCTGTGGGGGTTGCCCTAGGTAAGCTAGTTGATGGGGAAATACATTGCCCAGTATGGGTGGTGCCAATCCCTAGACAGGGGGTCCTGAACTTCATAAGAAGGGAGAAATCAAGCTGAGCATAGATAAGTAAGTGAATGTTCATGTGTTCATTTCTCTCCACTCTTGAATGTGTGATGTGAGTAGCTGTATTCAGTTCTTGCCTTGATTTCCCTGCAATGACAGATCATCATCTGGAACTTTGAGATGAAATAACCCCCTTTTCTCCTATAAACTGGGTTTTGTCAGGGTATTCTACCACAGTGACAGAAATGAAGTGAGGATATCTTCTTACCAAGAAAACTTAGTGTTTGGGTGGCATGACAGTTCCTCTCAATTGTCAATGTGATGAGGTCTTCAACCGTAGGAGCTATGCTTCCGGGCATGTGTGTTGGTTGTTATCTCCGTTGGGTTATGTGCCCACAGTGAGTTGCATCATCTATTAAAAAGGAGAAACCGAGCTTAGTACAGGCATTCGTTGTTCCCTTTTTCCTGACTACGGATTCAATGTGACAAACTGCTTCAAGCTTTTGCTCCTTTGACTTCCCCACCATTCTCAAACAGTGAGCTAAAATAAATACTTCCTTCCTTAAGCTGCACCTGTCTGGGTATTTTTATCATACCAAGAAAAATACCTAAGACTACCCAGTCTCCCCATGAGCACCTTAGAAAACTGAACTTTGTATATGATCAGTATGCCTGGAAGGGCAGTGAGACTAGGTATTTGGTGACGACTTTCTGAGTTAGACTTGTGAACTTTGTTTTCTTTGCAGAAACTGATAGGAACACCTACAATAAATGAATAGGAAAGCAATTTAAGAAATGCAAAAAGAAAATACCAGCAAGCTTAATAGCATACATATTCAAAGCTCCGATTGCTAAGTTCATACAAAAATCAAAGTGCACGCAACTTCTGAGTGCAATTACACACACTGAAGAGAATGAGAGGGGAAGTACGCTATTCTTGATTGTCCACATGGCGGCATTAAGAACCACCTAGGAGATTTGTAAAGCACACTTCTGGAAGCCTCTGTGAAGGTGTTTCCAGGGAGGATTATCTAAGTGGGAGAGGTGCACAGCCGTGGTGTTCTGCCTCACCAAAGGCTCATAGCAATGAAGCCATCCAACCAGGGACTGGCACCTCTGAAAGAATTATCTCAAATGAAACTTTCTTATTTTTTTCCCCATTGACTTAAAAAATTTAATACTTTATAAGTCCAATATCTTTTTTAAAAATTCTTTATTAATTACACTTTATTCACTTTGTATCCCCCCTGTGGTTCCCTTCCTCCTCCCATCGCAATCCCTCCCTTCCTCCTCCCATCGCAATCCCTCCCTTCCTCCACCCTCTGCATGCATGCCCCTCCCCAAGTCCACTGATAGGGGAGGTCTTCTTTTCCTTCCTTCTGATCCTAGTCAATTAGGTCTCATCAGGAATGGCTGCATTGTCTTCTTCTGTGGCCTGGTAATACTGCTTCCCCCTCAGGGGGAGGTAATTAAAGAGCAGGTCAATTGCTCAATTCCTATCCAGAAAGGCAAAGAGGATGGACATAAGAAGAAGGAGAAAAGATGGAACAAGTCAGGAGCCTGCCACAAAGGACCTCTGAAAGGCTCTACCCTGCAGACTATCAATACAGACACTGAGACTTATGGGCAACCCTTGGGCAGAGTGCAGGGAATCTTAGGAAAGAAGTAGGAAACAGTAAGATCTGGAGAGGACAGGAACTCTACAAGGAGAGCAACAGAACCAAAAATTATGAGCACAGGGGTCTTTCCTGAGACTGATACTCCAACCAAGGACTATGCATGGAGATAACCTAAGACCCCTGCACAGATGTAGCCCATGGCAGTTCAGTATCCAAGTGGGTTACATAGTAATAGGAACAGGGACTGTCTCTGACTTTCTTACATTTTAAGTTATTCTCTCAGACATTTATCTCAATAGCAGCAACAACAAACTAGCACGGTGGAACTCAGAAAAGACCGAGGAACAAGGAGAGGAGAAGGTGGATAATCTAAGATTGTGGATTACTCTGATAATAAGTTGGAGAGATTAGAGATAGATCAGGAAAAGTAAAATAGAGAAGGGAATGAGAAAGCAAGAGCCATGAGTAGGTTGTAATGATATCAAGGTATAGCTTGTACATTAAAAACACAATCCTATCCAAATCTTTGGAGTTTGGTGTAGAGTTTATTGTCAACCCCCAGGCTGACCAATAGAAAGAAAAGCTCCTTGACATCCACCCCTCCTCTGGATGAGAATAACCATGGAGACATTACTTTTCATAAACTTAGGGACATCTCACCATTGCCTAATGGATTGTGTCTGTACCTGCAGAAAATGAATCGCTCTTAAAAATAAAAAATAAAAAAGGTGAAATTCACTATGTGTGTTTGAGATGACTCACAACCTATGTAAAAGAAGTTTAAATTTGTAGAAATGGTAGCCACAAATTTGGCACTAAAGCCGAGAAGCTAAAAAGCAGGAGCACTTGATGTGTGCTATTGTGATTATTGTGGGGTGCTTGTCTTCCATGTATGAAGTGCTGGATTTGGGCCCCAGTATCCTGCAGAGTGAATGTGGTCCTAGATTCCTGTAGTCCCAAAATATGGAGAGTGGAAGCAAGAGGGTCAGAAGCTATGTTGCAGTTTGAGGCCAGTTTGGGATGCAAAATACTGTTTCAAAAATGAAACCAAAAGATGAATGGAAACTGTAAGGAGCGACATGGGATGGAAAGTGACACTGATTTCAATACTGTTTCAGACACCTTCTGTCTCATGTAGCAAAAACTTGCAGTCTAGCACTTTTCGATATGATAGCTGACCACACATGAAAGAAAATCCAACCTTACCACAAATATACAGAACTCTAAACCTATATTAAATATTGATCGTTAGAGATATTAAGAACCAGCATAAAATCCAGAGAAAAGAAACAGCATAAGAATTTACCCCAGAGGAAGTAGAGTTAATGAAGGAAATAGAAAATAACATCACAAATTCTTATTAATATTTTAGAAAGGTTTGATCATATATATGTTATTTTTAAATATATATATATATGATTATAGAGAATAAGAAAATCCTTTGAGAAATTGGAAAATAGGGTTAGCCACTCTCAAAAATCTGTAGAAAGGCTGAACTCTCAAAAACCCAAATTGGAAAGGCAGAGACACAACACAAGACACATTTGTTTCCCCAGACACATGGGATCATCCACATGCATGTTCCACTAACTAACAGAATTTTCATCAACGTAAAAAAAAAAAAAAACTTTTCTGTTTCTAAATTTAATCAGGTAATGGTATTTTTAGTTCACTATAAGGGGCTATCTGGGCATTTCTGTCTAGAAACGTGTATTTAAAAAATAGCACAGAGAAACCCTGTCTCAAAAACCTAAATAAATAAACATAAATAAATAAATAAATAAATAAATAAATAAATAAATAATAACTGACCTGACCTGAATTTAATCTTAAGAACCCACGTGGTGGAATGAGAGAACCAATCCTTACAACTGTCCACCAGCTCCAAAACACATACTGATATGCATGCTGTGTGCTCACATATATTTACTAAATAAATGTAAAAAAAAATCAAAAAAGTAAAGCAGGATAAATATATGCACACACATATATATCAACATTCAGAAAACACTAAGAATCTTGATGAAAAAGAACAGCAAAAATCTAAACTCACAATACATATAAATAAGCAATATTAAATATGAAGACTACATAGTACATATAAAAGGTATTGGCACAAATAAGTATATAAACCTTACCAGTAATTTTTAGAAAATCAAATTTCTCAGTGAGACTCTTTCTCATTTAGCAAATGAACTAAGTTTTCAAAGGTTGAAATGGCTCCTTTTGGCAAAGGAACACCATGCCAGACGCTGTTGGTCTCAGAGAAGTGTGCGCTGGTACAAATTATGTGGAAAAATGATTTCATAATATGCAGAAAGTTCTTCAAAAAAAAAAAAAAAAAAAAACCTCCTGGCCCGGCTCTCCTAAGAAAATAAAACTTAGATCTCCCTCTATGTAATTTATAACAAAAATATTTATACAGATGAAAAAAAGGAGTAAAAAAAAAAAAAAGATCCCAGGCAGAAACTTATGTAGAAAAATGTTTACTGCTCAAGTATAAACATAGGAAATAAACTAGAAATCCAACAGATGAGCAAGGGTTTATAGAAGATCATGATTCAGCCATTCAAGAGGGTGTTGTTTTCCCCTTTCATGTGCGTGTATGTGTGTGCACATGTATGTTGGCGTGTGTGTACATAGGTATGAGTACATGTGTGTAGAAGCCAGATGACAACCTCCGTTGTTGTTCCTTGAGCAGCTTCAGCCTTGATTTTTGACACGTGTCTTACTGGCCTGGGACTCTCTGAGTAAGCTAGCTGGCTGTCCCGTGAGCCCCAGGGACCCACCTCTCTAGGCCTTCCCAGCTCTGGCGAGCGCTTAGCAAACTGGGCTATTCTCTCTCTCCCATCCTTCAGCAGGGTTTTAAGAGACCATTCAGTTACATGAAAAAATGTGATTGATAAAAAATTGCATTTAAGATATAAAACTGAACCAAACTTGTGTCATTAAAGTGGTACAGCACACATGCACGTAGACCAAGGGGGAGGAAAGGGGAGTAAGGACAAAATGAGAGAGCGAGAAGGACAGGAAGATTGATTCCCAAACTTCAATAGAGACTATTTCTGATTATTTAAACTACGCTTAAGTTTTATTTTCTTAGACCCTTTGATATTCCCCCAACCACTTGCAAAGGGGCTGACACTTATAAAATAAAAATAAATGTTTCATAATTTTATTTTGTTCTACTGAAGTATTTAATTGCTTTGGATGTCTTGCTTTGAGATGTTTTAAATGGCCAACTAATTAAATCCATAGACAAAAGCCACACGTCTGTTGGACCAGCTCTGTCCAGGCACAGAAGAGACTGGAACTGAGGGAGTACAGGGAGACTTGGAAGCTGGCAGTGCTGTTTCTGAACATGCATATTTGGGTAGGTAGGAAGGTGAGGAAGAACAAAAGACAAGGAGTCCTGTTCCCACTTCAACCCAATTAAAAAAAAAAAAAAGTACGGAGAGCTCTGGAGGCTTCCACTATCTTCAACAATTCCTCCAGACTGCTAAAGCCACAGAGAATGTGTGCATAGCCTAATGTATGAATGTTTTCTCTCTCTCTCTCTCTGTGTGTGTGTGTGTGTGTGTGTGTGTGTGTGTGTGTGTGTGTGTGTGATGGGGGCATGTATGTTTGCAACCACATGTGGATGGAGATCAGACGACAACTTTGCATACTCAGTTTTCTCTTTTACACCTTTATGTGAATTCTGGGGATTGACTTCAGCTCTGCATGGCAAGCACCTTTACCCACTGCTGAGCTGTCTCGCTAGCTAATTAAAAAAAACAATAGTGCTTTCAGGCCTTTTGCCGGCCCATTGGGTAAAAGCCCTTGTCACCAAGCCTGACAACATGGTGGAAGGAGAGAACCCACCTCCACGAGCTGTCCTATGGCTTCCACCCACAGTGTCAAACAGCACATGCACCCCACAGGAAATAAGTAAATAAAGTAAAATGTAATACATATTTTAAAACTAAAGCTATTACATTGTGTTTTATATCTGGTGGTGGGTTGGTGGCCTTCATGACAGTTTAGGACTTTTCATGGGACTGTCCCCTGTGGGCTCATGTGCCCACAGAAGTCAAGGTCCTAGACTTGCCTATCTATTCCAGTCTAACTGTATGATCTCTGATAGACATTTCCTGTCTTGTGGCTGCTTCATCAAAATGCAGATAAGAAGGCCTGCCTATTTGGCTTTCTTCTGAGAAGTACAAAAGTGAAAATGTATCAGGTGCTTGGAAGAATTCCTAGAACTCAGTAATACAATAGAAGCTGAAAAAATGTCTTCATTAGGCCACACCCAATCATGCTTCTCTTAAGGACATGTGTTCTGTGGAGTGCTATTATGGCTTGAGTGTGAACTATACCCCCCTCCCCCCAAGGATCATGTATTTGAACAGTTTGTGATACAATTTTGGGGGAGAAACCATCGGTCCTCGCTGGCAGGTTTAGGCCTGTAATGGCAGAGACTGGAGTTCCAGACCCACTTTGCTTCCAGCCTGAGGAGGTATGAGCTGGCAGTACCACCATCATTCACCACCAGGAACAATGCTGCCTTCCAAAATCTTCTTCCTTAACTTGCTTCTTGCCAAGTATTTGCCCATAATGATATGAAAAGGAATGAGTATAACCACCACCATAATATAAAACAAAGCAAAAACAAATCCGTTTGCTAACTCAAATAAAAATAGATAAAAAATATTTTTAAAAAACCGACAATTATGGTTAACATGCATTTTGATGATCTCAGCATCCATGTGAAAGAAATTCGTGTGTAGAAGGCTTCTAAGCAGAGACTGAGAAAAGAGCCCCAAAGAGCCGCAGCTAACTTTGGGAGAGACCGAGTCCTCTGAACTTGAAATAGGAGAAAGTTTGAGAGGGCAGAATGTCATGGGAATGAGCCTGCTTCTTGGAGCATCAAGAGTGAATGGTGTAATCTGAGATGACAATGACACAAGGAGGGAAAAATGCAGGGTCCCTGACCTGCCTAGATTCAGGGACTGAGTGTGAGGATGAGGGTGGAGATACCCAGAAAGGTTCCTCATAAAAACATTGAGGAGGTGTGGAAAGGGATGTGGACCCATGTGTGGAAGGTTTCTTTTGTCCTGGGAACTCTCCGGGTTCATGCGAATGGCCTCATCTCTCATTTCAAAGTCCAAGAGATAAAAAGCACAAGGTTAGACTGCAGTCACATGCCAGGCTGTTCCTTTTTTGTGTCTCTTGCACATCCGATGGTCACTGATCATCAGAGCATCCTGGACATGGAACATAGCTGTAGCGAACCATGTCAGCCGATCTGAGGTGAGGCTTGACCTGTCTGCCTGGTCATTTGCAAATATCTTGTACATAGTTAAACTTGCTCTCCCATCTTCCTGGCCAGCCATGACACAGTATACTTAGAGATTTTTGTTGTGGTGGTGGTTTTTAAGATTTAATTTTGTGTGTGTTTGTGTCTTCGGGGGGGGGGGGCACATGTGTCCAAGTGTCTGTGGAGGCGTGGAGAAGGCATCAAATGCCCTGGAGCTGGAGTTACAGATGGTTCTGAGTCACCTAGAGTGAGTACTGGGAACTAAATATGGGCATCCTGGAATGTCAGCACATACTCTTAACCACTGAGCCATCTCTCTAGCTCCTACATACAGAATCAAACAGTTGCATATTTTTAGTGTTTGTGCAAAGGAGTGGCATGAGCTTGTTGGATAAATATCTCTACAAGTAAGTCCTTCTCTGCGTGGGGAGAGAAACTCCAATTTACTCCTGCAAAAGGCATGAGTTTTGGCACTGGAGAGCCTGAGGTTGAATCTGAGCTGGGATTATAAAGCCCAGGAGGTCCTCTCATGGTCTTTCTATCTCCCTCTTCTTTCATAAGATTCCCTGCACTCTGCCCAAAGTTTGGGTATGAGTCTCTGCATCTGCTTTGAAACCCTGCTCAGTAGTCTTTCAGAAGCCCTCTGTGGTAGGCTCCTGTCCTGCTCCCTGTTTTCTCCCTCTTCTGATATCTATCCCATTTGCCTTTCTGAATGAGGATTGAGCATCTCACCCAGGGTCCTCCTTCTTGCTTAGCTTTTTTAGGTGTACATATGTTAGTATAAATATCCTATATTATATGTTTAATGTGCACTTCTAAGTGAGTATATACCATATGTGTCTTTCTGCTTCTGAGATACCTCACTCAGGATGATCTTTTCTAGTTCCCACCATTTGCCTGCAAATTTTATGATTTCCACAAGGAAAGCAACAGAACCAAAAAATCTTGGCACAGGGGTCTTTTCTGAGACTGATACTCCATCCAAGGACCATTCATGGAGATAACATAGAACCCCTGCACAGATGTAGCCCATGGAAGCTCAGTATGCAAGTGGGTTCCCTAGTCAGGGGGACAGGGACTGTCTCTGACATGAACTCAGTGGCTGGCTCTTTGATCACCTCCTCCTGAGGAGGGAGGCAGCCTTATCAAGCCACAGAGGAAGACAATGCAGCCAGTCCTAAAGAGACCTGATAGGCTAGGGTCATAACGAAGGGGAGGAGGACCTCCCCTATCATTGGACTTGGGGAGGGACATGGGAGGAGAAGAGGAAGGAAAGGCAGAATTGGGAGGGGGACAAGGGACAGGGCTACAGCTGGGATACAAAATGAATAAATTGTAATAAATAAAAATAAAGCTCAGGATGTGACTGTAACTGTCCTGAGCTTCATTCAATTCCTCTGCAGCAGGGCCATCAAGATTCCCAGTGTACCTTCAAGAGAGCTGAATTAGAAAGGACTGGGAGGTGCCTGACTTGGTGCTTAATGAACATCAGAGCTCTCCCTCTCCTTCCCTATTGTACATTGTGTTCTCTTCTCCTTTCTGAGACTAATATCCAGAAAACCAGACCCCAACAGGCACTGCTCCACACACCACTCCAGGCTGTGCTGTGCTTTGGGTTCACACAGACACACCTGACCCAGATGACCTCATCATGACTCTCCTGTCCGCCTGTTTCCAGAACCCTTCTTGAAATTCCCGATGATTATTTCAAATGACAATATGAAAACAATGACGGGCTGTGAAGACAAAGAACGTGAGTTTTTCTAGCAGATGGAAAAGAAGATAAAAATGAGGAAAAAAATATTTCCCTCCCACCTTTCCACAAAATTCTTAAGGTAAAAATACAAATCGTGTTCCTCTTTAACAGGGATCACTTAGTCAACTCAACCTGTACGGGGACAGAAACACCTTGTGATGTCTGACAGCTTAAGCACTGACAGACGGGAGTAATCATTTTCTGATGCTTGCCCTGAGCTGTGGCTTTGGAGAGTGAGAAAAGACAAATTCCCAGAGCTGAAAACTAAAGAGAAACACTGCACAGCCCCTGGGAACTAGGGGAGGGGGAAGCAGTCTTGGATTGCGTTAGTCTGTGTTCTTGGTGAAGTCCTGTGAGCCTTTTCCAGCTGTGAGCTGCTGCTGGCTGAGCCAAGAGGCATGCAGGGGAGCAGCAGTGGAAGAAAAGAGCAGAGACCACGGCTGGGCCAGTGTTTCTCAGCTGTGTTTCTCAGCTTTGTTCCCCACTGGACGCTCCATAAAATCCGAGGATAGTTCTGATGATCACAAATCAGGGTGGGGCGGGGGTGTTGCCACTAGTGGTGGGGAGTAGGGGGAGTGTTGCTACCAGCATCGAAGACAGGCATCCTGTAATGTCGCCATTCTGAAACCCAACGCCACGATTAACCCAGACCCAAACAGATTTCAATATTGCTAAAGCGGAGTGACACTGAACAGAGAACGGACAGAGGAAAGCTCACAGCTGTGGACAAGGAGTGAAGCTGAATGCTTAGACTTAGCATCCAACCCAGAATCCCATTCATGCCACCAGCCCTTCCCTCCTCAAAACTCCAGGTCAATAGTGGTTTCGACATAGTCTTCCCTATTCCCTAATACTGAAAAATCACATCACTGGTCATGGCCTAACTGCCAAGCACACCAAACATATTTCCTCATACTTCCCACCTTTTTTAAATCAGGTCTAGGTTGTCCATCAGGTCTAGTTAAGTCTTGTGGTAAGTCTCAACATCCCACCCCACCCCTGCCATTTCCCACAACCACAAACTCGGGCTCTGCGTGACTCCATATGTACAGAAGCTAGGAAGCTAGGGGAACTCAAGCAGATGATCCATGAGATCTCTACAGTTGAGTAGGAGTTGGACTGCAGGCTCATAGACTGCCTTCTCACTCCAACATTCCAGACTAGACAGACACAGTGAGCCATTCGTCACCATGTGGTTCAATCATCCTGCCCTACAAGATTCCCTGATTCTCTCCTTGTGTTCTAATAACACGTGACTCTCTCTCCTGGAGAACTCCTGGACATCCACTTGCAAAATGGAATCAGAGTAATCACCAATTTTTTCTTTTTTTTTTTTTTTTTTTGTCTGTTTGTGGAATTCAGTTCCAAAACACTTCACCCTAAGTTCCCTGACATAGGAATTCTATTGTGTCAGCTTTTTCTGGTCACTCAAAACAGATTATACAATAGTTGTAAATGCTTAATAAATACATGTTGAATAGGCTTACTCAGCGACTTAACGCCAGAGGAAATAAAACTTGGGTGTGTACTAAGTTACTTCATATGCTTAATCTTTCCTGACCCTCATAACAACCCGGGGAGAGCTGGGCACTGTGATTCGTGGTTGTAATCCCAGGACTCCGGAGGCAGACGTAGGAGAGTGCCAGAAGTTAAGGCCAGCCTAGACTGCATAATGAGACTCTGCCTCCAACAAGTAAGATGAAGGGGTTCCATGGGTAATAGCACTTGATGCCCTCTTTTGGCCTCTGTGGGCACCCACACACATAGTGCACATACAGACAAGCAGACACACATCAATAATTTAGAAAGAATAATAAAAAAAAAAAACATGAGAGATCAAGATGATGTCACCTGCCTTTCCTGTCTCCCCTCCTACCTCCTACATATTGTCCTGATCCTCCCACAGCACCTGGCCCTCTGCACAGGTAAGGAATGGTCATTTTCTCAGCCTCAATTTTCTGTCTCCCAAAACTGCAGAGATTAAACCCTATCAGTGGTTTTCCAAGTTTGGCTTTTATTAAAAGACTCTCTCCCCAAGGCAGAATTGACACAGAACTTACTTTCACATGACAAGCAGGTGAGAGGAGAGATGCTATGGCAGAGGGGAGGCATGGGTATGAGGTACTCAGATGGTAGGTTTCTTACCTGCTTTCATCTATCATGGCAGTATCAGTGATCACCATTGCTCCTTCATTCTGCTAGGCCATACATGCTACTATTGGCCAGCAATGTGGCAGGTAGCTGACCGAAACGTCCTTGCAACAGACTCTCTGCTAAACACATATATCACAAAGAACCTTCACTTACATCTCTCAAGGTCCCGAACTCTTGTCCAACTGCCATGAATCTGGCCGGATCATCACACATCATCCCCAGCCTATTTCCTGTAGAAGGTGGCCCTAAAGAGTGTCAGGGTCCCACCTCACCCATTTAGCTTATCTTTCTTCTGCTTCCATCCTCCTTTCTCCTTCCCCATTCACAGCCCTGTTTCCCTCTGGAGGAATCCTCACATTCTTCCCTGTAAACAGCTATTCCCCCATGCATCAACCCTTGGATAACCTCCCCCTGTTGGAAAAGCCAACTCTATAACATTTATAAGCACAGGCTTCCAGAAGGAAAGCCTGTCAAGTCTCCACCATTAACTTCCAGATATGATGGCATGGATCATGAGTCAGAACAGAAACCCTAACTTCTTTAAGTGTAGGAAGAAGAAGGAAGACAAAAAAAATGTCTTCATCCCTTTATTGTTTTACTGAGAAACCACAAAATGTCTAATATTCCTAAGATATTTTTAATTTTATTGGATTTCCATTATTTTCCAAGACCACATTTTTCTTTAAAAACCTGTATTAACTGGCGTTTGTGTGTACATACGTATGTATGTAGTGCACATGTAATATGTACATATGTGTGCATGTAGGTATGGATGTACATGTATATGTACATATGCTCTTGCCATACTACATACATGAAGGTGAAAGAATAACTTGGCAAACGTTGTTTCTCTCTTTTCGTCGAGTGGAACTCAGGAATCAAACTCAGATTGTCAGGCTTGGTGGTGAATGCCTTTACCCACTCAGTCCTTTTGCTGCTCCTAGACTGTATTTCCAAGAAACCTACCAAGAAAATGAAGAAAAGCACAGAGCATACATGAAGGCAACTGCCTTCCATCCATTCTCCCCAAGTGCACAGTCAGGTCACATGCAAGGGAGATTAATGTGAGGCTGAGCTTGGAAATGTGTTTCTTTACGGTTATTAATGAGGGTGGCTTGGACGTGAAAGGACTTTGAAAACAGAGCTTTTTCAAAAAATGTATTTTCTCCCTTGTTTATGAGACACAAACATATATAATCCAGTCCAAGGTTTGAACTTTCTCTGTTATGGTGTGCCAGGGATTATTTATCACAATTCCAAATAATTTCCCAGTACAAATTATCCCCATCTTATCATGCAAACACACTTCCCTTTTGCATCCGTCATGTCATGCTGAAATCTAAGGCCATAAAGTCGAAACCATGAAATAAGTCTCCCTCCGCATGGCAGCGCGGTGTGTGTTGACTGGTGGTTTTAAAAGCGCAGTCACATTTACCACTGTCAAAGCTGCCCTCCCCACTCTCAGCGAGCTGGTGACGCTGGTGTCTGACGCTGATGGGAAATTATGCACTCCATAAAATATGAGCCTGCAAGGGAGAAGCAAGTCCAAAATAAGCAGTGGTCCACCGGAGGAGAACCCACTTACAGCAGCCAGGGCCCCTGTGTCCATCACGCTGATTGAAACCATCCAAAGGTGCAAGCACGAACTCTGAGGTATGTGAAACTTACAGGCAAGCACTCTGGTGTCCTACCCCGAACAGAAGATGAATGTACACACACACACACACACACACACACACACCGGGCTGCTCTAAGCATACATTGAAAACCTGGCAGATTGGAATATTTGTGTGAAAGGGCTATGAACTCTGATGAGCAAACTTCAGTGAGAGGGTTGGCATGGGAAATACACAAAGATTTGTAAACTATGTGAGAAGAAATCAAAATAGAGATGGGGTATTTTATTTGGAAAATAAAACCCTATTTTAAGAAACATCCATTTTTCAAAATATACACATACACACACATACACACGCATATACATATAGTTCTTCAAAACAGCCAACTTGCAGAAAATAGGTCCAAGTCAAATTCCAGGACACGATATAATTTTAGAAAATAGTAAGAAAATCAAACAATATTGAAGCAAAATAAAAGTCTTAATTTCTAAAGAGAGGGGTCAAAAGAATGGTATGAATTTATCTTTAATAAGGTTTGATAAAAATGCGATATGTCAGATATCTTGAGGTACATATCTGTTGTTTTGCAAAAACAGTGTGGACTGTTTGGTAGAACTTTGTGTGTGTGTGTGTGTGTGTGTGTGTGTGTGTGTGTGTAATTCCTCCAAAGTATTTTTCTATTTCCCATCTACAAACAGTCCTTCGGTTGCTAGGACACAAATCCACCAGGGCCATGATCACAGGTTCTAATGCAGCCACGCAGCATCTGTGTGGTCCATGGCCAGAAAGGTAGGATGTCTCACCTGAGGTCACATGGCTGATCATTTAAATGGGATTCACTGGTCTTTAAGAAGGGCTGGGGCTCTCGCCCTGTAGATGATAGGCTCAAACTCTGTGGCTTAAGTAAAATCTTATTTTCTGCCTTTAGAGGCAAACTCCTCCTGTGATTTCTGCCCCTTTATGTGCTTTGTGAACCTGTGGAACCCTGGAGCTGGTTTTCCTGTGAACCCAAGCACTCCTGCAGTGAGCTTACATCTGGAACCTTTTTCTTCCCATCAACCATCAAGCCCCTTGTGTTTTTAAAGAGCCTTGCTAAATCTCTTCTCCCCTATCGAGCTCTGGGTGATGAGGTGTGAGCCAGGGCTCTGCCTTCCCATTGCAAGGATTAGCACATGAGATAGGACCAAGGAACCCAGACAGAATCTGCCCATCTGAGGCTTGGCTACATGGCCATACTAGAACGGCTCCAGATGTTTAACGTGTGCTGTGATGTACCCTGCTTTGACTATGTCTTCAGCATCGCTGATCCTGCCTTTGGGACTCTTTTGGATCTCTCTATGCAACTATCAGAACTGATACGGGAGATGGTGCAAGAGAAAAAGACCATTTCTCCACACATTATGTTTTACTTTATTTCAACCGGAAAAGGGGCTGTGAACCAAAAGGCCACCTACGTGGTATGGGCTTTGGTGTCTGTCGGGAACTCTCCCCAAAATGAATTCTCCGCAGATTAAGCAATTACCTAAGCTTCTCATCATGTGCTCCACTTCCGAGGCTTTAGATGTATACATTTCAAAAGTGCCTTGGTACCTAGTGAGGATGCTGTAGTCTATCAGAAAGAAATCTATAGCAAGAACAACTGGGTTTTATTCTCAGATGAAACACATGCTCTGGATATGAGTTCCAAGAAAGCCTTTATTCTCCAAATACAATCCTATTCTCTAAGATGTAGTCATAAGTGCCTGCCCTAGCAATTCTCCAGGGTTAAGGTAGAGATTATATCAAATCATGTTTGGAAAAGCTCTGGGGCTAGGAGGGCGCAGCAGATAAAAAACTTGCCATGAAAGCTTGAGGAAGGATCTCTGGATCCACAGCATCCGTGCAAACTCTAGGTGGGTGTGGTAACCCACCAGTAATCCCAGCACTCAGGAGGCAGAGACAGAGCAAAGTCCTAAGACAAAGTCGTTAGCTAGTCTAACAGAATTGGTGAAGTCTGGGCTCAACTAAGAGTCCTTGCTTCTGTACAAGGAGATTAATAGAGGAAGATAACGATCATCAACCTCTGGCCTATACACACACGTGTGTACACATACCTACACACACGCATGCAAAATGCCACACACGTCTATATGCTGAAAAGAAAAAGCAATTCATAAACGTTTTATTGAGGCACGTAGTGAATTAAGTGAGAAATGTCCCCAAAAGCCTTCAGTATTTGAATACTTAGTTGTCAGTTTGGGGAGGTTTGGGAAGTATGGCCTTAGTGGAGACAGTATGTAGCTGGAGGTGAGATTCCAGATGTTAAATCCTCCCCCGTGTGGTAGTTTGAATAAAAATGACCCCCATGGGCCCCAGTTGATGAACCAGTTGGGAAAGATTAGGAGGCGTGGCCTTATTGGTATAGGAGCAGCCTTGTTGAAAGAGGTGTGCCTCTGGGAGTAAGCTTGGAGGGTTTAAAAGCCCATGCCAGGCGCCATGTTTTCCTCTGCTTGCCTGCCGCCAATAGATCAGGATGTAAAGGTCTGGGCTACTACTCCAGCACCATGCCTGTCTGCATCCCTCCGTGATGATAATGGGCCTCTAAAACTGTAAGCAATTCTCCAGTTAAATGCTTTCTTTGATAAAAAGTTGCTTCGGTCATGTTGTCAGTAACTAAGACACACTACTTCCAGTTAACTGTGGTTAAGGATGTGATCCCTCAGATTCCTGCTCCTGCCACCAGCCCAGCCTCTCACTGCCCCGACTTCCCACCATGACAGGTTTTTACACCTCCAAAACCATAATTCTTCTTCAGTCAGTTTCTTTTGGTCATAGTGCTTTAATCATAGCAACAGAAACCAATACGAGATACAACGTACGCCTAGAAGTGTGTGCTGGTCAGCATCACAGTGAACTTCCCCTACCATAGCCATTTTATTTCACCAGTCTTCTTTGAGATCCTAAAATATGAGTCAAATGACGCTGGTAAAACTTCCATAAAGTATAAAGTCGGGTTATTATTATCATTATTTTATAGGAAGAAACCAAAATTTCGGAGACTGTGCATCAATCAGTTGATGACAGTGATAGAGATGAGACTAGAGCATCCATTCCTGTGCTCACTCCTTCCTTCTTTCATCTGAGAAAGAATATTTATTGATCTTGAGGGTATATGGAATGCAATATAGATATAGGAAGAAAATGATACAGAAGAGAGATGCCTCTATGTCAATCAGAGCATAGCTGAAATGCAGACTGTTGCTCAGAACAATGCAAAATGCTTTCAGAGAGGTATGTGGCACTCCTACAGCCAAGTGTATGGGTGTGGGGAGCTGACTTGATCTCTGAATTAATACACTTGCTGAGCCTTGAAGAGGAAGAGGGTTGCAGATGAGTGGAGCCCTGTGTATGCGAAGCCATTTATGCAGATGGAGCAAGCAGGGCAGGTGGGAGACACTGAAAGATGTCTGAAGAGAAAAATCATCCTAAGCCATGGAAGAGGATCTATCTTTCAACAAGGAACAGAAGATGGCTTAGACGTCTCTAGGCTGCCCACGATTGTTCTCTAGATTCTATACATTTCAAGAAGAAAACGTGACTCGTATGAGCTTACCCGGGTCATGTCTACGCAGTGTGCAGAGCTCTGTGAATGTTTAATACTTAGAAGGCAGAGAGACAGGAATCACCCCCTCCCCCATTTGGCAAAATTCTTCTTTGCTTTACAAAGGGAATGGGCAGGTGGGTTCTTAGTCCCTTGGGCTTCCTCTTAAGCCTCCCAGAAAGGGATCCTGTTCACCAGTCTTTGTATACTCTGACTAGGGTGGGAAAGGGAAGAGAAACAATCCAGGTGAGGGAAAGGTGACATGAGCCTAGCCCTCCACTTTGTGACTGCCTCACTGTGGCACCTCAGTATTGCCTTGGAGACCTTAATGTTGGGTTTCGGTTTCTCAACGTGACTAAAATTTAATTGGCTGCCAAAGCACATTTAAGCATGAGAGGCTTGCCTCTCTGCATGGAGGTCCTAGAGAAAAGGGGATGTCCTGCTTCGCTGTCACAGAAGAAAGGTTCTCATTTGTGAATAGCGATATATTTTTAAAGTCACTGCTAAGCTCTGCAAGGGCCTTCCTCCAAGAGTGTGAAGAAAGCCTTATGTTCCTATCAAAAGGAGAACAAAACTCCATTTCTATGGTTTCCTCCATTATATCTGGTGTCAGAGACTTCACTTTCTCTTGGCAAGCTCAGTGCAGTGGCCTTTTTACTAGTTACATTCTCAAGCCCAGCAAAGACTCAGCTTCTCAATGTGTTTTGAATTAGATTCATAAAAGCTCCATTAAAAAAAAATAACTGGCTGGAATTAGGCTAATAAAGTCCTAAAAGACAAGAACTGCTGTGGTTACGAGGGTCAAGTGCTTTGAGAAATATCCTATCTGAACGTTCTAGTACCTGGATTGGATGGATGTTTTATTAGGATTGTAGGCTCTCAGGAATGGAAAGAACTTTAGAGACATGCCTGGTCCAATATCCCATCAGATAGTCTTAATCTTTCTACAGGGCTCTAATTTCAGTGGTTTTGATCAGGCATCTCCACTTGCTTATGGCCCTTTGACCTCATTTTGGATACCAGCTTCTCTCTTCGGTGTGCCTGAAACCAGTTATGTTTTCCTGGGTTTTGTTGTTGTTGTTTGTTTGTCTTTGTTTTGGTAATGAATGTCTAGCACGTGACTTGCTAAGACCCAAAGCTACTGCAGGCCCTGCACCTCCCTAGTGGTAGCCCTGCTCTTACACAAGTGAAACATTGAACATGCATGAGCTTTTAATGCCCATTGTTTCTTTCTCCAAATTTCTTTTGAATGATTTTACACCTTCCCAAATATTAAGATAGAGCTAGGTCTGGTAGGATACCGCTGGAATCCCAGCACCCGGGAGGCTGAGGCAAAACCCGAGTGACATGGTGAGATTTTGTATCAAAACCAAACCAACCATTAGGACAGCCACTGAACCTAACTAATTAGGGCAGCAGAGATGCACATGCTCAGTTCACAGGCTATGGTGGAGGTCGGGGTTTGCAACAGAATGAGAGAAGAAAAAATGAGGAGATAAAGCTGAGAGGCTCCTCAAAGTATTCTGGAAAAAAAACAAACAGAAAAATCAAGATATTTATTTTTAGTATTGACATTAAAATTAAAAAAAATGCTTAGTTTGTAGTGGGAAAGATGTTTTACAAATGGGACCCTGAAACCCAGGGTGAGTCTATATAAGGAGCCAAATTCCCACCAATAAAATGCTCTTCAGTATTCCATATGTATCTCATAAAGTAGATAAGAAAAGTACAATGAAATCATCTTAGCCTTTAGTTTAGCACTTATTTATTTATTTATTTAGGTATTTTGAGACAGGGTTTCTCTACATGGCCCTGCCTGTCCTAGAATTCATTATGTAATATAAACCAGGCTGGCCTCAAACTCACAGAGATGCACCTGCCTCTGCCTCCTCAGTTCTGGAATTAAAGGTGAGTGCCACCATGCCTGGCTCCATTTATTTTTAATCTGTTTCTAGACTGTGCCCTTGAGACGCAGCAAAAAGCAAAGATTGGGAAAGCAATGAAAAAGATCGATGTCTGCTATTTCTATAGAAAGACAAGGAAGAGAGAAAGCAAACAGACAGACAGATAGACCTGTTATTACAAAGTTAGTGAGACATGGGATTTTTGTAGTTATAGAGAATTTACAAGAAAAAAAAATCAGCCCTCTGTTCTGCTGAAATAGATCTCAAATATTTAAGCTTGTCCTTTGATCCTAGTGAAGAATGAAAATGGCCAGGTTGAGGCAGGAGGATCAGGAGTTCAAGGAGAGACCTCACTGCATAGTGAGATCAGGACCAGCCTGAGCTTCGTGAGAGCTTGTCTAAAATAAACAAGTTAAAGGGAAATGGCTCAGCAGTTAAAAGTATGTATTTTCATTGCAAAGAACCTGAGTTCAGTCCCATCCAATGGCACTTGCACGCCTGTGTGTGTGTGTGCACACACACACTCATATATACACTTAAATTTTAAAGGTTAAATATATTGCATCAGAATAGAGACCTATCAGAGGTTACTTCTTATCTATTAGAGTAATAGCAAGTAGTGGCTTGCTATTACTCTAATAGAAACACCTCTAGATAAAGCTGAGGTATTTTGAGATAGAACACCCCTCCATTTATAAATTATTCTCACATGAATGAAGCAACACAATAATATGCTGTTTGGTGATGAACTGTGCTGTGTGAGGACCCTGGCTCAGCCATCTTCTTGCATTCCTGGAGCGTGGGCACTCTTTATTTATTAAAAGACACGAATCTCTGCTTTACAACTTTGGGACCCTCAGGTGTGACTCACTCAAGAGGCAGGATCACACAAACTCCAGATGTAGAACACATGCTCTGCAGTACACTGTTGTTGGAAATCAGGTTGTTGATATCATTTATCCACACAGTTATCACGGCAGTTATTATCTATAGACACCTGTTATGTTTTTAATATGCCTTAAACCTAGGGCTGGGCAAATACAAACCCCCTGAGCTACCTTGGTACCTCCCAGTCCCACATGCCATGCCATTTGCTTTAGTGATTCCTATCTGGGCTGTTTCCCATCCATAATTCCATAAATACTTGCTTATGATTTTCATCTGGGCCTTTTCTCTCCAACACTGATCCTCAGAGTTAACTCATCGCAGCCCGCCTTGTTCTGTAATCTAGCCCACGGTGATGCTTTCTCCTGCTCCTACCCTCTCTTTCTCATCTCCCTGTCCTTCTTCCGCTGATCCTTTCATCTTCCAAGCCCTCAAATCTCAGCTCCATGTACCTCACTTTGCCCTGCCCAGGAATAGTCCTTTTATTTAGACAATCAGGGATAATTTTGGAGGCAAGGTTACACATCATTGTTTGGGGTACGTGATAGTCTGCTCATAAAAGACAGCAAGCAAACCTCAGGGAGCAACATAATTAGCAACTGAATACAAATCAGCCGACCACGCTATAACAATGTATCAATGAAACTGTCTTGCTTGAGGCACTACTGTGCAGTAGGCAGGTGCTCAGATTTGTACTCTGACTATTCACCTAACAAAACATTTTCCCTTCCATTCACACCATCCAAGCTAGTTAACTTTTCTGGCCCTGGTTTCCTCAATTGCTTTAAATGACATCCAGAGGAGTCAGGATTGGAATTCACACTGCCTGACATTAAAGCATGGACACTTTCAAATGCATTAAGTCATTGGCACGGTCAATTTCTGGAGAGGAAACTGAATTTTGTCCTTGAGATCCTGCCTAGACCACTTGCAGAGCACACCTTGTAAGAACATATAATTGAAAAAATTGTCTCAAGTTCTCCAGTCCCTCGGTATTTGGCCCTGACTCCATGTTTGCTAGGACACCTCCTGTAATTAGGCATCCATCATTTCCTGTCAGAGAAAGCCACTCCTTACAAGGATCTTGAAGCCCTTCCCTGCTACCGCTACCAAGCCCATTCTGCTCTCTGGAGTCACACCCCACACATCTGCTGTCTCCCCCAACTGTCAACAGTGAGCTGTCTGTGTCTCCTCCCTCTGGAAGGGCTCCAGGTTCCCTATGCCAATTCCTTTCACAGTTTCACACCGTCTGTGGCATGTCAACCACATCCTATCAGAGAAAGCCCATCCCAGCCATTTGTGTGCATATCAGACTCATTCTTCACCATGTTCCATGTTTTAGATGCTGTGACATCTCAGAGTGACAGGAACGTGAGCTTTCACTCTTCCCATAGCATTCTGGAACAAAATCAAACATGTTAACAGAAATCAATGTGCCTTAAACTTTGCTTTGTCAGATTCTGTTCTAACCCTACCCAGCTTTGCAACTCTTCCCAGCTTTTCTTTCAAAGGCCTTTTTTTTCCTTTTTTTAATTTTTATTTTTATTAATTACACTTTATTCACTTTGTATCCCCCCATAAGCCCCTCCCTTCTCCCCTCCCAATCCCACCCTCCCATCCCCTTCACGCATGCCCCTCCCCAAGTCCACTGATAGGGGAGGTCCTCCTCTCCTTCCTTCTGATCTTAGTCTATCAGATCTCATCAGGAGTGGCTGCATTGTCATCCTCTGTGGCCTGGTAAGGCTGCTCCCCCCTCAGGGGGAAGTGATCAAAGAGCAGGCCAATCAGATTATGTCAGAGGCAGTCCCTCTTCCCATTACTATGAAACCCACTCGGATACTAAACTGCCATGGGCTACATCTGTGCAGGGGTTCTAGGTTATCTCCATGCATGGTACTTGGTTGGAGCATGAGTCTCTGGGAAGTTCCCTGTGTTCAAATTTCTGGTTCTGTTGCTCTTCTTTTCTTACTCTTTCTAGACCCCAAAATCTGGACAAAAATGAGCTTTAAAAGAGAAGAAACAGAAGGAAAGAAAGAAAGAAAGAAAGAAAGAAAGAAGGAAGGAAGGAAGGAAGGAAGGAAGGAAGGAAGGAAGGAAGGAAGGAAGGTTTTCAAAACCAAAATATTATAGATGACCACTGTTTTCTGAATACCCGGAGAAGATATTTGCATAATTATTGGAAGAAAGGACTGCAGATGATATGATGTCTGCCCTTGGTGAGGGATTGAGGAAACATTCTCTGTGATGAGAAGCCCCACGAGGAAGTCACTACCCTTTAACAACTGCTTCCTATTTCTCCCTGGCTGTTAAAAGCAGTGTCCCCTTACTTAGAATCCTCAGCTTTTCAGGGTTCTCATGGAGTTATATCCCACACTTCATCATCAATTTTTATTTTAATTTTAATTTTTATTAATTACACTTTATTCACTTTGTATCCTCCCATAAGCCCCTCCCTTCTCCCCTCCCGATCCCACCCTCCCATCCCCTTCACGCATGCCCCTCCCCAAGTCCACTGATAGGGGACTTGCATTCCCAAAGGAGTGGCTGTATGTTCTTCATGCCTGGGCACACAGTTATGAAAACCTGTATGTTCTACTTGCCTGTGCACACAGGCATGGTAAATCCCTTCAGACGGATTTGTTTCATTTTAAAATTGCACATACAATTCATAAAGATAAAGAATGAAGTGAAGGAGCCCAAAGCAAGTAGAAAAAGTCAAATACCCATGTTAACACCCCGGGCAATACAATTAAGAGACACACTCCTTTAAGCAGTCAGCAGAATGTCTGCCAGACTCTCGAAGCTGCAGACTGTCTTGGTTGAGAACAGAAATCACCACTATCTACCTCAGAACTGGAAGAGAAGAATCTGATATGCATGAAGAGTGGAAATAACTATGGAAGGGATGCAGTAACTTGAAAAGAAAAGATGAGGAAGATTGGGCAATGCTGGACACAGGTTGCAAATACATTCGTGTCTTTTTATTTCCATTTAGCCAGTAGACATGTGGGGATCTGTCACATGTGAGGGAACTTGCTGGGCATTCAGAACTCAGGTATAAACTATCTCTTTATCTCCCTCAAGAACATCCAGCCCAACAGGTCTCATGAGTATGTATGACAGTGATGGCCAGGCATGGATCTATGACAAGCATGAATCTATGACAAACATGGATTTGTGACAAGCATAGATCTATGGCAAGCATGGGTCACAGCAAGCAGGGATCTGTGGCAAGAAAGAAGTTAGGCAAGGAGGTCCTGAGGAAAAAGGAATGCAGGGCAGCCTTAGTGGGCATGGAGGAAGAAAGCCTTGGGGCCCTCAAAAGAGCTGCATATAACAACAAAGGACTCTTGAGTGGGGTCAACCACACTGGGAATGGAAGACCTTTTTGAGGGTGATAGTTCTGTTCCTCCAGAGAACAGAAAGAGGGTAGCCTCTTTCACCTGATAACATGTATTTAAGATACTTTCTTATGTTTTTGTGAACCGATGGCTGGTTTCTTAAATTTATTATCTAGTTAATATTTTTATAATTAATTTTATAAATAAATTTCAGAAATTTATTATATAGTTATACCATTTCCTAGTTTGGACAACTATGAATAAAGCTGCATGCCTTTTTGTGTTGAAAAGTTTTCAGCTTAGATGGGTAAATACAAGAGTGGGATTCTTGGATCATATGGTGGGGTTGTGTTTATTTTTTATAAGAAATTACAA
This sequence comes from Meriones unguiculatus, assembly GCF_030254825.1. Lineage (NCBI taxonomy): Eukaryota > Metazoa > Chordata > Mammalia > Rodentia > Muridae > Meriones > Meriones unguiculatus. The sequence continues at coordinate 14,120,414 of NC_083358.1, read as the reverse complement.
AGCCACCTTCCGACTCTGCATTCCTACGAAAGCCACTGGCCATCTCTACATTTCTTTCCTCACTTATGTACGCACTTCAAACTGAAGGACTGAGCATTTGTGGCAGGCCCAGCATAGGGAAGCCTGGAGCAGAAGGGAAGCCATCTGCCTTCCTGCAGCTTGCAGTTCTCTGGCAGAGTTGACAGACTGTGCAGAGAAGGGTGTGACTGAATGCGTTTGGCCATGCACCCATGCTGTGTGAGTCACCATGTGAAAAGCATCCATCTTCATTGTCACTGTAATTGTCCTTTGATGCTAAGAAGCCCTTAATTGTTTGAAACTGAAACGGACTTCAGGAGCTGCCTATCCCAATGACTTCCCAGCATCACTGAAACTTTACCTCGAGTGAGGAAGATAAATTCCCAGGGCAAACCCAATGCAGTTAGGCTTCCTTGCATTCACAGGTAGGACAGGTGTGTGATCTGAAAGCCAAAAGTCCTAAAGTCTCAGGGCTGGAGATGCAACCCAATTAATAGGGTGTTTATCTACCATGAACAAATCCCCAGGTTCAATCCCTAGGACAGAAAAAAAAAATTCTGGGCAGCACAAAGCTCTAATCCCATCAGTCACCCCTTGGGCGGTAGACACAGGAGAATCAGAAGTTCAAGATCATGGTTGGCTACATAGGGAGTTCGAGCTCAGCCCTGCACACACATAAGACTCCATCTACAGAGTCCTAAAGCCAAGATGTCCACTCCTAGAGGCTCCAGGAGACAGTTTGCTTCCCTGCTTGTGTTAGCTTTCCTGGCTTCTAGAAGCCACCAGTAATGCTTGGATAAGAGGATCTTTGTTCCTCAGGGAGCCTCTTCTACTGCATATCCTCTGCCTTACAAAAAGAGCCAAGATCACACCAAGTATCTCTGAATAATCTAGACTAAAAACCCACCTCTATGTCCTAGCATCACAGGTTCTAAGGGGTTGGTTGGATGTGAACTGGGTTGGGTTTTTTTGTTTGTTTCTTTGCTTTGTTTTGTTTCAGCTGTCACTAGGATGAGGAACATCTTATTAAAGCATGGTCCTTCATAATCATCAATCCCCCAATATTGTGGGGTGCAATATTTCTTGGTGCTGAGAATTGAGCCCAAACCCTCACAATTGGTAAATGAGCACAATATGATATCACCAAGCTTTATTCTCAGTGATTTCTAAAAATTATGGAACAGTGTGTTACTGAATTATCCAAACAATCCCCATGCCCTATCCTCCCAAGTACCTCTGATTACAGACTTGAATCACTAGGTCCAGCTTGAACTATGTTCTCCAAGTGGCCAATCTGGTCTCAGATCTTCGGTGAAGAAATCAGGTTTCAGACCCTAGACTATGGGGTTAGGACCAACAATAAATTTTGTGAAAAAACAGTTTCCAAAACTGACTCCTGGTCCAGCCATTCTTTTGCATTAAAGTCCCTGTTTTGAGGGATCTTCCTGTGAATGACACCTCCAACAGGAAAACAGAATAACTCAGTTTTGAATGCAGCACAACATCACAGTTAGTTGCTAGGTAGCTTTGAAAATCAAGGGCCAAAACAAGGTTGCCTTGGACCTCTGAAGCTGACTTTCTGTTAGGAATTAGAAGGCTTTCCATTCTGGAAATATCTGGAAGAAGAGGAGCTTTGTTGCTTAAGAACTAGCCACCCACTGCAGATCAGCAGTCGGCACCGACCTAATCAGAACTCAAGACCTCTGGCTGGGGCCCCAGAGACCAGAAGGCTTCTATGTGGTCCCGCTACATGGTGGAAATTGATCGCAACCACTTGGCCCAGTGAGTAACCCATCTGCTGCCACAGCACCCCCCCCTCCTATTTCATGTCACTGAGCAATTTCTTTCCTTAGTCGTGAATATGAGCCACAAGTTAAAGTCTTAGTGGAAGACTAGACTGTAACATTTGGGAGATCTGGTGCTTATTAAACTGGGAGATTTAAAGTGGCTGTGATTTGTTCCTAGTTTAGGGCAATGACAGACAAATTTTGGAGAGAGAGAATAATGAGAAAAGGGGTGGGGAGCATGACTGTGGAGTGAGGATTTTGCTCAGTGGGTGAAGCTCTGTTATGAATTCACAAAACCCATGTAAACTGGGCAGATGTGATAGCACACATCTGTAACCCCAATGCCCTACGGTGAGTTGGAAGCAGAGAGGAAAATGTCTGGAAATTCATTGGCCAGATGGCCTGGCACATAGTGAAAGACTGTCTCATACTAAGTGAAACATAAGAACAATCCTAGGTTGTCCTCTGATTTCTAAACACACCATAAACACACAGCCCTGCATACACACACACAGAGACACATTCATGTTTGAGAGAGAAAAAGAGAAAAAGAAAGATGAACGAGAATGTGTTGAGTCTGTATAACATCCATAGTACAGGCACATCTGGAGCAGCAGTTTAAAACTCCAGCAGCCACAGCTGGAAGGAAAAAAAATCTACATCTAATATCAAACATATTATAAAATATGTGAGGCTACTGGCCAAAGCACAGGGGTTCTATCATGTTGATACTACTTCTTCTGTGGGTAGAGTTGGGAGATTCTTGATGGTTTCCAAGAACCAAGGAACAGTCCATATAGGGAGACAAATAAATAGGCTGCCCCCCATTCTTTGTCTTGGCAGGCAATCCAAGTGAGAACTATTTAATTACATTCTTAATGCAGTTAAAATTGAATCTGTTAAGGAGCTGGGGAGATTGTTTAGTAGGTTAAATGCTTCTTGCTTTAGCATAAGAACCTGAGTTCAGATCTGCATACTAATCTGGGGGAAGGGAGGAGGAGAGGAAGAAGAATAAGAATGAGAATGAGAAAGATGAGGGGAAGGAAGAAGGAAGGAGGAGGAGGAGGAAAGAAGCCAACGCCTCCGCCTCTGCCACCTCTGCCTCCACCGCCCCCAGGTGTGCTGGTACACACCTGTATTTCCTGTGCTGGAAAGGTAGAAATAGAAGGGTCCGTGGGGGCTTAGCAGTAAGCCAATCAAGTTGAATCAGTAATTTACAGTTTCAGAGACTGTCTCAAGTAGTAAGGTAGAAGGATTGAGGTAGACATCCAGTGTTGACCTCTGGCCTCCATGTACGTACACATGCACACACAAACACATACATGCATACAGCCTCCATATACAAAATATATCTGTACCAACTATATACCTACTATCTGTACTACTAAGTTCTTCATAATTTAAAAAAAATTTTCTAGAGTTGTGTTTAAGTGGGCACTGTGCGGTAGTTAAACAGCTTATACTTCAGAAATGTGAATTACCTAAAACCCAGCAAGTGGACTGAAAAAGGCTTTATCATGTGCCTTCTTGCCTCGGCTCTCCAGCATCCTCCCTAATTAAAGTGATGCTGACTCTGTCTTAGGCACCAGACTAGGTACTAAGGAAAACATGAATATGCCCATGAGCTCTGCCCCCAAGAAGACCTGCCTAGCTCAGGTGGTTAGCGACTCAATTCCTGGATGGAGTACCAAAGTTCATCCTTTGGTTTCAGATGATATTGGAGACCATGATGGAATCTAAGAAGTTCTGTCTTTGTGGAACATCTTTTTATTGCGTGTATGAGGGACTAGATAGTCTAGAGATAAACAAGTAAACAGTCTCTGGTGCTACAAAGACAACCAGGATGATCACAATCTAGAACAGCAGCTGACACTGTTCTGCAAGGTGGTGAGCTTTGCATCTTTGCAAGTATCAGTCAAAGGGAGAATGCCCAGAAGATCATCCTTCAATCACAGAAAGATCTGAAAGTTGAGGGTGGTAGACATCAGTCTATTTGACCTGTTCATCTAGTCATCTATCCTCCATCCATCCATCCATCCATCCATCCACCCACCCACCCATGCAGTCATCCATCTCAACTGCAGGCAGAAGCCAACATTTCCTGAGAACAAAGGAGGACTCCCGGAGGCAGAAATTTGCCTGTAACTATTACATTCATGAAAACATGGCTGTCGCCATGAAGTATCAAGCTATGTATCATGATTATTGTTGAAGGAGAAATAATGAAAGATAAGGCGTTGAAATCATCAGAGGTGGGAAGACGGAGGACACCAAAGTCACTGAACATAATGGCAGAGAAGATGGAAATCTCCAGGTTCAGGACAAGTTCAGACTCGACTGAGATTGTTATCATGGCTCAGGGCTGTAGAGCCGGCCACAGGAGAGCCACAGCGTCTGCCTCCCCTCCTCACAGGTTGGGTTCCAATGCCTTTTGGAGCAGACAGGGGAGGTGGAAGGCTCCATCTGGGCCAGAAACAGTATCGGCACTTAAGAAGCACTTTATCTTAAAAGGGGGGACTGTTTTGCCCTTGTCAAACTGGTTAATTTGTCCCAAATGTTCAAAGCCTCCCATTTTCCCGAAAGATCGGCTGTCTGCAGAATCAGTGTTCAAAAAGTCAGGAGAGTGGAGAACTAAACCAAACACCTCCTCAGGCCCCGCCCTGTCTGTGGGTGTGACTAGCAAGCGCACACTGAGAGACCATGAGTGATTTCTTCCCCTGTGGCCTGAGAAGAGAGGTACGGATCCAAAATGGCAGTCCACTGTGAAGGCAGGTCACAGAAGGAGCTGGGCAGATCCAGGCAAGGAGATGAAGGCCAGTCACAGCATTCTTGAATCTACTTTCCAAGCCTGGCTTAATTTAAACCCCATAAGTCTCCCTGGTTTTAGTGTGCCAGGGGTTAGCAAGGTTCTGCTTGCAGGATAAAATACTATCTCTCCCTCAGCTTACACAGTGTGCGTATTCTCACTCCAATAACCAGCACCTCAGTTTGTGCTTGCTAACCTGTAATTAAAATTGCCAGAATATGGGAACACTTTTCTGCTAAAAAGATAAAAAGATACCTGTTGTTTTTTTTTTTTTTAATTTTTAAAAATCTGACAGCATTATAAGATTTGTTGGGCCACACACACATCACACACAGGTGTTTGTGTATACTCTGGCACCATGGCAATGTGGAGTTGTGACTCCCGCCTGTGATATGCCTTCTTTGTTACAGCATTTTCTCTTAGGAAACTAACAGCAACCAGATAACACAGGAGCCTCCCACCCCCATTTTACAAACCAGGCTGCTATTTGCCCAGGATTAATCAGCTCAAAAAAAAAAAAAAACCAGAACGGAAACCAGAAAAGCATAGTTAATAGCTCAAATATTGTTTGCTTATTTAATGGAAAAAAATAACCAATGCGGGGGAAGTACATGAATGTGTATATAGAAAGGTAGTTTGCAGGGCTCCAACGAGTAATGTTAAAAAAAAAAAAAGTCTCAATTTGAGAACAAGTTCACCGCTTGACACCTGCTGTGTTGCTTCAAACCTAGTGAAGGCTTGCATTGTCCTCCACACCCTCTCCCAAGCCTTATTCTTTTTTAAATTAATTAATTTTATTCATTTTACATCCAGACTGTAGCTCCCTTCCTCCTTTCCTCCCGGTCCCACCCTCTCTTCTTCCTCCTGCATTCCTCAGGAAAGAGGAGGCCCCCACTCACCCAAGCTCATTAAGTCACATCAGGACTGAGCTCATCCTCTTCCTCTGTGGCCTGGCAAGGGTTAGCCCCTCTGGGGGGAAATTATCAGAAAGCAGGTAACAGAGTCCATGTCAGAGTCAGCCCCTGCTTCCCTTACTAGAGAATCCACAGGAAGCCTGAGCTTCCCATTGGCTACATCTACGTAGAAGGCCTACATCCAGTCTATGTCTGGTTCTTGGTTGGTGCTTCAGTCTCCACAAGCCCCCTTTGGTCCTGGTTAGTTGGCTCTGTTGCTCTTCTTGTGGAGCTCCTGTCACCTTCAGGTCCTCCTATCCTTCCTCCCACTCTTCCACAAGATTCCCTATCTTTGTCCTTTTATCCTTTATCCAATTGTTAGTAAAGTAGAACAGAAGTTTTCTGCTTTACCCAGCAAGATCAGCATTAGACCTGCATGTGTGGGATATAGTTAATACATTAGGAAACTTTACTGCATCACACTGAGCAAATGTCTATTTGTGCTGCCAGGGCCTGAACGCCATCTATCTACACAGCTCCAAGAAGCAGGGGTCCCCAGCACAGCCCCGGTTCCCCTGTGGCGTAGAGGCACATCCTATGGAACACTGTCCCCTCAAACATTCCTTCTGATCACTGAACCGGCATAAGCAGCAGGGCAAAGGCATCCAAAATATTTTCAGATTTACAAAAATGCCTAAAGCAAGAGTCTGTCTTCCAGTGGCCTATGCCAGCGGTCCTTTCTCCTGCATTTCTTTTCCCTTCATTGGCTAAAAGCAAGACATCCACGAGTGAACACAGAGAGACATCAAAAAGTGGTCATGTGGGGTGTGGCTCGGTTGATAAAGGGCTTGCCTGGAGTACTGGGTTCGATCCCCAGTACCACAAAAATGGGGCAGGGAGTATATGGCAGTAATGTCCAGTACTAAGGAGCTAGAGGTATGAGGCTAAGGAACTGATCAAGGTTACTCTTGGCTACACAGTGACTTTTGAGAGTTGGGTATGTGACACCCTGTCTCACAAACAAAACCAAAAGCGGCCAAGGGATTTGTGAGTGGGGTTTTTCTTCAAAGTGACAGGACCATTTCTGAGACTCCGGCAAATATGAACTCAACCCCACAGGGGAGGCAGCTCTCGGTGCCATCTGGGGTGCACACAGGCTATGGTGGCAGGTGACAGGGATGGGTAAGGCTTGGTTTCTGCCACGACATCACAGGCCAGCCGGACAAGTCACAAAGCATGTCCACTGAACTCTTACTCTGGGCTGGGCACGCACCGAGTGTGCCCTACATAATGGTGACGAGACTTACCAACTGGTACTGCATCACAGTCAGCTTCTCTGTCCTGACAGATGCAGCCCAGTGGGTATTTTGGGCTATGGAAACTAACAGACATGTTACTGACGGACAGAAGAATGACAGTATGGAGAATACGGGAACTGGTATTTTCACAATTCTCCGTAGATATAACACCAAATAAAGTTTATGCTAAATTAAAAAAAAAATCTTTTAGTGGGAGTCACTAGGTGAGTGCTTACAAAAGTGAGAGTCTTGCTTGTCAGGGTGGTACATGCCTTGTAACCAACCCCAGCTCTGAGGAGACTGAGGCAGGAGGATCATGTGGTTGAGGCAAGCATGGGCTATATGAGGAGCCTGTCACAGCAACAACCACAAAAGTGGAGCACTTTTTCCTTACCCCAAACACTCAAGTCTCCATATTGTTATTTCTTAAATTGGAAGCCATGACATTCGGTCCTGATTTACTTATCAAGAGTCCATGTTTTCAGCTTTCCTCTAACACAGGAGATACCGCAGGCTCTCAGTATAACCAATGGAACAAGCCCATTCTTTCCTCACTGTGCTGGTCACTGGTTAATGCCAACTAGAAAGAATCCAGGTGAATCTGGGAAGAGAGTCACAGGGAGGAACTGTCTAGATTAGGTTGGCCAATGGGTATGTCTGTGGTGCTTGTTGTGACTAGGTTAATTAATACTGGAAAAAACACCTCACTATATGTGGCACTTTCCCCGTCTTTGGGTCCTAGACTCCATGAAAGTGAAGAAAGTGTTCAGGGCTGGAAAGATGGCTCAGTGGGTGAAGAACACTTGCTGTGCTGTCAGAGGACCTGAGTTCTGTGCCCAACAACCATGTTAGAAAGTTCAAAACCATCTCTAACTCTAGCTCCAGGATGAAATGTCCCCCTTCTGGCTTCCCCATGGGCAACCACACACATGTCTCTCTTCTCTCTCTCTCTCTCTCTCTCTCTCTCTCTCTCTCTCTCTCTCTCTCTCACACACACACACACACACACACACACAGAAAGAGGCAGGCAGGCAGACAGACAGGCAGGCAGGCAGACAGGCACAAATACACAAACAAAAACAGAACAATCTTTTCTGTAGTAAGGAATGGAGAGAGAAGTGAGCAGCAAGCACACATACATTCATTGTTCTCTTCTCTAAACTGTGGGTATCTCAGCTGTTTTAGGCTCCACCCACTTGACTTCTGCACTCTCATGGGCTTTAACCTGGAATTATAAGCTGGAATAAATCATTTCTACACCAGGTTACTTTTTGTCTAGACTTTTTTTTTTAATGGCAATGGGAACAAAAGTAGGACACACTTACCTAATTTGATTTAGCCAGAAAAATAATGGAGGTTTTTAGTTGGAAGAACTTGCTGACATGTCTTCAGGGAATCATTACTTTTTGTACATTTGTGACCCTGAATGCACAATGTCTGGGAGAGAATCACCGGGGTCATCCGCTTGCCACTCAAAAGAGGGAAGGACAGAGCATTTTCCGTGATTGTCCCCAGGAAGTAAGAAGCAAAATTAGGGAAATGACGATGGTGACCCTGGGAAAACAAGGCTCCATGCTGGACAGCACCACAAACAGGTGTCCACACACTGAGGAATGTGCATTTCAACACACTCTCTGCAACTCCAGGTGACTCTTTGCCAAGGGATCTGAGAACACCCGCCCCTTGAGAGAGGTGGACAGATGACAGACGTGACACGAAGCAGACGCGATTTGTCTTCTGAGAGAAGCAGAAAAATGTAACAGGAGCCCAGCGAGGGGAGAGGCGGGCTTTAACCACAGAGAGAAGGGAGGACTCTGTGGAAAAATGGCAGTGAGCCGGGTCCTGAAATGGAGGTAGAGTTTCAGTGGGTGGAGAATGGTTGTTCTAGGCGTTCTGCATTCAGATTTCCCTTTGGAAAAATAAATCAAAGCACTGGAGGCGAGGAACTGGAGTGACCCAGTGTGGGTTGCTTAGGGAGGCGTGGGCAGGGCTAAAGAAGCAGCACAGGTCAGAGGGGAGATTGCTGCCTAAGCTTCCTACAAGGTGGCCCTGGGGACAGTGTGCAGACAGTTTAATCAAGCTTGACCGAGGCTCCCCTGGTTCAGCAGCTTCGTGGAGGTTCTAGTTTCATTGTTGCTGACCAAAAGCAATTGTGGGAAGAAAAGCTTCATTTCATCTTACAGGTTACTACCCAAGGGAGACAAGGCAGGAGGGAACTCAAGACAGAACGCTGAAGCAGAAACCATGGGGGAGCATTTCTTCCTGGCTCACTCTGGTTTTCTTATATGGCCCAGGACCACCTGCCTAGGGATGGCGCTGCTCATGGGCGGGGCCCTTCTACCTCAATTAACAGTCAGAACAGTGTGCCACAGACATGCTCTCGGGCCAATGTGACCAAGGCAACATCTTCGTTGGTTTCCTCTTCTCAGAAGCCTCTTGACTGTGCCAAGTAGACAATGAAAACTAGCCAGCATGTAGGGTTCCTTCATGCTGGGCACGTGTCAGTCTTCCTGACTGAGAACTGGAGATGGGAGGGGGGTGCTGGCTATAGGGAAATGAAGGAGAGTGGAGGGGTGAGTCTGTGCAGGATAACAGAAACCTGATTACTCCAGGCATGGAAACCTAGTTAGACCAGAGATGGCCACTCTTTGCCAAAGGAAAACGAGTGTGCTCGTACAGTAGAGCTGGAAACCTGCTGACTAGTGAATGCACAGCATCAGGAAAACAGGGTAGGGTGCTAGAACTTCTGCCAAGATGATGTGAAAAGGAAACGGCTCCTGTGGGACACAGTAGGAGTAACGAGGCACATACAGAAGTTAAGAGACTGATTGGTAAAGTCCACTTCTGCGGTCATCCGCTTATTAGAAAGTTTAAAGACCGTAAATGTAGCTTGTAAGGAGTCCCACTCAGTGTGCATCTGAGAAGCTGAGGCAGAAGGATTCCGAGTTCTAGGCTAGTCTGAGCTATGTAGTAAGACTGTCTGAAGAACAAATAAGTTGAGGCTGCAGAGGTGGCTCAGTCATTAGGAGCCCTTGTCCCTCCAGAGGACCAGAGTTCAGTTCCCAGATTCATATCAGGTGGCTCACTAACACCTGTAACTCCAGCTTTAGAACATCTGACACCCTTCTGGCCTCTATATGTACACGTGTGCACATGGACACACACACACACACACACACACACACACACACACACACTTCTCAGTGAACTTGCAAGCATAAGAACCTGAGCCAGCTCTCCAGAAGCCAGAAGCCACATAAGATGCTGGGTTTGGTAGTACATATTTGGATTCCCAGGACTAGGCAGGAAGACACCAGGCAGTGGGGTTCACTGACTAGACAATTCACCCAGCCTACATGGTGAGCCCCAGGCCAGACTGAGACCCTCTCTCGACAGAAAGGTGGACAACACCTAAGAAATGAGACACCCAACATTGCCCTCTGATCTCTACAGCATCAGCACACACATGCACCTGGTTACATACATACCTGCACCAGCACAGGGATCTACATACACATGAAGACACACACATACGAACATATACATAACATCCAAAATTTTTTTTCACAAGACCACCCAGGAAGAGCATTCTGTGTTAGCCAACTACACAATCAGAAAGGTCCAGGCCACAGTCTCAGCAGCTCTTATTTGTGAGCCTGGGCAGGCTGCTGAGCAACCTCAACCCTTGGGAGCCTTAGTTCTAGAAATGCTGTGCTAATGCTATGCTGAGGCTTAGGAGCAATGTGTATAAAGTGTGAGCACATGTCTTCATGCAGATGGTCGCTTGGATGGTCAATCAGGGAGGATCTCCTCCTCTTCCTCCTCCTCCTCCTCCTCCTCCTCCTCCTCCTCCTCCTCCTCCTCCTCCTCCTCCTCCTCCTTCTTCTTTGTGTTCTTCTTCTCCTAGGCAACAAGTCTGGAAATCCAGACAGCAGCACCTATTCTCCAGATAATGCAGCCTGGATTAAGTGGACTGACGGTGTTCGTGTCAGTGGTGCAACTCAAAGAGGCTGTTTATTACTGCCTGACATCTGGTCCCATAAAAGCTTTGGTTTTTTATTCTTCCAATGGGCCTTTGAATTAGCCCCTGAATTAGCCCACACACTTCTGGTAAATTCCTTATGGGCCAATACCCAGAGAACTTTCAGTGGCTTACAGTTAAAACATGGCAACTGATTCTGATTTAGTTCATGTTACCATGATTAATCTGTTTGTATCCCTAATACTGATTATAATTATTACATCTTGTTATATTATACTTCAGAAAAATGCTAGTACCAAGATTCTAAGTTTTCAGCTCAAAGTATAGGGTGGGACTATATATGTATTAAGAGATGCCAGATTTCCCTTGGTCCTGTGGACATGCCACATGCTTCATGGGAAAGGCACATGAAGAAACATGTGACTGAAATCTGGGCCTACAGAAGATCTAGCTACAACTGGTTTCCTGTGTACCACAATGGACGCTGCAGAAAATCCTGGGTTTGGATGCCCATAGCTGACAACCTTTTTCAGGGTGTGTAACTGGTACTTTAAAGCTCAGAACTGAGGATGCTACATCTGAAAGGGGCCCTGGGAATTGATGATTGTCCTGTGTTTCTGATGCAGGAGTCCCATATCTTCATTAACTCAGACAAAAATGTGATTATAAAATGTCTATAATAAAGGGGAGGAGCTCAAGGTTCAGACAGAGGAAATCCTCCCTTGTCCAGGCTCATGTCGCCAATAGAAAGCTCAGACCAATCCTGGAGCCACACATATCATGTTTCCAAACCATATGAAGACAGAAACAATCAAGGGAGGGAGGGCAGAAAACAGCAGTGGCTTTTGTTTGAAATCAATTAGGAGTCCTCTCCTCACCCCAAGCTTTGGATATAGTCACCTGCTTCTGAGTTGCTCTGAGGAACAGGACTTTGTTCTATGTTGTTTTCCTCTGAGTGGGTATTTCCCCATTCAAATCCTTCCCCCTGGCTGAGAAAGGACATGGAGTAAGTCTAGCCAAATAGTGGCTACACTTGGCATCTCTTCCTTGAGCCCTGATGGCTGACCTAGCATATGGATTCAGCGGTTCATGCTCTGAGAATTTCAAAATGGGCTTTAATAATTGCCGTGCTTTGTGCTCGACACTGTTCCCCACAGGATTGTGGTTTGAATTCTTGTTCTCTGACTGCTGATAAAGAGTTTTGGAGCCTATGAACACTTTAGGAGCCATCCTAGCTGCCTGGTGTTTGGAGGTTGTATCTCAGCCTCTGGTTCCCGCCCTTCTCTCTGTGTTTTGGTCTACAGCGATGTGAGGGGCATCTTCCACAGACGTCATGGACTCACATTTCCATGCCTTCCTTGCCATGGTGGTTTGAAACTAAGAGCCAAGAAAAAAATCCTTCCTTCTTCACATTATTCCTAACATACCCCAGAGTCAGAAAGACATGAAAGTAACTAATATAGTAATAGAAATCCAAAATCATGGAAAATTATTCTAAATTGCGTCTGCACTGGCTGGGAAATCGGAAATGAAGCCATGATTTTTCTACACAGATGACATTCATGTGGCTCCCTCTAAACTGCAGCCACCACTCACTAAAATGTTTAGCCTTCTTCTGAGTTCTTAAGCATCGATGATGACCATTACTAGCATACTCATGTGCTTTTAAATGTTTTATCCCATGCATTTCAAATAATTCCATATCACACATCAATTTCTTCCTAAGCTTTCCATGTAATATTTATCCACGGTGTCACTTAAGCCAACTATATAATGTTTACCCAGTAAGTCATATACCTGCTTTTTTATCATGGATCATTTTGACTACTTTACTTTCTCAGCTAATTAATTATAATTTACTAATGTTAGCATTTTCTTTTCTTTTCGAATCCTTCCAAGGGAAAAATGGAAGGGTGATTTATTAGACTCCTATAATGTCTGAATGTAACTCTTTGATTTCATTTTTGCCAGCCTTGGGAAATGTCCCTGAGAAGGAAGAACATTTGTCAATTGCTCTATGAAACCTAACAGGCCACCATATAATCTTTTTACTCTTGTGGTTGAACTTGGACCCACATTCTCCTTCTGACTGCGTTCCCTTTGGGGGGTAAAATATTCTATTCCTTACATCCCCGCATTTACTAGGGCTTTCCCGTAATCTTGCTTCACGCTTTAGGCAATGATGTTTTTCCCTTTAGCACAAAATAATCCCTCTTCCTTCTCTAGCCCCAGCCTTGCTGTGGCAATAACTAGAATGCTTGAGTATGAATGTCATCTCTCCATCTTGAGAGCACTGGCCCTGCCTTTCTCCTCAGCCAGTGGGAAGATTCATCATTGTTGACGGGAAACAGAAGAATACATGGGAAGGGTAGAAACCCCCCCCCATTTCCTTTGTGTGCATGGTGATAGGCTGAAGAGAATAGGTAGGAGACCCTGGTAGTCTCCGTCCCATGATTTTGCCTAATTTGCACCCGTCGTTATTTGTACTCCAAATTACAAGTCACAATGTGGCATCAACAGTGTCCCTCTGAATTGCAGAAGACAGAGCCCTCTGCATAAAGGCAAGCCTAAGTCACAGGCAAGCACCTCCAAAGTATGTTGTATATGAGCCAACTTTAAAACAAGGCCAGATTTCCAACATCAAGTTCAGCCCTACAGTAAGCCACACTTTAGAAAACACCACACTTGAACCATAGTCGGAAGCTGATAAGTGGATTCTTCTGGTTGGCAAGTATTTCCATGGACCCATGTCGACCTCAGGTTCTTAAGAACTGTGGCTCTGACATCCCTATCCCAGTCTTGTTTTCTTATCTGTCCTTGTAAGGCAAGGGTGATCAGGTTTCCAAAATACATCACTGATCCAGGACCAGAGACTGAGAGCTGAACTGCTCCCGGGAACCATATGTTGGGAGGGCAATCGCTGAAATCAGTTGTTCTTAATTATTCTCTTGTGTTCTGGCCTTATCTGGTCCTGGAAAAATAAAAGCCATGGATTCTACAGTGTGTGGGCCAGATTGTATGTGTAATTCAGTGGAAAGCCCCTAGCAGTGAGGCCAGAAGCCTTAACATTGGTCAGGCTTCCCCAAGTCCAGGAAAGCCATGGCAACATTTTGAAAATGAAATTCCCTTTGTAAACCCTGTTTGGCTCTCAGAGCTGGGAACAGACCTCATTACCTGAAATTTTCCCAAAGGACAGAAATGCTGGGGTTCTGTTCACTCATAGGCAAATGGACTGTATCAAGGAGAACTACTCTGCCCGCCCAGAAGCCATCACTCCAAAGACCAGGCCCTTAATTCTGCTGTGTGTGTGTGTGTGTGTGTGTGTGTGTGTGTGTGTGTAACTTAAGGTTTTTTTAAAACACTGTTCTGTGTTAGAAAAATCACTCTTCAAAGATTTCTCCATCAGAGTATTACTCATCACGTATTCTCTCCATCTGCAGAATGGAAATCACAAACATTGCACCACCTTCCCAAGCAGAGGGAAGGCTGGGTGATATGAACTCAAGTTTTCCATTGCAAAGGACATATAGGGGCCACATCCTGCATCCAAAATTAATTACCCATCTGGTTCCATAAAACTTAGCCTTGATGCTTTCCCACACATTGTCTGATACCGTGTTCTCAGCAAAATGATGAACTTGCTGTCCTTTGTTAGAGAGAAGAAACTAAATCTCAGAGAAGTGACACTGTAGCTAAAGAGGGATATGGTTTGAATGTCCCTCACAGACTCATGTGTTGGAACATTTGGTCCCCAACTGTTTTGGGGTGGGGGTTGGCTATGAAACTTTGAGACGGGAAGCATGGCTGGTATAGTTGAGTCCATGTGCATGGACCATTTTGAGTAGAGCCCATATCTCTGTATCTGCTTTCAGCCCAAGGTCTCCGCATCCTGATTAGAGCTAAATGAGAAACAAATGATCAAGGAAGCAAAGATGGAGGATGGAGTGGAAAGATGGTAGCTCCCATGTATTACGTGATTTTAATGAATGGTAGTTGTGCTGACACAGGCATGATTCCATGGAATTATTAGGCCTTGAAGCATTATATATGAATGGTTTCACTTCTTTGATATTTAAAAGGTTTTTTTTTTTTAGTGTTTTTTTTTTTTTATGATGTATATAGTGGGGAAATAACCTTGGAGGCCAGAATAAGGAATCAAATCCCCTGGAACTGCAGTTTCATGCAGCCATAAGCTGCCCAATGTGGGTGCTAGAAACTGAACTCAAGTCCTCTCAAAGAGCGTCAAGTGTTCTAAAACAAACAAGTAGGCAAACCCGAGCCACCTCCCTCATCATGGATGGCTTTGAAGATAAGAAAACAGAGTGGTGAGCCTATTTGTTCAAGATCCCACAGTGAATAGGTAAAAAGAGAAAAGTTTTAAAGGCAGATGTGCCTGATACCAAAATCCTCTGTCTGACTCTTCAGTGGCTTTGCTATCAGAGGAGGAGAAAGGGGCTATGAGAGAATGCCCCTAATGAGAGAAGAAGCAGGAGGATATTGAAGATTGCCTCCCCCCCACACTTGGTATGTTTTGCTGAAAATTCATAACTCATGCCTGACAACAACACTAGAGACCGTATTTCCACCCTACGCCAGATTTATGATAGAAGATGTATAGATTGATTCTCTTGCAACATTTTCTCTGGATTCCGGAAGGGGGAGAAATTTATGCAGCTCTGTGAACATGAGTTACTATCTATTTAGCAATAAATTAACAGCATTCTTTTGCATCTGTGCATCGGATTCCTATATGAAGCAGAAATTCAGTTCCTGGCTCATGTGTCTAACTTTTCGATCTTGCATGACTTCTTCCCCAGTCACATCGTATTGCTTGCACCTAGACTGTTCTTCCCCCAGTTACATTATATTGCTTGCGCTTAGTGTTCCTGAGCATAACAGCCTGAGGGGAGAGTAGGTTTTCAATCTTTTTTTTTCTTTTTATGTTTTTTATTTTTTATTTTTCAATGCAGTTTATTCAGGAACCTTGAACAATCATCTGACCCTGGGGAAAGCCAGCCCACAGCTTAAATAGCCTCTGGGTAGCCAACCCCAGCGTGCCATGTGGGCAATGCAGATAGGTCCACATACATGGAAGCAAGCCAGATCTTCGGCCTTAGCCAAATGTGGAATTGTTCGTGACAGAGAGAACTCACCATCGGGAAGGTGGAAGGCGGAAACCAGATCCATCTTTAAGGCGCAGCATTACGCAGCTCTCTACAGTTCCCCCTTTTTGTTTTAGACACATCAGGCAAGAGTAGAGGTCTGATCTCTGATATTAGAAATAAATTGGGACTTTGTACTGATGTTCATTTAGGTGTCATCCACCCAAAGAGCATCAGACCCGTCCGATACCTTTTTCTCAGAGGCGGGACCTGGGGCATCAACCAGCATGCAATCAGACATGCTCTTCTCTGGGTCCAAAGCGGCTGACCCTGAGTGCAGTGTTTAGCCTCGCATCCTGAGCGTAACATTTTAGCTTTTTATGGTAGCCAACCATGCTTGGGAAGACTGTCCTGCTTCAATGGCTGTAAAGGCCTGAATGGTCACGGCTGCATTACTTTGTTGTGAGACTCTAATCTTGCATATATACCACAGGCAAACCAAGGAGACCAACACCAGAAGGCCTGCTAACACTCCCATGCCCGCCCATTCCTTCAGATGATTCATGGCTGCAGCAATCCATGATGATAATCCTGTCGCTAGTCCTGTGTCCACTCTGGTAGAATTTACCGTGACAATGGCCACTCACAGCTGCTCCATTGTAGTATCGAATTCTCCAGTCCAATTACCTAAAATATAGCTCGACAATTGTTTAGACAGATTTGCAGCACAGGAAAAATTCTCATGTTGTATGCTAGTGACTCAAAGTCCAGCATATTTTCATTGACAGCCAAGTTGAGCGATTTGCCATAGGGTATCAATTTGCTCCTGCACGAGGTCAATCCTCTGATTGAATACCATCAAGCTTCCTTTTAGTTGAGCATTAATTCCTTTTTGTACAACTAAGGCATGAGCTACATTGGCTAAAAGATTATTCAGGGTCTGAGCAGTCTGCCCAGTATGACTCATGGCTAATGCCGTGGTGGTAACTCCAACAGCTGCCAATGAGATGGCAGTAACAATGGTGGCTGTAGTTCCAAGATCCCTTTTCTATCTGAAGAGAGTCATAGCGTGAGGGGCATCAATGGGCACAGGCACCCAGCGAGGCATGCAAGTAACTAGGGCATACCTAAATTCACTAGCATTCCAGCATTGGGCAAAAAAGCAAGTATCATTACCACAATTACTTGGCTCTATCTGGTTAATAATGAATAAAAATGGGGGATATAAAGAAACAGGTGTGGGTTTATAGGAAATATTATGAGAAGCCTTAACCCCCTCGTTGGAAGATCCTGCATCAGTTCTAGAACTAGCAGTGGTGGAGTCCGAGGTCTGAGTAGGTTCAGGAGACCATTGCCCCCAGGGGCGAGACGTGCTCCATGTAAATTGACTAACTCCATGTTTTCCTCCACTTTTGAAAGTCCTTTAAGGTTCTTAAGTTATTCCCCCCCCCTTTTTTTTAATTTTTCATCAATTACACTTTATTCATTCTGCATCCCCCCATAAGCCCCTCCCTCCTCCTCTCCCAATCCCACCCTCCCTCCTCCCTCTGCTTGCATGCCACTCCCCAAGTCCACTGATTGGGGAGGTTCTCCTCTCCTTTCTGATCTTAGTCTATCAGTTCACATCAAAAGTGGCTGCATTGTCCTCTACTATGGCCTGGTAAGGCTGCTCCCCCCCAGGGGGAGGTGATCAAAGAGCAGGCCAATCAGATTATGTCAGAGGCAGTCCCTCTTCACATTACTATGTAACCCAATTAGACTCTGAACTGCCATGGGCTACATCTGTGCAGGGGTTCTGGGTTATCTCCATGAGTAGTCCTTGGTTGGAGTATGAGTCTCTGGGAAGTTCCCTGTGTTTAAATTTTCTTGTTCTGTTGCTCTCCTTGTGGAGACCCTTTCCTCTCCAGCTCTTACTATTTCCCAGTTCTTACATAAAATTCCATTCACTCTGCCCAACAGTTGCCCATCAGGCTCAGCATCTGCTTTGATAGTCTGTAGGGCAGAGGCTTTCAGAGGCCCTCTGTGGTAGGTTCCTAGGTTGTTTCCTGTTTTCTTCTTCTTCTGATGTCCATCCTCTTTGTCTTTCCGGATGGGGATTGGACATTTTAGTTAGGGTCCTCTCTCTTGCTTAGTTTCTTTAGATGCACAGGTTTTAGTGGGTTTGTCCTATGTTGTATGTCCATATGAGTGAGTATATACCATGCGTGTCTTTTTGCTTCTGGGACAACTCACTCAGGATGATCCTTTCCAGATCCCACCATTTACCTGCTAATTTCAATCTTAACACAGGCAGCATCATCATTCCCGTGCAGCACATGGACCACGACGCAAGGACACGAAGAGTGATGAGGCACTGCCGGAGCCCTCAGAACACAGTGAACAGCTCCTGTGGTTTTTCTTACAGCAGTGGAATGGATGCGGTTACATATTTGCTAGTTGTAAGTAATACATACTGTCACCAAGGCTAACATGCGAGATGCCCATTTTGAGAAAAAGAGAGAGAAAAAAAGTCAAACCGTACTGCCAGAAAATACATAGTAAGCCAGAGAGAGGAATAAACAGATGAAGGTTTTAGGGATCCTGCACACTTCAGAATGATTTTACTTTGGGTGGGGTGGGAGCCAAGATGGTTCCCATAGTCTCTTACTCCCTGATATTAATGGATTTATAAGTCCCCTCTGACTGGGAATAGAGATGATGGGTCTAACCAATGTAAAGTCCTATAAAACATGGTGCCTCTCCCATCCATCCTTCCAAATCCCTTATGTTAGGGGAAGGCAGCTTCTTGTCATGAGCACAGCTGGGCAACCCAAGGGAGGGAATTCCAAAGAGTAAGCAATTAGCACTGCTGCTGGAAAGCCATGGCTTCCCAGCCATATAGATAAACTTCTAGGACCTCAGTGGCCTCTCACGACAACCTCCCCCATACACCCACAGTCTTAAATACAGTCTCATGAAAGACTCAAGAAGCTCCTACATCTGTGAGTCACAAGAGCACAATGATTCAGTAGATGTGTAAAACTGTTTCCATCCACCATGTTTCAAAATCCTGTTTTCTTTAAACAGGGTCTCATTTATCTTGGGCTGATCTCAAACTTCTGAGCCTCCTTTCTCTTCCTCTTCCTCTTAAGTGCTGGTATTGCATGCTTGGGACACCATACTCATTTCTGTGTGTTATAACAGATTGAATCCTGGTTACCACAAATGGCAGGCAAGCATTCTACCACCTGAGCTACCTCTTCAGGCCAGGAGTCATGCTTTACATAGTGAAATAACTAGTACACAGGGTGATTCAGATTAAGCTTTTGTAAAGGAACTCTGAAACTGAAAGCTGAGCACATATTGTGTTGAGAGAGCTCTTAAGAGAAATGGCCTATGAAAGAGTAAAGCGGGGCAAGAGCTGAAGAAGGATTGAGTCTTGGGTAGGTTTTAATTCTGGCCTGATCCATGAAGCCCCTGAACCATGAGTTATCCTCACAAAAGAATGATTTGCCTCTTTCAGGGAAGCAAGCTTTGGTTTTTCTCAGTCAGTCAGCCACTAGCTGTTGGCTAGTCCCATCTGATTATAACCTCCTGGGTATATCATCTCTTATGAGAGGAGGAATATTCTCCAGAACAGACAAATGGGCAAATGGGAAGCAGAAGCAGTGTTTGGTGGTTTGAATGATTCGCCCCTCCATAGGTTCAAGTATTTAAATGCTTTGCACCCAGGTAGTGGAACTGGTTAGGCAGAATTAGGAGGTGAGACCTTGTGTGAGAAGGTGTGTTACTAGAAATGGGCTTTGAGGTTTCAAAAGTCTACACCTTCCAAGTTAGCCCCCTATCTCTGTCTCATGCATGTCAATCAAGCAGCTCACAGTTATTCTTCAGAGCCATGCTTATCTTCCTGATGCCAAACTCTTTGCCCTAATAATCATGGTCTCTAACACTCTGGAAGCATGAACTCTAATAAATGTTCTCTTTTATACATTGTGCGGTCATAATGTCTCTTCACATCAATAGAAAAGTTAGCTAGAAAAGCTGTCACTTCTGCTCTAGAAAGTTCTTTCTAATTTACCTAGAAGGAGACTGCAGTTCCCACTGATCCAAAAAGACTGTTCATAAATGCTCATAACCCATGAGGATAGTAAAAGATTAACACTCTCGATTTTACCCATGTGATTCTGCTTAACACCTGATAAAGTACCACTGGAGCCTAACAAGTAAAGACAGGTTAATCTTTTGAGATACTTTCCCATGAATACACACACACACACACACACACACACACACACACATACACTTTTTAAACTCTAGCCTTTAGTTAATCAAATGTTCTGTTTGTTTGGATCATGCCAAGCAAGTCTATTACTGTTTACACCCTTAAGACTGTAAGGAGATGGCAGAGAAGAAAGAGAAGCAAGCCAGTCTGCTTGATGAGTCCATAGAATTATAAACCTTTCAAGCTCAAACGGATTGACTGTTGTCCATAAACAGACAACCACCAGAGAAATCTATGGTAACAGTCTTGAGTATTTGAACTGGCTGACGTGGGACAGAGTCTTGCTTAGGACACATGAGTCCATGTCATCATCAGTACCACCACTTCTTTCCAAGGCATAGCCCATTTCTCTAGAAAGGCACATTCTGTTTGGAGCTTCATGTCACCGCTTTAATGAAGCCAGAAATTGCTTTAAATGAAACATGAAATTATTTTCATGCTTCCCTACCTACCCCCGTCTTTGCTCTTTTACTATTGCTTTGTACTTCATAAAACATCAAATAGATGAAATGCTTTATCTTTTCAGTTGTCTGCCCTTTAACTTTCACACTCTTCTTGGTTCATTTCTTTTGCTGTGATAGAATACCCCAACAAAAAGCAACCTAAGGGAGAAAAAGTATATTTAGTTTACAATTCTGGGTCACAGTCCACCATTTCTGGGAGGTCAAGGCAGCAGCTTGAACAGCTAATTACGCAAAGTTCACAGTAAAGAGCAGAGAAAAACAAATGTACCCATGCTGCCTGCTTGCTAATTCTCCTTACTCACATAGTTTGCCATTCCCAGCCTAAAAAATGGTGATGCCCACAATGGCCTGCATCTTCCTACACCATTTAGCAATCAAAACAATTCCTCATAGACATGTCCACAGACCAACCTGATCTAGACAATTCTTCATTAAGATTTTCTTTCCAAGACCTTTTAGATTGTATCAATTTGACAGTTAAAACTATCAAACATGGGACTTTTTTTCTTTTCCATTCACTGTTATATTCCTAGCACTTAAGATCAATCAGCCAATGGTACACCCTCCTTGAATATGCAGTGATTTCCGTTTGCACTGACATATAGGCTAGCAAACCGCCGTATGAGTTGGTATGTCATTTGACCACTCCAATACCCATTGGAAGGCTCAGAGGCTGCCTTCCTATATTTGGCCTCTTTCCTTCCATTTTTTCACCAGCAGTATCTCCTGTCTTCCTAGAAGAGACAGAACATCTATCTCTGATGCTAAAGAAAACAGCCTTGCAGAGTCCTCCTGTAGGAGCAAAGTTGAGTGTGAAATGCCCCTGGTTGCCTCAGCTGTCCCAAGCACGTCTGCCTGAGTGCTAATGGATTATTTCCATCTATATCATGAGCCGGGGTCAGCAGGGAGATTATTGTTCTTGGACAAGAGCACACACATCCTCGGCAAGCTCGCACTTCGGGTAACCTCACTGGCAGGTCAGACTGTCTGTGTCTCTCTGGGACAGACAGAATGAGAGCTTGAGTTACAGTCAGGAGTCTTGGAAGACCCTTCCTCTGTAAGCTTGGATTTAGATTTCCCTTGAGTCCCAAGAGGGAAGGAGGGCAGCTCAAGGTGTCAGTGAAAGAATTCATGTACAGAAAATGCCACAGGCTCTAACACCTATTAGAATTAAAATAGAACAGTACATGCATGAGTCTCTCTCTCTCTCCCTCTCTCTCTCTCTCTCTCTCTCTCTCTCTCTCTCTCTCTGTGTGTGTGTGTGTGTGTGTGTGTAAAAGAGAGAATGTGTATGTTTGTGTGTGAGGAGAATGTGTTGTGCAAGTGAGATATTAGGTGAGTGAGAGAATTGTGAGAGAGGGTGTGTGTGAGATATGGCAGACAGAGATTGATTTTGAGTGTGGGGATAGGAGTTAGCAGGATACATCGGGAAAGAAAAAGAACATTTTGAAAAAGACTGAGTCTCTCACTTGAAAGGTCCGTGCTTTGTCTACAGAGATGTGTTGAACTTACCAGTGCTTTCTGCCTCATCCAACCCTGAAAACATTTGAGTTGGATTCTAATTTACAGAATTTTACAGAATTCTGATTTCAAAAGTTTAAGAAACTAAAAGTTCCCATTTGCTCAGGGTTCCGCTTTTACGTTTTTAATAGTGCCCTTCTCCCCTATCTCTTTCTCATCTCAACAACAAGGCTGTGGTAGAAAAAGAAAAAAAAAAAAAGGTTGTTCTTTTATTTAAAAAGAATCCCTGAGTGATACAGAAGTGTGAAGGTCAGAACTCAAGCTGCCCTGTCTGGTGTCTGTAGCATTTGCTTCCACTCAGCTGGAGGAACACAGGAAAGCTTAGCTATGGTACCTTCTTGGATATTTGCCTCTTTGCTCAGACACCCATTTCCTACCATTCTGTTTCCTTCTGTATTACAGGAAACTACACTTCTCATGGAGCCTTCTGGCTTCTGAATGACTGTAAGCAGTGGGAGGTCCTTGTAAAAGATGAAGTTCAAAGAATAAAGAGAGAAGTTAAGGTACCTTCTTCTCCCCTCTCTTTATTCTGCTCCCCTTTCCTCTCCTCCCCTTTTCTTTCCCAGAGCTGTGCCACAAGGACTCTGGTTGCTGCCTCTGACCTCTGACCTCTGACCTCTGAAAACAATACCTACTCCTATCAGTCCTCACCCTTTGGGGTGTAACTGCTACTAGTGTCTGAGCTAGCTCACCTTCTGCACACGCAGGCTAATTTACCTTCTGTATCCTCCAGGCTAGCTCATCTTCCATACAGCTGCTCAGTTCTTTACTGTTTGCTATAACCACACCCCTGTATTATCATGCCTCTATCTGAATAATGTGTACTGTTTTCTACTTTTTGACTGATACACAAATCCTTTAAAAAGTTATCATTTACACGAAGTTAAATATACAATTGGAATCAAGCTAGAAAAAGGAGAGTTAGCCAGTATGTTAGTCAGGCTGTTGCAGTAGCACAATACCCAAGATAGCCAAGTTAAAGAGCGGGCATATTTACTTTGCCTCCTGCTTTTGGAGAAGGCTTGTTTTCCCCGTCGTGAGCCTGAGGGGAAATACACATTGCAGTAGGAGTGCTCACCCAGGAAGTGCTTGCCTCAGGGTCAAGATGTGAAACTGTCTTCTGAGAGGCTTCATCTAGCACCTGATGAAAACAGATGCAGAAGACCCACAGCTAAACAGTAGACAGAGGTTGGGGAATTTTGTGGAAGAGTGGGAGGAAGGATTGAGGGAGCTGGAGGGGTCAAAGACACCACAAGAAGGTCTACAGAGCAAACTAACCTGGGCTCGTGGGGGCTCACAGAGAACGATCCAAAACGCATGCATGGGCTGAACCCATACTCCCTACCCATATGTAGCAGACGCACAGCATGGTCATCGTGTGGGTCCCCTAACAATGGGACTAGGGGCTGTCTCTGACTCTGTTGCCTGCCTTTGGATCCCCTTCTCCTAGCTGGGCTCCCTGAGAAGTCAGAACTCAGCAGGAAAGGTTGTGCTTAGTCCCGCTGTGACTTGAGATGCCAGGTTAGGTTGGTACCCCTTAGAGGCATCCCCTCCTCTAAGATGAAGGAGAGGGGCTATAGGAGAAGGAGGCATAAGAATGGGGCTGGGAAGAGAGGAGGGAGGGGGCTAAAATCAGGCTTTAAGTTGATTTAAATTGTTTATTTATTTATTTGCCTCATCAATCTGAGACACTGCAGAAAGACTGAAAACAAAAATCTCTCAGCAACGTTGCTTTAATTTCAGGAGAAAACAGGGAAAGCGACATTTAAAACAATGAGCTATAAACAACAAGGAAGACCCTAGGGAAGATGCTCAATCCTCATTCAGAAAGACAAGCACGATAGACATTGGAAGCAGAAGAAGACAGGGAACAGGACAGGAGCCTACTACAGATGGCCTCTGAAAGACTCTACTGACGGAGGGATCGAAGTAGAGGCTGAGATTCATAGCTAAACTTTGGGCAAAGTGCAGAAAATCTTAGGAAAGAAGGGGGAGATAGTAAGACCTGGAGGGGACAAGAGTTCCAAAAAGAGACTAACAGAGCCATAAAAACTGATCCCTATGGGCCCTGAAGAGAATGATACTCCAACAAAGGAAAATGCATGGAGAGGACCTAAAACCATGGCTCAAATGTAGCCCATAGGCTCATTCTCCAAGTAGGGTCCCTAGTAAGTGGAGCAGAGACTTTCTCTGGCAACTCAGTGGCAGGTTCTCTGATCATCTCCCCTTGGAGGAGGGGGGGTGCAGCCTTGCTAGTCCACAGAGGAAGACAATGCAACCAGTCCTGATGAGACCTGATAGGCTAGGGTCAAATAGAAGGGGAGGAAGACCTCCCCTATCAGTGGACTAGGGGAGGGGCATAGGGCAACTAGGGAGGGAGGGTGGTTTTGGGAAGAGACGAGGGAGGGAGCCACAGCCAGGATATAAATTGAATAAATTGTAATAAATGATAATAATAATAACAACGTTTAAAAATGAGATACAGAAAGTGTGGTATTTTTATACAATGGCATACTACTCAGCAATCAAAAACAACGAAATCATGAAATTTGCAGGGAAATGGTGGGGTCTAGAGAGGATCATTCTGAGTGAGGTATATCAGAAGCAGAAAGACACACATGGTATATACTCACTTGTATAGACCTATAAGATATAATAAACATAATGAAATCTATACACCTAAAGAATATAAACAAGAAAGAAGACCCAGGGTAAGATGATCAATCCTCACTTAGAAAGACAAATGGGATGGACATTGGACATAGGGGAAAACAAGTAATAGGACAGGAGCCTACCACAGAGGGCCTCTGAAAGACTCTACCTAGCAGTGTATCAAAGCAGATACTAAGACTGATAACCAAACCTTGGGCAGAGTGCAGGGAATCGTATGAAAGAAGGGGGAGTTAGTATGATGTGGAGAGGATAGGAGCTCAACAAGGACCAAATCTATCTGGGCACAGGGGTCTTTTCTGAGACTGACACTCCACCAAGGACCATGTATGGATATAACCTAGAACCTCTGCTCGGATGTAGCCTATGGTAGCTCAGTAACCAATTGGTTTCCCATAGTAAGGGGAACAGGGACTATTTCTGACATGAACTCAATGGCAGGCTCTTTGACCTCCCCACCCCCCAAGGGAGGAGCAGTCCTGCTAGGCCACAGAGGAGGACTTTGCAGCCAGTCCTGAAGATACCTGATAAAACAGGATCAGATGAAAGGGGAGGAAGTCCCCCCAATCAGTGGACTTGGAAAGGGGCAGGGAGGAGATGAGGGAGGGAGGGTGGGAATGAGAGAGAATGAGGGAGTGGGATACAGCTGGGATACAGAGTTAATAAAATGTAACTAATAATAAAAAAAAGTAATGATAAAAATAACAACAAAAAATAAAGCGACGCATCCCCCCCAAAAATGAGCTACAAACTAAATATTATTAATTAATTAACAATTAATAATTAATTAATGGGGAAAAGAATGTGAAAGATTCAAGACTAGTATTCCACAGTGGCCTTTAAGGGCACCCCCCCCCAGTGAACCCAGTGCTTCACTCCAGTTTTGCCACACAGGGCCGTCGGAGACCATTCCAGATCCAAACTGGAGTGCCTTAACTTTCACGAGTGTGGTATTGTACTGAGAACCTGCTTGCAATCATTTTGTCACCAAATGGGAAACCTACCAGCACTATGTCCCTTTGTGTGATTTGAGCCCATTTAATTCAGGACCTTTATCTCTTTCTTCCTAACAGCATCACAGCATCATTTTAGAAACAAGAAAGCAAACACACAAAACAGAACCATAACTTCCAATGTGCAGATGACAACCAGTTACTGTTAGTCGTTGTTGCTGGGCTGTAATTAGCCTCAGGAATCTGAGAGGTTGCAGAAAGACTGAAAACAAACATCTCTCAGCAACACTGAGAGGAACACGTTGCTTTAATTTCAGGAGAAAATGGGGAAAGTGACATTTAAAATAATGAGCTACAAACTAAATATCATTACCTGAGAGAATGTCTCTGTACTTGATGGATGGAGGGGACACAAAGGAGGCAAACATGACAGAAATGTTTTTGTTTAAGGATTTTTTTTTTTTATCACTCAGCCAGGAAACATTTATTTAGCTTTTCCTTCAATCTGGAGTGAAGACAGAGACTCAGGAATTCCATGGACTCGGATTGGGAATGGAGACTTTTTAGCTCAGTGAGGAACCCAGAGGCTGAGTCCAGATCATCTTCCCTTTAGCGTTCTTTCCTGACTTACGGGTTTAAGGCTCCCCTGTGGCTGGAACCCTCTCTCAAATACCTCCTGGACAGGTGCATAACATGGAGTACTCAGTGAAAGTTGTAGGAGACAGAGAGTGATGCCAAAGAAGGGCCTTTTTCATTGAAAGTTACTTAAGACTGGGATAAGAATGAACCCTTCCAATATAAGAGTAGGGGGTCCCAGAAGCAAAAAGACACACATGGTATATACTCACTCATATAAACATACAACATAGAATAAACTCACTAAAATCTGTACATCTAAACATATTAAGCAAAAGAGAGGACCCTAACTAAAACGCTCAATCCCCATCCTGAAAGGCAAAGAGGATGGACATCCAAAGAAGAAGAAAACAGGAAACAACCTAGGAACCTGCTACAGAGGGCCTCTGAAAGCCAGAAGAAGAAAACAGGAAACAACCTAGGAACCTGCCACAGAGGGCCTCTGAAAGCCTCTGCCATGCAGACTGTGAAAGCAGATACAGAGCCTGATGGGCAACTGACAGGCAGAGTGAGTGGAATTTTATGTAAGAAGTGGGAAATAGTAAGAGCTGGAGAGGACAGGGTCTCCACAAGGAGAGCAACAGAACAAGAAAATTTGAACACAGGGAATTTCCCAGAGACTCGTACTCCAACCAAGGACTATTCATGGAGATAACCTAGAACCCTGACAATGCAGCCACTTCTGATGAGAACTGATAGACTAAGATCAGAAAGAAGGAGAGGAGGACCTCCCCTATCAGTGGACTTGGGGAGGGGCATGCATGCAGAAAGGGGAGGGTGGGACCGGTAGGGGAGGAGGGAGGGGCTTACGGGGGGGATACAAAATGAATAAAGTGTAATTAATAAAAGTGAAAAAAAAGATTTAAAAAAGAGTTAAATTAAAAAAAAAATTTTACAAAGGGTACATTTTGGTTGGTTGATTTGTTGGTCGTTTTGACACAGAATTCTTGTAGCCCCATGCTGCTCTTGTAGCCCAACTCTCTACGTGGCAGAAGCCTCTATTTTCCAAGCTGAAATTATGTGTGTGGCACCACACCCCAGTTTGTAAGTGCTGGGAGTGGGACCCAGGGCTTCGTGAATGTTAGGTAAACCCCCTGCCAAGTGAGCTATTTCTCCAGCCTGCCATTTGTATTCTTTTGTAGGTGTCTCCTCGGATGGCTCACTGTCCTTTAAACTTAACTCGTTCTGATCAAGCAAGGATGGCATGGAAGCTGGTTCGTGAAGAGACGCTAGGATGGAACATAACGAGATAGAGGAGGTGAGGAACAGCTAAAGCTATACTTGTACTAAAGCTATACAAGCCCTGTGGGGCCCCCTGCCTCAGCACTGCTGTTAATAGGGACTAATACAAAGTCTCGGTTAGGGAGGGCTATCCTGAGCACAGTAGAAGTTCAGAAACATCCTTGGCCACTTCTCGATAGACACCAATAATATTTCCAGCTGTGATGACACCACACACACACACACACACACACACCTGGAAAGGGCTAGGACCACCACAGCTAAGGACTACTGGTTGAGAGTAATAAAAAAAGATTACAAGGAGGAGGCAGAGAAGAAACGGCAGCCAATCCTTGAAAGTTAATTTCAACTGAAGGAAGAGGAAACGGCAGTTCCCTGGGGTTTTGTTTTCCTGTTGGCCAACCTGTTCCCAGCCCATCACAAAACCTTCTGGACTTCCTAAGGTGCTTTGCGGGTACAGGCGGAGAAGACGAGTTTGTGAGACTTCACAGTCATACACCGTCCTCCCGACCCTTGGGAAAGAGTGTGTCTGAAGCTCCATTATCAACAAGAAGCAGAGATCTTGACCAGTTTCCCAGACAGCTCTTTCCTTCAGTCACCACTGTTGCCTTGGAGACTCCAGAGTTTTCTGCCACTCTTGTGTGACCTCTCATCTCCTTGTGATGTTCATTCAGGCAGCCCAGGGAAATCCTGGGCAGGGACCTGCCAAGAACTGCAGCAGAGGCAACAGATCTGCCCCCTTATCTAAGAGCACCCCCCTACTCCCCCTCCCCTGGCTTCCCCTGACTCTTTCCAAGAGGAACACTCAGCAGGCAGACACTCATCAGGGTTGAATGGTGATGAGGCCACAGAGCAGCAGCCCAGCCAGCTGGCCAGCAGACCACAGCCTGCCAGCGAGGGCCAGGCGGGGAGAGCAGTTGCTTTCAACCAAGGCATCCTGGTCCCGTCCTTCCTCTTGTCATGCTCTGAAGGGCCCCAGGACTAACAGATCCCTCTTTGCTCCAACCTTCAAAGCCACAGGGGCAAACCTGAGAGGGTTTCCTAGAGCTGAACATTAATTCAAACACTCCAGGTGAGCACTTTAAACACCTGGTAATAGGAAGCAATGCACTCAACTTCCAGAATGTTCTTTGTCATTCCTCCTCCTTCACTGGCTCCTTTGTTCTTGGGACTGTCTGCGTTGTTTCCTGTGTGACAAATGTCACCTGTCTACATCTTAAACACTCAGGGAAGACACATAACAGAATCTACACTTCTTTCTTTTCTTTCTTTTCCTTCTTTCTTTCTTTCTTTCTTTCTTTCTTTCTTTCTTTCTTCTTTCTTTCTTCATAGCCCCCAGCAACACTTCCCAGTGTCAGACATGGAGCAGATGTTTAAGGAGGGCTTGGTGTGAAATGGAAGTCAGTTAAAGGTGGTGTGACAACAGCGCTTGGCATCTCGGCCTTGGCCATGACTGGAGCCTAAGCCAGTCACCCCCTCCATAGCTCAACCTCTCAGTCAATCACCCTGCCTCTCATTTAATCATTTTGCAATTGTTTTCAGAATGCATACTATGTGTCAGGAACTGCACTGAATACTAGAGCAATAGTCATGTAGGAAAAAGAGGTTGGGCTGGTAGGGACTGGGTCAATGGACAAGGGTGCTTTTGACACAAGCAGAAAGACCTGACTTCAATCCCTGAAGCCTATGAGGTTAAGAGAATGGATCCCATTAACTTGTCCTTTGATCTCCACAAGTGTGCTGTGAGATTTCTGCCCAAATACATACATCAAACATACACACGATACAAACACATAGAAATTTTATCAAGGAAAGAAACAGAGATTGTCTTCAAGCTCAGATTCCAATCTAGCGGAGGAGTTCATGTTTATGAAGAGGGCTGGGCTGTGCTTATGTCTGGCTTTGGAGTTTCAAAATGACATTGTACTAATTCAACACACCCCCATCCAAGTCACGCAAATTGAGATTCCTGATATCTTTAAAAGTCCTTAAATTCTGCTGCCTGCACCTGATGTAGGAAAATAAAAGTCCATGTTAAATCACATCTCTTCATTTGCCAAAGTTCTTCCCTGTGAATTCCAGAGCTCCTGCCTACTCCTTTGTCTCCTTCATCTCCTTCCTTCTTTTTTGTTTTGTTTTGTTTTGTTTTTCAGCTACAGTGTCACTGTACAGCCCAGGCTAGTCTGGAACTCAATCTGTAAGCCAGTCTGGCCCCAAGTTCACAGTCATCACCCTACTCAGCTACCAGGTCCTAGGGTTATGGATGTGAGCCACCATGCCTGGCACTGATTTCTACATTCATCTTTTCCTGGCTAAGAAGTGTCCTTTTCACACCTGTGATAAAGTAAATGATGTGCTTCATGTGTGCATCCCATGTGTGAACCTGCATGTTTCATTGACACTGAATGTTTGTGTTCAAATCTTCTTGTTTCTTTTCTCAATTAAAACTGTTCGTAAAAAACTCTACAGACACTGCAATTCATGCCCCTAATTAGCATTCTCTGAGAGTACTGTAGCAAATTGCCTCAAACGGAGGAGCTGAAAGTCTACTAGTGGATTGATTATCTTACAGCTCTGGAAGGCAAACATCTGACTCAGGTCTCAGTGGTCCCAAGTCAAGAACTTCCTAGAAGGGGGTTCTTTCACAGTTAAGGTTCTAAAAGAGTGTCTGTTTCTCTTTTTCTATCCAGGCAAGCAGAAGTTCCTTGCATTCCTAATCTGGTTGTCCCTCCCTTCATTTGGAAAGACAGTGTGGAAGGTCCATTCTTGTACCCATGAAATCATTCTTTGGCATTGACTCTTTGGTCTTCTCCTAGACCCAGGAGGATTATCAAAAATGATCCATTTAAAAAATTGCTAATTATATATTTTACATTCATTTGTAAAATCTAAGTATCCCTTTCTGTGCAAATCACATTTACAGGTTATGATGACCAGAGCATAGATATTTTTGGGGTGACAGATACACATATTTATTTTGCTTACATGGTACCCCACAAAATGTCTATTTTAATTAATTTTTATTGAAGAAATGAAAAATTCCATTTCTTGCTCTTAAAAAGAAAATTTGCCTCCAAATACATCATCACAGACCTAGGAGGATTTCACTAGGATACAAACATAGTAACTTTTTTGTTAAGAATTCACAGTATAATTAATAAAAATAAAATTAAAATTAAAAAAAAATTACAGTTACAGAGAATTCAACCAACATGCTCTCCCTGACTCTCTGGCAGGCTAGCTAGCAGCATTGCTGTAGGGAAGAGACTGATAGCTACGCACAGATGTGCTGTCTATTGCCACATGTGGTGGTTTGAATAGGAGAGGCCCCATACATCCATGTGTATGACCATCTGGCCCACAGGGAGTGGCATTATTAGGAGATGTGGCCTTGATGGAGGAAGTGTGTCACTGTGGGAGTGGGCTTTGAGGTGTCATATTCTCAATCGAGGCCTAGTGGGGCAATCTCCTGCCGCCTGTGGATGAAGATGAACTCTCAGCAACTTCTCTAGCGCTGTGTCTGCCTGCATGCTGTCATGTCTCCCGCCATGATGACAATGGACTAAACCTCCGAAACTGTAAAACAGCCTTGGTAAATGTTTACCTCTGGAAGAGTTGCTGTGTCTTCTCACAGCAATAGAAACCCAAACAAATACACCATGTGTAGGCACATGGGGGGGGGGGGTGTCACTTCTTCTGACCACTCTGCAGTCAGACACAGTCATGTGTCCTATTCTGACCAATGAAATGTGACTGGGAATGAGTGAGCTCTAGACATGGAATGTAATAAAAAGCACTGTGAGCTTCTGCCATGGACACCAGAGACTCAAATGTTGAAATGGGGAAATGGGGTCTTCAAGCAAGGCAGAGTGTCCAGGTAACTACAGTGCACAGAGACCACCCCTTGCCTTGCCAACTGGACAATCTCTCTCTCTCTCTCTCTCTCTCTCTCTCTCTCTCTCTCTCTCTCTCAAATCAAGCTTTCATTGTATAAAGAAACCGAATTATATATGCTTTTTATGTAACCCAACATAGCCTATCCTCACCAACATGCCTTAAGAACCAAGAGTAATCCAACTTCAGATTCTATTTAGATAATTTATGTGTCTGTTTACACATGCAAATGAGCATGTGGTGTGTGGGTGCATAAGTATGAAGGGCAGAGGTATGTGTGCGCACTAAAACATGAACTCAAGCTTGCACAAGCACTTCACCAACGGAGCCACCTCCCAGGCCCAGGTGTGCTAAAATTTCTTATCTGTGATTTCCAGGATATTTTTATTTTATTAATTACACTTTATTCATTTTGTATCCCCCCATAACCTCCTCCCTCCTCCCCTCCCGATCCCACCTTCCCTCCCCCTTCTTCACGCCTGCCCCTCCCCTAGTCCACTGATAAGGGAGGTCCTCCTCTCCTTCCTTCTGAACTTTGTCTATCAGATCTCATCAGGAGTGGCTGCATTGTCATCCTCTGTGGCCTGGTAAGGCTGCTCCCCTCTCAGGGGGAGGTGATCAAAGAGCGGGCCAATCAGATTATGTCAGAGGCAGTCCCTCTTCCCATTATTATGGAACCCACTTGGACACTAAACTGCCATGGGCTACATCTGTGCAGGTTATCTCCATGCCTGGTTATTTCTAGGTTATCTCCATGCCTGGTACTTGGTTGGAGTGTGAGTCTCTGGGAAGACCCCTGTGTTCAAATTTTCTGGTTCTGTTGCTCTCCTTGTAGGGTTCCTGTCCTCTCCAGATCTTACTATTTCCCACTTCTTACATAAGATTCCATGCACTTTGCCCAACAGTTGGCCCTAAGTCTCAGCATCTGCTTTGATAGTCTGCAGGGCAGAGCCTTTCTGAGGCCCTCTGTGGCAGGTTTCTAGGTTGTTTCCTGTTTTCTTTTTCTTCTGATGTCCATCCTCTTTGCCTTTCAGAATGGGGATTGAGCATTTTAGTCAGGGTCTTCTCTCTTAATTAGTTTCTTTCCATGTAGATTTTAATAGGTTTATCTTATGTTATATGCCTATATGAGTGAGTATATACTGTGTGTGTCTTTCTGCTTCTGGGACAGCTCACTTAAAGAAACGCTCAACGTCATTAGCCATCAGGGAAATGCAAATCAAAATGACCCTGAGGTTTCACCTTACATCCATCAGAATGGCCAAGATGAAAAACTCAAGTGACAACACATGCTGGAGAGATTGTGGAGAAAGGGGAACCCTCCTCCACTGCTGGTGGGAATGTAAACTTGTACAACCACTCTGGAAATCAATCTGGCGCTTTCTCAGACAACTAGGAATAGTGCTTCCTCAAGATACAGCCATACCACTCCTAGGCATATATCCAAAAGGGGCTCAAGTACACAATAAGGACATTTGCTCAACCATGTTTGTAGCAGCTTTATTTGTAATACCCAGAAGCTGGAAACAGCCCAGATGCCCCTCAACTGAAGAATGGATCAGAAATTGTGGTACATCTACACAATGGAGTATTACTCTGCAATGAAAAATAAGGAAATCATGAAATTTGCAGGTAAATGGTGGGACCTGGAAAGGATCTTCCTGTGATTTCCAGTATTAAAGCTTGTTTTTACATCACAGGCTTATGGGTTACTTTCTCCCTCCCTTCCTCCATGCAACCTCTTCAGAAAAGTATATGGGGGGAATAAAACATGTTTTCTGTCACAGTCTATTCACTGGTGGGTAAGCTGCTGGTGCCTTTCACTGGCAGTACATTCCTCCAATAGATGAACCACATTCTCCTTTGTAGGGAGTCTGATATCTGATACATTGTATCTGATACATTGGGAGCAGTTAGATAACTATTCTCATTTAATTATAAGGAAACTCAGAGAAGATAGGCCAATGCTACAACCCCAGGAGGAAAGAATGTGAACCCTCTTATCAGCTCAAAGGTAACTAGACCACAATATGACCCAGGACCTAGCCTCTTCACTGTCTTAGCCATCTCCTCACAGACAATGAAGCACGCATACAAGGGAGAAGATGGGGAGCCTCTCCCCCATCTCCCAAGAACGTGGAATGAATGATGGCTCTGTTATATATATATTACATATATATGTATGTATATTATACATATACATGTTATATATGTATACACACACACACACACATATATATATATACATACATACATGCACATTTCCAATGAAATTCGCATATGGCTCTCAAGTTCTCGGCATCTCTGCCACAGGTTGGCTAATACTTCCTCATTGCTCCATTGCAGAGGGGGGCCTCATGAGCCTGCTTCAACACATGGGGTACCCGTTAATTATGATGCAATCCCAGGGTCTCCAGAGATATAAACAGCTCTAATCAGAGAGTGTTCTGGGAAGTAAATAAAGGCTGGAGGATATGGGAACACCAGGAAGGGTCCAGGCCAGAAAGAGGAGGCCTGTGTTTGGTTTAAAATATAAATACAGGGCTTGGACAGGAGAGACCAAAACCATACACTTCCTGTCTCAATATCACCGCTGTGGTTAATGATGCTCCCTGAAGTACTCAGAGGCTCCGCTGTTGGCAGATGGTGCGGCATCCATTATCAGTCCATCAGCTGCGCTAAAATGACCCATGGAAAAGTGTTTTTCTCCACGGCATCTGTGCAAATAAACACTGACAATTTCTAATTCTGAGCTGCCTGCCTGTAAAGTGATCTAAATGATGTCAACCCTGCAACTCATGAGCCGTGGCTCACCTCCAGTTGGATCTACAACATCAATTTGCTAATTCCTCTGATTTTTCTCTTTTCTTCTTGCTCTTGACCTTGACAGATTAGCACTCTGAAAGTGAAGCAAATGGTTCCCAGCCAGAGGGCTTCTACCGTTCGGAGGATGGGAGACGCCACTGTCCTCAGAAGGCTGATGGTGATTTAGCAGTGCTTACCCAAGACACTGGGAACCTGGACATCTGGAGCAAGGAAGCTGAAAGGACTTGACCAGTGGGAAGCATCAGCTGGGAGAAACTGAATGTTTGTGTACAGTGAGAGGAAGCTTGAGCCTCAGCATCCGTCTGCAGAGGAGAGTATACAACAGGGGGTCTAGGACTTAGATTGTGGACATGTTTTTAAACTCTGTTCTGTCATGCCGTAGCCCATGCCCTTGAGTGGCTTATTCAGCAGTCCCCAGATTATTTCACCGTGCAACCAGCAAGAGTGTGCACAGAGAGCGTCATTTTGCAAACTGAGTACAATGATGGGTGTAAATGCTGAACACAGCCTCCTCCGTATGAACTGTTACGTTAACTATAAGTTGAGTGGAATCTTTACACATACAGTTGAGGAATGAATACAGATTCCCTCTCACACTTCAAGAAGTTGAGCCAGGGGCTGGGGAGATGACTCAGCAGATAAGAGAACTGACTTTTCTTCCAGAAGACCCAGGGTTCAATTCCTAGCAGTCACATGGCAGTTCAAAACTCTCTGTTAACTCCAGGTGAAGGGTATCTGCCACCCTCTATTGGCCTCCTTTTAGCACTGCATGCACATTGTACATACATGTATATATGTATGTATGCATACATACATGTATGCATACATACATGTATATATGCATGTATGCATACATACATGTATGCATACATACATGTATCATGTATGTGTGCATATATACAGGCACCCATAAAACAAACATAATCTTTAAAAAGAAGTTGGTCCAGGATGCATAGTGTCCATGGGAGGAGGAAATCATAGAGGTGAGAGAAGGGCCATCCATATGGACCAAGGCCACCATCTTGGAACGTGTGGGTGATGGTGCTGAAACTACAATTACCATGGACAATGGGGGTTCCAAAGAGAGCTGAGGCCACACATTCCCTCCGAGTTCATATTCTAAGCACGAGTATAGAAGGAACACCTTTTCTGGGGGAGCCAGGGAGCAGCTGTCACAGAGAAGGAGCAAGCTTTCAGAACAGAATGACACAAGTGGTCAGAGCAGTGGCTGCTGCCGATGTAGGGCAGGCTGTCAACGCTTTAAAGAACAGAATCAGCCTCTCACTTAGCGTGTTTCACTAGCTTCCCATTGCTGTCAGGGGGAAGATGAGTACCAAGGGCAGAGCTCGGAGCTAGGGTGCTTGCCTAGTGCGCACATGGCCGGAGCTTTTATCTCAAGCACTGTAGACAAAAATAAATACATAGGAAAATAAAACCCCTTCCTACCACAGCAAAGACGCCTTTTCTACCTCTCCAGAATCAACCCCCTCGGCGCTCCCTCTGCCTCTCCCCTACCACACACACTTTTCACCATTCTCCAAACACCTCAAACTTTTCACAGGCTCCGTCTCTGGACCACCATTCTCTTAGGTATCCCTAGTACTTGGCACATCTTAGTTCCAACATCACTTCTTCAGAGACGTCTTTCACAGATCCTTACAGCCAGCATAACTCTTCATGAACCCTGAGTTCCCAATCACCCCACAGGCTTGGCAGCCAAAGCCTTTCTGCTCTGGCTGGTCCCTGACTCCCCTAAGCCTATTGCAGCTTCTTTTTTTTCTTCTTCTCCTTCTCCTTTTCTCCTTCTCCTTTTCTCTTTCTTCTTCTCTCCTTCCCCTTCTCCTTCTTCCTCTTCCTGTGGAGGATCAAACATAGGGACGTGTCCATTCTAGGCAAGTGCTGTACATGAAGTCCGTCCCTAGTTTCCACATTCTACCAGGAATCCATTGACCCCTGTTGCTTCTTCCTCTTTTAAAACCACTTCAAAAAGCCTCACATTTTGATAGAATCTTGGCTATCTCTCAAAACATGGGAGGGGGGATCATAGACCTCGATTTACTCCCCACCCTGGACTCCAACCATCCGGTTTACATCTTCCCACTGTGATGCAGTAGCATCAGAGTCTAAACCAGGGGCGATCAGCGTGCGTTGAGGCAGCTGGAAGTGAGCTGCTTGCTGCACAGCCAGATGAGCAAGGCAGGTTCACAGATGATGGCCCAGCACCCCCGTTCATCCCAGCCTGTCCACACCTGTGCTGGGCTGTCATCACCGAGTGGGAGGTTCTGTGCAGCTTTAAGCAATTTAAGCCGAGAGCAGACCAGCTGAAGGAAATGTTGAAATGCTCACAGAGGTGTAATTAATTTCCATGAAGTGATACTGACAAGGACCTCCGTGCCCTGGGGCATGACAGGACATTGAATGCTCTCAATGAGGGTGACCGTTGGGACAGAAAGTGGATTTGGAGGGTGGAGTGTGAGTCTACTCTCCCTAAATGTCCTGGGTCCCTGCATAATTCAAGCAGTTGTCTTAGGAAGTGCTTGCTTTGAACCTTTCCTGATGGTGTCCTATCATTTTCTGAACAGTGCAAGGCATGGAGTTGTTCTTTTATGTCTTTTCCCAAAATGTGTTAGCACACCTCAGCTTTGGTCCAAGCCAAACATGCCTAAGGGGGTGGTAAGAGGAAGAAGCTGAAGGCTTAAATCTTCAAGGCCGCAAAGTGGACATCTAAGCCGGACGGTGTTAGCTGTGCACACCTTTAAATCCCAGCACTAGGGAGGTGGAGCCAAGCAGATCTCTGTGAGTTTCAGGACATCCTTGTCTAACAGAGTGAGTTACAGGACAGCTAGGGCTTCACAGAGAAACCCTATGTTGAGGAGAGAGAGAAGAGAGAGGGAGAGAGGGAGAGAAAGAGAGAGAGAAAAGAGAAAGAAAGAATGGAAGAAGGGAAGGAAGGAAGGAAGGAAGGAAGGAAGGAAGGAAGGAAGGAAAGAAGAAAGGAAGGAAGCAAGGAAGCAAGGAAGGGAATATCGAGGGCTAGAGATAGCTCAATGCTGTAAACATGAGATGCGAGCTCAGATTCTCCGGATCCCAAGCAAAAAGCAAGGCATGGTGCCACGTGACTATAATTAAATCTAGTGCTTCAAGATGGGTGGTAGAGACAACAGAACCAGCCACCTTGACCTCAGCTGCAAAGCTCCAGGTAAAAACAAAACAAAACAAAACAACACCTTTTCTCACAAAAGGTGGAATTCTCTTGATGATGGACACATGAATTTGGGTGCACATCTTCACACCCTCCCCTCAGGAAATGGTGAACCAGCTGTAGTGGATCACATCACACTACAGCTCAGGCACCAGCCCACTGCAGGGCCTGACCAAGCTCTGACTCAGAGCGTGAGCTGCCTTTAACTTCAGTGAGTTTTGCCATGGTTGGCAGCCCACCTCCCATCTCCTTCCTTCTGGGCCTGATGGCTCTTGTACAGGCAGATAACCCCAGTCACAGCAGAGAGCAGAAGTCAGATGGCAAGAGAGAAAGAGTGCAAACCTCAGCAGACAGAGCAAAACCCTGCCAGCTGGTCAGGAAAGTACTGGGTGAGGGTTCGTTATATCACATGGAGGTGTGAGCTAGGAACTTGTTACCTAATCTACAGCTAGAGTGAGCGGCAAAGTAAGGGTTTGAAAGCATCGCATTAAAGATGTCGCTGTCAAGAGCCCACACACCCTTGGATGTGTCTGTACCACGTTTACAATGGGAGAACTTGCAGAGTTTGCTGTTGGGTTAATGAAGCTAGCTGTGCTGACGGGCAGAGGAAGCCACAAGCTCTGGGGTAAGCATGTCTCCCACTCTTGCTCTTCACCATGGACTGACAGGCGCAACCCTGGGAAACCCCCATCTCCCTTGCCCCAGATTTTAGGACACAGCTTACTTTCCAAAGTTGTCCCGATGGTATCCGGCGGAAGCTCCCCTGTCTGCGCCTTTGCCTGAGCTTGCTTGCTCTTCCTTGGCATTGTCCCCTGCCAACTCTGCCAACCCACTCTCTTCCTGCCTCCCATTAGAAGCCTCTTCATGAATCTGCATCCTCACCCAAGGTTATCAACCCTGAGGTGCCAGGCTCTCCCGCAGCAGCATTTTGAAGCATAAGAGCAAAGAGGGGAAGCTGTGAGGGTTGGTTATATGTGTCGCTATCACTGACCAGAGTGGTGCCTGGACAGCCAGCAAAGCATCATCCAGGGTCTCTAAGAATGATTCCCGAGGAGTTTGGATAAAGAGCTGCCTTATAGGTGTGGTAGGTATTGTCCGATTACTTCAGGGCCCCAAGAGGACAAGAGCGGAAGAAAGAATTCACTCTGCCTGGGCTAAGGAATCCATTTACCTTCTAATTTTGGACACTGGCCACCCTGGTGTTCCAGTCACAAGACTTTGAACTTGAGTAGGACTTACATCATTGGGTTTCCTGGTCTCAGGTCTTCTGGATTTGGGTTTGAACTATACCCCTCACTTTTCTGGGTCACTATCTTACAGACAACAGATACTAGAACATACCAGCCTCCATATTCCATGACCTCACCCCCAGGCTACATCCTTCCTCTCAGTTCTGTTTGGGGGAACCCTGACACAGGAGGCCTAGCTGTGGAATAAACAGTTCCAAGAATCAGTATCGGAACCTAAAGAAACGAAAGTGACTGGGCATATGCTAGACACATACAGGACGACGCCCTCAACGAGCTGGCAGACAAAGGCTTCGTAAATTATATTCCAGATAACATTCACCTGTTGCATTATAATATAAATATGCACGTGCTCAGAGTATGATCATATCTGTATAGATTTCCTGGTGACTTCACCAGTATGCACTAATGTTTCCATGATAATGTCGTAATCTATCGCAAAAAAACATAAAAGACAAATCGCTGGACGCCATGTCTCACCTGGAGGTTTGTAGCAATACAGGCTGATCCATGGCTATCATCCGGAGAGGGCCAAGGGATGCCTTGCCTTCAGAGCAGAGCCTTTGCTTATAGCCAACCAGCAGGGACGTAATGTACATGAAAATACCCAGCAGCCTTTGTGACTGGCTCTCCCTGCTGAGCACTTTGTGAAACCAATACTTAGCAAAGACATAATAAAGAATGTAAGGATGGGGGTATTGAGAAGCATGAGTTTGGATCTGCCTCTTTTTTTTTTTTTAACCAGCCCTGTGGTTCCAGATATTAAAACCAGATATATGTAGTTTCCCGCTCTGTAAAATGAAAGCCTGAAGGACTCCTCTCAGGTGGAAAGGGAGGAACCATACATACACCAAGTGCCAAACTCAATACCCAGGACAAGGTAGAACTCCGTGAAACTCTTTTCTCCAGCCTACGTTTTGTTCTTGTTGTTTTGTTCTAGGTTTTTCTTTTTCTTTCTTTTTTTCTTTTAAGGAGCAAGATCTAAGAGTATCAAAACAGCACAGCCTGACTGACAGAACTTTTGAAGCCAAGCTTTTGTAAGATTGTGGGTTTTTTTATTTTTTAAATTTTTTAATTATTTTTTTATAATTTATTCACTTTGTCTCCTGATTGTAGCACACTTCCCCTCCCCCTTTTCCTCCCCCTTCTCTAGTCCACTGAAAAGGGGGAGCCCTCCTCCCCTATGATCTGACCCCAGCCTATCAAGTCTCATCAGGACTGCCTGCATCCTCTTCCTCTGTGGCCTATAAGGCCACTCCACCAGGAAGAAGTGATCAAAGAGCAGGCAACTGAGTTCATGTCAGAGACTGCCCCTGCTCTCCTTACTAGGGAACCCATAAAGACTGAGCTGCCTATGGGCTATATCTGAGCAGGGGGTCTAGGTCCTCTCCATGCAAAATCTTTGGTTGATACTTCAGTCTCTGTAGGCCCTCCTGGGCCCAGAATTTTTACCTTTGTTGGTCTCCTTGTGGAACTCCTGTTCCTTCTGGGTCCTTCTAACTCCCCCTTCTATAAGACTCCCTGCAGTCTGCCCAAAGTTTGGCTGTGAGTCTCTGTATCTGCTTTGATCCCCTGCTGGGTGGAGCCTATCAGAAGACCTCTATGGTAAGCTCCCATCCTGTTTCCTATCTTCCACCAATTCCAGTGTCTATCCTGCTTGCCATTCTGAATGAGATTTAAGCATCCTCCCTAGGTCCTCCTTGTTGTTTAGCTTCTTTAGGTCTCTAGAGTTTAGTACATTTGTCCTATATTACACGGCTAACATCATTTTAAGTGAGCATATATCATGCATGTCTTTCTGCTTCTGGGTTACCTCACTCAGGATTATCTTTTCTAGTTCCATCCATTTGCCTGAAAATTTCATGATTTCCTTGTTCTTAATGGCTGAGTAGTATTCTGTTGTGTAAAGGTACCTCAATTTCTGTGTCCATTCTTCAGTTGAGGAATAGCTAGATTGTTTCCAGTTTCTGGCTATTACGAATAAAGCTGCTATGAACATAGTTGATCAAATGTCCTTGTTGTATGTGGAGCATCTTTTGGGCATATGCCCAGGAGTGGTATAGCTAGCTGGGTCTTGTGGTAGTGCTTTTCCCAGTTTTCTGAGAAAGCACCAGATTGATTTCCAAAGTGGTTGTACAAGTTTGCACTCCCTCCAGCAATGGAGGAGTGTTTCCCTTTCTGCACATCCTCTCCAGCTTGTAAGTTTCTTGAGGGCAGAGGCTGAATCACTTGCCTCTCAGTACCGTGTCAAGCCTCTGGAGTTGCCCAATAAACATTTCCAAAATAAGGCTGCTGAAAAAAGCTGACGATGGTTGCTTCCGTTACCGTGAGGAGGCTGCCACCTGGTGGACAAAATCAGAACAGCACACCTCTGGAACCAGGGTTCTCCCCAGGGGGTTGACCTAAATGGCAGGACCTTTACCCTAGGCAGTTTGCATTAGTCGTAAAAGTTTTCAAAACATAAGAAAGAAAAACACAAAAAGAAACAAAGCGATTTCTTTGGACTATTTCCTGGGCCACAATACTGGACTGTGTAAAATGGAGAAGCGCGCTGAGGTTGCATGCATTTCTCTCCTTTTTTAAACCGTGGATACAATAACCAGTTGCTTCAGGTCCCCTCCCCTGCCTTTACTTCACGACCTTGGGGGACTGTACCTTCAGCTGTGAACTGATGTAAGTCCTTTCCCTCTTGAGCTGCTTTTCTCAAGAGGGTTTTGTCTCAGCTATAGGAGAAGAAACCAAGCCAGTGCCCAAGTAGAAGTTGGAAAGCGGGTACATCAGCCTTGTCACTCAAAGCAACGTCACGTCACAAAACCACAAACGTTTTGTTTACGCTTGCGTGCTGCACCATACTCCCTTGCTCGGATCAGCACCCTCTTCCATCAATCGGCTGTTTTCTCAAGGACCTCGTGGAAGTCCCGGGTCAACAAAGCACTTGTTGATAATGACCACAGCTTCCTGAACAGAGTTTTCAAGCAAAGGCACACACGTGAGGGAAGTCCTACCCACTTCCATCAATTCATGCCTGCCTCAGCCTCCGGAGAGCCCTCAATCAGAGACCGCCATCATCTCCACTCAGAGAAGCCCCGAAACCCTTCCAGCTAATTGGCCCAGGAAGAAGGAGGTGCCTGAAGGACTCCATGGGACTTGACACAGGCTGGCCTCTGTCTTCGCCCTTCCTGGCAGTTCCTTCCTGCATCACATGGGGGATATGGAGAAGATACTTTGTTCGTATCAGACGTCTTCCCATTTGTGCTGGACAAAAGTAAACGGGGGGCGGAGTTAAGAATATTGAATCAGTTGGAATAATCTGAGACCCTTATCCCCAGATCGGATGCCACACCAGGATCTCCCCTCTTACTGAACACCCTAAGTGTCTTTCCCTCTTCCTAGAGATGGAGGAAGACCCCCCTCTCCCAACTTATTTCCTACCTGGCACGCTGGGAAGTTGGCATCAGTTTTACAACTAAGAGATTCCCATTGAAACCTGCCTGGCCCCTCCTCTGGTGCCCACACACGGAATCTGAGAGGTTAGTACTGAATAAGGACCGGGTGGAGTGTGGAGATCAATAGCACAGCTTTCTAGGGGAAGAAAGCCCCGTGGCAAAGATTCTCCATGCTGAGAGAGAACAACAGCTTCAGGTGGCATGATTTTGTGAGCCCATTTTCCCAACTGGTATAATGGGTGTGATATTCCATGTAGCAGAGTCCCAAGGGGAAATACCAACCATCCCTCCAACACCATTGTGAAAACTTACTTTTAGAAACAAAGCTACCTATGGGAAGTGCTAAACCCATGCCAGACCGTTAGGGACCACTAAGAAAACTATGCTTCATTCCAAAGTGCAAGCACTGAATTTATTTGGATGGACTATACTTTCAAGAGCACATACCCAGTATGGGTTTGGGCTTTGTGTGGCCTGGCATTCGGTTCTAAACTATACCCTCAGGCTTCCTCAAGGGCCAGATGTCCTAAAAACTTCGTTGGACATCAGTATCTCATGCTTAAAAGTGAGTATAGCATGCTATCATTTGCATTCTAAGTGTTCATATTTATACCCATAAACATGGTAGGCGGCTCCTTGCCTCCCTCAGAGAAGCTTTTATCTGCAGTGGACAGCAATCAATGTGGAGATACATGGCTGGACACAGGGCAGAGAGTAAGAAAATCAGAGCACAGCCCAAATTTATATCATCTAACACACACACCACACACACACACACACACACACACACACACCTCTGCAACCTCCTAGCTTCAGAGAAATGTTCTAAAAAGGAAGCCAAAAAAACTGTAGGAGACAGAGGACGAAGAGTGCTGTGAAATGATGTCTTCTAGACCTGACAGGATTATCTCATGGCACGGCAAGCTGCTGTGGTTACCTGCACAAACCAATCCAGGCGGAATCCCGGCACAGATAAGGGAAATGATCTCCATGCCCCACCCCTTAGGGAGAGCTGTAGGCAGCTGACAGCTGCTGGGGGAGGGAATACCATTCTTTGTGGAGGAATGCTCTTACTGAATAGCCCCACACTCATGCATACATACATATGTACATACATATAAATGGGTTTAGGGGGTTATAAAAACAGACATGAAGCTTAGAGGGGAATGTATTGAGAAAGATACGGGGGAGCTGGAGGAGGTAAATGGGATGGATAAGATCACATTTTGTTGTAAACCTGCATTAGACTCTCATGATGAAAAAAAAAATCATAATTTAAAAACTGAGAATGAAACAGTCTTTCCTGAGCTTCTGGTCCCACAGGTCAGAGTGGGCCTCAGATCCTCAGGCATGTGGTGTCCAGACATGGGCCTCAATTGTTCTTGCCACAAAGCGCTGCGCACACATTGGGCGCTATCACTACAGGAAGCAGCGGTGCCTGGGTGGTGTCCGTCCATTTTCACCTGACAGAGAAATTGCATTCAGGGACTGGGAGGTTGGCTCAGTGTACGTGTGATCACCAGAACTCCTGGTGAAAAGCTAGGCCTGGCGGCACACAACTGCAATCCCAGTATTGCTGTGGTGGGATTGGAGGCAGAGTCTCCGGAAGCTTGAGGGACAGGTAGCACAGAGACCCTGTCTCAAAAAAAGTGGAAGGTAAGGACCAGCACCAGATGTCTGCTGACCCCCACATGTATCTATGCATCACACACACACACACACACACACACACACACACACACACGTGCACACACTCATGCATATAATGTGCACACATACACGTGTTCACACACATACACATAGAGGCACACACATGCATACACAGAGACACATACATCAAGTTTTAAATTATACATATATATTATATATATATATATATGTATATATGTATATATTAAAACCTGGTTTTCTTTTGCAGTACTGGGGACTAAATCTAGAGCCTCCTATGTGACAGGCACCTACCCTAGCACTGAAACATATTCGTGCCCCTTTTGCATTTAAACTCTTAAAGACTTATTGT
Source organism: Meriones unguiculatus (assembly GCF_030254825.1). Lineage (NCBI taxonomy): Eukaryota > Metazoa > Chordata > Mammalia > Rodentia > Muridae > Meriones > Meriones unguiculatus. Next base: position 14,076,146 of record NC_083358.1, on the reverse strand, counting down.
TTTTTTATCTTTTTATATGTGCATATATGTCTGTGTGTGTGCACGCATGCACACATAGAGAAGACAAAATAAAGCATTAGATCACTTGGAGCTGAAGTTATAAGTGCTTGCCGGGTATCTGTCTTGTGATGTGGGTGCTGGGAGCCAAATCCTGGCCCTTAAGATTTCGAAGCAAGTGCTGTTAACCGCTGAAACATGCCTCCAGCCTCCTTTGAAAATTCTGAGACACGGTTTGCTAAGGGACCCAGGCTGACCTTGAACTGAGGTCACAGGTGTTTGCCACCAGACCAGTTGCAATGTTTTCACTCTGATAACTAGTATGAAACTGGGGACGCCTTGCCTAGGGGTACACAAAAATAATGCAATGTCTCTTACACATAGATATTTGTAAAAAGGACACCTCTGAGCCTACTCTATTCAGGGACAGGTCATAAACTTATCAAAATTCAGTGGTTCGAGTAAGCACATATTTTATGAGACATATTTAGTAAGTATGTGTCATAAGCACTGTTCGATCTTAATAAAATGTCTAGGTTTGATAACATGGAAATTGAGGGCAGCTAGGCCCATTCATTCACTCAGTATCTGATGTTTAATTCGCTGGTGGGCACAGGGATAAAAATGAAGAGGTCAGATGTCGGAAAAACCGGAAGCTTTATCAAAATGCAAAAATCAGTTTCTCTTTCGGTGGAAAACAAATAAATTTAAATAAATCAAGTAACTGTAGTTACAGGGAATGTAAATGTGTGTCAGTCGGTTTTTGTTGCCAAGGTGACACAATCTGGAGTCACCTGGAACACAGAGCCGACACTGAAGAATTGCCTGGATCAGATGCGCCTTGGAGGGTGGGTGTGGGACAGTTAACTTAGGAGTACTGTGGTCTCACTGAGGCAGCACCATAGGGGAGAGGGCGGCTGTATAAGGAAGCCTCAGAGGTGGATTGTGACTGGCCGTGTAAACCAAGTGAGTTGCTGTGGCTGCAGCATTTTACCAGAGCATCGTGCAAGAAGCAAACCAGAACAAGTATTCTCTGCATCCATCTTTGTTGGCCGCAAGTGGGGTTGGGTACCATCGGCTAGTGAGCAGTATTAGTGATGCTGGAGATGGAATCCGGGGCCTTGTGCACACCAGACACGTGCTCCACCAGTGAGCTGCGTCCACAGCCTTTAGTTCTTTGAGAGAAGGTCTCGCTCTACAGCTCAGGGTGACCTTGAACTTGCAGTCCTGCTGCCTTGCCCTGCTGAGTGTCCATGATTATAGGTATGAAGCACTTTACCAGTCTTTACTGTAATGACAGCCCTATATAGCCTTTTATTACCCACGTTGACAGAGTGGAAACCAGCATCTCTTTCTGTAAAGCAACTTTTGAGTGACAGAGGTTCAAAGCACTGGCTCTCTGGCTCTGAACCAGGAGCCCTTCTTTGGATTCTATAAAACCTGTCAGAAGGTAGGAGGTGTGGCAGACAGACTGGGCATTCAAGTCTGAGGTAGAAGGGGACAGGATTCTCTGCTCCCTCTTCTCATACCTTGCCTGGAAAATGTGAATTATCTAGAGTTTAGCACTGGGAGATAATGCACCCTGTCTCGTTCTGGTCAACCCAGATGAGTATTAAGCAAAAAGACCTAGAGACCTCAATATTCCCTCCCTCCAGACCCACCCCATACACAGCCTCCCCCCCAACCCAGAGCCTCTGCCTCCATCGGTCCAGTCCTTCCACTAGGTAGAAGGTTAAAGGTCAAGTTATTTGACAACCAGGTTCCTCAAACAAACACGGTAACAAGTCCATTAGAAGGGCATTGATGTGACGTCAGTCAACAAGTATTAATTTGGCACCTGCTGGCCATACTGCTCTATGCTTAGAATGCAGAAAATAAAAACAGAGAGGTTGGGAAAGAAAAGGCATTTGGTCTCCTTGTATCAAGCATGTATTTTCATTCTAAGCCCCAGTGCTATTCTCTCGATAAAAGCAGAAATAAAACATACCCATGGCCTCAAGACATGAGCTAATTAAGGTTCTAAGACACATGCTCACAGCAACATAGAGCTGAGGAGAAAACAGAGTTGACAGCCGGGGTGTTGGATGAAGGAATGGACGAACTGCTGTAAAAGAGAATGAGGGGGGTAGAGAAAGGGCTCAGTGGCTAAGAGAGTGTGTTATCCTTACATAGGACCCAGGTCAGGAGTCCAGGATCCATATGGTGGCCAATAACTGTAACTCCAGTTCTAAAGGATCTGATGCCCTCTTCTGGCCTCTGATGGTCACTGGAACACACATGTACATAGACACACATGACCGCTAAACACCCACATGCATAAAATTAAAATAAATAAATCTTTTGAGAGAGAGAATATGTACCATTCTTAATATGGGGTTTCAGGCTCAGGGATTATACACAGCAAGCATGAAGACCAGAGTTCAGATTCCCAGGAACCAATCTAAGTGCCCAGTGGGCACAGTAGCCTATAATCCCAGCCTCTGGCAGTAGGACCAGGAGAGTGCAAGAGTAAGCTGGCTGGTAAGACTAGTCATTATCAGTGAGCTCTGTGTTTGATTAACATCTTGCCGCACTGAATAAGGTTGAAGAGCAGCTGCCAACTTACCTAGTGACTTAGTGATCTGGTTACTAAGGTTTACCAATGTGGGCACGAGCAGATCTATGCTATGAAAGAGTTAGTTAGGGCCCAGAGGAAGTGTCATCATCTAGGAACGGAGGGACTAGTTTGGGTAGCAGGCAGATCCACCGGGGAAGCTAGAGCTGATACACGTAAGCAAGGACCTTAGGAGCCTTGGGAGGGAGACTGTATCTGAAGTCCTTGGAGCATCTTTACTGAGACCAAAGAGAGCTCCGAGGTAGACATAGTTTTAACCCCAATAGTCCAGGAAGCTGGATGGACCCACCTACATCTCATCAGGAAACAGTGGAACGCAGATTGTATCCTTAGATCCGCTAGCTTGGAGTTGGTAAACCACAGCACGGAATCTAACTTGTCACTATTTTTATAAATAAAGTTTTACTGAAACATAGTCATGTTCATCATTTGCATTTTGTCTCCAGCCGGTTCCAGGCCTCAGCAGCAGAGCTGTCTGCCACGGACTCCTTATGCCGTGCAAAGCCTGAAGCATTCACCATCTAGACCTTCACTGAAAAGTATCTGCTGACTGCTGCCCTTGCCCTAGCTTTCTTGGCACATGCAGTCCAGTAAACTCTGGGCTGGCAGCCTCCTGTTGAAGGAAGCCGTCAGCCTAGGGGATGTCCCCAGCCTCTGGACACTGCCAGCAATCCCTCCTCTGATGGGGAGGTGTGGCAGAACTCAAGGGTCTTCCCAGGACTTAAGCCCTGGAAGAGAGCAAGTCCCTCGAGAGCTTGAATTCCTGTGGCATCTCTGCTGTTTATATTGAAAATACCACAAGAACTCATTTTTCATGCTATTTCAGCTGAAAACAGGCATGGCGGCACCCCAAGCTAGAGATGGGGAGGGGCTGTGTTTGTGCAATGGGGCTCAGCCTGCCATGCCCCAGGTTGCCTGGCCCAGGTGCATTGGGCACAGGCCAGGCTTTCTTCTGGGATACTGGGCCTGAGGAATGAGGGTATGTGGGGGAGGGGGGTAGGTGCCTCACTGGAACCCGGCCTACTCTCATCTGGAACAGCAAAAAAACACAAGCTGGCGTTCACACATCCACCTTGTTCGACAACCTAACATGGGTCATTAATTGAAATAAAATGAAACCAAATGCAAACCAGATGCTAGTGTATATTCTCCCCCACACAACTCTTAGACAAATCGCCAGATGGAAATACACTAGCATGCTCCCTGAAGCTATTTGAGGGGCACGGATTTACCTGTCTCTAGTTCAGATTCTTGGTTTTGTTTTGCTTTTCTTCTGTAGCACTTAAGCAAAGTATAACAAGGCAAAGGCTGATAAATTATAACTCAAAATTAGGTTCTTGGGGATGGAGTGACAGCTCGGTCAGTAAAGCGCCTGCCGTGCAAGCAAGAGGATCTGAGTTCAATCTCCAGAAGCCATATGAAAAACTGGGGCGTGGTAGGCTAAGTAAGTGTGTTGTCATGCCACTGAGGAGGCAGAAATAGGCAGATCCCCGGAGCCCGCTAGCCAGGCAACCTGGCCTCTGTGAGAAGCTCTAGGCCAGCCAATGACTTGTTTGAAAAACAACCTGAGAGACAATATCTGGGGTTGACCTCCGGCTCCACACACTCAGACATACATGTACACTCACTCAAACAAACATGCACATATGCATACATAAACACATGTACGTACGTATGTGTGTTTCAGTTGAGTCAAAAACAGGAACTAGTGCCTCGCGTAATAAACATTTACTGGGCTAGGGAGATGGCTCATCGGGTAAAGATGCCTGTCACCAAGACTGAGGACCTGAGTTTGATCCTCAGGAACTATGCAGTAGACGGAGAGGACCGATCCTGTAAGTCTTCTGGCCTCTACATGCAAACTGTGGCCCATGTGTAACACACGCACACACATACACACACACAAAGAAAAATAAATAACTTTTAAGATAAGTACTAATCTCCTACTATGTGTTCACATTTTTCCTTCCTCAAACTCCAGAATGCCTTGCACGTATTTTCAATTAATACCTCCTAAATATCCCTGACCACACAAATTGCACAAACCATCACTACTGCCTTTACCACCTACTTTGAGAGCGATATGTAAAAACAAAAGGCTGACGACTCATCTGCAACAGATTAGCTGTTCCAAGGAACCTACTGCCACAATTCCCAAGAGTTTCCAACCCATTTTCCTGGGAGATAATAAAACTGAATTGTACGCACACAGCAGAAGAGAACCCAGAGTTATTTTGGATAAGTTATCATGGCCCATTAGGAGGCCAGAAACTTCAGTGAACGAGTCAGCAATCATGAACACTTCCAACCCTGGTCTCGGCACTGATAGGACTCATTCTACCAGCCTCCGCTGAGCCCCCAAGTCTGAAGATCAAAGTCAAAGCATGGAGTGAACTTGAGAGAGTGGGAAAGATAAGTATAAAATGTCTTAGAGTTAAATAAGCTGGTGAACACGAATGTAGAATGAAGCAATAGAGGCTGATGCAAATGTTTGTCCCTCTTTGCAAGAATGAAGGACTGTACCTCCATGACATGAGAGAGACTATCAGAGAGCAGCCAAGATGGCAAAATAATAGCTGGCTTAAGCATATGGCTGGAGATTGGCTTTCTGGAAAACCTGGAGCTTGGCTGTCATAGCAGGTCCCAGAAGGCTTGTGCTGACCTGCTCCCTCTGACCCTTCATAATCAGAGATGATCAGGATAGTCAGCTGTCATTTACCACCCAACCATAGCTGGGAGGTTCTTGGGGGAACCTGAAACTGGTAAAGAGCTTGGAAAATAAAAATACCTTTAGAAACACCCCTAAGAAGATACCAGCCTTCATTTGCCAGACTACAAAATGGAAGCTCTCCTCTAGGGCCTATGACCAGCCACGAATAGTTGGGTAGATTTATAGTGCCAGGCATGAATTTTCTCCTAGCAAGTGGGTCTTAAGTCCAATTAGATAGATGTTAGTCACTCCCAAGAGAAAAAAAAAAATGTCACTCTTGTATTGTTGGTAATATCTTTCTACAATGGTCATTCTGGTTTGTAGGCTTACAGCTAGGTAAGACCAAGAATTACTATTTTTTTCTTGAAAGTTTGCACAGTGCTTTGGATACTATGAAGGCTAGTCGTTAGGTTGGAGGCTTCCTTGTCAGTTCCAGCTCAGTTCCTCTAAGTCCTTTGTCCGAAGTGTGGTATCTCCAGCAATAGGATCTTACCTTCAAGTTCTGGGAGGCAGTCAGGGGCAATAGTAAAGTAACAGCCTGTATTGCTCTGGGATTCTATTGGACTACCTTGACCAACAATGCAAATGGAGGTTTCCTGTACCTAGCACTAGAATTCTTATTAGATCGTCTATGACTCTTGGAAGATGCATTATCACCTTAAGTGGCAGTAACTATATTTAATACATATACTTATGTACACACATATTTTATGTATTTTAAGTAAGTTTATTAAATACTTTGTTCCCCTACTCTTGGTATTACCTCTCCTTCCTCCCTTTCCCTTTGTATTACCCTCCTTCTCCATCCCTAATTGAAGTTTCCCCCCTGTTTTCCCAAAGCTATAAAAAGAAAAAATATATATTAGACCCATATCACACTGAGCAATAGAAGAACGGTCTACCACCGGGAAGAGAATACAGCCAAACCAAAATGGCAGCCAGATGTTACTATTATTATGCTCTCTGAGGAAGACTACTGAATGATGGATTGTTGGGCATTATCTATTCCTTCCACAAATAAACATTAACTCCCATGTTTTGACAGACCTAATCTCTAGGAAGCAAAAGGCATAGTAGTTTCTATATTTATTGTCCTTAAATATAGAAATGTTCCTGTATTGCTAGCTTTTGTTTGTTTGTTTTTGTATTTGGTTTGGTTTGGGTTGGGTTGGGTTGGGTTGTTTTTTTGAGACAAGGTTTCTCTGTATAGCCTTGACCTTCATGGAACTCCTCCTTCTGTAGACCAGACTGGCCTTGAACTCAAGAGATCTGCCTGCCTTTGCCTGCCAGTGCTGGGATTAAAGATGTATGCCACATGCCTGGATTCTGTGTTGGTTTTCATTCTTCTGATGAAATATAAGGGGATATGGGTTCATTTGGGCTCTTAGTCTCAGAAGTCTGACCCTATCATTAGTTGGCCCCATTTCTACAATGGAACATGATGGTGACAGAGGGGTGCTCATATCATGGTGGCCACGAAGCATTGTAGGAAACAAAAATGGGACAAGGCAAGGCATAGCCTTCAAAGACACACTCTCAGTTGCCTGTTTCCTCCAGCTAAGTCCATCTCCTAAAGTTTCAAATAAAAGTTCTCTCATCAAATAAAACCACCAGCTGGAGAGCAAGCTTTCAACTAATGAACCCATGTCTACAGTTCATATTCAAATCATGAAAGTTCCTTAGGAACTCATGAAAAGTTCCCCATAGCCAAGCCAAGAGTGTTTGGTGAATGTGTCTGAGAGGCCCAGGCATGTGGAGAGCACAACTGTGGACTTGAGGGCTGTGTGGAGCTGCCAAGAGTCTAGTTTCCAAGCATTTTGTGTCAGTGCCACTCGGCCAAGATTATTGGTCCCATTTGACTGAAATAAAAACCAAATTTGGCAATAAACCACTCAAAATCATATATGGCTTGAGTATAGGCCAACTTTAGTGCCTTGCTGTTTCCCTTGAACTAAGCTTGTTTTCAAGCATTTTGTGTCAAGCACAATCTAATGCCACTCAGCCAATAGTATTGGTTCTATTTACCTGAAATAAAAATCAAATTTGGCTGTATGTTACCTAAAGTCACACACGGCTTGGGTCTGACCCATCTTGAGTGCCTCGATATTTCCTATAAACTAAGACTCATTTATATGTGTAAATTCTAGCAAAAGCAAAGGCTGGTGAAGTGTATAATAGACAAGGTTATCCCATAACAACACCTACATGTGCATGTATGCACACGGAGAGAGACATGCATTATACGTAAGTATGTACATACATACATACATACATTCATACATACATATGTTAAATAGTAAACCTGCAGGCTTATTTTCTACTGCAGTTCCCAGGTGATATCAATTCTTTCTTTGAACCATTGTGTTGTGAGGGGTATTTAAATATCTATTCTTTTACGATTTCACACACACACACACACACACACACACACACACACACACACATTCTTTGATCAATGTTCTCATTCTCCTCTCCTTCCCCCCTTGTTCCTCCCAAGCCCTGCTTGTGATCTCCTGTCTATATAGTTTATGATGCACTGTGTTAATTAGGGTAGCCCACATTTTCATGGGTGGGGGGTAGGGACTGGGAGGACACTGCTACATACACACTGACACAGCAGCTACGCTTGGAGATGGGAACCAACAAGCGTGAGCAGAAGGGGAGTAAGTACTAGAATACCGAGGGACAGGAAGTCATGTGATGTGGGAACAGAACATTACACTGAGACAAAGAACCTCCTCGCACCACATAGGGCAGAATCAAAGTCATAACTCTCGGGCAAATGTGAGGCCAATCTCCTTAGGGAGGAAGTGTGTCATGTGCCTTTTTAATATCCCATATATCTGACATGGTGTGCGATGGGTAAAGTGCTTCCAGTCAGATCTGAGGATGAAATGAGGCCACATCCAGGAAAGCATTTTGACCAGCATAGTGTGCACATCAGTGGATAATTAACACTGATGAAAAGACAGTTCTCACGGCAAACTGATGCAAGACTCCCAAGGGGCACGTCATGTGCCAGGTTCTTAGCAATCATGAACACTGGAGTCAAAGTTCAGCAGGATTTCCTTAACAAACAGTCAACGAGCCCGTCCACTAATCTCCGGGCCAGGAACAGCCAATCTGAATGTTATAATCAAGATACATGCCATAACCTTCTCCTACAGTCTCCCCTAATGAAAAAATAACAATAGTTCAGAACAAGACTGTAAGACTTTGTACACGAGCCAGAAGCTATCATTTGCGAAGGTCTATAATCCCAGCACTCAAGAAGCTATGGTAAAAGGATCATGAGCTTCAGACAACCCAGGGTTGTCTCAAGACCTTGGGGGGAGAAAGAAAAAAAAAACTGACATTAAGTAACCACCTGTGCTTTAAAATCAGATGGACTTGAACTCAAATCCAAATTCAGTCACTGACTAGCTCTTCTGCTCTGGAGGAGTCTCCAAGCCTCTGTGAGCCACTCTAAGGGCATCAAAAGCAGAATGTGTGGCAAGCAACTTGTGCTGATGATGGTGTGTGTACAGAGAAACATAATTGCCCTCATGTAAATACCAAGTCAGACACAACATGATCCTGTTTCAAGGGGACATCAAAAGCCAAGGAGCTGATTTCTGTTGAGTTGCAAATCCCATGAAGACCTCATCTGGGTTGTAAATTATTTCTTGATATTCATCTCCTTTCTGGCTCCTCTTATGTGTTCTGTGTTGCCTTCACACATCCTTGCTTCTCTCAGCAGGGCAATCCATATCCACAGATTGCCAACAGCTGGCCCAACCACATGAAAGGCCCATACACTCCCCAGTGGCCTCCTGGTACAAGGTAGTCATTCATCAAGTGCTGGATTCCAGCCCCAGACACAGGGCAAGGTTAGTACTGGGTTTTTTATTACGCTGGTATTCGCTTTCTCCGTCTGTGGTTATCTGACCAGTAGAAAGTATTACACTATTTACAAATGTTACAGAGTCCTGGTCCTTTCCTTTTGTTGACTTTCAGTTACGTCATTAATCTTCAATTTTCACTGGAAGCTTCAGCTGCCAATACAATGCTGCCTTCTGCCTCAAAAATCTCAATGAACTGCATATACCTCTAAAAGGAGTGGAGGACTGAGGTATCCTGTAGGTTGGAGAATGACCATTATTCATTCTAGGCAAAAACTGAAGTTCATTATGAGATGTTGTACAAGGCCTTCACAGAAGCCGCATATAGCAAATACACTGTCAGCAAGCATCTTATAAAAAGCAGTGGGTTCTGGGGAGATAATGAAATGCCTGCTGCCATGCAAGCATGAGGACCTGAGTCTGATTCCCAGCACCTGTGCAAAAGGCTAGACTGTACATCACGCCTGCACCTGTAACCCAATGTAACCCATCCCACTGCAATGGTGGAAATGAGAGGATCTATGGGTTGCTGTCCAGACAACCTAGCTGATCAGTGATCTGGTTCAACAAGAGACCCTGACTCAAAAAATACTATAGAAAGTGTTTGAGGAAGATACCAAATACTGACCTCTGATCTCCACATGCATCAAAACACATGTGCACAGGAACACACATACATACACACAGCAGTGATTCATCTCCTTTCTGGCTCCAGTGTGATACCAGCTCAGTGGAAGATCAGGAATTCAAGATCATTTTCAGCTGCATAGCGAGTTCAAGCCTTGTCTGAGCTATAAGAAACTTCCTCAAAAATCCAAAACCAAAGGAAAACAAATGGATAGTTTTATTCTTAATTTTATATGGTTGTGTCTTTTCTATAATTGATATCCTTGAGGAAAAAATGTGTGCCAAAGACAGGGATTAATTTCTAAATTAAATTATACTCTCCATTGGTGACAACTGTCATAGAATTAAGAGAGCAAGGAAAGAAGCAGCAAACGTCACTATATAATCAAAGCTTCATGGTATTGGACAGGGACTGATGCCATTTCCTGCCAATCCCACCAAAGTGTCCGATGAATGTGAGGGATTAAATTGTATGCATCTGGGGAAAATATTAACTTTTGGAGATGGTTGAAATAGGGTCTCATGAATCCCAGGCTAGCTTCGAATTCTCAGTGTGTCAGAGGATGACCCCAAACTCCTGAAGCTTCCATTTACCTCCTGAGGGCAGGGATGGTAGGGGTAAACCACCATGCCAAGTTTATGCAGTACTGGGAATTAGACCCAGGGCCTGTGTGTTTCATGCACTCAACTGCTTGGACAACATCCCCAATTCCAAATAATCACTTTCTTTTGGATTTCTTTTAAATAACTGAAATCTTGCCTTGATTAAATAACCTGATTCTTCACAAAGTATTGTTCTAGTCATGATTTGATCACTGCAATGGCCCTGGATAGGGAACAAGTTGCCCAGGTAATGTTATTATAGTCATGTTTTAGATAGTTATTGAGACATATTAAACCTGCCTATGATAACTTGGTTAAGATTAGAATGTAGGTCTCTTGGCATAAAAGTACAGGGTTCTTTTGCATGCATTTCATTTTTCTTGCTCCCCAAGAGAAAAAAAATAAGCAGCTATTAGGGCAACTGAGTAAGCAGTAATAGCAAAGGGCCAGGTGAAATTTCTAAATTAGTAACCAAGGATTCCTTCCTAGGCAGCTTAGAGGAAAGTCTACCTGCCTCTCTCACTGAACAGGACAGCCACATCCGGCAGAGTGGCCACTTGGGGACTCTGAGAAGTTGCCTATCATGGCACACAGAGTGGAGAGAAAACAAGAGTTTTAAGTGCCACTGAACTAGCAGTGGCTTTCCACTTCAACAAGGCCGCCAGAGAGGAAGAGACAACAGGAGGGAACCACATCAGAGGAGCAAGCTCAGGTCTCCAGAGTAGGCTTAGAAACATCTCAGCTTTTTCTTTTTGTTTTCATTTCTTCCATTTTCGTGGATGAATGCCAGCCACACACGTGAGGTGGCGCATTTGCACCTTATCAGAGCCATAAACTAGCCATTGTTTCCCCCTCTCTCTCATTATTTTTTACAGACAGGATCTCAGGGCTGAAGATGTGTCTCAGAGGTTAAGAGCATAGGCTGTACTTGCAGAGGACCTGAGTCTAGTTCTCAGTATCCATATCTGACAGCTCCCAATTGTAACTCCACATCCAGGAGATGATCTGACATGTCCACAGGCCAACCAGGTGGAAGCAATTCTTTAATTGAGATTTCCCTCTTCCAAGATAAATCTAGGTTGATATCAAGTTGACAAAAACTATGACTATAACATGTGAGGCTCTGGTTTCTAACATCTCATAAACAAAAACAATGGAGACATTACAGAAAAAGAACTTAAGAACACAAATCTATGACTAAGTACACTCCCTTGACCATGTGTGGACAGATCAGACTCTAATCAGACCCTAATCACTTTGATCGATATACAAACTACTTTCCAGGATCCAGACGGGCCTCTAATGTTCAGAGCCCTGAAAGAACTTTGGAGCCTAAATCTTAGGATAACAGCCCAGGAACCATGAACAGAACTTGCACACTGACCTTCAATGAGCAGCACGCTGCTGTGAGACAAACAGCGAAACCCCGCCTGGGATCTTAAAATGACTCACTGTCTCCCTATGTAACACTAAACCACAGGAAGATACAATCTGAAATGACTCAGCATATTAAAAAAATCAAGAAAACCTAAACTCATGTGGGTAGGGATAATCAGCAGACGAGTACACACTTACATAATATAAACATAAATTATGTCACAAAGACTCCAATAAAACTAATAAAAATGGTTTGAGCAAACAGCTATAAACACTTTTAAAATCGAATGGAAAAAAATAGTCTGTCTCAGGGAAGAAATAACAGACCCACCAAAAAAAAATACAATAAACCCTTTCTTTTATATATGTATAAAACTTGCTGGACAGACCAGACAGAAGAATGAAAGTGATAGAAAAGATGGGGTCAATAGTACTATCCAATATGAAAAAGATATATGCTAAAGATAAATGCTAAAGTTATGTAAAAAAGATGCATGCTAAAGTTTAGCACTCATGATTGAGACACCAAATAGAGTAAAAAGAATTAATTATTAAAAACTTGAATGAAAGTTTTTTTTAATTCTCCAAGTTTAGTGAAAGATATAATTCCACAGGTTCTTAAGCAAAATAAGCTATAATAAATCCATACTAATACTGCTCTAGTTTTGTTTCTCTTGGTGTGATAAAAGAGTTTATTAGGTTTACAATCCCAGTTTTCAGAGCATCACTGAAGGAAGTCAAGACAGGGACTCAAGCAGATAGCCACATCATCCATGGTCAAGAGCAGAGAGAAGCGAATGGATAATTGTTTGTTTTTTTGTTTGTTTGTTTTTGTTTGTTGTTGCTGCTGCTTAGCAAACCACCTTCATTCTTGCACTTACATTCTTGAGGACAACCTGCTTAGGAAATGATGCCACCTCAACGGGCTGGGCCCTTCTACATCAATTAACAATCAAGACACTTTGCCACAGACATACTCTCAAGCCAACCTGTCCTAGACACATCCTCAGTTTAAAGTCTTTTCTCTGGAAGCATTTTCCAAGCACTTCTAGGTTAGGTTGGGTTGACAGTAAACCTAACAAAAAGAGACAAATAAACTCATTATCTATGAAGGAAAATGATTCAAAATGACTGCAGGTTTCTTATTGAAAGCCACTGGCCTACAGGGACATGGCCCAACATTTTTAAGCTATTGAAATAAAAGAACTGTCAATATAAATTCTACATCCAGAAAAACAAAAACAAAAACAAAAAACAAACAACAACAAAAACAAAAACGGCCTTTGGGAACAAGGCAGCTTAAAGACATGTTCAGAAAAAGGAAGTGAAAATCATTTGCTACATACTGCAACCAAATTCTTGAAAGAACTTCTTCATAAGGGGGGAAAATGATACAGACAGAAAGAGGGAACCACTGAGTAGCAATATGGCTCAGTGGATAAGGGCTTACCCCAGACCTAAGTTCAACTTCCTACTTCTAGGTGGTGGATGATAACTGACTCCCTTAAGTGTCCTGAGACATCTATATTTGTGCTGTGGTATGCATATACACAAGCTCAATCTCAGTCTCTCTCTCTCTCTCTCTCTCTCTCTCTCTCACACACACACACACACACACACACACACACACACTAAATGTAACAACAAATATCTGAGAATCACTGAAAACTGGTCATGAAGAGAGAGCAAAGGTGAGAGAGAGAGAAGGTGATAGTCCACCCTTCTCTTGAGATCCTTTGGACACATCTGAAAGTATCAAGTACAAACTAATGTATTGCTTAATGAGTTTCAAAGCCATGTAGCCATAAGGCAATTATAGAACAACAGGAAATTAGGGTATGATGGCTGTGGAAATGGTCACTATCATTTTTCAAGTATATTAAAAATCTATACAAATACTACATTTTATTGCTTATTTATTTATTGAAAGGGGGAGAGAGAGAGAGTCCATGTGCTTACCACGGAACATATATGGAGGTCAAAGGGGCAACTAGCAGGAGTCTGTGCTGGAAAATTGTGCAAATCCAGTCACTCTTTGCATTATGTAGGACCCAGGGATTAAACTCAGGTTGTTTAATAACCGGTATTTTTACCTACTGAACAACTCACTAAGGGTAGATACATGTTTCAGTATCTCTCCAGAGTGAACAGAACACGACGGACAAACGTGCTTCCTGCTTTCCTTGCAGGAGTTAAAGTAGCAGAACATAGACACACTACAATAAAACCATAAAAATCTAAAGCAGAGTGCTGTGACACAGACTGAAGCCAGTGACTTGTGAAAGGTTTGCCCTTGCTGAGGAGATGAGCACCAAGTGAGAGGAGAGAGTTCCTGGAGATCCTGATACAGGGACCACACAGGAGGGTTGGATGTTCTTAGGAGCTGGAGTAGAGAGCAAAGAGCATCCTTGGTAAAGAGTGAGGGAAGACCAGGGCTGACTAAGTAAAGCCTTGGAGGACACGAAACAATTCTGCATTTTGTTCTAAGTGCATGGATGATCTGGGGAAGTCTCGTAGATGAAAAGTAATGGTTGTTAGGAAAAAGCTTTCCTCCCTCCTCCCCAGGTGAGAGGTCCTGGGCAGAGCAGCTACAAGCTCCCCCAGCTATCGGCAGACAGACAGTCAGCCAGACAAACAAGGTCTGGCAACATCCAGTTCTCTCATTCCTTTGACCTCTGAGTGCTTAGCTTCCCTGTGTGTACAAACCTGGGTTACATCTAGCAGTTCAGACGGCTTATCTAAAGGCGACAGCTAAAGTTTGATCTTTGGCCTAAGGGGAGAATTAAAAGGTGTTTGTGTTGCAGAAGTAATCAGAGTCAGACATCTAGAAATTAAAATTCTTTGTCAGCCTATCAATATTTATGAATGGGTAGTTTCCGACAGCCCATTCCACAATTTCCATGCATTGCAGGTTGGGAGATGTTTGGTCCTGGAGATAACATCTCCTCAATGGTACATTTCTTTCTCACTGAACAAAGGAGCATTTACTTAAATCTCTGACTCATCCCTAGTTCAGTAACCTATGCTCACCTTTCTCACTGAAAGCCACCAGAGTGACATTTTTCTTTCTTTTTCCTTTGTAAGTTTTAATGAGCTTATTTGGCATTCAGCTGTTCTGGAGAGTGGCGTTTCTTTACTTACAACAGTCATTGCAAGGTTCAGTAAGCCACAATTTCCTTCATACAAAAGCAACTTTAAAACCCACATGAATAAATAAGGCACAAATACTGCGTACTATAGCCAATCCAGTTGGTACTGATGGCAAGTTTCAAATGATGTAGTTCTGATACCAGCTCAGCTTGACCAAGTCATTTAACCTTGAGGCTTCAGCTACCATCTCTAAGATAGTTGATATACCTATGTACTTCCATATATAAGAGCATCTGTGTTATTCACACACCTGTGTGTATGTACATTTCTGCGCATGCATATATATATATATATATATGTACATGCATGTTGGTACATGTATAAGTACGCAAAGATGCTCTTTACAGAAGTTGAGCATGGGCCCATTGACCACATTAAATGAGACTTGAACTTGGCATCATGAGATATGATATGATATGATATGATATGATATGATATGATATGGCATGGTATGACATGGTATGACATGATATGACATGATATGAATATATGAATGAGCATAGTCATATAAATTCCTGGAGCAAGAGGACAGTGAAGAGGAAGAGAGGAAGGAAATTGACTGTCATTTCCTCCATTGGCTTATAAGGTTGTTATGAAGAAACACGATTCCTAAGGAAGTGCTGCAGACGTAGTCCTCTGTTTCCAAATTAGTCACAAGCCTTCCTAACTCCATTTGCTGGTGCTCTAACTGCACTTGACCTGCCTACTAAGTTCACCTGCAACCTCAAAATGACTGTTGGTCCTTCCTTCCTAGAAGGACCCAAGTCTGCCTCCTCTTCTCATCCCACCTACTTCACTTGCTCATCATGTATGATGCCCACATAAGGGTGTAAACAGTAAGGACCCATGGATGACATCCTGTTTGCAATATCCACTGCAAGAGCCAATAACAGTGAGTTTAGACCCCAATTCCACATCAAATGCATGTGACCCTTAGCCAAGACTCTTAAAAACCTGCTTTGCATTTTTTGTGAAAGTGTTTTCTTTTACTTGTGAAGTTACCAATCTCTGCTGTCATTACCTGGAAGAAAGTGTTTTGCAAACAATGGGTGTGTGGTTTCAGACAAAGGGACACATTTCTACCATATCCAGGTTAAAAATAGACTCTTAAACCCTTGAAACCATAAGACTCTACCGAGAAAGGAATGAGTCTATTTGGGATTAATAGAAGCAAAAAGAATGCATGAAGTTTTCATGGAGAAAAATCTAACAGTGAAGAATACAAAGCCATAAAATGGAGGCGGGAAAATCCCAGGCCATGATCCAAATGTCCTGGGAACAGCTGGATGAGGTGAGGATGATTCAGCTGCTTTCAGACTCTATTTAGGGATACTGATTTCCATCACGGTATTGCAGGTTACGGTGTCTAGGATTCTTTCCCTCCCAACCACCAGAAACATGGATTCTAAATTATCTTTTCAGGTGCCACTCAAGCAGACAGAGATTTCCCAACTTCTCCTGTAGCCATGCTAGACCCTACTTTAATGTCAACGGCTATGAAAGCCTTTCCTTCCAGAGGGGACAAACTGAGAACCCATTCAACAATGTACTCTGTGGTTTTCTAATTTATCTGGATCTACCACAAAAAGACCTGGTGTCACTTTTACCTTTGCTTTCAGAACAATCCTGCAAAATGCAGCTCACTCTTAGCAGCTTAGACACGGAGGGCGTAACATGGTTACCCACTGCTCTGTTAGAAGTGAGCTCAAGATATGTGGCTTGAGTCATCTATGCTAGTATGTCTCGTGTTTCTATGGCTGGACTCAGCACAACAGATTTTCCATTTGGTCTCTTGGGAGTCTCCCATATCACTGGCATCAACTAGGGTTAGCCCAGTGCCAACTGGGACGTTGCCTCTAGATTTAGACAATCGATGGACTGTGTAGGAGAATCAACAGGGTAGCCAGATTTTTTTTTCATGGTGCTTCAGGGATGTCAAGCTGAACATGGCAGGTGGGAAAGGCAGAAGTTACTGTTTCTATTTAATGTTTGCCTCTAGAGCATAATTCTGTTGCTAAAGTAGCTATAGATCCAGCTAAGCTAAGCTCTGGAATAAACTATATTCACAGACCCTGCTAAGCTCCCACATTCCAGATTTCCCAGTGCATTCATGTTCCATAATATAAAGGTGGTTACAGATTCAGCTAAGCATCCATCAAGAGAAGGTTTGATTCATTGATAGAAAATATAACACATACATACAGAGACAGGCAGACCAGTTGGTATCATCTTCAGAGACGTCTTGCACAGAACGTAAAGCTGATAAAACGTGAGTGCTTTCAAAGTGTAATTTCATGTTTTCTTTCTGCACAAAGAAGCAACATATTGGCCAAGTATCCACTACTCATGAGAATCACAACATGTGTTCTTGTTACCCATATAAAAATGAAATTACTTGAGAAACTGTTGTGGTTTTAATGAAAATGGCCCCCACAGGCTCATAGGAACTGGTACTATTAGGAGGTGTGATCTTGTTGGAGTAGGTGTGGCCTTGTTGGAGGAAGTGTGTCACTGGAGGCAGTCTTGGAGGCTTTAATCGCTCAAGCCAGACCCAGTGTCACTCTTTCTTTCTGCTGCTCTCAGATCCAGGTGTAGAACTCTCAGCCCCTTCACCAGCACCATGTCTGCCTGGATGCCGCCATGCTTCCCACCAATGGACTAAAACTCTGAACTGTGAGCCAGTCTCAATTAATACCCTTTTATAAGAGTTGTAGAGGTCATGGCATCTTCAGAGCAATAAAACCCTAAGACAGAAGTTTGAGCTCTTTGGTCAAGTTCTGTCAGTTTTTCTCAAAGTAAGAACCTGGGTGTTCACATTTTCCTAGAGCCTGAGCAAACATTTAGGTAGCATACAGAAAATATACATTGAGGCTGATGTGGAATAAATGGTAATTCCACCTAAATGATGCCCATTTTCTAATTTCTGTTTATGTGTGTATGTATATCTATTTATATAAACATATATAAACATAGTTATATATACATACACACACACACACATATATATATATATATATATATATATATATATATATATATAAACATACGTAATTAAGGACTTTCAGATAAGATCATCCTAGGGAGGGTCCCAAATTCATTGCCAAGCATCCTTTCTAAGAGAATGACAGAGCTGGATATGGGATGCATATCTTTAATTCCAGCATGTGGAGGCTAAGCAAGAAATTTATGAGTTGGAGACTAGCCTGAGCTGCATAATGAGACCCTGTCTCAAAATGAACTGCAAATAAAGGCAGAGGGCACAGAAAGACAAAGGTAATGCAGACAGAGATTTGAGTCTCTAAACTAAGAAATACCAAGAATCACCTGTAAACTATCGAAGCTGGGGAAAAGCATAGAACACACACACTCTCTCTCTCTCTCTGAGTGTTGTTAGGAAAAACAGGTCCAACTGGTACCTTGAGTTCAGACCTCTGACCTCAAAAGGAAAAAATTAGAGAATACATTTGTGTGACATTAAACTTAAGTTCATGGCTCACCAGCCTTAGGAAAGGACTGGAGTGAATGTGTGTGTGTGTGTGTGTGTGTGTGTGTGTGTGTGTGTGTGTGTGTGTGTGTAAATAAATCTGAGAAACTGTGACTACATGAAGAGAAGCTGAGCTTGGGAAGAGAGGACGGCAAGAAACCTCATGGTGACAAATTTTGGTTCAGACCTGCATATTTCAATATAACTCTGGTCTGGGTTCTCTCATTGGGCCATGGTCCTAGGACTTGGGGCTGGGTACCTAATAGTATGGACAAAGAAGTACTGTGTGCCTTCTACATCAAGGCTAGAGCCAACCCACAAAAGGTCTGGATCCATACATGGGAGAAAGAAAGCGTCAGACAGAAAGGTGCCTGTGCTGGACTTTGGATATGATTATTTCCCAGGTTTAGACTGTCACTGGTTATAAAGGTGAGGGAAAACCATACCTAGGCAGAAACTCCAGCACACTCATTCTGAATGGGAGGGCCTCCAGGCTGCAACAACACAATGTCATCTTGCCTAAGCTAGAGTTACAAGGTCCACACTGGGTGAAATGAGACACTGCAGAAGGGGTGTCATTGGTAAGACATTGATTCCAGCCCCTCTTTTTATAAGACAATGAAAACAAAACAACAAATATTCTTGAGAGAATCAGGTGCCTCCTAGGTACCATTGTCCCTTCTTTTTAAACTATTTTCTTTCTAGGAGCTCATTGCCATCACTGTGGATGAATATGAACTGAAAATTATTGGGGGGGGGGGAGCCAATATTCAAACTGAAACATGCATTGAACAGCTAAACACTCAGATCTGGGTACCTGAACATGACCATGATGGGGACAGAGGGAACAATTTCATGGAAACTTCATTTTGAGCCATGTCATTTCCTGTCTGCGGTATGTGCATCTTCTGAGATTTACACCATGACTGATAAGCAGGCCTGTTGCTCTCTACAATGTCTTTTGTCACTGCTTTTTAATCTTGAGAAGGGTCTTGGAATTCTTCTACTCTGCTTACCTATCCCAAGGGATCGTAAACAAACAAATAATAAAAAGTGAATATGTATTTTTGAGTCCTCAATGATAAAAAGGTGCAAAAGTAATAAGATGACCACAGTTTTTTTTTCTCTGAAAACAGCACTTCTATAAGCCATTTCTACCTTCTTTAAATAAAAAGCTTCTTCATACATTTATAATTTCCCAGTATCTATTTATTGACTCAGTGGCAGAAAGACACACAGGGTATATACTCACTCATAAGTGGATATTAGACATATAATATAGGATAAACATACTAAAATCGGTACACCTAAGGAAGCTAATCAGGAAGGAGGACTCTGGCTTAGATGCTTAATCCCCATTCAGAAAGGCAAAGAGGATGGATATCAGCAGAGGAAGAAAACAGGGAACAGGACAGGAGCCTACCACAAAAGGCCTCCTTTTAAAAGACTCTGCCCTGTAGGGTATTGAGGCAGATGCTGAGACTCATAGCCAAACTCTGGGCAGAGTGCAGAGAATCTTATGAAAGAAGTGGGAGATAGTAAGGCCTGGAGAAGACAGGACCTCCACAAAGAGAGCAACAGACCCAAAAAGTCTGGGCACAGGGGTCTTTTCTGAAACTGATACTCCAGCCAAGGACCACTCATGGAGATAGCCTGGAACCCCTGCACAGAGGTAGCCTATGGCAATTCAGTGTCCAAGTGGCCTCCATAGTAATGGGGATAGGGACTGTCTCTGACATGAACTGATTGGCCTGCTCTTTGATCATCTCCCCCTGAGGGGGGAGCAGCCTTACCAGGCCACAGAGGAAGACAATGCACCCACTCCTGATGAGACCTGATAGACTAGGATCAGAGGGAAGGGGAGGAGGGCCTCCCTTATCAGTGGACTGGGAGAGAGACATGGGTGGAGAAGAGGAAGGGTGGGGTTGGGAGGGGGAGGGGAGAAGGTATAGGGGAGACACAAAGTGAATAAACTGTAATTAATAAAACTAAAAATAATTAAAAAATAAAAATAAAAAAGAGCCTTTACTGCTCTTACAGACGATCTAATTCATTTCCTACTACCCATGTCTGGAGACTCACAATTGCCTGGAGTAGCATTTACAGGGGGTCTGATGCCTTCTCATATTCTCTCATGTGCACAGACACAAACACACATAAACATAAAGAAGAAATAGTTTTCTTAATAAAAGTGAAAATGTATGCTTCATAATGCCTAGGACTTCATATATCAAATTCACTCTGGTAACCTTCTAAATGGTACCTGGTATACAAAAGGTACTGATCAAGTGTCTGATAAATGAGTTTGACCCTGACTTAGGGAATGACATCGTAATATTTGCTTTCTTTTTCTTTATTATTTGTGATAAAGGTGTGTGTGTGTGTGTGCGCGCGCACATGCGCGCCAGGGTACACAGGTGGAAATCAGAAGACAATCTACAAGACTCAGTTCTCCCTATCAACCATGTAGGTCCTGGGGTTCAAACTCAGGTCATTAGAGTTGGCAGAAAATGCCTTTTCTCACTGAGCCATCTTCTCCTCCACTGTATTTGTTCTCTGAAGAAACAGTGTGCAAAACTGAGAAGTTTCCCTCAACAGCTTATAAAACACACCAATTATTAAAACAGTGGAGAAAATATAGGAACATTTGTGCTGAGAAAATGTGAATATTATCCATTAAAGAGATTAGATTCAGACAGAACTCTGGGACACGATGGGAAGTGAGATGGCTGTCACCCAAAGGCCAGACGTCCTCATTCTTCACCCCTGGATTAGCGCCTTGTATTTGTGGGTCCTGGCTTCTTTGTGAAGTAAATCTCTCTGCTGTAATAATCACTGAAATCTCGTTCTGTGGCCACACAGAATGGCTCTGTGTAAGAACCGAGCATCGGTGCCCTGGAAGTACGCCACGCACTCTTATAATACTCATGGATATAAGCCTAGAGAGAGCTTTGACCCCTCACTCTTCTCCCCTGCCACTCACCAAATCCAAGGCAGTTACGCTTTAATGCCAAGAAAGACTAACTTCCATTATTCTAACTCTTACTCGCTTACCCTGGGTGTGTTTTCTGGGCTCCTTCCTCCAAATTTCCTCCAGTAGATGGCTGACCAAACAAGATATTTTGCATCAACAGTATGGAGAGGGATTGTGTGGAGGGGAGAAGGCTGATGTCAAGATCTTACACACAGTAAGAGTTCCTGCATGAGACATTATACAGATGGAGCTGCAGATCAGCGGTGCAGGTTTTGGGGTGGAGAGTGGCATGGGGTGGATGAAGGGGGAGCACTGGGAGGTTTTTGCGGTGAAGGAATGGCTGCATCTGGATTGCAGTGGTGGCTGCACAAACAGTTTTAAACATACACGCACACATGCATATAAAACTGGTGAACTCAGTAATTTCAGAGGCTTGTGTCAAGTCAGTTCCTTGGCTTTGGTACTACAGTTACGGGGGACGTTGCCATTGAATAACAGTTCTTTTTGACATTAAGTAAATATTGTGTGTGCTCATGAATACCACAGGATACATATCAGGGTCAGAGGACAGCATGCAGAAGTTATTTTTCTCCTTCCCTCTCGTGGGTTCCAGGAAGCAAACCCAGGTTGGCAGGCTTGGTGATGAGGGTTCTAACCACTGAGCAATCATGCAGTCCCTACAAGAAATTTTTTGTTTTTTTTGTTTTTTTAAGCTGTTTCCAACCGGTGCTTCTTCTCAGATGTCACTCTATAGTCATCTTCTAGAGCCATGGTTCTCACAGTGTGGTCACATTCTAGATCAACAGCACCGGTGTCACCTGGAAGCGTGTTGGAAATGTAAATTCTCAGGCTATAGCTAATCAGACATTCTGGGGAAGGAAGGTAGAGATCGGGAAGATTGCAATATCTTCCGTTCTTTTCTGTTGCTGAGACAAAATGCCCCGTCTCGCAGCCCACAGTTCCAGGTTACAGTTCATGAGAACAAGGAAGTCACAGATGGCAGGAGCCTGAGGGATCTGGTTGCATAACATCCATGATCGAGAATGAGGCACGAGTGCATGCCGCTAGTGCTGGAATTCTTCACTGTTACGAAGTCTAGGATCCCCTGCCTAGGGAATGGTGCCACCCACAACGTCCAGCTCTTCTCTCTTACCATGATTCAGATATCCTACAGCCCAATCTGACCTAGATAATCCCTCGCTGGGACACCATTTCTGAGTGGTTCTAGATTTTGTCAAGTTAACTGTCACACTGCTCATAACACTGAAGTTCCAAAACTACCCTCCTAAAACACAGGAATAGTGCCTCTATTTTTGGAATGGATCATAACATGAAGATAATTGCTACTTTTTTTTTCCTCTTGCAACGCTGAGAATTGAACCTTGGGCCTTTTGTATGCTGAGCCAGTTCTATCCCTGAATTACATTCCAGAAGGAAAAAAAAAAAAAAAAAAAAGTCTTAATGACTTAGAAAAAAAAGGAAGTAGGGATAAAAGAAATCCCTTATAAAAATCATTTTACCTCGATTGTTTGCTATTAGCCGCTCTGTATGCTTATTTACTGTTATTAGTAAAATGGTAATAAATAGTACTTGTTTTCGCTCTGGCTGCTTCAGAGCCAAGCTTTTATACTCAGTCACAGTAAACACATTAACTCATCCACTTAGCATATGGAGTCTCTCCTCTTGTCTTTGACCCAGTTTCTTGTTTTGATTTTATGCGATTTCTGTTCTTTGGGGGAAAATAGGAAAGTTATAAATACAGAAGATAAATAGAATAATCCTTAACAGCAGTGGCAGTATGTTCCAGTTGCTGCCACTTGCCTGTTCTGAATATCAAATCTAGGTCACACGGGCCCCACAGATGTTAACAGATAGTAAATTGTCTCAAAAAAATAGGTTACGGAACAGTGCAGTCCAAACAGTGCCTAGGAAAAACATTTCCCCGCATGATTCCTGAGAAGACTCTTGTGAAATACTCATTATCTTTTTGGTTAAATGTAAGGGAAAGCATTTAGGCTTAGATTTATTGTATCCACATATGAAAAACTATGATTCTTTTGGCTTCTCACCTTTGAGTAATATTTTTTCTTGCTGTGAATCGTTTTCTCCTTCCATCGTATCTTGAATTAAGTAATCTGTCTTTCAATTGTCTTTACATTTTCTATGAGCCAACAGGCCATATACAATTCCCATTTGACAAAATTCTAAATGTTTATTCATGACCAACAGAATACCAGGACTACTCCTGAGGTAAGCCTCTGGGATACATTATATTTTGGGGTTTACCTATGGTACACTCTCAGCGTTTCAATTAAAAAGATGCTAACGGATCTGGAGAGATGGCTCAGTGGTTAAGGACACTTGCTGCTCTTACAGAGGACCCAGCTTCAGTTCTCAGCACCCACAAAGCAGCCCACAAACATCCATAACCCCAGTTTTTAGAAGACCTGATGCCCTCTTCTGGAATCACATACGTGGTACATACATACATATGCAGGTAAAATACACCCCCACACATAAAAAAGTCTTCAGAATATAGGTAGGTTAGCTAAAGCATCAGCTGAAAATGAAATTGAATACAATAAGTATCACCAATAGTCACTTCCTAAACAGCATCACCTACTTAAAAAACAAAAACAAACAAAAACCATCTGAGCTTTGTAGTAGACAGAAAACAAAGATCAAGGACATTGGTTCTCAACCCGTGAAAGATCCTTTCACAGGAGTCGCCTAAGATCATTGGAAAACACGGATACTTATATTATAGTTCGTAACATTACGGTTATGAAGTAGCAACAACAAAATAATAATAATAATAATAATAATTCTGTGGCTGGGAGTCAGCACACGAGGAGCCGCAGCATTAGGAAGGGTGAGAAGCACTGACCGAGGAGAACAGACTACTTTCTTACACGTTGCGCTGAGATCCGCTGGTACAAACTCCTTCAAAGCAGCCTATATCCAGTCATCTCTGAGTGCTGGTCTCGTCCACGCTTTTGATGACGGGTTTTGCTAAGCCAGGCAACCCCTGTCCCTCAAAGCTCCCAGGCACCTGCCTCGAAGCACTGTCATCTGATACAGTGCACTTTTGCCCAGCACCCAGCAAAGCCAAACTGCAGACAGCAGCACTAGAGCCCTGGAGACGTCCATCCACCCTTGGAGCACACACTGCTGCTGAGTTTCCCGGGACAGCCTTAAGAAATCACCACAACCTTCGTAGAACAGCACAGACCCTCCCATCCCGGAGGTCAAGAGTGAGATGCTTCAGTAGCTGAACATTAAGGTATGGGCAGACCATGTGTCTTATTAGGAAGGCAAAACTGTTCTCTTGCCTTAGATGTTTCTAGAGCTGTCCATGTCCCTTAGCGTTTCACTCCCAGTGTCAGCAAGGTCAGCAAAAACTGGTGGAGACTTTTTCAAATCAAACCTTTCTGATACGGACTCACTTCCTCTGTTTTTACTCACCTTTGTGATTTCCTGGGACCCTCCTGAGTAATCTCTACATAAACATGAGCCACCTTAAATGATGAAGACTTAAGTCACATGTGCCATGTAAATCACTGATGGGGTAGAAGCACCAAGATGTGGGTATCTTTCAGGGTGGAGCAGCATTTTGTTTATCATAACCAATTGGCCAAAGGGACTGACAAACTCACGGACTGACCAATGAGTGTCTGTCTATCTTTGAGGGACAGCCCCCGCCCTCCTATGATGTAACCTATTTCCAGGAAGGCTCGTCAGGCACAATTGAAGCTAGGCTTCTTACTCCATCAATCCTTTTAACTTTTGCCTGCCATATCTATACCGTGGATTTTTAAAGTGTATATACTTAAGAACAGTCTCCAAGTGGATCTCCTAGTTAGGGGAGCAGGGGCAGTCTCTGAACTCTGTTGCCTGCTGTGCTTGGATCCCTTTCCCCAAGCAGTCCTGATGAGACTTTATGGGCTAAGGTCAGAAAGTAGGGGAGGAGGACTCCCCCTTTTCAGTGGACTAAGGGAGGGGTAGGAGGGCAGGGAGGGAGGGAAGATGGGTAGGACCAGAAGGAGATGAGGGAGGGGACTATAATTAGGATACAAAATGAATACATTGTAATAATAATAATTATAATAATAATAATAAAAGAAATTCTCAATGAATATTTTTGAGAAGAACTCAGCTCTTGATTAGAGGCTAGGATCCTGGGATCTTCAGAATTACACAGTTGTGTCAGACCTGAGAGGCTAAGCAGGGGATTTGAGGTCTCTACAAAATGCTGTGGGTGTCATATTCTGTCTTCTGTCTACACAGAGAACAAGCCATTCTGACCCAAGAGAGCCTCACTGCTTAAGCTTACTTCTAGCTGTTTCTTAAAAATAGTATTTCAGCAAAGTTTTAGAATACTGGAGAAACTGTCCACGATGGATTCAGAGTAGGACACATAATGGTATGTTCATAATGGCAGCAATCACACAAAAATAATCATTTCCATTCTGCTTGACATAAACAGCAAGAAATTGTAACTGTTTTTCTTGGTGTCATTTACAGTAGATGATTATTTTTTCACTCTTTTCTGTGTTTTCTAGATATTTTAAGTAGCCATGACTTTGTGATAAGAAAAGCAAAAAAGTGTTTATTTTGAAAAATAATGCTAAGGAGAAACAACACATTTTTTTTGTCAGTACTTTTGGCATCTCCGTGGCCCTAGATCTGGATGTCCAAAACCAGCATTTTTTATGTGCTCTCAAAAACATTTCTCCCTGGCCAGGGAGATGGCTTAGTGGGTAAGGGTGCTCGCCAGCAAGCCTGCTAACTTGAGTTTAATTCCTATGACCCACATGGTGAAAGGAGAGAACTAGCTCCCTCAAGCTGTCCTCTGACCTCTACACATCCACCGTGACATGTGCGTAGCCACCACACACATATAGCTACACCAAAAGAAAAAGGGTACGTGTGAAAAATATTCATCTGGGGGTGGGGGTGGCGGTGCACATCAGAAACCAGGTCTACATAAAGCTGAAGAACTGACCTCATGGAAGACAATTAACCACAATGCACAGGCATTCTCACATCACTCAGCACTGCCATCAGCATCATTTAACCAGGGCTCTGCAGCTCTCCACTGCCCCGTTCAGTTATCACTACATCCATTACTCAGGGAAACTCCTCTGTGACCCAATTTCATATCAGATAAAGAAATGCATTCAGAGCATCTGTGACTCGAAGAACACAAGTTGGGTCTCCCCAAAACCACATCCCCCTAGACGCAATTAGCTTAATCTTCTTCTGAATGTGTTCTTAATATAGGTTCTGACCATTGGCTATTTTTCTTGCATCTTGGTTTTTCAACACTGGATTCTTGAGTAAGACCACAGACATTAAAATAATAACGTATCATGTTTAAATCATGCCTAAGCTCAAGGGGGGAAAGAAAACCATGTTCTTTCTCAAGTTAGAATTGAAGAGAGTGATTTCAGGGCATGGTTGTACCATTCCCATTCCCATATTGAAGTTTGTTTCTGACGGCCACAGATGGTCAGTCCGTATGGAGGTTAACTCTGAAAATCAATCTAGAGAATTTCCAAGGTTAGCAAGCAGGCACCCAGGGTACTAGAGAGCATGTTAGCTCAAAGCCATGCCTCTAAGGATTCATGAAAGAGGAAAATTAGATCCCGATTACAGTAGGATCTAAAAACGTCTCATAAACATGAGAAGAAATGTTACTAGGTCATCCGTGACTTCAGAATTCTCCTGTTTTACTCTTGGTAAAATTATTCTACTAAATCAAACAAGCTGCTAAAATTTACTGACTGCTCTCTAGAGAGTGGAAATCTTGACCTGCATTATAGCTCTTAAACTATAACCTATGTTCCTATAACTACCTGTACTAAGTAGGTATGAATTATTGAACCATCTGAATCTCAGTGGTCTTTACCTGTAAAATGGAAATATGCAAAGCAAAAGCAGTCAGACATCAGGAAGATTGGGTCTGGGGATCACGCATAAGACTCTTTACTTAGAATCTGTGTTCTTTGATACTGTACTGTGTTGTCCCTCATCTCCCTGCCATCAAAACCCAAGTCAGCCTCACATATTCAACCTATGAGACTGCGTTCTTTCATTGCCTTATTTCAAAGGAGCTATACACAAATTTGAATGTGTGTTGGAATTTCTTTCTTTCTTTATTTATCTTCATGTGTCCTTCACTCAGCTCCACATGTGTCTTTTTGGTTCATCTTCAGCTTTCAGCTCATCATTGCTAGAACTTCATCTGAACCGCAGCATGACAGGCATTCAGCTACAAAGACCATCACGTATCGCAATAGTGACAGGCCTGTCACCCTGGTGAAGGTGCTTGGCTGGCCATCTCACTCTTATCGGTCGTTACTAATGCTCTGCTCTGCACATCACACTCACAAAGGTTTTGCAGATCTCTTACGTCTGCATAACCAATAGCCCAAAGAGTCTTAATTCTGCTAGGTCCTTGACCAATTTTAAAAAAATGTCACTCTCATTTAAATGCAGTATTTAAAGAAATTAAAATGCAGTAACCAAAACTATCCTACACATTGCAGGTAGCCTGGAGCATTTTCTCTCTTCTCTCTCTCTCTCTCTCTCTCTCTCTCTCTCTCTCTCTCTCTCTCTCTCTCTCTCAAGGTTACATACAGGTTCACATGGCCACACTCAGATTTTTAAAGCCAGTGCCAGAGCCCTGAATAACTGAGTTCCTCATGCTTGTGTGGCAGACATTTCACCAACTGAGCCCTCTGTGACTTCTAGTCCCTAATCCCTCTGTGACTTCTTAAAAGCTAACAATTGTAGTGTGACCTGCTAACCTCACCTCTATCTTCCCCTCAATCTTCCCAGAGCTCCTTCATATCACAAGCTCTGGGGAGCTTGCCAAAGAATTGCAGAACCACTCCATCTTAAGACAGGCTTCAACCACTGAAGAGCTGTTGGTTTGGGGCTGCGGAAATGGCTGTGTGCCAAAGAACATATGTAGCTGCCACCAGGACAATCTCATCAGGCAGTGAAGACAGTGGATCTGTTTCTCCCACTGTGTCAAATCTATTACACCAGGGCTTTCCTAACAACAGGGCAGCCTGGCTGGCCCCTCTGCTGTGTACTTGCCGAAGGTCAATCCACTTATTCCTGCGGACCCTGGTGACTGCTCACAAATGAGTATTTATGAGTCTAATGTTCTGTCCAAGCTAAACATTCTGAGCTAAATGCTGCTGGCTCGTTTCTTGATAAGCAGAAAGTCTGAAAGTCTTGGGCCTTATATTCTACTAGTAGATCCGCTAATTAGTAGCAAAGTCTTCACATCAAGGAAACAGTTCTCAAAAGAAGATCAGAAGACAGTTGGTTAAGTACCCCCAAGCTAAGAAACTGATGCATCTCTATAGGTGGGACACACACAATAATAACAGCGTAAGGAAGAGCGGTAAAAATGAATGCATTGTCATGAGATTTCTATAAGCTACACTCTGAGGGACAAGTGAAAAGTGAAGAATTTATGCTGCTATCTCTAGAGCGACAACCAGGACAAAAACCTTCATAAATTTATATAGTAAGAAAGTCAATAGATGAAACAAAATAGTTTTCAAAAGTCAGATAATCCAGGGCTGGTGAGATGGCTCAGCCAATAAAGGCTCTTGCTGCCAAGTCTAATGACTCAGGTTTGATCCTCAGAACATACATGAGAGAAGGAGAGAGTCTAATCTTGCAAATTATCCTCTGACCTCAACAGGCACGTTATGGCCTGTGTGCACATGTGAACATGCATACACACAATAATAATAATAATAATAATAATAATAATAATAATAAATATAAGATAAAAGAGATAATTCAAAAGAGAGAAGAACCAAAATATAATAAATATATATAAAAACAGAAAATAATACATTAACATAAATAAATAATACATATTCCATATAAACACATTAAGTGTGTCTATTCACACTATTAAATTTTTTGTAATTACAGATCTTATAAAAATAAATTTTTAAAGCAAGCTCTTGGATGCAGGGCATGGCAGTAACTTCCCATAATTCTGTCACTAAGTCTCCTGAGGCAGGAGGACCACAGGTTTTAGGACAGACTGGAGTCCATAGAAAAGCATTGTCTCTACAAAGACTGAGTTCCTGGGCTACATAGTAAAACCTTGTGTCAACAACAACAAAAAGTCAAAACCAACATCAAAAAAAAAAAAAAAAGACCAAGCGTGAGTCTTCTCTATGAGAGACTCACTTTGACTATAATAATGTAAGCACCTCATGCGAAAAGGTGTTTTGTTCAAATACTTATCAAAAACACTGGAGATAATTCTATTAAAGTTTGATAAAGCAGAATCCTTCATTGGAAGGTAAATGTCACCAAAAATACACAAGAAACATCATACCATAAAACAGTATTATAAAAATGATAAATGCTCAGAATATCTATGTTGGAAAATATAAACTATTGATGAAATAAACCAAATGTCACCTGCAAAAGTAGAAGAGGTATTTCATAGTTACACACTAGATGGTTTGGAATTTGTTATGTCCACTCTATATGTCCCCAACTGATGTATAGACTTAATGAACACAATTCCAGTAAAATTTCCAACAGGTGTTATTTTTATAAAAAAATAAATTACTTATGCTCCGTGAATTTAAGGTAAATGTCAATAACCACAATGGTAACATATATGAGGGGTCAAATATGCCACCTCAAAGCCCAGAGACAAACACACACACACACACACACACACACACACACGCACACACGGTCAAGTTATTTCCTGAAAAAAATTATCAATTATTTTTTGAAAAATAGTCTTTATCAGAAGTATGTTGGAGAAAAAAATAGCTATCCATACACAAAAAATTAAAACTCAAAGCCTGAATGTGTATTTTGTGAAACACAAAACTCAAGCTTTTAGGAAAATCAGAAAATTCTTGTCACATAGAGCAGAGTGCTTTTGAGTACATTAGTTTCTTAAAACTTTAATCAGTGGACTTGGAAAGGGGCACGGTGGAAATGAGGAAGGGAGGGAGGGACTGGGAGGGAATGAGGGTTCGGGACACGGCTGGGATACAGAGTTAATAAATGTAACTGATAAAAAAAAATAATAATAAAATCAAAAAAAAAGAAAAAAAAACTTTAAACAACATTTGGCACACGAACCAGAAATCATATGGCAGAGTAAATCCTTGAAAGAAAAATGATTTGTATTGATATTTCTATGACAAATCAGTAATCACCTTTCCAGAACTCAAACATCCTTCAGTGGCTAAATCCATCTTTAGCTCCATACCATGGACTACAACTCAGTAACAAGGAAGTCATGATTAGGAACATCATTAGGGACATTAGGGACATGCAAAAATCCTGTGTTGATCTCAGATATGAAGAGTGAAAACAGCCAGCCTCGAAGTCGCATACTGTTGGATCCTTATGACTTTCAAGAAACGATGAAACTCAAGCTCTGGAAAGTTGCCTGATACACCCATTGTCTTAAGTCTTGTCTTGGGCCTAGAGTAAGGAGGCAGAGTTTGGGTGATTTCAGGGGAGCGCAGAGCTGGTTTTACATTCTGATTGTGGTGATAGTTTCTCTGTGTGTGTTAAAATTCATACACTATTAAGGAAAGAATTTAAAAGTTCATCTTTGCTGTTGGTTGACTCCTAAGGGTGGCATTAAGAACAGGTGATTGGTAGAGAGATTTTAAGAGGTAGAAGTGATGTATGACTACAAGGAAGTATTTCCAGATATGGCAGGGGCAGTTACACAAGTGAATTCATGATGGTTGTGACAGCATACACAAGGGTTGCACAAGCTCAAACCGGACAAACTCTCAGCATGGGCAGGTGAGGTAAACGCGAAATCACACCTCAATCTGAGACACAATTGGCAAGTGATAGTGGCTGAAAAAAAAAGAAGAGTCATTTTTGTTTAAACATATGGTTTCTGCTAGGTTGACCATGACCCAATAGATTTCCACTGTCTCGAGAGTAAATTGGAAGCACAAACTAGACTCAACAGACATTAGAAAATGAAGAAACAAAGTTGAGTGGTTGGGGAGGGAGCTCTGAGAGGAGTTGGGGTAAGGGGTGGATATGACCAAAACACATTGTATGAAACCTTCAAAAAATCATTTAAAAAAAAAAGAGTGTAAGACCAAAAATACCTTCCTTGAGAAAAATAAATACAGATAGATAAACAAGTAGACTTTGTGAAACAATGACAAAAACAGTTGGAAAATAAGAGATGACTTCACAGAGGACCATATTAAAAAATAATTTGACTATCCAACAAAAAGTTCAGAAATTCCATGATGGCTCACATTTCCGTTGATAGCCCCATGACCAGGGGGAAGGCATTATATCAAAAGAAACCTAAAAGCAGAGAAATTCTGTTAAACAAAATGCTGGACAAGTTGGCATGGAATTGATGGAATGTAGCCAAAGACCAGGACTGGGCTGTGTACCGATGAAAGGCCACGGAGCCCCTCTAGCCTGCTGTCTTCCCAGCTCTATGGTAGACAGCTGTGGTAAGTCTTTCTACCTCACACAGAGCAGTGAAGCAGCTTGAATGCTGGAGATGGACCGGACTGCCTAGCCTTCCAGAGGGCCCTTCCACTTGCCCATCAGAAAGTCTATGTCACAGGCTGCTGCTTCTCTCCAGATGACCAAAAGAAACTTAGGGGAGGAAAGGGCTGAATTTATCTTATGAGTAACAAACAGTGATTGACTGAGCGACGGCAGGGCAGGAAGGTAAGTCGAAGTGGAAACAGCGGCCATGGAGAAATGCCGCTGTCCATGGCTTGCTCAGCCACCTTCCTTATATAACTCAGACCCACCTGCCTAGGGCTATCACCACCCACAGTGGGATGGGCCCTCCTACATCAATCATCAGTTAAGAAAATGGCCCAGAGACACAACCACAGGCCAATTTGATAGTAGCAATACCTCAACCCAGGTTCTCTCTCCTCAGTGTGTTAGGTGGAAGCTAAATGAGACACAGGCTTAGGTACCTCATGCTTTTCTCTGGTTCCCTGTGCCTCAATTCTCCTTTGTGTATAAACTGACACACAAAATCCCTTCCTCTATATGGCCTTCAAAGGAACTGAACAATCTAACTGATACACTCTAATAATACAGTCCATCAATTTCTATTATTAGATTATATATTAAATAGACAATATGTTGTATATTATGTTCAATATTATATATAATTTTATATATTATCATTTTGAAAAATTAGTGAAATACAACCATGTTTTTTAAACTCTTGATTTTGACTTCTCTTGGAGCTTTCCTTTTCCTCATCAATTCCTTTTCTCTTGAAAATTTAATACCATGGATATACTCTATATCTATCTGTAGTGAGCCACAACCATTGTAGTATTTAAAATTATTTTTATACTCCCCCTTCTGAGCCCATCTTCATATCCTGTTCAGAAAGCGTATGAAAAAATTCTAATATTTCATATATTTAAATATTGTAAAAACACTGTGTCATGGTTACATAATTGAATTAAAATTTCTAATGGGCTTCTCTATTGTTTCATTATTCAGTATAGCATTTGGAGGGGGGAGGACAATGAAATCTTATGATTTCAGAAAAAAAAAACATCTCAAACTAATATGTGCAGCAGCTAGCCAGATTCCATTAGATAAATCTCATTTCATGTTGAAAACATAATTACGTCCAAGTTGTTGGTGTATACTCTCAGTTTGAAGATTTACAACATTAAATGGTTTTTTTTTTCTAATTGTGAAGGATATGAAAAGTGGATTGCTTCGCTCAACAATGAAACTAAGCAGACTGAAGTGTCCCCATTCCTCTTGACATGCAGGCCCATATAGCTTCAGCTTATGAAAGTGACCTTCACTGTAGCTCCTGTCAAGTTCTTTGGAAGAACCAGCTCATCTTGTCTTTACAAGTGGGGAGAGGAAGCCTAATTCTGAAAGTATTCTTGAACCAAGGAAGCCTTATTTTTATCAATCTGGAAGCCATATACTGATGCTAAGACAATACCCAGGGAACTCTTGGTAACACTCTAGGTCTTCCTCTTCCTCTTCCTCCTCCTCCTCTTCTCTTGCTGAGACATTTGGTCCAGCCTTGATATATGTCCAATGTTATCTCTGAACGCAAGCATGTATTTTCCTCTTGAAAAACTTTTTGTGTTTTCTTTTCCTCCATTCTGATCACAATGAATCATTTCATAAGGATTCCTTGACTGATGGTATCCAGTGGATAATGACTGAAGTCAGAAAGAGCGAATATATTTAATTCAGACGGGAAAACTGACGAGGTTGCCAAACATCTTCTGGAAGGACAGTCTTTAAGAGAAGACTTCTTCACTGAGGAATATTTTTTAATTTTTTTATTAATTACACTTTATTTACTTTGTATCCCCCCTGTAGTTCCCTCCCTCCTCCCCTCCCAATCCTTTCCTTCCTCTTCCACGCATGCCCCTCCCCAAGTCCACTGGTAGGGGAAGTCTTTTTTTCCTTCCTTCTGATCCTAGTCTGTTAGGTCTCATCAGGAGTGGCTGCATTGTCTTCCTCTGTGACCTGGTAATGCTGCTCCCCCCTCAGGAGGAGGTGATCAAAGAGCAGGACAATCAGTTCATGTCAGAGGCAGTCCCTGTTGAACTCTGTCTAAAATGCTCAATCCCCATCCAGAAAGGCAAAGAGGATGGACATCAGAAGAAGGAGAAAAGAGGGAACAAGTCAGGAGCCTGACACAGCAGGCCTTTGAAAGGTTCTGCCCTGCAAACTATCTAGCAGATGCTGAGACTTAAGGCCAACCTTTGGGCAGATTGCAGGGAATCTTATGAAAGAAGTGGGAAATAGTAAGATCTGGAGAGGACAGAAGCCCCACAAGGAAAGCAACAGAACCAAAAAATCTAAGCACAGGTATCTTCCCTGAGACTAATATTCTAACCAAGTACCATGCATGGAGATAACCTAGAACCCCTGCACAGATTTAGCCCATGGTAGTTCAGTGCCCAAGTGGGTTCCATAGTAATGGGAACACTGAGGAATTCTTATCATCAGTTATTTGGTGATAATCTCTGAGACTGGCTCAGTTTAATCAAATGCCTGCACAGTTAACATGAAGATGTTTTTTGAAAAACATCATGATGTTTTTTGTTTTTATTTGTTCTGAAGGAGAGATCTATCTAGCAAGTAAAATCTCAACACCCAAGCACTCAGATCACTCTGCATGAATGGCAACAGATCTGCTCACAGGTTGTGAGTAGAACATTAGATCCAACAGAAATCTTTCAAAAAGAAAAAGGGGTGAAAAGTGATGATCTAGAAGAAGAAACACAGCTAGTTGGCATGCATCCCATCATTACCTCAGGCACCAGTGCAGACATTATTAATCAATCATTGCACAATTTTGATACCGAACTATGACGCAACCTCAGCATGCATCCTGCACAGCTTCCTCCAGTCAATCAGCACTATTGAAGAAGATGAAATTTATAGACAATCTCTGGCCTAGAAGGATGATATGGCTAAAGCCATGGATCTACATCTTTTGTCAATTTTCTGGTGTTCAGAATTGATAAAAGTGTAATATTTTTCTCTTGGTAGGGATACAGTTCTTACAAAATTCTTCTTCTGTTTGGGGACAAATCTCACTGATAGAGAGCAGTGTTCGATTTTGAGACAACTCTAGATATGGAACCTGAGCTTCTATATATCTAGAAACTTCCACAAGATTTTTTTAAGCACCAAACTTTCACATATCAGGCCATGGAGAGAGAAGTATCCAGTTCATATGATTCAAATACCCTATTTCCACCGTGGCTAACAATGCTGAATAATTACCAATGCTCTTGACAAGTGAAAACAGAGATCCGCCACCTGCCATTACGATACTCTTGGTGGTATGTACCAATAAGTGATGTATATTCAATATAATCTTCTGAGCATGGCAGAATGACATTGAGCTGATATTTGCCTATTCCACTAACACAAGAGCTGCCAGGTAATCTGGGAAGGGGGCTGAATATCCTAGGAAATAACTCACCACATCTCTTTCCCTCCACCACATGGGCCAAATCATTCTAAATAGGGAGTATGCATCCATCTGCTTGTGGTGCGTGATGGAGAACAGACTGTCCAGACAGTAAAGGGAAGTAAGAAATAGACGTTGGTTCTCCTTGGCCATGGAGAAGGCAGGGAGGATCATTCCTTCAGAATCATTCTGCTCTAACTAAAGAAACATGCTCAAGAAAACCTTTCTGCTCTTACAAAATCTCCCTGAGAAAAGATACAGACATTATATTTGGTTTCATCAAGAATGAATTCTGGCCAACATGAAGAATATATACAGATAAAACTTAGTTTTCTTGATATGATGGGATGTTTCTCATTGGGCAGCCTCCAGAGGAACAAAAGTAGGTTGAAACACAATTGAGGAGGAGGAGGAGGGGAGGAGGAGGAGGAAGGAAATGAAGAGAAAATGCCAGTAGGAGCATTTCTGAAGTCATATCGTGCAAGTCTGTGCTGAGCCATGACTTTTGTTTTGGCCAAGTACATCTGTGCTGGATCAAGATTCTCTGAAAGACAGAATGGGTGTCAGTCCCAAGACTAGCAGTGAGAAAACAAGCTGGGAAAAGCAAAAATTAAATGTTACCAGCAATTTTCTAGTGGAGCGAAATGTTTATTGCTTATGTGTGTCCTCTGCAATAGAAAAAAAATTTCAAATACCAAATTTAAAGAGGGTTCAGTATTTTTTTTCTGCTCCAGCTTTTGCAACACATAGCACTTTCAGGCTATGAAATATTTTTCAACACCAGGATTATAAATATTAAGAGGTGCCATCCAAAAACTATAAACTCCAGCTCCAACTTCTAAAAGTTCACACAGTGTCAAATAAAAATGTTAATGTAATAGAAAGCATATGTTTTCTCTGGTGAACTAGACTGCTGCTGTTCTCCGCCATGCTGCTGGTGACTAAGTCCCAATCAGATAAGCCGAAGGCATCTTCTTGTTGAGTCTTATGTTCTTCGCAGAGACGTTTTTTGGAAGAGCAGTTGAAATAGTCATGTCAAGCTCACATAAAAACATTGTCCTTTCCCGGTAAAGTTTTATCACAGTTGCATGTTCAGAATGATTCTATAAAATTACAAGGTCCTGGCAATATATTTCATGACTGTATGTGGCACTTAAAAGATTTACTTTTCTAGAACATTCCAAAAGAGAATTTCATTTATGGGGCATAGATTGAGAGCAGATTTTTCTTCTTCAAATCATACACTTAATATTTTTTATGAATGGTGTAGACTAATTCATCATTTGCTTCATTTATTTATAAAGTTAGTGCATTTCTCAACCTTCACTGGAGAAGCTTCTTTTTGAAGTAGATGGTGACATATCTGCTCAGTGCGTACAGAATAAGAAGCTGTGGAGTACTCAGTCCTAAATGAAGCATCTCTCTCACACCCCTTCCCCGCAAAAGATTCAGGAATCATTATAGGTGAGGGGGAAGAGGGAGAAAGGACAGAGGAAATGTCTAAAGCAGAATAATATGTGCCAGACATGACAGTGCAGATGTACACGTAAATGAATGCACAATGGCTGTGAGAGCACACACAAGACTTGTACAAGATCAAGCCAGCAAAGTTATAGGCATGGACTGGAGAGGGTATCATGAAGTCCTACCTCTACCTGAAGAACTATTAGCAATGATGGATACTGAGAGACAGAGACAAGCATTTTTTTTCAGGGATATGGGTCCTGAGGGTCTACCTATATTTAGTCCAGTAGACAGACAATCCCTAGTCTATGTATACATATGAAGTACTGAATGTACTCAGTGTCTATGAGAGAGATGGAGAGAGAGAGAGAGAGAGAGAGAGAGAGAGAGAATAAAGTTGGGAAAGTTGGTAAAAAGTGGAGACAGGTAAAGGTTAGAGAAGAGGAATTGGGGATGGTTTTGAAACAAACACATTACATACATGTTAAATGCAATTTTTTAAAAATATCCAACACTTGCCAGATGGCCTGGCTCAGATCTGTATACTGAAGTTACTTTCTTAACTGAAGCAGACAACAACCATGGCATCCTACAGCTCATGGTCAAGTGAGGGTGACAGGTAAAGAGAAATATGTGTACACAGAAAATGACCATTTTTAAGATGCAGTGACAGAAAACAGCAGGGAAAGAATGGACAGACATCACTGGAAACAAAGAAGCCAAGACAAGGAGCCAGTCCATCAAGTAGCATCCTGAATCGTCCTAGATCCTTTCTAGCTAAACTAACTCTTAACAAACATTTTTACCTTTGTCTAGAAAGCTCAGACTTTTACTCAAAATTTTATATTGCCTCATTCCTTTGGTTTATGATGTGAGGTTTGTATTCTTTTGTTCAAATGTATACTAAATACTTTTGTTCTGGTGGGTATTGCATTTTCAGACAGCAGCCCATATAGCCCAGGACAACCTTGTATTTGCTATATAATCTAGGCCTTCTTTGCACTCCTGGTCTTCCTGCCCCTACCTCTCTAGTATTGGGATTATAAATGTACAATGCAAAATTCAGGCTCTCCACGTTTTCCTAAAAATAAAACAATTAAATGAGTTAACTATTTAAATTACCAACCATGTGATCTTTAGAGTTTCTGCTACTGACCTCCAAGTTTACTGCTGTGTAGACAGACAGCCTAGAAGATGCTATGTTTTTAGAGTTACTAAAAAGTGTAGGATTAATTTCTGCATATAAACAATGCATGATTGAAAAAGAGAGTTGGAATGCAGCTCAACTGAGAGAGTGCTTGTCTGGCATGCATGAAGCCCTTGGTTTGATCTCTAGTATCTATAAATCCAGGTGTGATTGTGCATGCTTGTACTCCTAGCATTTGGGAGGTGGAGGCAAGGAGATCATTTCAAGGCCATCCTTAGCTACCTAGCCTACACTAGAAACTCTGAAGAGAAAGGCCAGTGTTGACTAGTTTCTGAAACCATGGTCTAAGTGATCATTGCATCAATTATGTTTTGTGAATCCTTGCTTTCATTTGTCTGTTTAACCTATGGGCACCTATAGGAGACAGGATTCCATTTTTCTTGCTAGAGTTTTATGCACAGCCATTTCTCCTTGTGATTCTGCTTTTGCTTTACATATTTTTATGATTGTCTTGTTATTTATGAGCAATCAGGGTCAAGTTTCCAGTATATTTCTGGTTATTTTCATGTATTAGGACTTTATAAATCATAACATCTTTTTATCTTATAGTCTATTGTGTCTGACACTAATGTGACAATTTCAGCTTTGCCGAACATAAATTTTCCCACCCTGTAACTTATAACTCTCTTTTGCTACAATGCATGAAAAATATCTCATGCAAATAAAACACATTTTTTTTTTGCCAGCTTGAAAAATCACTGTCTTTTAACGTATGTGTTAAGATGATTCATCTGAATTATGGTGCTTGATGATATATTTGGACTTAATTCTACCATCTTTATTTTGGGATCACTTCTGATATTAATCAAATTCTAGTGACAATGTGATCATAAAAAGTTTGGATTAACTACTCAAGTGTAGAATATGCTCTGTTTTTGTAGGAGGCCTTTCTCTTGCTCTAGGACAAACACAATAAGCTCATCTTTGAATGACAAGCATAGCTTCTTTTTTTAATTTTTTATTTTGTAGTTCATTTTTATATTTTTTATTATTTATTCACTTTATATCCGAATTATAGCCCCCTCCCTCATCTCCTCCCAGTCCCTCCCTCTTTCTCCATATCCCCCTCTTCTAGTCCTCAAAAAAGGGGAGGTCCTCCTTTCCTACCTACCTACTTGACACTAGCCTATCAAGTTTCATCAGGACTACCTGCATCCTCTTCCTCTGTGGCCTGGCAAGGTTGACCACCCTCACCCGGGAAGTGACCAAAGAGAGGGCAGCAGAGTTATGTCACAAACAGCCCCTGCTCCCCTTACTAGGGAACTCACATGGAGCCTGAGCTGCCTCTGGGCTATATCTGAGCAGGAGGCCTAGGTACTCTCCTTGCATGGTCCTTGGTTGGTACATTAGTCTCTACAGGACTACCTAAACTCAGATTTGTTGGCTCTTTTCGTCTCCTGTGGAGCTCTTGTCCCCTCTGGGCCTTTCTATCCCCCAATTCTTCCATAAAACTCCCTGCACTCTGCCCAGAGTTTGGCTGTGAGTCTCATTGTCTGCTTTGACCCCCTGGGGGGGGTGAAGTCTTTCAGAGAACATCTATGTTAGCCTTCCATCCTGTACCCTTTCTTCAATCACCTCTGCTATCTATTCTATTTGCCCTTCTGAATGAGAATTAAATATTCTTCCTAACGTCCTCGTTATTTAGCTTCTCTAGGTCTGTGGATTTTTGTATGGTTATCCTGTATTATAGAGCTAATATCTGCTTATAAGGCATGTGTGTTTTTCTGGTTCTGAGTCACCTCACTCAGGATGATCTTTTCTAGAACTCAAGAAATTAAACACCAAAAAAAAGAACAAATAATCCAAATAACAAATGGGGTACAGAGCTAAACAGAGAATTCCCAACAGAGGACTATCAAATGGCCAAGAAACACTTATATAAATGTTTAACATCCTTAGTCATCAGAGAAATACAAATCAAAATGACTCTGAGATTCCATCTTACACCTGTCAGAATATCTAAGATCAAAAACTCAAGTGACAGCACATGCTTCTGAGCATGTGGAGAAAGGGGAACCCTCCTCCATTGCTGGTGGGAGTGCAAACTTGCACAACCACTTTGGAAATCATTCTGGCACTTCCTCAGAAAACTGGAAATAGTTCTATCTCAAGAGCCAGCTGTATCACTCCTGGGCATATACCCAAAAGATTCTCCACCATACAAAAAAGACATTTGCTCACAACTATGTTATAGCAGCTCAAGATTCATAATAACCAGAATCTGGAAACAACCTAGATACCTCTCAACTGAAGAATGGATAAAGAAAGTATGGAATACTCTATACAATGGATTACTACTCAGCTATTAAAAACAAGGAAATCTTGAAAGTTGAAGGCAAATAGATAGAACTAGAAAAGATCATCCTGAATGAGGTAATCCAGAACCAGAAATACAAGCATCATTTCTTAATCTCTCTTTCAGACTGAGGCAATGCTTCCTATTGTTGGCAATAGGAACCCCGAGGTCCTAATCTATGATGGCCCCAGACTGATTATAGTTCAAGTCTTTTGGAAGCATCAACACCACTGAAACATGTCACTCCAGTGATGCCAGTTGAGGTCCAGAACATCAGTTTATTCTATCAAATTCTTTTAATTCTATTGATTGGTAACTGTGTTAGCTACTTTTCTGTCACCTGGATAGAACACCATGACCAGGGTGATGTAAGGAAGGAAGAGTTTATTTGGCTTACAGTTCCAAAGGGTTTGGAGTCTGTAGTGATGGGGATAGCATGACAACAGGTGGAAGGCATGGCAGATAGAACAGTTCCTTGAAAGCTCATAAACCATAAACACAGCCCTAAGAGAGTAAACATGAAGTAGTGAAGTTTTTTAGCCTCAAATTAAATGCCACTGTGTGAAATAATATTAAAGAATAAGAAGCCATGAATTCAGGAAGGAGTGTAGGAACCCCAAACATAGGAGCAATTGAATGGAAGAATGATATAAATATAGTATTTATATATGAAATTCTCAAAAAAAAATACTGGGGAAATGATGCAATATTAGCCATAAAGTCTGTGTCCTTATGAAACTCACAGTCTGCTGGGTTAGCTACACCTGGGTGAAGATATGAGGTCATGGTTTCATTGAGAGCATAGAATAGGCTATTAGCACACAGAAGTAGGCATGTAGTTTTCTGAGAGATCATGGCATAGAAATGTGCTGCAGGGTTGGAATGGCATTTCCAAGCTCTGCCTAAACACATGGACACCAGAAGAAGGAGCTGCCATCAATTAGGCCAGGGATGCAGCTTTGAAAGCAAAATGTTTGTTCCAGATAGTGAGGAGAAGAAAGGCCAAGGAAGGTCCTGGGAGCCAAAGAAGCAGGACTGAGTAAGAGAGTAAATATGGCCAGAATACAAAGAAGGTAAAAGTTGGGTACAGGTATTTCTGGAGGGGGAGGCAGAGGGCAGAAATGCAGAACTCTCTAAGGATGCCTAGCTGTCCTTAACCCATCTATGTCCGCTGGTATGTTTCTTCCCCATAAGGCCACTGTAAGCATTTATTGAAAAAAACTATACAACATGTCTGGGCCGTGGTCAACACCCAGACGTTGGCTTTTCCTTTGGTTTTTCTCAACAGTATTTATTTTAAGAAACGTCTAGTCAACAGTCTCCCCCACTGGGGTTTTACTCTTCTTTTAAATTGACTTCCACACGAAACAGAGGATGCTGCTCCCTCTCTACGCAGCACACTCTTTCACCCTCTCATTTACATGGAAATTGCTAGATCAAATAATATTATCCTGCACAGTAGCCGCAGCTGGGAGATCAAGTAAACTCTGCAATCTTGGCAGACCAGAGGATTCACCAGAGGCCACCACTACCAATTAGAAGCCACAATGACTTGGGACATCTAATAAGAAATCCTTCCAAACAGCACTATTGAAGGTCCCCTTCTACAAAGAGAACATACCACCGGGTTATGTGTTTAACTGGTGTCATTCTTCCTGAATGTGATTTGTCAGAATTGAGCGCTGAGTACTCATGATATAAGACGAGGTCTCGTCCTCCTACGTGGAAGTTTTCAGGTGTGCACATATAACATGAGAAGAGTCCCTCTTTCTCTTATTTACTAGGTCTGACATTAAGACCCTTCAGTTCACCATGCTTAGCAAACTTACGTGGTGTTTGTTCTGCTTGACTGTTGTCTCTTGAGGCCTGCTCTTTCTGAAGAAGAAATGGAAAGAGAGTGGATCTGGAAAAGAGAGGAGGTAGGAAGGAACTGGGAGGAGTAGATGGAGTAGAAACTGTGGTTGGAAGGTATTGTTTGGCGAAGAACCTATTTTCAATTTTAAAATACATTTAAAAGATATATCAATGTTAAAATAAATAATACTGTATTAGTCAGACGTCATATCACTGTGACCAGACTTTTGAAGAAAGTCACTTTC
Organism: Meriones unguiculatus; assembly: GCF_030254825.1. NCBI lineage: Eukaryota > Metazoa > Chordata > Mammalia > Rodentia > Muridae > Meriones > Meriones unguiculatus. The sequence goes on along the minus strand of NC_083358.1, from coordinate 14,033,661 downwards.
TTCAAATGAGGAAATGAGGACTTATTTATATCGGTTCACAAATTCTGAATCTTTAGCCTCTAGTTCTTGATTCTGTTGATTCTGGGACACTGATGGGGCCAACAATTATGGCAGCCATATCATGTGAGAAGGAGGCTGTTTATCTCAGCACACAGGAAGTGAAGAACAAGGAAAAGATGAAGGCTTGCATATAGTCTTCAAAGCTATGCTCCAGTGACCTACATCTACCCAACAAGCCCCTACCTCGTAAGGTTTTCAGGACTTCTAAAAGCAGCATTTTCAGCTGGGTACCAACCTGTTAGTCCATGAGCTTCTGGGGGGCATTTCAGATTCAAACCATAAGACATGCCACAAATGTAGATAATCTGGTTTACTGAGAACGGCATCGTCACTGCCATCTACTGGCTCCAGGGCCCTGAAGGAATCTTTCATTCTCTGTCTTTATTCTCCACATTAAGGACTTCACACCTGGTTACATATTTCCTACTAGAAAGTCTAAATCCAGCAGAGAAACTTATATCTTCCTTATTTGCCAAGAAACTGATCTTATCCTTGGCTGACTGACAACAGGGATGGAAAACTCATGAGAAGCTTCATTTCCAATTACTCCCTAGGCCAGTATGATATGGTGATGGCCCAAGAAGTTCACACTCTCACAACAAATCTAGAAATGTTGTAACTTTAGGATGCTCATTCCTTTACTACGATCCATTCCTCAAACCCAAACCATCTCCAAATATGGAAGGAAGTTATCCCAAAGAAGATGATATTTTTTCTTTTTTTTTAGATTTTATATTTATTTATTTATCTATCTATTTATTTATTTTTAATTCTTTATTAATTACACTTTATTCACTTTGTATCCCCCCTGTGGTTCCCTCCCTCCTACAGTCCCAATCCCTCCCTTCCTCCACCCTCTGCATGCATGCCCCTCTCCAAGTCCACTGATAGGGGAGGTCTTCTTTTCCTTCCTTCTGATCCTAGTCAATTAGGTCTCATCAGGAGTGGCTGCATTGTCCTCTTCTGTGGCCTGGTAATGCTGCTTCCCCCTCAGGGGTAGGTAATTAAAGAGCAGGCCAATCAGTTCATGTCAGAGACAGTCCCTGTTCCCATTACAATGGAACCCACTTGGATACTGAACTGCCATGGACTACATCTATGCAGGGAGTGGAATATTACTCAGCAATTAAAAACAAGGAAATCATGAAATTTGCAGGTAAATGGTGGGATCTGGAAAAGATCATCCTGACTGAGCTATCCCAGAAGCAGAAAGATGCACACGGTATATACTCACTCATATAGACATATAATACAGCATAAACCTACTAAAATCTGTACACCTAAAGAAGCTAATCAAGAGGGAGTACTCTGGCTAAAATGTTCAATCCCTATCCAGAAAGGCAAAGAGGATGGACATCAGAAGAAGGAGAAAAGAGGGAGCAAGTCAGGAGCCTGACACAGAGGACCTCTGAAAGGCTCTGCCCTACAGACTATCAATGCAGATGCTGAGACTTATGGGCAACCTTTGGGCAGAGTGCAGGGAATCTTATGAAAGAAGTGGGAAAGAGTAAGATCTGGAGAGGACAGGAACTCCACAAGGAGAGCAACAGAATCAAAAAATCTGAGCACAGGAGTCTTTCCTGAGACTGATACTACAACCAAGAACCATGCATGGAGATAACCTAAGACCCCTGCACAGAAGATGACATTTGTACCAGCCATTCTTCTATGTTACACTTTTAAAAATAGAGATTTGACTAACCACAGTTATGTGTATTTTAACATTTTAAAAAATATTTTTAAGCATGACAGACCTCTTTCGTCTGGTCTCTCTGACTTGGCAGCAGAACAGCAGCAAGACAAGACAGAATGTTCATGTCCCACCTTGTCCAAGGAACTAGTGTGAGCTCACATATCCGTGGATGTCACACATGTGTTCGGTGTATGTGTGGACAGAGGACGACTTTGGATGTCATTTTTTCAGAGCCCATGCATCTTGGATATTTGGAGTCTGAGTTTTGTTTTTATTTGTATGTTTTGTTCTTTGGCAGAGACTGACTGGCCTGGAGCTCACCAAGTAAACTAGGCTGGCTGGTCAGTAAGCCTGGGGATCTGCCCATCTCTGAGTCCTTGGCACTGGGTTTACAAGCCTGAACTAGCAAACCCAGATTTTTTTTTTATACGTAAGTTCTTGGAAGCCAGCTCAGATCCTCATGTTGTCCAGCTTTTCCTTCTGAGCCATCTTCCACTCTTCTTGCTGAGAACATACAAGCTACACACACACACACACACACACACACACAAAAATCATTTTCAGCTGTATGCGCACTGATTACTCTGCCTTAAATTGCTTACAAAAGACATTTTTCCAACTCGTTGGCTACTAGGTATTTCACCTCGATCTTATGTTTATAGAATTCTACCTGTGCTCCACTGTGGAAGCTGAAGAAGTCGGGTATTTGCTTTCCCAGTATCCCTTAAGCCACAGCATGAACTCATGACTCTGGTTCTGTCAGTCATAAGGACCCATAATGGACTTTGAAACAGGATCTAGCGATGCCTAGTTCTTGAGGCAGCTGGGGCTTCAGCAAAGTCAAGCCCTTCTGTCTGCATGTCTGTCTCTCTGCATGCATGGGGGAGGGGGCATGAAAAGGCCAGATGACAACTTTGAAAGTCAGTTCCCTCTGTCTACTGCATAGATGCCAGAACATGAGTTTAGGTCATCAGGTTGGGCAGCAAGTATCGCTACCCACTGGGCTATCTTGTTGAAGTTGATTTTTACTTTTATTGTTTTATTTTACTTTTTAGACAGGATCTCACTACATATCTCCGGTTGCCTTAGACCTCACTATGTAGACCAGGCTGGCCTTGAATATACAGAAATTCAGCTGTCTCTGACTCCAGAGTGCTAAAATTAAAGGTATGCCTCACTACCCCCAGCTACACTCTACCTTTAAAAGGTTGAAATCTATCACCAAAAAGATTTTTTCAAGGAATATTTTAAATTACATGCTACTGAAAACTTATTGCCATCAATATTTTTATTTACTCTCTGACAATGTTGTGTGTGTATACAATATATTTTATCATATTCACCCCAACTCCCTCTTTTCACTCCCTCCAGGCCCCCCACAACATGGCCCCTTCCCACTTATATGTCTCTTAAGTTTCTGTTGCCTGCATGAGCATGAGTAGCCTCCAGCAGCCACACCCCTGAAGAAGAATGACCCTCTATTCCCTAGATGTCACCAATTGCTCATAGCTCAGCTGGGGTGGAGCCTCCTGAGTTCCTCTGGAATCCATGCTAGAATGTTGACTGGCTTTATCTTCTACAGAGCTTGTGCAGGTAACCCTGGCTGGTTACCATTTCACCAGTTCACCAGTGCAGTAGGTATGCTGTTTGTAGAAGACAGTGTATTTCACAGCATTTCTTCCCAAACCTTGGCTCCTATGTTCTTTCTAAGATATTCCCTGAGCCTTAAGAGGATTTATGTAGATGTTGGGCTTATATTGTGAGCAATTCAACAGTCCCCTTTATCAGTGATGAGTCTCTGCATTAACTTCTGCCCACTACAGGAAGAAGCTTCCCTGACCGAGGCTGAGATGAGCACTAATTCATGGGCATAAATGTAAATATTCAGAAAGTTGTTTAATGTAGCAATTTAGCAAAATAACAACAGGAGACACACACACACATACACACACCTATGACCTACCAAGCCAAGAGAGTTTGATTAGATTCATAACCAGAACCAGGTTATGAATTTTTCTCTACTGGAACATGCCTTAAATCTAATCCTAAAGCCATTGGTTACCACCATAACAGCCATGCCACTCATGATGCAGTAGGCACACCTGGCTGGACAGGTTAGTTCTGCAGCACACAGGATCCAGTGTATTAATGCCTTTTCTCCCCAGCGGCCTACCTTTCACCTGTCAGCTCTATGAAAGCTAGACAGAAGGAGCAATTTTCTAGGTCAGTTACAACTTGCTATCTCTATGTCCTGAAACCAATGTGTGCTTTGTCTTTCAGCTACAGGATCTAGGTAGGGTAGACAACCCCAGCCTGTGTAGGCTTATTTTTAAATTTCATTTGTGTAGTCCTGGGTTCATATAAAATACATATGGTACGTGTATATGTGTGGATATGCATGCATGTGTGTCCGTGTTTGTGTGTGGAGACCAGAGGCCAATCTCAGGTCTCTTCCTAGTAAGCTTGTGGTTTTCAGCCCTATACATTTACCTTTCTCTGCCTCTCCAGTGCTCAGGTTACAAGTGCACACCATTACACCAGGCTTTTAATGAGGAATGCTGGCAAGCAAATTCAGATCCTCACAATTTCACACCGAGCACTTTTATTTGACAATGCTATCTTCCCAGCCACATGAAAAAAAAAATTAGTAACTCTGGATATTTGTAGAGTGGCACTCGCTATTTCAAAATATATTAGCATGATACATTCTGTCACTCACTCGGACCAAGCGAGACTTTTCTCAAAGAGAGAATAGGACCCTGCCACCCTCCATCATTGATTCCCTCTCTAGTCACCCCTCAGGTTATCTGGGAAATCTTGTCTTCATGAGGCAGAGGATATTAACACATGAGATAACCTCTAAGTAAACTCAGGGACATCCCTCATCCTGCTGTCACCAAGATCTGATGACACAGCATGGGGAAACAATGCACAAATGGATTAACAACTAGACCCTTGCCTTAAGCAATATGAATTCAAGTATAGACTACTGACCAACCAGGGAAATAACAGACTCTTTAATTACACAGTTGTGGGTGCAGGGAGGCTCTCAACCCTGGCACACAGTCAGGGTACAGAGTGTGCTAAGACATAAAGAGAGCTCTATATTGATGGGAATGTTCATCCAGAGAAATCTAAAAATACTGCTTTACTGTGGCTGGCCAAGGAGATTTTCTTCCTTTCCTATAAATGAATTTCAGGCAAAAATGATCCAGTGAACTACCAACAGAGAGATCCTACCAATGGAAACTCAGTAGGATAAGTCAGATTCTACCTAGTGATCAATTCAAGCAATGTTAAAGTCCTCATCATTAGCTTAGCATCAACAAATATACTATTGATTAGTTATGTCTGCCACAGCTTTAGAAGTAGGAGGTAATAGAATGAATGCCATGGACTTGCCAATGATTTTGTTATATTACTGTGTTAATTAAGCATAGTCTAATTTCCAGACCTTTGCCTTGAATTCTCCATCCTTTGAAATTCTGAAGTTGTTTCCTTCTGTTTCTCATATGATATTTATAATACTCCACTCTTTATTGTTTTCATGTGTCTGCTTTCCCTTTCTAAGCCATTCACACCCCAGGGCGGGAAACCATGTTTTATTTATAATTGAATTCCTTTCCAATCTTAATGTGTGCAGTCCTCTGCCCACCATATTGTTCATTCTCTAATTCAGCAGCAACTACTGGCCACTGCTATGGTCAAAATGTGGTAGCATTCTTAGCCAATCAATGTGCTGGAATCTAATACGGGATGTGAATAGTATTGAAAGACAGGCCTGGGGGTGTCATTAAGCTGTCATGTCTCTCCTCTCACAAAGAGAATCAGTGTCCTCATAAATGGTACCCTTTCCGTCTTGTTGGTCTTTTGCCTGTTTTATTTTTCTTTGTGTGTTTTCTGAGGGTATTGTTTTTTGTTTGTTTCTTTGCTTGCTTTGAGAGAGAGAGACTGAGAGACAGAAAGAGACAGAGCGAGAGAGAACAAAAAGCACAAAGTTGAGTAGGTGGGGAAGTGGAGAGAATCTGGGAGGAGTTAGGGTTGGAGGGGATATGAGCAAAATACATTGAATGAAAAACATATTTAATGAGAAGAATAAAGTCGGGTGTGCTGGCTCACGCCTGTGATCCCAGCACTCAAAAGGCAGAAGCAGGTGGATCTTTGTGAGGCCAGCTTGGTTGACAAAGCGAGTCTAGGATACACAAGGCTACGTAGAGAAATGCTGCCTCAAAAAACCAAAAGAAGGAAGGAAGAAAGGAAGGAAGGAAGGAAGGAAGGAAGGAAGGAAGGAAGGAAAGAAAGAAAGAAAGAAAGAAGGGAAAGAAAGAAAGAAAGAAAGAAAGAAAGAAAGAAAGAAAGAAAGAAAGAAAGGAAGGAAGGAAGGAAGGAAGGAAAGAAAGAAAGAAAGAAGGGAAAGAAAGAAAGAAAGAAAGAAAGAAAGAGAGAGAGAGAGAGAGAGAGAAAGGAAGGAAGGAAGGAAGGAAGGAAGGAAGGAAGGAAGGAAGGAAGGAAGGAAGGAAGGAAGGAAGGAAGTTGACCAAGATCAAAACTATATCCCTGACCCCAGAGTAATCACATAGTAGGGGAAAGGACAGCAGAGAACCAGAGAGATGACAAGCTAAGATGAGCCTTCCAGACATGATGCCTTTGGAGATGGAGGAGGGGGACCACTACCAAGGAATGCAGGCACCCCTAAAAGCTAGAAAGGCAAGGAAACAGATCCCTGCCCCCAGAGCCTCCAACAGGAATAAAGTCCTGCCAACACCTTCACTTTAGCCCTTCTGACTTCCAGAGCTATTGGGAAACAGAGAAATGTGTTTTGTTTTAAAACTACTAAGTTTGTAGTAATTTATTACAAAAGCAATTGATAGGAATCTCAAACAAGATTCTTGTGTACAAGCCAGTTTCAACCATATCCTTTTATACTGTGTGTGGTTTTGTGTGTGTGTGTGTGTGTGTGTGTGTGTGTGTGTGTTAAATAAACAGGCTAGATACATGGCATATGTAAAATAACTATACCTAGGGTGTGTGTAATATAAGTTACTATATACTTACAGTGTGTGTGTGTTTGTGTGTGTATGTGTGTGTGTTGAATAAGAACTCTATGGGGCCAGCAAGTTAGCTCAGCAGTAGCTAAGGGTACCCATCACCAAAATTAAGTCATTATTAGGCCTAATGTCTTAAGTTTGATCTCAAGAACTTACATGCTAGAATGAGTGAACATACTCCCAAAAGTTGCCCCTTGACCTCCACATGTCTGTTTGACAGGAATATGCCCGCTCATGCCACACAAAATAAACAATATAGAACAAAAACGTTTCAAAGGAACCATAGACCTAGTTGTGTTAAATAAGCGAATAAATACCTGGTGTGTGTAAACACATGCACATGTGTGTGTCTGTGTGCGCATGTATGCATGTGTGTTAAATAACATGCTGTCCTTCTAGACAATGGGGTGACCAGCATCTACCAGTTACCTTCTTCTCTCTCTGAGAAATACTGTGCACTGACACCCTTACACGCTGCCTTGGGTTTTATTTGTTTCGTTTCGTGTTTCATTTGATACACTATAATCCAAACACGTTCTGGCCTGGCCTTCTACTACCTTCCCACTCACAACTCCTCCTTGCCAAAGACATCTTAAAAGAGCCCCAGGCATAAGCGTATAAAACAGGCTCAAAAGAAACCATCTTACTAATCTGTCTTCAAGCAATTCTTTATCATTCATGTAAGTATATATTTTTAAAAGAAAGTAAATTTGTACACTAATGAGAGGGCTGTGCTTTTTCTCGTTGAATATAATCTGGATATCTGACACTGCGGGATGCAAAGCACCTTTTAGCGTTTTTCAGGGTTGATTGACAGTTCGTCTTTACTATTGACAACGCCAAGAACACGACTTTACAACAGCCCTTAGTTCAGACAGCAGCCGCCTGTTCAGGGCCATTTCAGAAATTGTTGGAAAATCTGTCCTCGTCCCAGGCCAACATTCAGTTAATGATTTTGTTTTGATGAAATGCAAGGCAGCAACTCAAAGAACAATTTTTAAAGATCAAACACTCTAACACAATGCAATCGAGAAATATAGTGAGTTGACACCCACTGAGGGCTGATGGTAGGAAACTGTGAAAAGTCTCTGACTTCGCTAATTAAACCATTGTGTTTCTGTAAGAGAAGAAACCATTGTATGTACAGTAAAAAAAACCACTGTGATTCAGAAACACGTACACTGTTGGACCTGAGACAAGTGGTTCAGGCTGCTTTGGATGACATTACATGGCATGCCCAGTGAAAGTGCACATGTGGTTCACTCAGAGCCAGGGCTGTAGTGAGGTCACATGATACAGCATGAGTGAGAACTGCTAGGAACACTCCAATTCATCACATGTTTCATCTTGAGTTAATTTTTGGTCACTGTATGCTCACAAACATTCAAGGACTTCCATTTTTTTTTTTTTTTTTTTGCAAGTGTCTTTTTCAGCCACATAACTCCAAATGGAGTGGAGACCCACAGTTTAGGAAACTGGGTCTTACACTGATTCACTATGACAGGAATTACTGAGCACCTACTTTCTGTCACGAAGGATGTAAATTAATGGGATGGTGAGATGGCTCATCAGATAAAGGCACCTGCCACCACACCTGATGACCAGAGTTCAATCCCTGGAGCCTACCTACATGGCAGAAGGAGAAGCTGAACCTGATTCTCCAGGACTCCTGTGGTGAATACTAACAACAACCACCCCCATTGCTGTCCTTTGACCTCTGCATGAGCCCTATGGCATACATGCTGCTACGTGTGTGTGTGTGTGTGTGTACATGAACACAAAATAATTATGTAGTAAAAACTGAAATTCTGTGCATTAAGAGTGTGAACACCCATGTGAAAGCTACAAGGTGTCCTTGTGCAGTAGGCATGAAGTGCTTTGGTGGCTCATGCCAGAATCTAGTACCTTTTGTCCTGACTCTACTTGTGCCTAACAGGACCATGACCAGAACCTCTCAGATTCCTTTCAACTGTGCTGCTTTTCCCATCTTGTTTCTGCTTTGATAAAGACTCTACAGATAGAGAAAACAGACACAGAACTCCAATAGATAAGAGCTGAAAATCGAGAACCCAGAACACTTCTGAATCCAGAGTTCTATCCATTGCTAACCTGAAGTTCCAGAATTAGCACTGACATTTCCTGTGATTAAGCCAGCCTGGGGCTGTCATCCAGTAAAGTCTTTCCGCAGCCACACTCTACCAACCAGCAGACCCTTCTGGCTTAAGGAGACACAAATCACTGTGGCCGGGAAGGCAGCTGGCTGAGGCTCTGGGCAGGATGGCAGGCACTTGTTACATCTTCATAGATCAGGGAGCAGAAAACTTGGATGAAACTGGGGCTGATCTACAATTCTCTGACCCTGCCTGCCAGCAACCCACTTCCTCCCACTGTTCCTGACCTTATAAGGTTCCACAAACTCCCAAAATATCACCACTACCTAGAGATCGAGCATTGGAACACATGGCACAGAGTGGGACATTTTATATCTAAATCATAAGGAATAGTTGCAGGAAAACAAAACAGTTGTGATCCTAATACCTCCTCAATGAGTTACTTGGCAAAGAGATACTGTCAACTAAGAGATCCAGTTTGGAAATTCCAATTCCTTCCTGTGAAAGATGCATAACAGGAGGCTCGGGAAAGGATATAATTTTCAGAGCCTCAAATAAGGTACCAGTGTTTCTTTGAGCCCTACTGATCTGGGCAGTCTCCTGAAAGCTGTTAGAGTCCCATATTGGAGTGTCTACTTCCTGTCAACTTGAGAACTTTCTCTGTTCCCATAAACATCTGTTCTGGGCAAAGAACAATGATGGTGCAGAAATATCCTTTAGCATGGCTGTGCTCACAAAGACTGCCAGAGGCTCTTCAAGACCACTATGCCCTAGCTGCTCATTACAGAATTCTGCCCATGAGCATCCCTCTTGCTAGCTTTTGTCCCTCCTCTATCCCTAGCACCTCTGTTCTCACCTGCAGAACCCAGTTCAACACCCCCCAGGAAGCGCCGCCTCCCCACCCCTGAAAGGTCTGCTTTGACAAGACAGTAACAACAAGCTGCTCGCCAAGCAACTTAAGAAAATCCTAAAGTTAAGGTCTAGTTCAGACCAACATGGACAACTTGACTGTGGTTCACAAGATCAGATTGTAGATCAGAAATCCAAGTCTGAAGGCATTTTATCTTGAGACAAAGCAGCTAAAAGTCTTCCCCCCAAAAATCAAAATAAGTTTTCCTGTTTTCTAATCCTTACAAAAAGTGAGAGAAAAAAAAACAGGTGTGTTAGAGACAAAACAACTTGCTTTTTCCTTCAAGAAGTGAGAAGGGCTTCACTGTCTGTGTGCCCTTTGGTGCAAGGCCATGGTGATCCCGTGTGTCCTGCTGCTCTAATTTTTCTTTCAGAGTTAAGCAGGAAGTAAACGCTCAAGAATGCTGAACTTAGGCTTTCTAAACAGGCCATGAACATCTGTGCATCTGAGGTGACTGCTAGCTGCCAACTATTTTTTTCTTTAATCTGAATAAATTTGCTCAGGAAATTAGCTGCTGATAGCAGGGGGTGAAAGCCCAGCTAGGGTTTAAGTTTTGGCTGAATAATCTCAAACTGTTTTCCAGAAATTTGGGACTTAACAAAATCTAACACATTTTATCCAATAACTGTAACACCCCTTGAATTCCCAAATCCCCAAATTATGAGGGAGTTTTTAAAACACAGGGTGATATCAAGAAGGTAGAATTTTTTTATTACTCTGTTGAGTAATGTGTTCAAGAAGTTCACTTAAGAGAGTGTATAAGTCTTTGGGCCGGCGGGAGTGGGGAGGGATGCTGAAACTTGAAATCCCATGAAGAAGAGCCTCTGAGGGAAAAGGGAGCTGGAGAGAGCTGAGGAGGAGAGAAACACCTGCTGAGGTACAAATCCACAGACCCTTTTACCTCCAAAGAGACTCCTGGAGTCTGAGCACTTTGGGGCAACAGCCTACACTAGTGTAAAGATGAAGAAGTTATTTGAAGCCATCTTTTCCACTCCCAGGATTTCAAAACCTGGCCAGGGGTGCTGGAGTGATGGCTCAGTGGTTAAGTGCATGAGCTGCTCTTGAAGACGATCTGAGTTCGGTTCCCATCGCCCCCAAAGAGTGGCTCACCACCTCTCATAACTCTAGATCCAGAATGATCCCATGCCTCTGGCCTCAAGGGGCACATGCACACACATGCACATGCCCCTCCCCCCCACACACACATCACACAAAGAGTCACATAGCTACACACATAGTCACACAATTAAAATTGTAAACCATTTTGTTTTTAAAATAAAGCCGAATGGACACATTGTGTCCTAGAAAATATAACTATACTTGACAGTTCTTCACCAAATGTCATAGTAGCCTAGAAGTCCCCTATCCATGACTTTTGGGCCCTGAGATAATGTGACCAGATTCTTCTTTCTAATCAGTTTCATGTTCCTCGACTTTCATAGGGTCTTCCAGAGTCCCTGTTATCCTCACATCATGGCTCATGATTTTCCCCACACTTTTTTTTAAATGTGTTTTTATCGATTTGTTTATTTTAGTGTGTATGTGTGTGTGTGTGTGTGTGTGTATGCATGTGTTCTCTATGGGGATCTTCGGTGGGGTATAGTTATCTAGGGGCACCAAAGAGTTCATTTCATGAATGATACAAACTGCATATGGTGGAAAGAAGACCCATTTCAAAAAGAAAGCGAAGCAACAGCCTTCAGAGAGGGGAGCCATTGACAGCTGGAGATGCAGTGAGGAGCAGGGGGCGGGGAGAGCTCGTAGTGGGGAGGACTAGATGATACCAAAGCAGCAGCTCCCGGAGAGAGAAAAGAATGAAACCCTACAATCTTTATTAGAACAACAACAAAAAAACAAAAACAAAAACAAAAACAAAAACCAAAAAAAACAAAAAACAAACAAACAAAAAAAAACCATCAAGCGTATGGGCGGGGCCCCAGAAGTGGGAGTCCACCTCAGGGTGCCATTTTGTAACAGTTGACATCTTCTCTAGTTGGGGTGGAAAAGACACATCACCCCTGGACCAAGAAGCAGCCTCTCTAAAAACCCCTCGCCTGTTTTCCAGATGGTCCAGATTCCGCTGACGCTCCCGAAACACCATAGTACACAATGTAAGTCAGGGGACAACTTTGAAGATTTCATTCTCTCTTTCCCCACCGGTTCTGGAAATCAGCCTCAGGTTGCCAGGCTTACACGGCAAGCATCCTCATCCTCTGAGCCACCTCGCCAGCCCCAACTCAACAGTACAATGTCTGGAATCTTAAGACCAGCCACCTGCCCATAGAAATTCTAGGTAACCCATAAGATACCCATAACCCTGTGGGTCTAAAGCACCCCCTGAAGAATGCACAGGAAGTCTGTGTTAGTCAAGAGTTTCCCAAGAAAACGGAAGTAATAGCATACAAGAAGGTACCTCAAAAGACATGTACAAGGAAGGGTGGGCTTCTGTTCCTAGGAAGGCTGAGAGCTCCCACAAATGTGCACGCTCACACATTGAGCCCATGCTTGCCCAGGAAATATTATGGTTGGTCTGTGATCAAACCTAAAAGCCTAAGGAGAACCAGGGGACAAATGGGGTTTCCTACTCAGAGCCTTGGTGTCTGGAGTCCAGGAGAAATGGTATGTAATACACATGATGTCTCAGTTCAAGCCCCAATCAAACCACCCTACCTCTACCCTTTTGCTCCATTCTGGCTCTCGATAGATAGGCTGGTGTTCCACCCTAATGGTGAAGAGGGGATTTTCTCCTCCATCTGACCATCCAAATGCTATTTCTTCTACCAATACTCTCAAATTTGCTCCCAAACACTATCCTTTAAGCTATCTAGGATTCCCTTAGCTTGGCCATGGTATGTAAAACTAACCATCACAATCTCTTATAAATAATAATTACCAGGCCACAGTAGAGGACAGTGCAGCCACTTTTGATGTGAACTGATAGACTAAGATCAGAAAGGAGAGGAGAACCTCCCCTATCAGTGGACTTGGGAAGTGGCATGCATGTAGAAAGGGGAGGGAGGGTGGGATTGGGAGGGGAGGAGGGAGGGGCTTATGGGGGGATACAAAATGAATAAAGTGTAATTAATAAAATAAAATAAAATTTTAAAAAATAATAACAATTTCAAGGAGTGATGGAAGATACTTCTTTAATCAAACACATTAGTCTTGGAAAGCTGTCCCTAGGGTGCAAAATCATTCAACTCACTTCTCTGAATCAAAAACGCTGAAAGCAATTGATGAGAGAAATGAAGGATGGATGAAGCCATTATCACATTGGGCAAAAAGGCTAAAATAAAGTTTATGGCATGGCTGATGACATAGAATTGTACGCATATAATACACATGTAGGGAGCTACAAGAAAAGATGCCTGGACCACATCACGCTAAGAAGTCAGTGTTTTTCCTTGGTTGTAGAAATCATGAAGAGGAAGCCATTGGTAGGAGACAATGCAATAGTATCATATAGAAAAATAGCAAAACCTAAGGGAGGAGACATTCACAATGAAGAGTAACAATGATGCAGATGCTGATAGAAACAGTGGCTGCAGCTCCCATCTGGAGAGAAGGCAGTGTCAGGTACTTCAGGACATTATCTCCTTTGATTGTCTGGATTCCTATTCTAGATAGATATTCTCATCTTCCTGGTCCAGAAAAGTAAAATGAAGTTCACAGATAATTCATCTCTCACCTCATGTCATACATATTAAGTGGCAGGTTGGAGGTCCAAACCCAGTTCACCCTACATGAAGGGTATAATCATTCCATTTGAAATCCAGTCTTTCTAATGCCAGGTTAGTTATAACAGGAGTTGCAGAGGTCCCTTCTTAATGTAAGGTTCTCTGACAAGCAGGAAACTAAAGTCCTAAGGGCAAATGATACACACACACACACACACACACACACACACACACACACAATGCCCCTGATACATGGAAATCCTGACTTTTAACACCCAAGCCAGGAAAGCAGCAAGCAGAGTGGCTAATATAGTCACAGTGTATTAGCTACTTCTCTATTTCTGTAACAAAACACCACAACCAAGGCAACTTACAAAACAAATCCTTTAATGAGTCTTATAGCATCACAGGGTTAGAGTCCATGGTGGTGGAGGAATTGCTTTGCTGCCAGAACAGCTAAGAGCTCACATCTTGATCTGCAGGAAGCAAGAGTACATACTGGGAATGACGCCAGACTTTTGAAACTTCAAAGACTGGCCCCAGTGGCACACATCACCTCCTCAAACAAGGTCACAGCTCCTAAGCCTTCCCAAACAGTTCCACAGACTGCTGAGCAAGTCTTCAAACACAGGAGCTATGGAGACAATTCTCATTCATTCAGGCCACTGTTCATGACAACTTTCAAAAGAGACTTTTGAAAGCCCTTCCCTGATTGGTTCAAATTCTCACTTTCTTTGCATATGCATATCTGTCCAATCATGACCAAGCTTAAATACTATAAATCCAGAGGCTCTAGGGATGCAGAAATCTTGCAAAGTAGAAAGAAAGGAAGAGTACCAGAAATAGACACATTGGAGAGTTGACAAGCATCTTTAAAGTTGTTAATTCTGAGTTAGTAATAAAGCACTTGTATTGGCATATGTTAATCTATTTTATTTGTTTTGTTTTGGTGCAGTGGGTTTTTTGGTTTTGTTTTGTTTTGTTTTGTTTGTTGTTTTTTGAGACAGGGTTTTTCTGTGTAGTCCTGGCTGGTCTCAAACTCACAGAGATCCACCTGCCTCTGCCTCCCAAGTGCTGGGATTAAAGGCCTGCACCACCACCATCTGGCTTTTTTTTGGGGGGGTAGGGGTGTGAGGGAGGAGTTCTTATATCTACCACCTTCTCCACCCCAATTCTTTCCAACCCCCTACACTAGGTAGGCAAGAAAGAAGGTTAGAGGGGAAAAGGGATGTAGACCTCTTTAGAATATTTCCCGCTGATTTAGGAACATCGAATTCCTTGGGCAGGATTATTCTTTGCCAACAGGATATCCAGCAGCCCAGCAAACCAGCGAACCAGGAATCCAGCAATAGCAAATGCAGCAACAAGACGAACCAGCAACAGTGGCGGCGGCAGCTGGAGGAACAGCAGCCACCACCGGCCCTCTCGGGATTCTCCCATGTATACCTTCTCCAGAGTCCTGGGAATCAAACTATCTGCAGCTGGCAAAGATCACAGCCCTGCTAGTGCACAAGGCAAATCATAATCACCTGCTGCAAAGAAGCCTCCTATTCCACACACAGGATCAAAACAAACATGCACATAACATAACTGGGTTTTGTTTTTTAAGAAACAAAAACTCTCACTACACATCCCTCTGACAGCTTCTGGTCTGTTCCAGTTTCCTCTTGAGGGAAAAAGGACAAGAATCTAGTTGGAGATTGAGGCTGGCCTCTGCTGACACCGTCAGTTACATGATGGTTGGAGAACATACATGTGCCCTCTTAGAGAAAAAGCAAAGGAAAGGAAGTGAAAGAATTCCACTAGATTTCTCTAATAAATTGCACGCAGAAAAGACTGTTTTCAGGTTGGGGGGGTATAATTCGATTTGTAGAGTGCTTTCCTAGCATGCACAGAGCCTTCCGTGTGATTCCAGCACCACATAAGCAGGGTAGTGTAGCACACACATGTAATCCAAGTGCTTGAAGGCTAGAGACAGATGGATCAAGGTCATGCTTGGCTACCTACAAAGCTCAAGGCCAGCCTGATACACCTGAAACGCTATCAAAAGTGATTTTTCTGTGACACCAACTTGATCTAAATATACTAAAACTCACAGTACATATGTATTGTTATACACTTCCCAACCCAGGGTTGTTTAAGGTATAATTAGAATCATGCAAAACGGATGTTTTTGTTATTAAAAAGAGATTTCAGTCTTATGGTCCAGAAATACCATTCCTAGACATTTACTCAACAGAAATGCATCAATTTATTAATCAATAAAGGGCATTACACAAAAGCAATTATATCATATTCATAATTTTCCAAAGTAGAAATTCTTCCAAATACCAACAAAAGTTGAGAGAATAAATACAAGTGTGCAGTCATAGAGTTGAATGCCTTACAACAACAAAAGTCAACAATTTTCAACTATACACACAGGATGAGTCTCACAAGGGTGGTGGACACAGAGTGCAGAGACCAGACACATTAAGCAGCCTCTGTGTAATTCAATTTATAATGCATTCAAAGTCAAGCATAGCAGATCAGTGAAATTAGAAGACAAATGTTGTCTTGAGGTATGCAAAGGTGATGAACGGGAATAAATGGGGGGCATTTCTGGAGAGGGGGTTCCTCATAGGACTGGGAAAGTTAATGACTTAAAAGGCTTAAGAAGTACAAAAATTACAAGACTCACAAATCGCCTTCCTCTAAGACTATGTAAGCAGTTGCCATTGCTGAGCAGGTTTCTGGTGGGGCTGCATGCAAGTTGGGCATGGAGCTCCATAATTGTAACTTTGGTTATTTATCACCCGTGGGGCTTTTGAGTAATGCAACCCAACCGCCTTTGAGTCACTGGTGTCTCCATGAGTAAACCCAAGACATTCACTGGCTCACTAAGCCTGACTAGGGTAGACCTATTTCTTTGGGCTGTCTTCAGCATCCTCTCTGGAGTGAACAGATGTTTGTTACATCTCTAAAGAAACGTACTGCAGCACAATGTTCTTGATCTGAGTGGTGGTTACATGCGTGTAATTCAATTTATGGAAATTTGAGTTATACAAGTGATTGCTGTGTGTGTGTGTTTATATTTTAGTAAAACACTAAAATGAAAGGGAGGGGTCAGATCAATGATGCAAATGTCCCACTGCTCTTGGAGAAGTGCAATATCCTTGCTAATTATGTGCCTACTCTGCCTAATTTGATTCTTTTGCCTCCCATAATTGCTCAAACCATTGCCCCAACCTCAAATAACTTACTCACCATCTCTATTAAAATCATTTGCATCTTTAGTAATGCCACTCCCCAGGAAGATTTCTACTTTGCAACCTGAAATAATTCTTTATTACTCTACACTCCAGAGGAGTTTGATACCGTTTCTCCAATGGCATTATGGTCTTGGAGCCCTCATAGACAGCCTTGGGATGATAGGATCAATGGTAAGATGGGGGGGTTGTATTTTTAACATCTGAATCTTAAGTAGGTGATAAATTAAGCTCCTCTCAATTTCTCCCCTCAAGAAGTTCACAGTCTGGGAAAAGGGGGCTCTTTTGAATTCATCTTTGAATTCATCACTGCAACCATTCCATTGTCACTCTTAAAACAGGTGGCTTCTGGTGCTTTGGAATAAAGACACATGTCACTGGCAAAAATTAACTTGAAGTAGATACTTTTAAGATCTAAGTGATTCACATTCATAACTTTAGAGAAAGAAATAAGGCTTTCAGTAATGAGCCCCACTCTCCTCATTGGCTGGAATTCCACTGGATTTGTAATCTAGGGAAAACTCTCTCATGGGCACAATTAACTACACTGGCATAAATGTGATTTTTAAAATAAGAAAAAAATGAAAACAACTGATATATCTGGATTGTGGGGAAGGAGACATCTTGGGGAGATGGCTCAGTGGTATAGCATATGTCATGCAAGTATGAGGACCTGAGTTCTGACCTCCCAGAACCTATGTACAAAAGCTGGATGTAGCAGCATGCTGCTATAATCCCAGATATGGGGAGACAGAGACAAGAGACTCCCTGAGACCTGCTGTCCAGCCAGTCTAACTTAACCAGCAAGCTCCAAGTTCAGTGAACGACCATGCTTCAGAAATTAAGGTGGAGGGTGATTGAAGAAGCTAGTGGATATCAATCTCTGACCTCCACATGAGAACTCACACATATGCACATACTACACACACATACCCACATAGGAAAACAGTGGAGTCCAATTTTAAGTCCCTGGGTTTAGGATTAACATATTTTCACACAGTAAGAGAAGGCATCCAACAATCCATAAGCAAGACGTAATGAAAATCAAGTGGCGTCAACAGAAAGACTTCCACTCCAGTCCAGCCTTCCCCCTCCCACCCCCCAGTAAGGGCAATAGCATTTCTGCATTGTCCCTAATATGTCCTCAACCTACAGTTCTCTATCCTCATCCCTTTTTCTTCTCTTTCCTCAAGTACCTGTACACAATTCAGAATATCTTCACTGTGGAATTCCTCCTCCACAAAAATCATTAGGGCAGAATGAGCAGTGTTGGAAGGCTATGATTCCTGAATTCAAAATATCTCTGCCATTCGTGATTTTTAACTTTCTCTTCTCAGTGGGCAGAAGCCCAGACATTAGGGGATATTTTCCAGTATTACAGTCAAACAGTGCATTTTTAGATTTGTGGGCAGGCTGAGTGATCTGCAGCCAGAGGCTCAGCCCTCAGCCTGCATTCCAGTGTCATTCTCCCACCGCAGCCTCAGTGCTGGCCTCCCCCAAGTCATCACTTTGGAGAAAATGAAGCACATTTTCAGAATTTAATTTAGGAATAACCCAGGCAACCTAAGGCCAATGAACCAGGCAGTTGGTGAACTCAGCAGTGGGAAAAGCTGATACTGGCAAGATGGAGGCCGGCAATGTGAGGAGAATTGTGCAGGCTCTAACCTCACGTTGGGAATGTCCAGGAAGGTGGAACTCACAGGTTTGAACAGCCTGCAGCAGCCAGGCTGTAGTAAGTTTCTCTACTTACTACAGTGCTATAACTTAACAGCTACACCAGGGCTAACCTGGATGGCCAGGGATCAACTCAAAATTCCCTTTTCATCCAAGCTTGGCCGAGTATCATTTAGGTACCTAAACCATTGTCCTTCCTAGGATTTGTAGTCATTATTGTTTCATACTTGGGTGATTGTGTCAATGGAGGCTGCAGTGGTTACTTTTCTGTTGCTGTGATAAAGAACAACTGAGAGGAGAAATGGGTTCATTTTAGCTTACAGTTCCAGAGAGGACACTGTCTATCATGGCTGAGAAGGCATGGCGACTGGAACATGAAGCAGGCAGGCAGGAAGCAGAAAGAATATACAGGAAGTGGGGGAGGCTATTAAACCCCAAAGTCTGCCCCACTGGCATGCTTCCTCCAGCGTGGCTCCTAGTCCTAAAAATTCCATAACCTTCCTAGACAACACTACCACCTGGGTCCCAGGTGTTCAAATACATGAGGCTCTGGGGGACATTTCTCACTAAAACCACCCAAGATAATATCTTTCTCTCCATGGAAATATCATCTTCCCGGGGACAGGGGTTAGATCTGTCTTGCTCCTGGCTATGCCCAGCACCACAGACTTGGCGTATTTGACAAACAGTGGCTGTTGTAGTTAAAACCAGCTTGTAGACTGCACTGATTGCAAAACTCTAGTACTCCAGTGAAGTCCATTTGCAGAGCATGGAGAACAGGAAGTAAACAAATGCCTCTCCTTCACTCTCTTCATTCATCTTGGTTTGGGACACTGCTACCATTCCTTCCATCTCTGACCTTCATTCCTTGTTTTAATCAGATGCTGTGGTTTAGATGTTAGATCTGAAATAGCCTCCAACATCTGGATCCCCACTGCAGCACTGACAGATATGGAACAGAGTTGGGGAAAGGGGCAACTTTGCTTGGTGATTGGACCCTGGAGTCTCTGAACTTATCAATAGACCATTCTATTAATCTTTTCATAGTTTAAGCCCTTTTTGGGAGGTGGCAGAAATGTAAGGAGGTAGGACCAGGAGGTATAGGAAATAGCTCAGAGACACACATTCTTTCATGGTGTGCCTCGTCCCCGTTCTTCTTCCCTCTCCCTCTCCTTCTTGGCCACCATGAAGTAAGCAGCTTCCTTCTGCATGCCTTTCCACCATGGTGTACTGTCTTACCACAGGCCCACAAATGGTCGGGACACATGACCATATGCCAAAACCATGAGTCAAAGTAAGTCTTGCTTACTTCTAAATTATATGTTTTTAATGTTTAGTCAGAATGACAGAGAGATAGAATGATGGATCTTTTCATGTATAGCTATCAGATAATTTACTGTGCTTTCAGATCATCTTCATAAGGAAAGCACTATTGAAACCTCCATACCCTAGTGAATAAAATAAAAATTATATAGCTTGTAACACTAAACTCCTTCCTACATGATCTGTCAATGTTCTATTAAAATGGAACTTCATGCAGGAAAAGCCTTTTATAATCTTCTACTATTTGAGGGTGCCACCAAAAACTCCCACCATTAGCTTTTAGAAATGTAAAAATATTTAATTATACTCTTTGTTTGCTTATTTTATGCTTGGAAAAGAGTCTCAGGCAACCCAGGCTGGCCTTGACCTCACTGTGTAGCTAAGATTGCCCTTGAGCTCCCAATCCTGCTGCTTCCTTCTCTCAAGTGCCAGAGTGAAGGATGCAGCATGCTCTGCCACGCACAGTTTATGCACTGCTGGAAACTGAACTCAGAGCCTCATGCATGCTGAGCTGCATCCCCAGGCTGTAAGGATGCCAGGAGGTGTAGGTGTCTGCTGAATTATCCCTGTTTATCTGGAAAGGTCTACCTGCTCTTTTTTATGCTGGTCCGTGTCACGCCTGAAAGCTTCTTAATGGCATTTCCAGAACTCAGCCACGTTTATTTTTTTTAAGCATCCTGTCTCTGTTTACCAACTGTAAACCTCACAGATAGTGTAAAATGATTCTGTGTGCTGGGTGTGGTGGCACAGGCCTATAATCCCAGCGCTCAGGGAGGCAGAGGCGGGTGCATCTCTGTGAGTTTGAGGCCAGCCTGGTCTAAAAAGTGAGTCCAGGACAGCCAAGGCTACACAGAAAAACCCTGTGTCAAAAAACCAATAATAATAATAATAATAATAATGAATATTATTGTGTATTATAAGAATATAATGTTATAATAATGATATTATTGTTATTATTATTATTATTAAAAACAATCTGTGTGGCCCAAGGCACACAACTTTGGATCCTCTAACCTTCATTTCTTCATCTGAAAAAAAAAAAAGAGCAATGCTATATTTAAAAAAAGTACCTAGAGAACTTAGTCTAGTACCTGTGACATCATATCTATTCAATAAATACTAATCCCATCTCATCATTAACATGATTATTGCTTTCTCCCAGAGAATCTGTTGAATTGCTAGGCAAGTATAATTATTGTGACACCCTTCTGAATTCTGAGGTACAGTACACCTCCTTATAGCTCCTGTTCACCATGCATAGTTCCTTCGCTGCTGGACAAGAACCAAGTGACTTCAAAGGAACCTCAGTCAACATTCTTGAAAACCTGTTCTTGGCCCCAGTCCTGGAAGAGCAAAGGCGCAGGGGGTTCAGCTGGGGACAGAGAGCTGGATTTCATTAATGCCATGGGTTTCTGAGAAGAGTGAAGTCATGTATGTTGGTGTTCGTTTACCGCCATGGACGTTTTGCTCAAGGAGCCCAGGATGCTGCTTGAAATTCACTGATTTCCTTTAGCTGTAGGATTTGGGTAAGGAAGGAAAACTGGGGAATGACTTCACCATTGGCGGCACTCTGCCTTTGGCCAATTGATTGTCAATTGCTCTAAGAGTGTCAGAAGTTTCCAAATTGGCTTAGCCCCTTGCTCGGTGCTGAGCAGGCTCCTCGGGTGGGTCGTGTCCAGTGCCTGAGTCTAGGGTGAGAGGGATCCAGATGCCTCTGAAGGGGTTTGTGGTGTGTGTGCTCACTATCCTCATTTCCCCTGCACCTGCCTCAGCCCCTGCCTGTAACCACAGCACGCAGGAACTTGCTTCTGTTTCCTCGGTTTGCTACACACTCTCCCACCAAACTCTTCTACCTCTGGGCTAATTAGTTTAAATCAAATAAGTCTCCTGCAGACTGGAGCCCCTGACTTCATGACCCTGGGGCTTTCCACTTTCTTTGGTGTGTGGTAAAGCTAACCTGTCCCGTTCTGCAGGTGGACAAACCATGCCGTGGGGAAGCTTTTCCACGCAGGAGCCAACGATGTTTTAAGTTCTACTTGTTTGTTTCAGCAATCTGAGAACACGAGAAACGGCAAGAAGAGACTATAGCTCTGCAGTAACGGGAGATCTTATTCGCATGTGCAAACTACCTTTAGGGACATGCAGAAGAAAAAAAATCATATAGTTCACAAAGTACCTACTATGGTCAATTGCACAATATCAGTAACCCCCAACTGACCCTCTACCCCAACTTTGGTCTTTAATAGCCTATTTTCTACCAGGTCATCTGGGATGATTTTTCCAAAATGTATACCACAGCAGCTTAGGGCCCTGCCTCATCACAGGCAGTAGGAAATGAAGACCCTGAGTGCTTTACACACTCTGGCTTGTGCCATCTCTTCATCTTCACTTTTATTCACACCAACCAAGCAGGCAGAACCTCTTACAGTTCCCCCGAATATGCCATGTCTTTTCTAGCAAAGGGATCATGGGATTTTCACAATGTCTTACTTCTCTTCCAGTGGGTAGAATTGCCTGGCCATTCTCATCCGTACTTTCTAAACTTCCTCAACATCCACCTCTTCCCTTTTATCATACAGCTATTATGAACCTCTATTCTAATCTCTCTGTCGCCCTCCAACTCAGTGACTGTTGCACTGCTTGGGTTTGAATCCCAACACTGCTGCGCACTACGTAGGTGCTGATGAACCTTGTTTGTTAATAATTTATCCTTGTTATTTACATGTATATATGTGCACCTGAGTCAGTTTATGTATATCACATGTGTTCAAGTGTTCAGAGGGCCACAGGTTTCCTGTAACTGTATATATAAGCCGTTATACACTGTGGGTGCTGGGACCCAACCCAGGTCCTCTGTAAGAGTGGTAAGTGCCCTTAAGGACTGTGCCGTCTCTCACGTCCTGCCATCAAACCTGAATTGACCTCCTCTAAGGCTCGGTACTGTCATCTCAAATGGGATTACAGTAACTTCCTCATCGTGTTCTATGAGAGTGCTTGTGCACAGTTCAGGTTTGGGGGAAAAAGGTGGAGAGGGGCAGCTCTGATGCAAAATAAAACATTTAGCATCTTAGAGTTTTTGTGTGCATGATTCCTGCCAATATTTCCAAATTTATCTCATGCTAATGACTTTCAAAAAGTATTTTACCCTCAGGTATGACTTTTCTTTCTTGGGCCAGCATTTTTCGAAGTGTGATCCCTAGAGCTTTTGTATCATTTTCATCCATCAAGCCTTTAAAATCTATGTTCCCTATGGCTATGTCCCTCAGGCCCTCTGTGGATGGATCTTGACTATCTTCAGTTTGAGCTCCCAACCCAGGCAACATACATGTGCACCCATAACAAATTCTTACTGCTCACTGACAACATTCTGTCTGCCCAAGAATCCTTCAGCTCTCCTGTCTTCCAAATCTCATAAATAAATCTAGACTGGATTTAATTTCTCCCTGCAGAAAATCACTCTAGATTTCTCCCTCTAGAAAATAATTGGTCCTTGCTTTTAATGATCACAACCCAGTCTGTAGGCTGTCGTTTTGTTCTGATGACAATGTCCTTTGCTTTACAGAAGCTTTTCAGGAGGTCCCATTTATTGGTTGTTGATCTTAGAGTTTGACCTGTTGGTATTCTATCCAGGAAGCTGTCTCCTGTGCCAATGAGTTCAAGGCTATTCCCCACTTTTTATTCTAACAGATTAAGTGTGTCTAGTTTTATGTTGAGTTCCTTGGTCCACTTAGACTTTTGTACAGGGTGATAAGTATGGATCTATTTGACTTTTTCTACATGTAGACATCTAGTTAGACCAGCACCATTTGTTGAAGATGCTGTCTTTTTTCCATTGTATGGTCTTGGCTTCTTTGTCAAAAATCAGGTGTCTGTAAGTGTGTGAGTTTATTTCTGGGTCAGGAAGACTTCCTTTATTAGTGGAAAGAGGCATAGGGCAGGAGAGAGAGGGAGGAGATGAGGGAGGAGACAACAACTGGGCTACAAGGTGAATAAATTGTGGAGGAGGAGGAGGAGGAGGAGGAGGAGAGGAAGAAGTAAATGAACACAACCCTTGTGTATGTGTGTGAAACATTCCTAGTTTGTTTCAGCTCCTGGAGGTGACAGCTGGTGTGCCACTCACAGTAAATTTCCATGTTACTGTTATGGACCATGTATGGGCAGGTGTTCCATGAAACAGAACTCAATGGACATATGGAATCCAGTGCTGATATTTTAAGTCATTCTTGATAATCCGTGTGTATTAAAGGAGTAACCTGACTTGTTTTATGGAATAGACAGAGGGAAAGTTGATAGAGACAGACCCTCCCGCCCAACCTCCTTCATGTCTTCCTCCCTCTTATTTGGGTTCCCAGTACACACAGTGGGAAGCTTAAAATTCCCTCTAACTCCAGCTCCAGGACTTCCAACATCCCTGGCCTCTGCACGCAGCTACACTCATATGTACATACATACATACATACACACACACACACAAACACACACAAACACTTAAACTAAGCCTTTACATTTTTTTTAAGAATCACTTTTCCCTTTCAGTTTTTGAAGGGAAATATCCAAGGTTACATACTGTAACTAAGGCAATCACCTTCTCAGACCTCAGCCTCTTACTTATTCCTTCCTAGCACCCGCTACAGCCTTCCACCCCTCCCCTCTGTTTTTTTAAGTGGATTGCCTCTTGTCTTTATTTCCAAAAAATAATACAAACTGAACAAATTCAAGTAAGTCATCACTCCTGACTTACATGGGTAGCATGAGAAATATTAGTTGAACAAGTGATTTAACCATTGCACAATCTATAATCATAGGGGGGAAAAGTCAAGCAATCAGAGACATTAAGCCTTTTCTTCATATAAACTTTTATAACCAAGAAATGTCGATTTAATTTTATGACAATATAAGAACTCCATATCAACCTTCTTTTAAAACCATTTTATTTTAATTACATTTATTTATTGTTTGGGGTGGGGGGATTCTCGGTGCCACAGAATGTGTGTAGAAGTAAGAGCAAGAGTGCAACTTGAGGGAGTTGGTTCTCTCCTTCAGTCATGGCAGTCCAAGGAACTAGGGCCAGAACTCAGGATTTCAGGCTTGTCAACAAGCCCCTTGACCCATTTAACCATCTTGCTAGCCCTCGGAGTTAGTTTTCTGATGTTATGTTGCTGGTAAGTGAAATGTGCCTCTTCCTTCTGGTGGACTGTGGCCTACCATGATTCTATTCTAACAGACTGGATAATAAACCTCACGTCTCCCAGTGGAATTCACTTTCTCGGGACTACAATCTGAAATCCTTGTGCGATATCAGCACAGTGAAGATGGCTTGAAGAAGCAGATGTGACTGTTTTAGGGGGGAGTAGGGGAGGAAGCTACATTCCGTTTTAGTTTTGCAAGTCTCAAAGAATTCTTTCATGACAATACACTGAGAACTACTTTGTGAAAATAAATAGCCACAAAGGAATATGGGTTTAATCGCCTGGATTGCTACATTTGCTAAAATAAAACAGCTGTGATCACATTCTGGGGTAAAAATCATTGTTCAACAAAGAGTTCTATTAAGAATCACCTCTGTGATGTGTCTGGCTTTCTAAAGTCAGGCATCCCACTTCCTGGACCACACATGGCCATTGGGATAGCTGTAATTCCAATTCAGAGGGCATCTTGAGTTGGAGAAATGTCATCTAGGCCATAGGGCACAGGGCTGCTGAATCTATTTTTCTTCTCTCCCATAACTTCACGGCTCAAATTTCTCAAAATTACTCAGCAAAACAAATTCCAGTCATATTTCTCTAATCCCAGAACACCAGAAAGGTGCTGGGCTGGCAGCTCAGCCTGTTAAGAGGCCCAAGTCATGAAAAGATGGAAGGAGAAGTGGATTTTAGGCCATGGTCCTCTTGAGTAACCTTAGCGAGCAGACACTTGAGGTCCCTCAGACACGAATCACCAAGGCCGTGACGTAGGTTGAGGACCTACTTCTCCTACTCACAGCGACTGGTTCCCATGAAGCAAACTGGGTCATCTGAGATTCAGTTCCAGACCTTGGCTACATACTACTATCATAACAACAGTCTCTGTGTCAATGTCTGGGAGTAAAAGGTTCTACCACAGGGTGTCTCTACGAGTAAGCAGGAAAGATCTGCCCAAGAATAGGAGACGGCACACAGGAACAGGGATGAGATACAGAGATAGAGCTGGCTGTTGAATCCAGCCTTGGCAGCAGCCAGCCTACTGATCAAGCTGCCACTTGCCGTATTTAAACACAGTTAAGACATGCTCTTTACTTCAACTCACAGACAGCATCCGGGTTTGCTGAATGCTTGGTGACTGCCGACTAGCTGAGTGAATACTCAGCTTTGCTCCTGGGAAATGTTGGACACGTTTGGGTTTTATTGCCTACATAACACCCTTCTCCCATAAAGATCGAGGGTTCAACTCTCTGACTGTGGTAAAGATGACCCACGTGATCATAACCCAGACTTCAGAAACCGGATAACCAAATCTATGTCTCAACTTAGCTACATACAATTTGCATGACCTCTTGGGCAAGGTTGGGACCTTAGGGACCTTGAACTGGAGGAAGATCACTGTATAGCCCAGAAGCTGCAGAAATGTTGTGCTAATGTCAACAGTGAACTGAGACTGCAGAGGCAGAGGCGCGATGACAGCAGCCATCCTTGGGGAAGACACAACAGCAGATGAGACTTTACACCTCTAACACAGTGGTCATTTAAGATATGGAGCAAGAGACAGACCAAAACAATGATAAGACAGTGGCAAAATGGTATGAGGCATACTGGGAAGGGACGGCTCAAGGCTCCTGGAGACACACTCTTACTTGACATTAAAACAGAGAAGGACGCTGCAGAAAATGCAGCTCGGTAGTATACACAGAAGCCCTGGGTCCAATCCCCAACATTGCAGAAAATGGGTGCAGTGGCCCCAGCCAATGATCTCAGCACTCAGGAAGTAGAGGGCATAGGACCAGGAGTTCAGGGTTGTCCAAGGATCCAAGGATAGCCTGGCCTGCTGGAGGTCCTGCGTCAAAACAAATGAACAGGGAAATTCAACCTGCTATTCAGGTGGCAATGCATCTTTTGGAATACGTCCATGCTTTTCTTCCCCTTGGCATAAGAAGGAGAGCTTTCTGGAAGATGGTATTCGTGTGTTAACACAAGTGCTAGAAGAATCACAGTAGTGGTATGTAGGATGGGTTTAGGTGATGTTTTAAGATTTCCCTTCCCTACGGGAGAAGGAGGAGTAGGCAACATTTACCCATCCTTCTAAGGTTCCACTGAAATCCCAAAGTTGCTCCCAAGGAAATAATGAGCTTATTAAGCTTAATTGCAGAGTCTGAGTGAGAGGTTGAAGCAGCTGAACTTCACAGTGTATGGGTGAAGGCTTTCCTATAGCCACATAGATAGAACCCCTTCTCCTCATCTTCCCCTAGCCAATACTCTAAAAGTCCTTGAGGCCATGTGGAGTTAGGGCAGTGCCACACACATGCCAGTGTCGCCATAGTAGCATAAGCTACAGGGCGGGGGATATAATTTCCCCAGAAATAATGCCCCCTGGAAGGTCCCTGGCAAACTCATCCCACTTGGAAAAGAGACGTGTTCTGAGATTTCTACGCTTCTTCAGTTGTGGCTCTGGGGCTGGAATAATGAATTCTTTGATCTTTCCCTGTGACACCTGAAACAGCACAACTAACTTTATAAAGAAATTTATTATTAGTAGATTGTTAAAGGCTTTAATAAAAATAAGTTTAAGGAAAGTAATGAATTAGATTTAGTATTAATAGGCATTAAGAATAGTAAAATAATAATAGGCTCCTTCTTAAGAAATAATAGCATGAGAGGTGCAGCTGGCGGGAGTTTCCCCCTCCCTTCAGTGCCTTGTTCCTAGAGAAGATCATAAATCTTGGGCAGGACATAGGGGAGGAGGGTTAACAAAGGTATAGTTAGATTTTGATATAGAGAGGGACTTTGGCAGGCATCTGACTTAGCTCCTGACTTTCCTCTTCATTGGTTAGCAATAATGGAACCATAGTTTGAGGTTTTTGTTTTTTTGTTTGCATTGATCAGAAAGTTTCTAGGCAAAGATTTCTTGTGGGCACTGTCCTATGTTAAAACATAAACTTTGTATCCTTGGTAAAAGTCTGAATGTTCTGGAAAGCATGCCAATTTTAAGGTGCCTTTTGTATAAAAATACTAGCTTAATTTCAGTAAAGTTGCAGCAGAGTCAAAACCATCAAGGTGTCTCTGTCTGTCAATTCTTCGCCGAAACTGTGTCTTCCTGTCTAAAGCCTTGTTCTCCCGCGGACGACGGGAGCCCGACTGGGCCGGTCCGTGGCAGGCAGAATTCTGCACAGCTGGCGAGGGGGAGGAGCTAGATACACAGATGATACACCTCCTCTTTATATGCCAACAGTCAACAAGCCCAGCTGTGACAGTCTTTGCCAAGACAGACACCTGTCTTATGCTATGGCAGTTGTTCTGCTCCAAGGACAGTGCTCTGGAGCAGGTGAATAACAAGGTGAATGGCTGTTCATTGATGCGACATTAAATAAGGGACTCCCTGGACAACAAGATGGCTCATCCAGTAAATGACCCGAGTTTGATACCCCAGGACCCCACATGGCAGTAGAAGGAACTACTGAAAGTTGTCCCATCATCTCTCTCATGGCATGTGCAAACACACACGCACACACACTCTCTCTCTCTCTCTCTTTCTCTCTCTCTCTCTCTCACACACACACATGAATTAAATAAGCAATAACAGAGTCAACAAGGGGAAAGCTGTTTCCTTTTAGACCACATCATCATTTTATCAAGGAGGAAAAAAAAATCACATGAAGTCCTGAGCATTGCCTTGAGTACCCCTCCATGACACTTGAAAATCCCTGTGTCCACTAGAGAGCAGGTCTCAGGTCAAATCATGCGTGAGGCCCCTGTATCTGGTTAGATTTTAATAGTATTATCTTTTGTTTCAACAAGACATTGTGTTATGTATTATCATATGTGCTAATTTATTGAATGTTTAATTAAGTTTTATTAGTATATAAAAATATTGGGTTTTACTTTGACACATTAACACTATATATATATAAAGATATATATATTAACACTATATATATATCATTGTGTGTATTTACATGTATATATACACATATGTATACGCATCGTTGTGCAGATAGATACATATATATCATTGTACTTCACTTGTTTCTCATATCGGCTCTGCTCAGGTACATCTCTCAGCATCTCAGGGTGTCTGTTCCCCAGCCCTGCTAGGACTGCCACATCCCAGAGGCATCTGGGAGCCCAGAGAAACTCCCTAAAGATCTCTTTTTCTGTGCAACCTGGGAGCTGACTGAACAATGTCGAACAAACCTGTGGAAGTGTTGGGAGGTGCCCAGGCTTGCAGGCTAGGCCACACCCGCCAGAACCCACGTCCACCACAGTTCCATAGAACATTCCTTAACACCTCTGTAGAAAAACCTTCCCAAATGTGCAGCAAGCCACCAAGCATGCGAGCATTTGATCTTTGCTAGCAATCTCTTGTTGGGGAACAAATTCACTTCTGCAGAGAAAAACATCCTTGTTGGCCCACCAAGTCTTAACGCTACTAAATGTCTCCCCCTAGTGGATTTGGTTGGAAACACTCAGGTTAAAAACATCTAGCCTGTGCTTTTAAATATCACAGTTAGAATAAAAAAGCTGAAGAGCCCTATGAAATGCCTTCATACTGTGTAGTTTTTCTAAGGTCGTTTAAAACAAACAAGCAATAATTATTACGTGAAATCACCCAAAATTCATTTAAAAAATGGTGTTTTGACATCAGAAAGTAGGAAGGCCATAATCCACAAGGGATAGCAACAGATCTCCCATGAGTCAGGAGGATATAAGCCTTGGACTTTTGGCCTCATGTTCTTTCTTCTCTGGCTACATAAAACGACATATTAGAAGCAAGCTATAATGGGCCAGCAGAGATGGTTCATAAGGTCAAGGTATGTGCCACCAAGCTTGATGACCTATTAGGACCCATACAGCAGGAGAGAACTGACTCCCACACAAACATGGAAAGAGATTAACATTCTCTCTCACTCTCCTTTCCTCCATCCCTACTGTTTTCCCTCTCCTCTCCCTCCCCAAACACACGTTCACACACACACAAATAGGACTCTGGGCTACAAGCTTAGGAGCTTAGGAAAACAGTCTTGATGACCCTGTATTTGTTGCAATAGTAAAGGTTTAGCCTGGGGGAAATAAAAACAAAGTGAGGGTAACTGAATTAAAAATTTTGGCTTTGTGAAAGTCACAGTTGGGAGAACCAGTGTGCCCATCATAGACTGGAGAAAGGTATTTACAAAGGATATATCTGATCAACAATAGTTGCCCAAACTACACAGAGCACCTGCTGGCAGGGGCGAAGATTTCCTACTGATAGACAGTTGGGCCATCAAACCATTAAGACCACAGATGCCCATACCAAGAATCTGGAGAAGAAAAAGAGGGGCCAATATGAGAAAAAAACTTGTCTTCAGAACACAGGCTCAGTTAGCTTGCCCTTCTTCTGTGGCGCTCTAGCATCACATGGGACCATGAGGCCAAATGTGACTGGGGGAGAATACAGACGGCTGGCTAGGGGGTACAGCAGAGAGTGGCTGGCATCTCAGGTAAGTGTCAGATGATCTCCCCAACTCCCTGTTCTATAGGGAGAGCAACTGTCAACAAGCCTGATCTTGGGAGTCCTGAAGTACTCACAGCCTAATGTTAATGATGGCTAGTGCACCCAGGGATGGCCCTCTAGGGCAAGCAGTTTGGTTTCTAACTGCTAAGACCTGGTAGTAACCAGGTGTCCCTTAGAAGAATACATTGAGTTATGGATAAACTCTAACATATCTGTATAATTGAACTATACTGGAATGAAATGAACTATTGAGTCATGAAAAAGAAAAAACTTAGTATGTATGTGAGAAAGAAACATCACAAAGGAATCTTAGCGCATGTGTGAAAAAAGAAGAGAAAGATGCGATGATCAAGGCATATCCTTTTTACTTCCAGACAAGGCATCTACAAACACCTATGATAAGGTTTTATTTATATGCACTATAGCTTTCTGGGACCAGCAGCTTCTCATCACTGCAAATATTCTAGAAACACAGTCTCAGTTACTACCACAAACCTGCTAGTTAGGTCTGCATTTTTCATAAGATCCTTAGGTGACTTGTACTGAAATTTGTAGTGGATTGAGAAGAATACATGTACCTTCCTCAGTTCCAGACCCCTTAGAGGAGGATACATGGAAGGCTGGGGTAGGATTGCTATAATCCTGAGGCCAGTCTAGGTTGCTGAAGCAAAAAGCTTGCTGCGAGTTTGAAACCATCTTGGGCTATAGGGAGTTCTAGGCAAGTCTGGACGAGAGGTAAGACCCTATCTCAACAAACAAATCACAAAATAGAACCATTTTGGAAGGTAACAATAAGAATTATATTGCTTATTTGATATGGAAATTGAGCCGATAAGCTGTCCGGGGTTTGCCTAAAGCTTCATGGTTGAAAGCTGTGATTGGCCACAGCTCCTTAGACCTCCACATCTGGTCACTTTCTGTCTCCCAAAATTATTTTATAATCCTGTGTCATGCACCTCTCAGCAATGTGAGCAACAGATATGATAGAATCCCATTTCCCCGTGAACAAAATGGGAAGGGTGGGGCTCATGCCATCCAATTCCTAAGGACTGAAAGCCACCACCTTTTAGCTGGGTTATTTGTAAATTAAGTCCTCTAATCCTGAATCCTGAGTTAGGATAATACCAGTTTTCCTTCCTCCCTCCCTGTTTTCCTCCCTCCTTTCCTTCCTCCCTCCCTCCCTCCTTTCCTTTCTTCCACCCTCCCTTTCTTCCCTCCTTCTTTCCCTCCCCCTCTCCCTCCCCTTCCTGCCTCTATGTTTTGTTTTCAGTCTCACTCTGTAGCCCAAACTGACCTCAAACTCTCCGTGATCCTCCTGCCTCAGTCCCATGAGTGCTGAGATTACAAAGCTTGAATACCAAGTTCAGCTTCATTTGCTGTTTCTTAAAGTGTTTTTCCTCCTTTGATACTGTATTGAAGATTCAGAGAACAAGAAATAAATGGAAGGAGTGTTTTTTTTTTTAAGATGCAAGTCCAATCACATGATTACTTTGCTTAAAAGCTCTTGGTAACTTCCCAGTGTCCCGGGTCATGGCAAGGATTTGGGTCTTTGAATGTCTTGCACCCTGTTAATCTCTCAATAGCAGTGTGCTCCCTGCTCCTTGTTTCTTTCCCGTCCAACCATATTTACTTTCTACTGTTCTCTCTCAAATCTCGCTCTTCCTCCCACCACAGGGCCTTTGCACACAACCTTTCAGCTTGACCTCTTTCACTTGAGAAAGTCCTGGTCATATCTTAGACCTTAGCCAAAACATCCATTCCTCCTCACAGAACGACTGTATGCCTCCAACCAGATGGACAGCCTGGTTCTGCGTCTCACAACCATGAGCGGCACTCCTTCAAAAAGCTCTGGCTTTGAATCTGAGCTTTTATTTCTATGGTCACTTAATGGCAAGTACCTTCTCCAGGCCTACATTTTCAATACGGTAACCCCATGTCACACGTGGTTATTGAGTACTTTGTGTTCTGCTAATACAACTGAAAATAAATGAAACCATCCTTCAATTTTAATTAAAAAGCTAGTTGGCTTCCTGAATTGTAATACAGTTGACTGTGTGTGTGTGTGTGTGTGTGTGTGTGTGTGTGTGTGTACATGAGAGCATATGCCCAAAGGAAGACATCTGGTCTGTTAGAGCTGGAGTTACAGACAGTTGTGAGCCATCTAATATGGCTTCTGGGGCCTGAACTCAGATCCTCTGAAAGAACAGCAAGCCCTCTTCACCACTGAGCCACCTCTACGGCCCCTCTTATTTTATTTATTTTGGACTACAGTGTTCTATAGTAATAAAAAATAGTCTTGAAGTGTGGCATTAGTTGTAGACCTAACTGTTTAATGCTCAATACCTAACAAAGTATCTAGAAAATAGCAGGAAACGAAATACATATTTCACATTCTATAAATAATCTGCCGTATCTTTCTAGGCAAGCAAAGGGCACACAGATTATGTTATTTTTTCCATAGAACTTTGAATAGAGCGATGACAGTGTGCTCAAACGGTGGTAACTGCTACTGTCATTTCAGTCATTTGTAACACACAGGGCCCTTCTCACCTCTCAGAGACATGTTGTCAAAATCGAGGACAGATGGATAGGAAGCAACTTTCCTCAAGTCCCATTCTTGGTAAATAGCATTTAGCAAATGTTTGCTTGTGAGCAGTTGTGTGAATAAATAAATAAGTCATCAAAGCCTAACAAGACTTGGGATGAAATCTTTGGAGGCTTCTGTTGCCTTGGATACAAATGAGTCTTTCTATTTCATCTGACTTAAGGGCTGGCCTCAGCCTATAAAGGCTCACAGGAGATTTTTAAATGTTCAACTCTGGAATAAAGACAGAAACAATATTCTATTAACAAGACCCTGAGTTGCTAGGATACAACAGGAAGCTGGATTTGGAAGAGCCAAGTACACCTGTCTCCGAGAGCTTGAGAGAAGAGCTGGGCCCGAGCCTTCTCTTCATCTAAACGTTGGCCAGAAGTATTCTAAACACCGCACTAGCTGATTCTTCAAAAGTAGATGCCCCTGTATGTGTCTGAGCTGATTAATAACCCAGCCCAGCGAGCAGGCCCTCCTGACAAGCTCAAAGAGTATGCGGCAGGCATATACTTTACCCTTAACTAGTAAAACCCTAGACACCTTTTAGCGAAAAAATGTAATCCACATTCTTCAGATGATTCATGCTTCAGTCACTGAAAAGCGGTTTCGGAAAGACGCTACTATCCGGCGTGGCACTCCTGGTTTGATCTCAGCTAACATTCTCAGTGGGCTCTGCTAGGCACAAGCTCTGCCAGGGACATTTGTACTCTCTGATCACCACGGAGGTTAAGAACTGAGCTCATCCCTGCAGCTGTTGGTTTTAAACGCACAAGCTAAATCCAACAAG
Source organism: Meriones unguiculatus (assembly GCF_030254825.1). Classification (NCBI taxonomy): domain Eukaryota; kingdom Metazoa; phylum Chordata; class Mammalia; order Rodentia; family Muridae; genus Meriones; species Meriones unguiculatus. The sequence continues at coordinate 13,999,854 of NC_083358.1, read as the reverse complement.
ATCAGTCAACCGGCAGCACTGATTGGACTCAGTGAATTATTGATCAAAAAGAAGGAGAGGATGTAAACGGAGAAGAGGGTGTTGCCGGGGGGGGGGGGGGTATTGGGGTGCATCTGATCAAAATGCTTTGATTACATGTATGAAATTGCCAAAGGATAAGTAAAGATGAACACTGACTGCGACTGCAGATAGGACAGATCTCACTATTTGGAGGATTTATGACTTTGCATTTACTTTCCATAACAGTAACATAACAGTAACCTTTGTGGGTGATTTTTTTTTTTTTTTTTTTTTTTTTTTTTTTTTTTACTACTTCTCTCACTGCTGGGACAAAACAGCTGACAGGGGTGAGTTAAGAAAGAACTGGTTTATTTTGGCTCACAGTCCCTCACAGGGAGGAAGCCACGGCAGCAGGACCGTGAGGGAGCGGGCCACATCGTGTCCCCAGTCAGGAAGCAGGGGGAGGCCAGTGATGGTGCCTCGGTTACCCCTTTTATTCAGCTCAGGACATCAGCCCATATGTAAAGTAAGTTTGCTCTTCCCACCTCATGTAACCCAATCTAGGCATGCCGAGAAATGTGTCTCCCACGTGATTCTAGATTCCCCATTGCTGACAGTTGGCGTCAGCCACCACAGCAGGTTAGCAGCTGGTCAATGTAAAACTCTCCCTCTGGGAAGCGGCTGCAGGGAAGACAATGTTCTAAGTGATAGCCATTACCATCGTGAGGACTGGCTGAAAAGGACTGAAAAATACCATGTTAAGATATTTCTTTCCTTATCATGTGCACTCATCAAAAAATTCAATGCTTTGTGTTTTGCTTTTGTTCCAATCTTGATACATAGATCTTCCTTCAGCTCCAGCTCCGGTCCCTGCCCACCCTCCAATCCAAAAGGAAGAAAAGCGGAAATCACACCCACTCCTTAAAAGAGCATTCAGCACTCAATATTCATGATAACGAGGTTGTGTGGTCAGCCTAAATGTCCAGCAACAGATGAAGTATTGAATAAAGGAAATGTGTTACGTGTATACAGTGGAACAGCGGTTGTCAATAACACGGTAAAGATAACCTCAGAGAATTTATCAGTGTCGCATCAGGAATGAAAATGAAACGCCTTTCTCCTAGAGTAGTTTGACCAAAAGAAAGGCCAAACTCACTACTCCTCTCCCTGTAGCACCCATCTGTATGTGGTTTGTGCTCACTGGCCTGTCGGTGGCCTGTCTATCCATTGAGCCTGAATCTGTGACCTGTTAATTGCACCTGCCTCTGAGAAAGGGTTGTGCTTTGTATTTATTAAGCATCACAGAAAATATGGTGTGGGAAAGGAATCAGGGATCATTTACAGAAGTCTTTATTAGACTTTTATAAGGCTGGAAGTAACTTTTCTGACCCAGAATAGCAAACATGCATTATCAAAATATAGCAACATTTTTTGCAATATTTATGTTGATTATTTGTTGTGTAAGGTTGCTTTCAACTTGCTTGATTTTTGTCAAATGATTAGCACAACACACATTAGCATGCACACATTCATTAGTTTGGGTCAGGGCATTTACTTAGGCTGTAAATGCTGGTTACATGTGGAACCCAAGGCACACTAAAGTTTGGTTAAATTATCCTCTTAAAGTTCTGCTAATCTAAAACAGGCTGAGCACACACAGTAGGCAACAGGTTGAGTGCATAGTTTTATATGGTCTCAAAGAATATTATTTATTTGGCAGCAAGGTCGGAAAAAGCTCATTTTCTTTGAGGCCGGGAGATATTTTCATAAACTATATCATGGCAATTGTTCTTCTATCTATAATGAGAAAATTTTGTCATTTTCAGAAAAATGGATGGATCAGTGTGTTATGGAAGATCAACCAAGCTCAGAAAGAAAAACATTGCATGATATGTGTGTGTGTGTGTGTGTATTCTAGGCAAAGAAGAAGAGGAGAAGGCATGTCAGGAGGAGATAGAGTTGGAGGGGAGGATGAAGAATCACCACCATCATGTCATCATCCTTGATAGAAGAACAATGAGAACCTGTCTCTATCACATGTTTGGAGCTGAAGATTTGAAATCCCATTCCTAGTGAAGTAGAACCCAGGATCACAACGGGCACCGCATTGGTATGTTTGGACTTGGTGTGGCATAAGTGGAGTCTCTGCAACTCAGGGCTCAACAGTTTCCACACAGTTAGCTTTGAAATCCCATAAATACATGATGTTTAAAAAAAAACACTAAATAAATGTTTTTTCTAATTGTTGTACCCATGTGACCACAAACCTCTGTTTTCCACTCTCCCAGAATTATACCCATGGAAGGCTTTGTGTGCTTGTGGGTTTAGGAAGAATAGGATATCTGGTGACTCCGCATGCTGCTTCAGCTGAAGGGGCAGGCCTCTCAAACACCCACATGCAGCCACATGCTAGCCCTGGCTCTCTACTGTCATGGAGAAAGTGATGATACTCAGAAAAAAGCCTGAGACTGCTCTTCCAGAGCCTGACCGCAGACACTCGGGTGAGAAAGACACCTTCCGATCCCAGCTGAGCCTTACAGATAGAAGCCGTTGACAGTGCACACACAGATAATAGGAAACATATTTTTGGCTGCTGAGTTACTTCTGGGTCAGCCTAGAGGACTAGAGCTGACATTTGTTGGAAACTTCCCAAGCTTCACACTCTACTTTCTCCTTCCAAACAGGACTACACTCCCCAGCCTTGCGGTTCTATTTAGGACTGGCTTAAGATAGTGCACGCCACCCCGTGCCTCAGTAATTATTTCAGGAGTACACACGTGTCTGAATGAGGCGTGGAGATGTGTCCTAGACAAACGCACTTCTTTTGATGTCACTCATACTCCCGAGGTCACAGGAGATAAGCCAGTCACAAACGGTACTTCCGTTAAGTACTGCAAAAGGCCCATAACTTAGAATGGTCCAAATTATTAATCTTCAGTTTTGTTTTGTTTAACTTGGAGGGGTTGGTTTTGGTTTTTGCTTTTGTTTCTGTTGTTGTTTTTGTTTGTTTGTTTGTTTGTTTGTTTGTTTGTTTTATTTTTTGAGACAGGGTTCCTCTGTGTAGCCCTGGCTGTCCTGGAACTTGCTATGTAGACCAGACTAGCCTTGAACTCACAGAGACCCACCTGCCTATGCGGAAATTAAAGGCGTGCCCCACCACCTCCTGGCAACCTTCAGTTTTATAGTGTGAAAGAAATACATGTCTGAGGTATACACACTTCAGATTTTGAATTCTGGTCTTTTCCAGGCTAGCGTTTGGCAGCATGATACTTTCTCACGATGACGAGCATTGGCTGTGACAGGCTCCCAGGCAGCCAGCCACACCATCATGAGAGTGCACACTGATACTGTGTGGTGGGGTGTGCTGTTCGGATGTTACTTGTGTTCAGGGCTGCGTTAGTTACTCATCTCGTTGCCATGACAAAGCACCTGACGAATGCAGCTTAAGGAAGGAACGGCTTGTTTTGACTCACAATTTGAAGGAACAGTTCTTGATATCAGGGAAAGCATGGAGGCAGGATGGGAGGCAACTGGTCATATTACGTCAGCATCAGGAAGCATAGAAAGATGATGCTGTTGCTGTGCTTGCTTTCTGTTTTTTGTTTTGTTTTTTGTTTTTTGTTTTTTTTTTAATTAAATCCACAGCTCCGGACCATGCAATGATATTGCTCACATGCAGGATGGGCTTTTTCCCCTCCAGTTAAGCCTTTCTAGAAATGCCCTGATAGACATGCCTGGAGGCATGTCTCCTGGGCGATTCCCATCATTTGGACAATCGAGATGAAAAAAAATCTGATGCATTTCCCTTAATTGTTATTTTATATGTATGAATGGGTGGCTTTGTTATTGTTGTTTTGTTTTTGTTTTGCATGCATGTCATGTATGTCTGAGTCATTCAGGTGCAGTGCTCATGGAGGCCAGAGGAGGGCATCAAATCCCCTCCCCTAAGACTGGCGTTACAGAGACTTATGAGCTGCCATGTGGGTGCTGAGAAGTGAACTTTTGTCTTCTGGAAGAGCAACCAGTAAGTACTCTTAACCACTGAGCCATCTCTCCATCCCCTTGTGTGTACTTTTGACTTGGCATATTTTCATTCTAAACACGACACCATCATTAATCAAAAAGCATCAGATTCTAATTCATTCTGTGTCACTACAGGGAGACCTGACACTTAACACAAAACAATATTGAGTCAGGAAGCCATAGCTTAGGATGTGAGCTATCACATCCTCCTCTTGTATCCTACATGGATGTAGGCACAGTTGGAGAGAACACAGGACACAGCTTCTTCACTGATGAGCTAACACTGATCCTACATCAGCATCATGCAGTAAGCCTTTTGCTGTAAAATAAATTGCCCAGCACTACGTCTGTTGCCTGGATACAAAAATTAATAAAGATATAGAAGGCAAAACTATGTTTACCCAACTGGCTACTAGAAAATATAAATGGTTCCTTGAAAGTCCTGCAAAGCACATCCAGGAAGGCCAGTGGGTGGGTGGAACTTGGATGTCACATGTGAATCACAGACTTCCTATGATATCCTGGGCATGTCAGGGATCCCGGAGAGGCCTGGGTAAAAACACCATACTTTAAATAAAAAGTTTTTCTAATAGTACATTTCAAGCCTGGACAAATGAATAGAGTTGTGGGCCACTGTGTATCACACTCCTCACCTATCACGTTCTCCCTCTACACCAATTATGACTCATCCATCCTCCCACTCTAATCTCCACCCTGAAAAGATCAAAGGAGCTGGCTGGAGAGGTGGCTCAGAGTTAAGACCACTGTTCTTCCAAAAGTCCTGAGTTCAATTCCCAGCAACTACATGGTGGTTCACAACCATCTTTCATGAGATATGGTGCCCTCTTCTGGCATGTAGGCAGAACACTGTATAAATAATAAACAAATCTGTTTTAAAAAATTCCTTATAGATCAAAGGAGCATGCACGTGACTTCCACTCTTATACCCAAACTTTTACACTATGCCACATAAGCTGAATGGTGTATCCCATGGCTTTTTTCGTCTGACATCTTTGATATTGCATTGGGGTGCCAGTAAGTATTTGTTGTTTTATTGCTGCCCATCAACATGAAATCAAAACCTACCAATCTTCTGACTAAAATCAGCGGTGATGGGATGAGGCTCAGGGTAGAGACAGGTTCTGATGTATGCTCCCAGATAAATAGAAAGTTGGAACCACTGAACAGAAGGAGGAATTTAAAGTCCTAACTTTAAAGAACACTTGCGTGAAGAACTGTATCCTGCCAAAGGCCCCACGTTGGAAACTTAACCCTCAGTGTGGCTGCATGTGAGGATTTTCCATAACTGGGGCACAGGATCTTCAGGGGAGGCTGTGGTTTGAAGATGAAATGCCTCTCACAGGTCGAATTGAGCACTTGGTCTTCAGTGGGCGGTGCTGTTGGGGAATGAGCCTTGTTGGAGGGACTATGTCACTGGGAGTGGGCTTTGAGCGTTTGAAGCCTGCCCCCTCCCTCTTTCTGTCTCTGTGTCTGTCTCTGTGTCTCTCTGTCTTTCTTTCTATCTCTCTTTGTCTCTGTCTCTCTGTCTTTCTCTGTCTCTATCTTTATGTCTGTCTCTCTGCATCTCTCCCTCCCTTTCTCTGTCTCTGTTTCTGTCTTGGTCTCTGTCTCTCTTTTTCCCTCTCTCTCTCTCTGCTTCCTGTGTATGGATGGAATGTGATCATCTGCTTCCTAATTACCAAGCTGGCCTCAGGCTTCTGCTGTTATGCCTCTTCTACCATGGTAGATCATTTTTTGCTCTGGACGGTAAGCTAAAATGAACTCTTTTTTTTCCCCATAACTTTATTTTTGTCAGATTTTTTTATCACACCAACAGAAAAATAGCTAAACCAGGAGATAAATAAAATTACATGAAATCATTACAGTTTGGCCCTAATGTAATAGTCTCAATGTTCTAATAAGAAGAAACGAAAAAAGTGGACACTGGGCAGCATTCTATGGCGCTTCCCAAACCCAGTCGCTCAAGGATATAGCAAGGTGAGGATCTGCGGAAACAGGAAGAAGGCTTGCAACAGAAACAGAACACATTGGACCTTGATAAAGGACATACAACCTCCTGCAGTGTGGATTCCTAAGTCTTGTTGTCTAAGCCACACTTCTGTGTTGTGCCAAGAGAGAAACGTAGTGGTACTCAAAATAGATACTTAGCACTGAGAAGCAGAGATGCATTTGATCCTAAATATCTGTTTCCCTCTCCATAGGATGGCAATAAAACTAACTTCATATACTGGCTTATTATGAAGACTAAACCATGTAGCAGGTATGAAAATAGCTTAATCCCGTGCTTGGTGCCAGGAAATGCTATGTCTGACACGTCATAATGGCCAACCTCACAGCCACCCCTGCACACAGTAGGAATCGCCTCTGACTAGTTTTTGTCAACTTAATACAAACACCCGGGGAAAGAGAACCTTAGCAGAGGGCTTGCCTCCATCAGATTGGGATATGGGAAATTTTCTTGATTGATGGTTGATGTGAGGTGGCCTAGCCCACTGTGGCTGGTGCCAACCCCTGGGCAGGTGGTCATGAGGGATAGAAGAAAGAAGACAGAGCCGGGAAGCAAAATTACCTCCGTGGCCTTTGCTTCAGTTCCTGCCTGAAGCCTCTTCCTTATCTTCCCACTATAATGGACTGTAACCATAAACCAAAAAACCCTTTGTCTTTGGTAGTGGCTGAGCACAGCAACAGAGGCTCAATGTATAATAGGACCTTATATATACAGAGATACTCACAAAATCCTTGTTTTTGAAAAGCAATACAACTGAACAGTTAAGCTAAGAGATCCACATTAGTATCTTCAGCATCTAAAACTGCAGATCTTCACATGACAGCATGACTCTGACATAGGACGCTGGCTGTGCTTCCCACAATCTAAACAGAAAAGGAAAAAAGCTGGAGAAAGCATCCTTGTTTCCATAGACATATCAGCTGTTCCCACAATAATCTGCATGTCAACCCTGTTCTCACGGAACCAGGGAAAGGCGCTCTGTATGTCTCCATACCTGTGGAGTGAGTGCAGACTCTTCAGTTAGGAATACAAGCAGCATTGCTGGAGATGGAGCTCCATGGCAGAGCACTTGGCCAGCAGGAAGGAGATCCAGGGTTAAAAACACTGGGGTGGGGCAGAGTGGGGCAGTGGAGTCTCCAGGGCTAGAGGCAGAAGAGTCCCAGGATGAGGCAGTGACAGTGGGGGTTTGCTGCTATTCAATTAACCTGAATTTACACCTATTTTCTTTCCTTAAGATATAATGGTGGTTGCCTGTCATATTGGTACTTAGGAGGCTTGAGGCAGAAGAGCTCACGATCAGCCTAGATCATATATCAAAACCGTGTCTCGAATAATACAACAATAAGAAGCAACGGGAAAGGTGATTCTTTTCAAGTCTGTGACCAAGAGGCTAAAGTAAAGATAAATGGAAAAAGCACCTGCTTCCTGGAATTCACAGAATCTTTGGAGAAGGAAGGAGTGGCTGGCTAGCTACCCACAGGATAGGCTGAAGGTGGCAGAGTCCGGCAGTTCCCAGCTTTACTTTCAATGATGCAGTCTGGTAGCTGAAACTGGCCAAGACTGGAATGTTTTGTTGTTGTTGTTGTCTTTACCATAAAAATGGGTACATGAGTGCTTCCCCCATTTCTCTGGAGGTCTGAATATTAAACCCTTTTGAGCATGCCATTGGACCATCACCCAGAGCTGCAATTGCTGCTCCTCAGTGGAAGAGCTAAAGGCAAGGAAAACTGTCAGTCAGGAACCCCTAAGAGTGAACACTCTACATTAGGTGTTGGAATAAATGGACCAAAAGAAAGATTGAATATATACATATATATTCATATATATAACTATATGAAAAGATGCATATATGTCTATATGAATAAATGAGTTAAAGGAAATTACTCTACATGGGGGAAGATAATCTCCAAGAAACCATAAACTGGTAAATAAAAGTCCAGGCCACAGTGTGGGATATTGCGCCTAGGGTTGTTAGTCACTAGAAATGCAAAGTCACACAAAATAATACAGGCTACTGCTATTGCTCTTTGTTGCTCGCCAGGACTTAACTGAGAAACCCCCATTGCTGAAGATATCATACACTGGGTACAGGACATGGAGAAATCAATCTTATACTGACCAGGAAGCTTCCCTCTGCTCACTAACTGTCATAGTATTGGAAGGTGTTATGAAAGTTGTTAGGGAGAAAAGTCATCGCCAATCTTACCCATTCGGGAACCCTAAAAACTACAATAACTACTGGCCTAACACAAATGGAATGGTGGCATGAATATTATAGGAGCAACCAACCACTCTTTGCTTGGACTTAAGGCCCACTCCAAAGTTGAAAATGCATGTCTGGAGATGGAATGTGCATTGAACGTATGACAGGAGTCTACTGAGCGCATCTGAAAGACTCTAACTAGCAGTGTTTTCAAAGCAAAGACTCATGACCAAACCTTTGGCAGAGTACAGGGAATCATAAGAAAGAAGGGGAGTTAGTCTGATGGGGAAAGGATAGGAGCTCCACAAGGACCAAATATATCTGGGCACAGGGTCTTTTCTGAGACTGACATTCAACCAAGGACCATGTATGGATATAACCTAGAACCTCCACTCAGATGTAGCCTGTGGTAGCTCAGTAACCAATTGGTTTCCCAAAGTGAGGGGAACAGGGACTATTTCTAACAGGAACTCAATGACTGGCTCTTTGGTCTCCCCACCCCCGAAGGGAGGAGCAGTCCTGTTAGGCCACAGAGGAGGGCTTTGCAGCCAGTCCTGAAGATACCCGATAAAACAGGATCAGATGAATGGGGAGGAGGTCCCCCCTATCAGTGGACTTGGAAAGTGGAGATGAGGGAGGGAGGGAGGGACTGGGAGGGAAAGAGGGATCAGGACACGGCTGGGATACAGAGTTAATAAAATGTAACTGATAAAAAAAAATAAAAAATAAAAAAAACTTTAAAATGATGTAAAAAAAAAAAAAAGAAAATGCTTGTCTGGTGCTGGAAGTCTGGTCAAGAACCAGTGACGAGGGAACTCGCATGGTATCAAATTGCCTTCGTAAAAAAAAAAAAAAAAAAAAAAAAAGTGCACTGAATATATGCAGATATCTTACTTCCAGGAGCATCAACAGGAAATTCGTCATCACAAGGCACAAATGTCCAACCATGTCATGCCCTGCCATTTAGCTCTACGGCTCGTCACTCCATGTGGGTAATGTCCAGTCTTTAAACATTCTTCTGTGCTAGATGCGGTGTGCAACAATAATTCCATCACCTGGGAGGTAGAGGCAGGACGTGTAAGTACATCTTATCTACGTAGCAAGTCGAAGGCCAATATGGGCTACGTGAGACTATCTCAATACACACACACAGACACGCACGCACCCTGCAAGAGCACATTCACAAGCATAAATGCAAACTGTAGATATGACTCAGACACAGTCAACAGATCTGTAATAATCAATTTATTACATATCAAGTATCTTGTGTATACAAGGCACTATGACTCAATGCTGGGATGGAACACATAATAAAGCCTACATATTAAACGTTGCCCTGTCCTTGTGGATCTCTGAAGTCCGACAAGAGTCACCAAGAGATTAAGTAAGATCAACGTCACAACAGAGTCACAAGCTCCACTCTGAACTGGCCCCTCTTCCCTGACATGATAATGACCGTCTCCATCACCACCCTGTGGCTATTTTAGGCCTGGCCTACCTGTCTCCCAAAGCTGATGCACTTACAGTTATCTTATTTACTCTTTATACGCACTCATTCTGGTGTGGCACGAAGTTCAGGGGAAAAAGACATTTGCTGTGCTAGGCTCACCATCTGAGCTCTAGCCCTGAACCCTCATAAAGGTGAAAGGAGAGAACTGACTCCTAAACATTGTCCTCAAAGCTTCACATGAATGCTGCAGCAGATACACCTACACACACACACACACACACACACACACACACACACACCAATACAATAATAATAATACAATAAAATAAATGCTCACAGGCTTCCAAAACAGAAAAACTAGGATTCTCATAAAAACGTCTCTTAACTATACTCAGGAATTGCCACACAGAAGAGTGACAGTTAATCGGGAGGATGAACTGGTAGCTTTTCCAAAATCCCTGATATCTTGGAGAGTGTTAGGAACACAAACACCCTTTCTAATTGATCCCCGCTTTTCAAAATAAAACACTATTTTTTTACATACCAGCACTCAGTTGTCAGAAAACTCCTTCGTGTATACCCCCGAGGCACCAAAGATTACGGTCTCCTTATAGCATCTTGCAGCATCTTGCAGCATCTTGCTTACAGTGTGATGCCGGCCTTGCTTTTCGAGTTATTTGGGGAGAGTTGTCCTTGTTGTAGTATGTGTTAGTACCAGCAGAGGGCAGGAGTACACAGCACACCCAATCTCCTCTGGTCTAGGAAATGGATGAGGCTTAGCAACGGGGACACAAAACAAATCATGCCTGCGCACTCAGAGATGACAGCATGAGCAACATTTGGAAATGACAGCCACTGTGGCTCAGAGTATTGCCCCACTATTCACATAGGGCATGTCAACTCACCACAGCTATAAAACATTAAGTAAATGACCCCCAATTTTAATTTTCCTTCTACTTGTCTACGGCATTCATGATGGTTTACCCTCACCCCTCTGTCTTTAAGCTATGAACTTGGCAAAATATAAACCAGACCATGTGTCTTCTTGGCTAAAATCTGAGGCCAGTTAGAATGGCAGATTATTCGCACCTCAGAGGCTCCAATCATGTTCAAATCAAAGGTAACAGTTTCTTCCCCAGTGTGAGAGTCGGAGGTTGTGTGGGTTGCAGGAGGGGAAACAGGGACGGTACCTTTTTCTATGATGTGGTGGGCACGTGCTGGCACTTAAGTGAAAGAATATAGCCATCCTCTACCTCAATAAAGCAAGTATTTATTAATGCCCCATTAATAAGTCCAGGCACGGACACGGAGCCACAGGGTGATGAAGTAAATTGCCCAGGGGTGTAGTGATAGAAACCCACAGATCTGAGCTTGGAACTCCAGAGGATAAGCTCCAGATACTTGTCAGACACTATTTTCAGGAGCCTCCATGGGAGTAAAAAATGCTGACCAATGACAACCATTGGTCCTTATTCAAACTGCGACCACTCTCTACTTTCAGTCACTCAATAAAGGCCCACCCAGATCCTCACATGTGCGAGCCACAACATTAAGCACTGGAATCCATATACATGCAGCATGCTGTCATATGGATTTGGCCATAAAGCTCAGAAGACAGAATGGAAGCAAGGCAAGGTGTGATCTGCAGTGTTTAGAGGTAAAGGCTTGACGGCAGGCAGCGTGTGAAGCAGAACTCAACTGCTTGTCAATCAGCCATGAACTCCAGCAACAAACAAGCAGCAGGCTCACAACTGCAACCTCAGCACACAAGAGGCTGAGGAACAAAGGTGATCGTGAAGTTGAAATCAGCCTGGACTGCATTGCCAGTTCCAAGCTAGCCTTGGCTACACAGTGAGACTCAAAACTCCTTCCTGAGCTGGAGCCTACAGTACTTTATAATTCTGCATCCCTTCTGTTTGTCCAGCTCGGTCCTCATCCTGTGTTCCCAGTGGGGAGAGCACTTCCAATGGAGAGGCTGCATTACTGGATTTCATTAGAGTTCTGCTACTTAGGCGGCATCCACTGTCTCTACATTGCCTCCCTCATCTTCCCTTATCTGTACAGTCAAGCATCATCCAGCTCAATGGGCAGAGGTGTTTTTATAGAGCAGCGACTATCCACCCAGGGCTGGGCTTTGTACCAGAAACACAGATCACCCCCACCACACACACCTCAAAAAGCTCACATACTAGGGCATTTTAACAAAGTGTACCCCATAAACCCAACAGGAGATGCCAGGGACATCACAGCTATTTTCAGTAACAGCCAATAATTTGGGACACTGAGTTTGGGCTGGGCCTTATCTATAAGTAATATTAAAAAACAAAAGCAAAGACAAAAACTTCACTCTAATCCTCTGACATATTTCCAGAATATGTCCACTTCCATGGAAAACCGAGTTAAAAGGATTCAGGAACTTGAAGGATGATTCAGGAGTCAAAAGAACTCTGTCCTCCTACAGAGGATCCAGACTTGGTTCCTAACATCCATATGGCAGGTCACACTGCCTGTAACTTCAGTTCCAGGGGATCTGATGCCCTCTTCTGGCCACAATGGGTACCTGCACACACATAAACTCATGCAGGCACACATCTATGTAAATAAATGAATGAATAAATATATAAATTTAGAAGATTCCATTACTGAAAGCTGGAAGGTTGTAGGACCAGAACAGGCTTGTTGTGTTTCTGTTTTCTACAGAAGCTCATACTAAGAAGCTCAGGTGAGATGTCAAGCCAGAAATTTCAGGCAATCCCTATGCGTATTTGCGTATTCTACCCATTTCCTGCTCTCTCTCTCTCTCTCTCTCTCTCTCTCTCTCTCTCTCTCTCTCTCTCTCTCTGTGTGTGTGTGTGTGTGTGTGTGTAAGCCAGAAGCTAAATGTCCTTTAATTGCTCATCAACTACTTTTTTTTTTTAGACCAGGCTCTTCTCACTGAGCTTGGAGTACACTAATTCAGCTAGACTAGCTAGCCAGCAAGCCACAAGGACCCCCTAGCTCTGGGAGTACACACCTACACCTCTCTTTTGTACATGGATGCTGGGGATGGAACTCAGGTCCTCATTCTTGCACAGCAAGCACTTTACCCAGTCATTCCCCTCCCTTAACCCATCCTGGATTCTTGTGAATCATTTGTGCCGATCTGATAAACCTCTTTTTAGGGGCTAAGCCTTTCTACTGGCATTTTAGTATTTGTTCAAGAAAACTTGTCTTAATATTTGGAACTGGGATTCAAGCAAACTGCAGTTCTTTAAGTACCTCCTAAGCTCTTTAATAATATATGAAATGATATTTAATATATAACCCTCAAAAACCTCTAAACTCTCATCTCTCTCAGATAATTTATAACTAATAGATAGGCAGCACCATTCCTTTCCAGGGCTAGCGTTGGATACAGCACAGTTATAGAAGGGGGCTGTCACTCTATCACATGCCCTCAAAGTTCTCAAGATTTAGAATTGCTGACACAAAAAGGTCAGGATGTACTTAAAAGCATCCATGAGCCATGGTTCTCTTAATTTCAGCTAGCAGGGTAGAAATTTTTCACTTTGGTGACTTCATAAATCTCTGAGCTACAAAGGTTTGTGCTCTTTTCTTCCTTAAACCAAAGAATGAAGCAGCTTTGCAAGTTACTTCTAGAGGAGTATAGTCCAAGATGACTTTTACAGATGTTTAAGCTGACGGATACAGAGCTAGAGAGGTGGCTCAGTGGTTAACAACACTGGCTATCCTTTCAAGGACCAGGATTCCATTTCCAGCACCCACATAACAGCTCACAATTGTCTGCAACTGCAGTTCCAGGGGATCTGTTTCCCTCTTCTGGCTTCTACGGACACTGCATTATGTTGCACACAAATATATGTGCAGGCAAAACACCCACACACATAAAACAAACTATTTTTAATGACACATATTCCAACTGTCTTAAACAAAAGTTTTGATGGGCTCTTGGGTGATTTCTTAAATTTTTATAAAGGTGTAATTCATATATCATCAAGTTTATTTGCTTGCAGGATATAAGTGACCACAGACAATTGTGATCAGTCTTCATTCAGATTGGGACCAGTTCCTTCCTTCAGTCATTCACATCCTCCCTCAAAAGAAACCCACCAAGTGTGTCCTGTATTCCAGGCACATCATCAATGGTGGAATCTAAGTGTGTGGGGTGATGGCATTCTTTCCCATCACATGGTTTCTGTCTCCAAGCCCAGATTCTGGAATCATATCCCTGATTCAGTTTCAGAACATTTTGCACAAATAAGAAGAAGAGAAGGAAGAGAAAGAGGAGGAAGAAGAAGAAAAGGAGGAGGAAAGGGAGGAGAGGGAGGAGGAAGAGGAAGAAGAAGGAGGAGGAAAAGGAGGAGAAAAGATCTTCCGTGCCAGTATGATCTATCCCTCTCCAACCGATGGAATTAAGTACATATCTTCTTCCTTCTCACAATACCTTGTGTATGCTTCTCATTTCTGTAGAACTCCCAATGCACTCTAGAAACTCCATGTTACTCGCTGTTGTCACCTTGATATTCAGGATAGACTTGATCCTACAGGCTGATCTCAACAATACCTCACAGACTGATTCACATCCATGAACCAGTGGATGAAAACATATGTGGTCTGTCAAGTGTACCATCAGGGTCCTAACTTCATATAGCTGGGATGTGTTGCAAGCACAGGGGAGAAGACACTTCAGTCTCTACCTCAGCAATTCTCAATTTTCTTCAGCTGTAACTAGGAACTGAACTGACGACTCCTGGCTGTTGGCTCCACCACAATGCTGCCTGCCGCATCTCCCATCACCTTTGTGTTCTGGGCTTTGTGGCTTAACAGCACTGATCATGACTTCTCTTCATCTTCACTTTGCCGTGAATATTAAGCTAGCTACACAAAGCGCTCAGTCATCACTTTATTATGAACACCTTTGTGTTCATGTGTTATTTGTGATAGGGTTAATTATCAGTGGGACAAAATCTAGGCTGATCTGGGAGACAGGGTGCTGGGCATAGCCTAGGGTGCTGTTTTGGGAACAGAGATGGGAAGACCTACCCCCTGAGGGTGGCACCATTCCCCAGTTGGAATCTTAGACATTTTAAATGGAGAAAGGATGCTGAGCACTAGCATTCATTCATTGCTTAGTCCCTGACTGTGGATACAATGTGACTTCCCTGTCAGCATGGCCCTTAACCTGGGTCTGTGAGCTAGAGGGGACCCTCCCTCCCTTAAGCTGCTTCTCTCAGAGTGTTTAATCACAGTAAAGTGAAAAAAAATCAAGAAGCATGTGTGTGTGTTAAGGTGTATGTGTGTATGAAGGTGCGTGTGAGAGGCACATATATATATATATATATATATATGTGGGTACCTATACATGTGGCATTCAGGAGTCAACTCAGGTGTTGTCCCTCAGAGCCATCGGAGGATGTTTGTTTTGGTTTTGACATGATCATGCACTGAGATCTGCAGCTCACATTTAAGCTAGTCTGACGCCATGGCCAGTGAGCTCCAAGCCCTGCCTGTTGCTGTTTCCCCGGTGCTGGGATTTTAAGTACATGCTACCACACATGGCTTTTAATATGCACTGTAGCATCAAACTCAGTCCTCATGCCTGTGGCAAGCACTTTAACCAACTAAACTAACTCCTAGCCCCTATTATGCCATCCTTCTAACATTTTTAAATGTTAGATATGTGCCCATAGCATTTTTTATGTACTAAAATAGTTACAAACATGGATACAGAGGCACAAGCACCTTGCTTATAAATGCAGTACTCCTTGTCATAGGAAGCCCTAAAAAGTGATGACGCATGTCACAGCCCTAGAGACCATTGGCTTATGTCTGCATCACCACATCAGTTCATCAAGCACGCCTCCAAATGAGACCCGAGAGACTATGTAAAACATGAGCTGCAAAAAGCCAAAGGTCTCGAGTTACGATGAATATGCGCACACATGTGCCTCCATTTTTCTCCATATCCCGACAGGTTCCTTTAATCTCAGCATCTTCATGCAGCGATGTTTCTGTAAAGGGAGTGGCTGTGATGGTTTCAGTGTACACTCATCAGCTGAAGCGCCTGACTCTACAAAGCCAGCCTCAGGTGAGTCTATCATGGAGAGATAAGCTGGTGCCCGTGTTTTTCCTGGATATCGCCTATTTTTTTTTCCTTCCTTATGGAGCATGAACACACACCTCTGGAAAGTTATAGGGGTGTAGGGCATAAACAAACACTCCGGAAAGTTTTTTTATGAGCTCCCAAATTGAAAATTTCAGAAATACGTCTACCATAACTGTACAGTCCAATGTGAGAACGAAAGTGTTGCCAGGCTGCAATATCCCTGGTGCTGTGTTGGCTGGCCCCACTTATCACCCAGCTAGAAGAAATGATGAAACTGTGTGAGAGGCACCTTCACAGGTATGCAGAAACATGCTCACTCATACACAATCACCATAGGGCTGAGCAGATCTGTTAGCCTTTCTGAGCCTTGCTTTCCTCCCATGGAAGGAAAGAGGAAACACTGCCCGGGAAGAATGACCATGACATACAATAAAGATGGAACCACAGACCAGAGTGAATGGCCAGCTGCAGTCGCTTAGGAAACAATGGGGATATGATTCTACACCATACATATGAATATATTTCCAGACACATACACACAACCGCCTGAGGCTACGCCAAACACTCAACACTACCTGGGTAGCATTTATGTAAAGATGGAAGAGCAAAGGCAGGTGTGTTATCTGTTCTTGTCCCCATTTAGTTGATGCAGTCGCTTACATTGTGTCCTTCTGTTTGCACACTCTCACCACATTCTATTGTTTGGTTTTTGGTGAAACATCATGAGATGGTCATGTCGCCTACTTTTGATTAAAATGAGTAAGCTTGCTCTGTCCTCCCAAAGCAATTAATACCTATTAAAACCAGCACTTGGGAGGTGGATGTTCCTAGGGGGCCTATGAGTTTAGGATCAGCCTGGGTGAGGCCTGTCTCAAAAAGCACAGGCTAGGATATAAGTCAATGAAAAAGTACTCGCCTTATATACTGGGGTTCTGCAAGGGGAGACAAGGGAAGAAGTGGGGAGAAAGGGGAGAAGTGAACAGATAGAAAGGGAAAAGTAGGGATCTGGCAGTGTCATCTGAGTCTTGAAAAGTTCATAACATCATAGGATGTCACGTGTGAGATTTTCTCAGTAACACAAACCCTTGGAATACTAGTGGCTCCACCCTACTCTTTCCCCTCAAGGCCCAGGATAGTACGGAACACATTCAGCAAAGGAGAAATGGTTTACTACATGGTTTAGAGTTGTCTTTTTTTTTTTTTTAACATTTCACAGTTGTCCATTAGAAAAAGGGATAGCCTGGTGTCATGGCCAGTGACATCCTGCTGTAACATATGACACTGTGCTTTCCTAAATGCTTCTGGGATGCATTCTACCACACTGTGTAACAAGGATTGAGATCCATAGCCCTGAGTGAATTCAATAGATGTTAGCTGCCCTCTGCTGGAGCATCTTAGAAAAAATGAATTATAAGGAAGGGCAGTCAGTGCAAAGCTGAGATACTCCATATCTGACATTCTGAACAGAATGATGCTGTTGAGTCTGGACTTATGTTTGTTACTGCTTTATCATTTTTATCCTGGAAATGCTCTCTTTATTTCAGAGGGCTCATTGGACATTGCTATAGAGATGGAAACTGCTCTGACACACACATACACACACACACACCAGCCCTGTTTGCTAGCTTTTCCATAAACACTTAATTACGTGTTGCACTCTACAATCAGTGTGGTTGGAAGAGAGTCTGCTTAGCTGATTCCAGACTGAAGATGATTTATCCCTCGCAAGTGGATGCTCTCTAAGTCTGTGGAGTGTAATTTTAATAAACAGAGTGAAGTTGCTAAGGTTCCATGAGAAAATCAGGCAAATCAGAAGGCAAGGAATGGGCCTAATTGCTTTTGATACCTTAGCTCTATAAACACTTGCCAGCATCACACAAACAACTTTCACTCCATGCCAAAACCCTGATGGTTTGGAAAGAAAGATGCTTCTACATCACGACCTAAGCAGGAAAATCAAACAATACCAGAACAGATTTGAAGACATACCTATGAAGGCCTTATCCACAATGTAATTCTTTGTTAGGCTGGAGAGTGTGAACTCAGAAATGGGCATCTTGGGTTTGTGAGTTAGTGTCATAGTATACAAAGAATACCATTTCTGTGCGCACAGTCACATCTTTCTGTAAAGAGTCCATAACTATGATGGTTGCTCATTATTGTCAACTTGACCAGCTTAAGTGACAATCAACATAGAACACAATTCCAGGAGCGCCCGTGAGGATTTTTTTTTCAAGTCCGGTTTAACTGAGGTGGGAAGATCAGCCCTAAATATAGCATTGTATCATGTCATGGACTAGAGTCCCAAACGGCGTAGGAGAGGAGAAGGAAAGCTGAGCGCCAGCATTCATCTCTGCCTTCTCGTGGATGCAATGTGACCAGATGCTTCATGTTCCTGCTGCCATACTTTTCACCATGGTAGACTGTATCCCTTACAACTGTGAGACAAAATAAGCCTTTTCTTTCTTCTCTGAGCTGTTTTGCTGAGATATTTAGTCACATCAGTGAGAAGGGTAGCTAGCATAAGAACTGTCAACAGGAACTAAGAAACTGGACAAAACAAGATAAAAGAGCAGTGATCGATGGGAATGCAGTAGAAAACAACCCATGTTGCTCCAAGGAAGCATGCTGGCTGTGACCATGATACATCTAGGCAAGGTTTTAAGGGAAGAAACCCACCCCAGCCTGTACTTCATGCAACTCTAAATTTTGATACATTCCTAAATTTTTTCTCATTTGAAGGAAGAAGTTCTAAGTTCAAAACTTCAATTAGGCACTGTATGACCCACAGCCAGTGCTCTAAGTTCCAAAAAGCTGAAACCTCTGGACAACTTGGTTTAAACAAACTGTTTCAATTCACAGAAGCACTTGTGTGCAAGAACCCTGAGAGACAGATGACTGCTGACATGTGTTCTAATGGGTGCATACTGTGTGCCAAGTATGCCCTTCCTTACTCTCTGCTTTAGGACATCCTTGTGTTTTCAGCATTGTTGCTATAATTCAGAGCCCAGGGCTTGTTCTAAGTGAAATCCAGAACAGAAGCAACTTTATGGATGAAAGAAGTGTTTAGGAAACCTCTGGCAAGAATGTGTTTCCACCTTATCTTCATTGTTATCGATGCAATTATCAGTATTCAAGTAGCCACTTAAATCATATGACCATAACCCTTGAACTAATGAAATTAAATAGCATAAATATGTTATACAGAACCTGTGGTTCTGTGGGGTCTAGAGAGGACAGTTGGTTTCTGTTTCATGACATCTGGATCACCCATGAGCTTGACTGAATGTCTGAAAGTTGCATGGCGATCATTTCATAACAGCTTTTTTTATTTTATTTTATTTTATTTTTACGCAACCTAGAGCCTCTACACATACTCAGTCATGTAGTCTCCCCAGATTATGACACTTTTTTCCCAGGAATATTTGACATAAATGTTAGCTCACCCCAAATAGGAAACCAGTGACAGATCAGAGTAATGATACCAACTTGTTGAACCAACTTGGGGTTACTTACAGGAACTCCTCAAAGGCAAATACGCCACTGAAAGCGCTCCCCAGCATGAGCGACAACTCATGAAAGCTGGAGCCCTGGAGCTTGCTGCACAACTTACAGCCATCTTAATGGGTAAGAGTCTCTTTCCCAAAGCCTGCCTGGTCTAAGTCTTCTCAGCAGGCCTTACTGGTTATATAGCCTTGGGGAAGTTATATACCTTGTGAATCTGATCAGTTTCAGGGACTTCCTAAGACTTCTAAGTTGTTTGCTTCCTGGTTCTTAATGATCCTTACTGTAGAACTTCCAGAGTCTGAGTGAGCTTCCTTCCAGGATATATGTTTCAGTTTAGAGGAAGTGTTTCACTAACACTTCAATGTTAAATAATAAAGAGAACAGCAATAGCCTCTTCTGGGCAGGAAAGCTGATAATTCCCTCCAGAGAATGAGGTTCATTGGGAGAATAGGCCTGGAGATCATAACTGAGCCTAAAGACAGGAGAAAAAGTACTAGCTAGAGAGCAATGAGGAAGACAGGAGATAGTTCATTTTTTTAATTTTATTTTTATTTTTATTAATTACAGTTTATTCACTTTGTATCCCAGCTGTAGTCCCCTCCTCCATTCCCTCCCAATCCCACCCTCCCTCTTCTTCTCCTATGTCCCTCCCCCAGTCCAATGATAGGGGTGGTCCTCCTCCCCTTCCATCTGACCCTAGTCTATCAGATCTCATCAGGACTGGCTTCATTGTCTTCCTCTGTGGACTGGTAAAGCCGCTCCCCCCTTAGGTGGAGGTGATCAAAGAGCTAGCCACTGAGTTCATGTCAGAGATGTTCCCTGTTCCTATTACTGGGGAACCCTCTTGGACACTGAGCTGCCATGAGCTACATCTGTGCAGGGGTTCTAGGTTATCTCCATGCATGGTCCTTGTTTGGAGTATCAGTTTCATAAAAGATGCCTGTGCCTAGATATTTTGGTTCTGTTGCTCTCCTTGTGGAGTTTCTGTCCCTTCAAGGTCTTTCTATCTCTCCCTTCTTTCATAAGATTCCCTGCACTCTACCCAAAGTTTGGATGTGAGTCTCAGCATCTTCTTTGATACCCTGCTGGGTAGTATTTCAGATGCCCTCTGTGATAGGTTCCTGTCCTGTTTCATCTTTTTTCCCTCTTCCGATGTCTGTCCCATTTGCCTTTCTGAATGAGGATTGATCATCCTGCCCAGGGTCATCCTCCTTGATTAGCTTCTTTAGGTGTACAGATTTTAGTATGATTATCCTATATTATACATCTAATGTCCACTTATAAGTGAGTATATACCATGTGTGTCTTTCTGCTTCTGGGATACCTCACTCAGGATAATCTTTTCTAGTTCCCACCATTTGCCTGAAATTTTCATGATTTTCTTGTTTTTAATTGTTGAGTAGTATTCCATTGTGTAAATGTACCTTAATTTCTGTATCCATTCCTCAACTGAGGGACATCTGGGTTGTTTCCAGATTCTGGCTATTATGAATAAAGCTGCTACAAACATGGTTGAGCAAATGTCCTTTCTGTGTACTTGAACATCTTTTGAATATATGCCTAGGGGTGGATCTTGAGGTAGCACTATTCCTAATTGTCTGATAGTTAATTTTTAAATAATCAGATAGTTAGGAAAAGAGGTGTTGCATTAGATAAAGCTAAATCCCAGTTACTTTCTGAACAAAGATGGTACAGTATATGTGAGAGGAAAACATGATGAGGACCTTAAGCAAAGGGGAGGTTTACCTTTCAGACTTTGGGACTATAAAGAAAGCTATCATATATAACTTTGCATACTAACAGTGGTGGAACTAAAGCCTTTGGAAAACAGATGCTGGCAAAACAAATACACTCATAAAAATGAAATAAGCAAGAAATTGGTTATCAATAAAGCACAATCCTCAAAAGTAATATACCCAATATTCTTACAAATTATTTACTTTTTCAGCACCTGTGATGGCTAATTCTGACTGCCAAATTTATTTTGGAATTTTGTAGGACCTGGACCTGATCTGTCTTTCCTTGTTTCTGACTTGTTTCCCACTCCTGACCCATTTGGTTTGCTTCCTCCTGTCACCTAGCAGGTGAGCTCTGCAGCCTCACTCTCAAGCCTGACTGAAGCAGCTCCTTGAGTGGGTCCTCCCAGTCCTGCTCTGCTTCTTTGTCCTTACTGTACAGACTTGATCAGCAGCTTCTGAAACCTTGAGACTCCACTATACGTTTTTTAACTTGTATTCATTATAAAACCCGCACATAAATAAATGACAGATAGATAGATAGATAGATAGATAGATAGATAGATAGATAGATAATGATTGATTTAGTATGTGCTGTGTGATATTAGTTAACATTAGTAATTCAAAATGGAATGAAAGAACCTGTATTTGTCTTGGTCAGGCTACCATGGTAGACAGATTACATGACAAATTGCTCTCATTGAAACCACTAAACATTCTGAATTTATTGCTATCCAGTATGTCGTGACACTGTGGAAATAACATAAATGTGTTCATCTATAATTCTGGCATAGTGTGCTTGCAACAAAACCCCAGCATCATCAAGTAGAAGGGCCCTGGGACCTCAAATGAGATGCAGACAAGAAGAGTGAGCCAACATCTCCCCTAGGATGGCAAAGAGACTTGGCACAGACAGGCCTGAGCTCCTGCTCCAACACTGTCTTTGTACTGGGTGTGAGACGCTGAAAGAAAGCAGGGAGGGCCTAGAGATCACTGGAGACATTCTCTTCCTCTGGGTCTTGTCTGGAGCTGAACCTTGTCTAATAGACAATTTTCTCTCTAATGAGAGTACTTGAAGCACATTTCTTTCATTTGCTTTGAGATGTCTGTCAATTTTTTCATCTAGTTCTACTCTAATAGAGCCAAAACCCATTTTCAGCTAATTACAGGAAACACTTCTAATGAGTAAATTGAGTCTGCCTCCCCTTTGGTAGTTTCACCAATGATACCTTTTCCTCTGTTTCCTCAAGTTCACTTTTCTCTCTTAGAAGGGACTCATCACTCCCCAACCCTTCAAGATCATTCAGACATATCAAAAGCTCCCAGAGGTCAATGGACACTGAGGAGGAAGGGGACACCCACAAATTCTGTGTCCAATAGTCTGGAATTTACTGATGGCAAATTGTTAATCATGGGAATGCAAAGAAATGTTTCTTCTGGCATTATGCAAACAGAAGATGTCTTTCCTATTGCTTGGAGGTGCAGAGCCTGCCAAATGCAAAGTAGTGGGAGTTGGAATTACCCTAAATATGCTTTGAAAAATGTGGAAGTGCCTATGGCACAGACAATATCTTTGCTTTCTTTCAGACATAAGCTTGGGCAAACTGGCTCCGATGACGATGCTCCAAGCTGCTGCTGTTAGAGGAACTGGCAAAGCCCAGAGTGATGGGAGAAGAAAACTAAAATAAAATAAAACAGTCTTGGCTGGAGTCACACTTAGTAATGAAGCCCAGCTGCAGAGATAAAAGGCCTCACTAGCTACTGGTGGATTAGCAGGATTAGCTGTCAGGTGATAAACTTAAGAGGAACAAATTAAACGGAAAAATGTTGATGTTCCCGTATTTCTCAAATAGCCAACTGTTCTGCCAACATCCGGTATGTTAGTTATCTGTGCCCATTACCCTTTTAAATGGTCTCTGATGTGTCTGTGAAATAAGTCAAACATTCCACAGGGTGGTTATTTCTCTGGCTCGGATACCCAACTCTATCTATAACTAACTGTTCACAGGCACCCAAACTGTCCCATGTCCCTGTTACAGATGTCATCACTTCTACTTAATGGTGCCACTCTTCTCTAAGGTTTGAAGCAGCATTTTAACTTGCACTGGTATTAGCTTCATGAATTAATCAAATGCTTGTAATAAGACAACTTTATAATCAACAAAAGAAACACCTGCATGAGAAAAATTTATATTGGGGAAACTAAAGGCTTGAGCTAAAAATCTACCACTTATGAAAAGGGCTGAGGCACTTTGCTAATCTCCAAAGTGTATGCTCTTTCCTATCTGGAGCTCTGAAACATCACAGACTTACCCCACCTCCGCAAGCTATGAAGCCCTACCCCCATTCCTCAAGCGAGGACTCCTTGTTTGAGCAATAGGTACAAAGCCTTGTTATTTCCCAGGTCTTTCCAATCACTGCCTCAATAGAACCAGCTTTATCCCTTTGTTCCATTTTATAGTCAAAATCATAAACCATCTGTGTAAATGCTGCTCCAGCCTGTAGGAAGGGTCCTTGAAATCCTTAGAGCTGGAGGGCTTGGATGCTGAGCTGCTTGGCGCTGTGGAGGAAAGGGGGCCATAGAAGGACCAAAGGGACTTACAGGCTTTGATCTAGTGCAAGTACTTAAAATCATAACCTCTAAAGACAAATGATTAGGTTCATCTTGTCTCCATACCAACGGGGGGGGGGTTGTCAGACAATGGCCTCCTCTCTCTCTCTTTTGGTACCCTCACCAAGGCAGCTGGAGAGAAAAGCAATGTTTGTCTCAGGGATGGGAGAGCAGATTAGATTCTGAACTCACGTATCTGGGTAAGCTCTTGGCACAGTCATCCATCTCTGTTAAATATTGAGCTTGCTCATTTCCATTCACCTACAAGGCCCCAGGGAAAAGTTCAAAGTTGGCTCTGGCTGACATACTGCTGAAGTCACTCTGGTTTTGCAGTCCAAAATGGGCATGTTGCCTTGTTCTTCAGAGAAATGTCAGCCACGTGGTTTGTGAACTGGAGGTTGTGTGGGGGAAAGGGGAATGTGGTTGAGCACAAGGCTAGTGTTCAAATCTCAACTTCTGTAATGTTCAGGTTGAATTATGTCCTCCAGAACTGATAGGGTCAGCACTGGGGAGACAGAAAGACCAAATGGACCAAGTATCTGCAGAGTTGAGATAACACTGAGAACACTAATAAAGATGTGGGTCACAGGCCCCTTCAGTACTTGTTTCCTCGGTTGAAGAGCTTAATCCTCACTCCACTGGCATATAGTCCAAGAGGGAAGCACATCCCAACATCCAAAGCCCTCCTCCATCCTGCCTATCTCCAACAGGTTTTACCTGCCTCCAGTAGGTCATACCTACCTCCCATAGGTCCCACCTCCCTCTTATTTGCTTTTAACACAGTCCTTTGGAAGTAGAATATTTACCCACACCCTAGACTGGGTTAAGGACATCTTTCTTTCTTTCTCTCTTTCTTTCCTCTTTCTTTCTTTCTTTATGTTTTTTTTTCCTTTTATTGAAAATAGTTTTTCCCCTCTCACATTACATATCTTGTTTGTGGTTTCTCCTCCATCTGGCTCCACTCCCTTTTTGTCTCTCATTGGAAAACAAACAGGCTTCTAAATGATAATAGTAAAATAAAATAAAAACTAACAGACAAGATGACGACAAAAACAAACAACTAAAGGAAAAGAACCCAAGAAACAGATACAGATGAAGAAACCAACTCATTCCCACACTCAGGAAAACCAAAAACCACTAAACTGAAAGTCATTATGCATATGCAAAGGACCTATAGGGTAAAAACAGAGAATATATATATATATATATATATATATACATATATCTTTTTAAGAAAAAAAAAGGAAAGGAAAAGACCCTGATATGTCCTTATGAGACAGAAACTTCCAAGTATACTGTTGAGTCTGTTTTCTGTCTACTGTTGGTTTCCCTAAAGACCCCCTTGGAGAAAACTAAATTTCATTTGCAAGCGGTTCCTAATTGGACACAGCCTCTGGCTTAGGGATGGGAGCATGTTTTCACTTGCCCTTTCAGCACTAGGACCCTAGCTAGTGCAGACCAGTGCAGGCCATGTGCATGCTGCCTCAGCCTCTGTGGGTTCATGTGCTCGTTGATCCTATTGATTTAAAGTGCCTTACTTCCTGGGTATCCTCCATCCCCTCTGGCTCTCACACTCTTTCCACCTCCTCTTCCACAGGGTTCCCTGAGTCCTGAGAGGAGGAATGAGGAATTTGCTGGAGGTGTAATATTTAGGGCTGAGTGTCCCAAGATCTCGCACTCTCTGCATATTGTGTGGCCATGGGTCTCTATTTGTTCCCATCTGCTGCAGGAGGAAGCTTCACTGATGATGGCTGAGCAAGGCGCTGATCTGTTTCCCTGGCTGGAGTCTTAAAGAAATCTTGAAGCCAGGACTGCCAACTGCTTACTGACCTAATTCATCAGAAGTATCCAGCAACATATAACAAGGGAAGAATCTGAGATTAATGTGTCTTTTGTGGTCAAGCATTTACATAGTTCTATTATTAAATATCATATTCTGGTAAGTGTGCTACATATAAGGAATCTAGGAGCAAATAAAAGGTATCAGTCATGTCCCATAGAGCCCATATTCCAGTGGACAAAGTTCTATGCTCCATTAGTGATGTCCTCTAGGGATACTGATCACATCAGTGCGTTGTGGCTGGAATGTCAAATGTGGCCCATAGGCCCATGTGTTGGTCCTCAACTGGTTGGGCTGTTTGGGAAGCGGGTGGTATAGAACCTTTGGGAGCTAGGACCTGCCTCAGAGGAACTACATCACGGTGGGTGCCCTCTGAATATTATAACTCAGCTCCACTTCTAGCGTGAGCTCCCTGTTTGTAGTTTGTTGAGATGAGAAGGGTCCCAGCATCACATGTTCCGGTTGCGATGATTTCTTCTATGCCTTTGCCACCTCTCAGATTGTGGGTCAACGTAAGCCCTTCCTCCCTTCAGTTATTCTATCACTCACAGCGATGAGGGAAGTAAAACAGAGTCCACACACCTCATCTCCGCCGGCTCCTAATATTCCTCTCTTGAACCCCAACAAGGAAAAACTACAGAAATATCAATAGTAATTCACAGAAATATTCTCCAATTCCTAAACCAGCTGGAGCAGTTCCTACTTTCTTATGCCCTACAATGAGCCTAACCTTCAGCCACTTTTTTAAGAACAATAAACATATGTGTATATGCCTGTGCTAGGATTGAAACCAAATGCACATTTTATTTTATTTTGTATTATCTAGATGTTTGTAACTTGCAATGTGCAAATAGTCATGTTGGCTTGAGGCTCTGCTCAGACCATGTTTCAAAATATACAGTTTGCCTTACCTTTTTTAAGATGGCTTTCTGAGGTTTTAAAACTAGACCTCTGAACTGGGAACAACTGAGAGCAGAGCCCAGGGCATTCTGGGGCATCGGTAGTGTGTAAGCAAAACCTGTGTGTTAAGGAATCAGATGCTAAATTCAAGAAGGACTGACAGGCCAGTCTGAGGAGCAGAGGATAACTCTTGGGATGAGTTCCACAATGGGCTGTGATGGGTCTTGAATTCTAACCTATGACACTTGGACGTTTTCAAACAGATCTCCCCGTGAGCATAGACATATCCTGTCTAGAGGTTCAGTGGAATGATTTGGGGGGTAGCAAGCCTCTTGGATCTTGCAGGTAATGAAGCAGAAACAGCAATGGTGCAAGATTGGATGAGAATGTAAACTAGTCCACACATTTATCATGAGGCTCGTGGATTTTCTTGGTCCTGAAGGGGTTCTGCCTCTTTTGGGGTGCAGTTTTGAGGACAGGAAGATGTTGTTGAACAAAATTGGTGAAATGACAGGAAAATCTTCCAAATACATTTTAAAAAAATAAAATAAAGCGATCTAAAGGCCAGTCAGGCTTCCTTACCAACACTCTGTAACTCCCATGGCATTTCTGAGCAGCTGTGCATCTTTCAAATGGATATAGTTTTCTAATTTGCCCAGTGTGCTTCATTCATTCCCAGAACCTGCTGGGCTCCTGAAGCATCTACATAACTTATGTTGGAGTAAGATGCCATGTAGACACGCTGTTCAAAGGCAGGTGTGATGGCGTGATGGTTAGTTCTGCCAGCTTCACATAATCCAGAATCACCTGGAAAAGAGTCTTGCTCAGCCTATGGGCGTGGCGATAGAGGACTTCCTTGATTGCATTAATTTGAGTGGGAAGGTCTTGCCACTGTGGCCAGCACCATCCCCCTGGGTTTGGGTCCTGAACTGCATAAAGATAGAGAAAGGAAGCTGACTGTTAAGCATGCCTGCATTAACTTTGCTCTTGACTGCAGACATACGGGGCTTAGCTTTTTGAGGGTCCTACTGCCATGACACCCTGCTGCTATGGACCGTGAACTGGAAGAGCGAACTGAAATGAACTCTTCTCTCCTAAGCTGCTTTTGTCAGGGTGTTTCATCACATCCACGGAAATGAGACTAGGATGCAGGTCATCACGCCATGCTGGTCTCCCACAATCTTGCTGAAAAGGAAGCTTGCCAAAATGCATCACGTGGGATCTTTGTGTTTCCTGAATTTGGTACTACTCCAGTCGAGTAGCCATAGGATCTCACCGGGATTACAGTGTCTCCCTCAGGCATCTTTACAGTGGTTTTCTTTTACAGCGAAGAGATGCCCCTTCCTGCAATAAAGTTCCTGAAGCTTGTCTTTCTCCCAAACTCAGACTGGATATAGTCCAAGAATCCCTTAGTACTGGGGAGAAGAGGTGAAAGGTTGAGGAAGACCATCGCAGAGGCTTTCCATGCTGCCGTTCTCCTCCAGGGCTACATTTGCACAGACAATAAGAGCGTCTTTGTCTGTGCAGTTACTTGAACTCTGCCAATAATGAATGGAGGGCAATCTACTTCCCCTTCTGGGAGCCTCTTCACATCGTCACTTGAGGAACGCGTCTCCCCCACAGATGTGATATCATGCACTCGCCTGCTGCAATCCTCCTCTCCTCCAGTCACCTGCAGCTTTGCTAACAATGAGGCAGAGCCACGAGAGGCAATGTGGCTCTCCTGTGTGCATGTGCTTCTTGTGTTTCAATAGTCCATTATTTAATTCAGCACACAGCCACTGCTTCTGCATACATAGATCCAACCAACAATGACTTGAAAATGCTCAGGAAAAAAAAAGAAAAAACTGCAGTTCTACCAAACACATGTAGACTGTTTTGTTTCTTTTGGTCATTATTATCTAAACAGCACCCAAAGTGCGTGTAGCATTTACGTTGGGTCTCGTATTGGAAATACTCCAGAGAGGACGGAAAGTATCAGGAAAGTGAGCACAGGTTAAACAAAAATAGGATGGCATAGAAGACTCCTTGTATTGTCAAGGTAAATCCCCACTGATATGCCTGCACTGTGTGACAATGTAGCTTAAGTCCATGGCAAGATCAAGACACATCATGCATGGTGGTATATAACCAGCACATGAGGCTGAAGAAGGGATATCCTGTCGAGTTTGAGGTCAGCTGGGGCTCCAGAGGGAAACCCCGGCCCAAAAACCAAACAAATGAAAACGTACTTGAGCACACGAGATTTCAATTGAACTGCGGAGTTTCTTTATAATACTATTTGAACTCCTCTTAAGTACATTTAAGTATAAGTCTGTGGAAAGAAAATAGGCAACCCTAGGCAAATCACATCACGGGATTATGCACACAGTGGTGCACTATTGTGCAATGAGTGACTAAAGCTGGGGTTTGGAAACAGACCTGTAAGTGAGCTCACAAGCTCCAGAGGAAGTCTGCGTAGCTCCGCCCACCCTGCGCGTCCCGCTTCCGTTCACCCCGCTAAGCGCCATGCTTAAGGTGACTGGGCTGGCTGAGAGTGCCATACTTCTTTGTGCCTCCGGGGGCCTTTGTTCAGAGTGTTTATTTGCATATGTGTAGTCATGTGTGTGTACATGCTTGCCTGTGCACGTGGAGGCCAAAAGATGCCGCCACACATCCAGTCACTCTCTACTTATTGTACAAGACAGGCTCGCTAGACTCTCAGTGAACTGGGAGCTCACTGATCCACTGGGGTGGCTATCCATCAAGCCTTGGGATCCTCTGTGGGCCACCAGGCTCTGCTTTTAAATAGGTGCTGGGGTCGGGGTGGGGGATCACCACTCAGGTACTTTATTGATCAAGCAATCTCCCTAATCCTGTCTCTTTCTGGGTGTGGAACCTTCTTTGTCCTTTCTCCCCAGGGGGCCACTGTGTAGAGTTAGCAACCCAGCTCAGCTCTCACCATCCCTAGGAAGTCGCCTGCCATCTTTTGTTTTGTCTTGTTTCCACTCTGGGGATAGTGCTTCACTATGTAATCCAGGTTGGCTATGATGTCAGCACCTCAGGCCTCTGCCACCTCCCCCAGCTTCTCCACAGTCTCAACAGGCAGAATTAACTTCGTGCTCTGTGACCCAGCCATTGTTCCGAGTGCACATTCTACTCAGAGTGTAGTCAGAGGCATTTCCAGACTTTACAAGGATGAGACCCAACAGTCCCAAGCCCGTCTTACTCATCCTTTCTAACAGACATTTAATAAGGGTTTGCCGGGTGAAAGGACAATCTTTCCGACGAATCTCACAGCAAAATTGGTCTTTTCTTTCACTACTTCACCCCCTCCCTCCACCCCCACCACTGTTCTGATGTCAAAGCACTCCTCAAAGGAGTCTATAGAAAGCAACGTGATTTTTCACTGAGGGACAAGAAATTGAGCGGAGGTGAGTAGTTTAACAAACTTCCGTGTCTTTCAGAGAAATGACAAGAAAGGCAGACACTAAAGCAATATCTTTAGTTTCTCAAAGCATTAGAGGAAAAGCCAGAAGAGGATGCCAGCGTGAGTTACTGAATGCCAGCATGAGTGGCCTAAATGCCAGTAGCAAGTGTAGTCATGTGAAGATGGGAGATCACAAAATATTCCTTAAGACTGGGTGCCTGTCTTTTCTCCCCAGTCACATCCTGAACACATGGAGTATGGTTCACAATAGTCCTGCCAACCTCACTGCCTTCTAGGAAAATCTCCAAAGTCCTCACTGGGGGTCTCCATGGCTGAGCCATCAAGGCCCGAACTCTCCTCCACCCATTGCCTGCTGCGTCCCTATCCCATATCACTGTATGTTCTAGAATCTTCCTTCCTGTGTGTTTCTGTGCCTGAAAGTTAGTTTCCTAGCATTTTCTAAGCTTACTCTGTTTCTTGTTGCCCCAACAAGAGACCCAACAGTCCCAAGGAAAAAAAAAGAGTGTCTGGTCATGTTTACATCAACACGTTCTAGTTTTTCTTTCACTTTTGTAAATATCTCTGTGTTATCTCTTTTAAAAAGTTTTTATTTAATTGTGTGTGCGTGCACGTCTGCCTCTGTGTCTGTGTGCAGAGACCAGAAGAGGGCGCTGGATTTCTTGGAGCTGAAGTTACGGGCAGTTGAGAGCCACCTAGCATGAGGTGCAATTCTGAAAGAGAAGCATGAGCTCTGAACCACAAGCCATCTCTCTAGCCCCTGTACGTCTTTTTAAGTCCTTTGTTTTACATCTTGAAACCCAAAGACAGGCAGTTGCCTTCAGATCTCCTCTACCAACCCTGCCTACCTCTCTGAGTTCTAACTCAAAAGAATAATCCTATCTCCTTTTTGGGTTCTGGTAAAAATCCTAAACAGGCTTGTCCTGACCTTCCAGGACTCTCCATCTTTTCTCTGAATGTTCTTCACCACACCATAACACACACACACACACACACACACACACACACACACACTCAATGAAGCTGTTTATATACCTCTTACTGCAGAACATGTTGTCTTTCTTGGACCCCAACTCAAAAGGCAAGTCTCTTCCCTTCTTCTTATCTCTTTCCTCCCAATAGCTGCCAAGATTTACAGCTGCCTATCCTGTTGTTTTTCTCTCGACCCTTAATAAAACGGTCCCTGGGCTTCAATAAATAAATCAACAAGCAAACACATGGATAATCTGGCCAAGACTCTGATTTGCTGTCTGCCTTACTCCAAAGCACCCACTTCAGTGTCTGAAGCACCATAATGACATGGTGTATATATAACAGGAGGAAGGGATTCGGGTGGGAGGAGGAAGGGGGGCAGGAAAGGGGAGAGAAAAAAAGAACAAAATCATGCTCTCCAGGAATCGTTTCTTCCACCCACATCTGTTGATTTTGTTACAAGTATTCTCTAGAAATTGAGAATTACCAGAAAATGTGTCAGATTGAGGTAGATGTGGAAGCAAGGTAGAGAGATACATTGAGGTTTTCTTGAACAGAATGGATAGAATAGATATATACTAGGAGAGGGCTTCTTGAGTGACTTAACTAATAATCTGGGGAGTCTAACGGTGGCTGCCTCACAGCACAGAGACCAAGAACCCAGTTGTTTCTCAGGCTAAGAGACTGGATATCTCAGCAGCCCCAGTCTTGCACTATAACCCCAGAGAGTTGCTGCAAGCCACTGGGATCCATGTAGGAGGCCTGAAACTGAGTCCTAACATCAACAACAGAATGCAGCAGCAGAAGCATCCCCAAAGTAGACGAATTTACCGGTAAGAGTGAAGGAAGGCAGGCAAAAAGCAGAGTTTCCTCTTTCCATCTCCTTTATTCATGCATGCATTTGGGGTGGATGCTCCCACTCCAGACAATCAGATCAGGAAAATTCCTCTCAGGGGTGTCCATTGGCCTGCCTTTTAGTTGGCTCTAGAGACTGTCAGGCTAACAATTGGAAGTAACCATCAGAGAGGGGCTCATTTGCTCCCCTTGATAACAAAAGCGTTAAACTACATAAATGAAATAATTTGCTGCCCAAAACACATGACCATCACGCACCATGCCTCCTTTGTCCTGTCCACAAGGAACAAGCATAGTGCTACAACACATTATCTGCCTGCATGGTCCACTGCCTTCTCAAGGCGAACGGCTCATCACTAGGTATACTGTTTCCCAATGACTATCTCTCTGTGGCCAATATAGGGTCTGTACTAAAGTGTCATGAGTACATCTGAGCACGATTCAAGGATACCATAAAGCAGTCACCCCTAGACAATCCTCGGCTCTAATCAATTAGCCAAGTGTTTCAGAATGTGTCACCTTGATGCATTGTTTTCTCCCAGGCCTTCATGTGTGTGGAGTCAGGACAGTGTCAGTTGGGAGGACCCCAGGTTCAAAGTACCTTTACAGTACTCGAGACCCACAGGCTCCCCTACTCTACCCTCTGAACGTCACCCCCAGTAATGTAACAACAAACACATCTTGTGAGCCCTACCCACTTCCAAGCAGTTTTCTCACGTTTTCACATTCATCATGCTAAACAAAACAATGGCTCAACTCATGCTATCTTCTGTTCTCAAAAGACTGGCGAAGAAAGACGGACAAGCATGCATTCCATACCTTCCCTACCTGGGTCCCAGCTGGGTATGGACAGAGGCAAAATCAAGTCAAATAATGCAAACCCAGCCCACAAATATTCTGTGCTGGTCGTTTTCAACTCAGGTCAGCTTTGCAGCTGGAGGCACAGTTGGAGACATCTTGAAATGTTTTGATTGTCACAGTATAAAGTGCCCCCAGAATCTTGTAGGTTAGAAGTTAGATCTGCTACAGAATATCCCATGCCACATAGATCATCCTTGTAGCATAAAATTAGCCAGCCCAGAACAATCACAGTATGGAGGTTGATAAACTCTGCTTTATGCCATTTTAGCAGCCTCCTTATAAGTCAGCGGTTCTCAAACTTCCTAATGCTGAGACCCTTTAATACAGCTCCTCATGCTGTGTTGACCCCAACCATAAAAGAATTTCATTGCTCCTTCAAAACTGTCACTTTGCTACTGTTATGGACTGTAATGTAAATATCTGATAGGTAAGATATCTGATAGGTAGGATATCTGATAGGTAGGATATCTGATAGGTAGGATATCTGATAGGTAGGATATCTGATAGATAGAATATCTGATAGGTAGGATATCTGACCCCTGTGAAAGGGTTGTTTGACACTGTCTTTGTCTGAGGTAGTCTGAGAGGTCACTAGAAATGTGTGAAATCTCCTTCTGAAAGACAAGAATTCCGTTCAGCTGAGGCCTTTGCCTTCTCCCAGCATCAGATTCCTGAGAAAATATCTATTTCTTTGGGTTTCTTTCTTCCAATGGTGTGATAGACAGATTGAGAGATGCAGGTATCTCCTTAGAGAATCTTCATTTCTGCCAGCCTGGTAGCAGCTTCGTGACCATGGTAACCTTAGTAACCTTCCCAGACACAGATTTTGTCAACTGCAAAATGAAAGTGATAAATGAGTCTACCTATCAAGGTTATTGTAAATAAAAGTCCCTTTTCGCTGCCTAGGTTACCACTGTGTCCGAAACACAGCAATCCACTAAAATTTCAACAATAAAGTCTTAGGATGCATCTTGAACATTTATCTAGTACCAGATACTAGGTTGAGGAGTGGGAAAGGATTGGTGATACACAATGATACACAATGCCCTGCTTCCAGCGACCTTATGTTTAAATCTTTTCTGATAGTGAGCAGCCAAGATCTTCATTAATAATTATAACAGAGGAATTTTGCATGTTTTCTCATCATATTGAGTGAATAACAGGTTATTCACCTCTTCAAGCAGTATCTCTGGGTCCTCTCTCTGTTTCCTTAGTTTTTGCACAAATTCTTCTTGCTCATTCTGACATTTGAGAGGAATAGTCTATAATCCTCACTTTTTTGTTGTTTATCCCTCTAGGACTGATAGCCTGGCCAGAAGCATTGTGCAAGAATATGGAAAATCAATACATTGTGTTCTGAGTATCCTCCAAGGGAGATATGCTTGCTCCATTAATTCAATGGACCACATTAAAGCCTCAAACGAAAATGCTAGCAAATCCTTTCTGTTGCTGTGGATTTGATCCAGCTACAGAGCTGTCTTGAGGGCATTAAACCATAATGAAATCTTGAAGGCAAGAACTTCTGGTTTGAGGCAGCTCAAACTGTTTTATTTGGATGAATCTGGCATAGAATGTTGCAAAAAATGATTAACTCGTGGTCTGCTGCTTCAGGTAACACAGTAAATTCTAAGACACACTCTCTGATGAGAATCACACATTGTGCTGGAATATGGAGGAAGGTTCTATTGGGAAGTCTGGGTGTCTGTTCTTGCTGTCAGAGACAGTGTGATTGCTAAGCACTAAATGTCACCTAAGAGATCCTTGAGGCTTTGGCAATTGATGGAAAAATTCACATTCCCTCCCCTGATACTTAACTCCAAGTATGTGGCATTCCCTTAATGTAAAGTCAAGGTGACTGGAGAAGGCTAGAGAAATAGCTCCGTCAGTGAAACGCTTGCTTTGCAAGCATAAGGACCCAAGTTCAAACCCTTGAACCAATGTTTTTGAAAAGATAAACTAAAATAAGCAGACATGATGGTAGCATGTGCTCGTGACCCCAACAACAGAAAGGCAGAAATGGACGGATCGCTGGGGCTTCTGGGCTATTCTAGCCCGATTGGAAAGCTCCAGCCAATGAGAGTTCTTATCTCAAAATAACACTAACGACAACAATAATAATACAATAACAACAACAGTATAATATACTAAAGGCTGGAGAAAGATGGCTTAGTGGTTAAGAGCACTGGCTGGCATTCCAGATGACATGGGTTTGATTCTCACCACCTACGCGGCATCTCACAATCAGATCTAATGTTCTCTTATGGCCTGTGTGGGCACCCGGCACACATCTGGCACATAGATAGTTCATACATGCAAAATACCCATGCAGTAATAAAATTTAAAATAATAGCAATAATACTAATGAAGTGAATGGCACTTGGGAAATGATACCTCAAGTACTCCAGCCCGAGCACACACACACACACACACCTGCCTAGCGAAACTGAAATTAATGGAACAGCAACTTAAGGTAATAGAAAGAAACACAAAGCAGCACCTGGCTTCCATCTCGGCTCTCCTTCCCACCTACAGTCCACCTGTGCATGGGTGTTAGCTTTCTCTGGGTGACTGTGCTTGGGAAGTCAGGTAGCTGGGCTCGATCAGAAACCACAGGTCAGCACAGCCACTGGGAGGACTAGCCTGCAGATGTAAATCCTGTGGCTCCATGAAAAACAAAACAAAACAAAACAAACAAAGAACAGAGCCAAGATTTTTTAAAGTCAAGAGAGTGCCAACGAAGTTAGAAATTTCCAAGTTTTCCTGAAAAGAATTTCAGAAAACGTGGTTGTTTGTAGAGGTAGCCCCCACGGACACAGCCATAGGGACTGTTCTCTACCTAACCAGTCTTAGAAACCCAGTTCACTACAAACTCCATGCTCTTGGACTGTTCTACTGGCCCCGACATAGAAAAATAATGTTTATGCTCATATTACTCTTTTGTCCTCTTACCGTGGAGAACGACTGACTCTTCCCAGTAGTGGAAAAGAAAGAAAACCTAAGAAGTTGGCAGAGTGCATGCTACCTCGTTCCATAAAAATAATGTAGGGGACATGAGCTTCTGTCATCACTGGCACAGAGTGCGTCCTCCAAACTATGTGACAGGATAGCTGCGCCCACTGCTGCTACTCAGCTAGGACCCAGGCTTTGGAGTCTACACCTCCCCCATGAGATGGCCTTAACTAAACCTTGACTTTAGTTCCATTGTGTATTTGAATGTGTGTTCTTTGTCCTGAGAGGGCATATGAGCAAAGAGGATTATGACTCTGGAGGCGTTGGTACCTACTCTGAACCCCAAAGGACTGGTCCTTTCATTAGGAGGGCGTTGCAGTCTGTCTGCTCACACGTTCATAATGACCACCCAGACCGATT
This sequence comes from Meriones unguiculatus, assembly GCF_030254825.1. Lineage (NCBI taxonomy): Eukaryota > Metazoa > Chordata > Mammalia > Rodentia > Muridae > Meriones > Meriones unguiculatus. The sequence goes on along the minus strand of NC_083358.1, from coordinate 13,963,965 downwards.
GCAGCTCTTATGGGCCAATCCAGAGACCTCACAGACTCACCAGGAAAAGGTCTACAGCTTTACCCCATCCTGCATAAGTACCTGGGCTGCATTTGTAGGGGGAAGGGTGGAGAGAGGAAGGAAGGAAAAGAGGTAAGAAATGATGAGAAATTTCCAGGACGAAGCCAAGTTCTTCTCCTTTCTGGCTCTGGGACACACAAGCCACATCGCCTCTCTAGCTTAGACGCTCCACCTGCCAGCTAAGCGCAAGCCCCACAGAGCAGGGAAGATGCTGATTTTAAAACAACGTATCACATTGGGTCTGAAGGACAGAAAATCACATTTGCAGAGCCAGCTGTGGTGACACACACCTTTAATCCCAGCAGAAGCAGGTGGATCTCTGTGAGTTCGAGGCCAGCCTGGTCTACATAGTATGTTCCAGGAAAGCCATGGTTACATAGTAAGACCATGTCTCAAAAACAAAACAAAACAAAACAAAAAACAAAAAAAAAACAAATATGTATTTGCAAAAGACAGCCTCAGAATTCAACTGTTACTGTACATATTGCCTTTCAAACTTTTTATTTTTTCCTTTTTTTTTTTTTTTGATGTAGTGTCTCACTCTGGAGCCCAGGTTGGCCTACAATTTCCATCCATGCTTCTGTTTGTTTCCCAGGTGCTGGGATAACAGTTGTGTAGCTCCACCCCAGCTATCACTGTCATTTTTTTAGTTAATTGATTAAAGTTATACACATTGTACGGATAACCCCAGGATGAGTGGAATTATGTATACCATTCTGGAATGGCGTTTCTGTGAAGGCAAACTGGAAGGGAGGTCAGGAAGGTGGACTCACTCAAATTCAGCAAGCCCCGTGGCAGAGTCTGTATTATGGGGACTAAGCATGCATGGCCTTCTGTCTGATAAGAGCACCTCTCACGCTTGAGGATTAAGTATTGCAACACAAAAAGGGTGAACGGCGGCATGTGGACCCACCGTTAACTGTCAACCAGTGCCATTACTGTTGCAGGATGACACACCCAGGAGATCTGCCTGTGTGAAGCTGATCTTCATTTGTAGGCAGCTGCATGAGGCGAAAAGTCCTGCAGACCATGTACAGATCTCTTTGATGGTCCAATAAGCTGCTTCCTGGGTCATGTTTTTGGTTGCACCAAAACATACACAGAAGCACCGACCGGGTCCTATCTTCCTTTCAGAGCAGCTTGGGACGTTGTGTCTCCAGTGTGTTCTGAGAGCAAAGCCAGGAAACCTTCACAAAACAGCAGGTCATTGTGAGCATTGGTGCTCACTTAGGGCTTATACATATTAACTGCTAATGCTGCTGTTATACCCTAGTGACAAATTCTAATAAACACAAGAGGTTAAAAAAAAATAGACCTGTTAGCCTAACTTCCTCCATGTCCTACGAGACTGTGGAATACCGCTTTGTGCAAATTAAATTAAAGACACTGTTTCGTAGAACCACTGTGTTTAAGGACTGAACATGAGTATTTATGTGTACTAGCCTATCAGCTCATACAGTTACCTCATGAGATATGTATCAATAGCATCCCCGTTTTACACATGGTAAACCAGAAGTCTAGGAAGATAAATGTGCCCGGGGCCTTAATCCCTGCAGCAGGCAAAGCAAAGACCCTGGAGGGTGAGATTCCAAGGCGGCTTCTCTTTCTTGCATGAGCAGCTATGGTTCGATTGTTTGTTCCCAGCCAAGGTCCAGTTCAGTGAATCTCTGTGAGAAAAGAGTGTGAGGACCACCAGGGAGATGGTCCTGTTGCATAGCAACCCTGTGCTTGAGCGTGGTGAGAGGAGATAGGCTCCCCGAGTTCTTTAAAGCACAATCACTAAAAATAGCCTGAGATATGACAGATAAACTCAGGGTCTCATCGGAGGAGAAAAACGCATCTAGCAGGACCGAATGTCTTGGTTGTGTTGTTCATGGGGAAATGTAAAATTATAGGATGCTGGATGCCTACAGCTTTTTGAGACAAGTACGATGTTGCATCCCACTCATTGGGAGGCCCCACCATTCACATAGGTCGCATGAAATCTGTATCTTCACATTTTACTTTCCGATTTTGCTGCTGGAATCCAAGCTGATGCCAACACTCTCTACTTGATTGCAAAACATAGCCTTCAGCTTCACCGTATTAATCTCCTAAAAATTAATCACCTTGGCAGGAATCACCTGAGGTGTACACATTTAGAATGCTTACATTTATCACTCTGGGAGAGACTGTGCCAATTACAGTGGCCCGACTATAAATCTCAAGCCTTGTGAAGAATATTAGATATTTAATTAGATCCTGAAGACCCTCTTTACCTAGTACCTTAAGAGTCTCCACATCCTCTTTGGAGACTAATAATTAAAGGAGGAACTTACCCAGGAGCCCTCTCTCCTCCTCTGGGAAGCTGCAAGTGTCCATCAGAGTAATTACTGAACCTGAAGACTGGCCTGGCTGCAGAAGGCACAAAATGCCAAGCATTTGTGCCACAAAGAACTTCCAAGCCAGTTGGGCGTTTCTTAATTCAAATATCCCATAAATATGTATTAATGCAGAATAATGGGATCCCAAGATGTCCACTTCCTAATCCCCTGAATTTGTCTGTTTAATTGCATGCCCCCAGAGGGAGTAAGGATAGCATGTGGAATTCAGAACATTAATCCATCAGCTTTAAACTGGAAAGATGAGCCTGGATTACCCAGGTGAGCTCAAGGAAAGCACAGAGAGGTCCTTAAAAATGAAGTAAGGATGAAGGAGAGTCAGAAGCTGATATGGCCATGAAACAAAGTTACACAAAGATCCATGCCTGACTTCAAAGGTGGACAAAGGTGATCCCAGGTCAAGTTACCAGGAAAACCACTACATGGGTGTCGAACGTTTCAATATCACCAGTGTAGTTCAGGCTTGAGAACTGACACATATATATTTATGGTATTTGTAATTCCATCACACAATTCTGGCAGGAGAGATGGCTCAGCAGGCAAAGGCTCTTGCTGCCAAGCCTGATGACTTGAATTCAATCCTGGGACCCACAAGGTAGAAAACCAGTCCCTACAAGCTATCCTCTGACCTTAAAGTTCTTGTGCAAGCATGTGCAAAGCACCCACACACTTACAACAATAACCACAAATTAATAATTTTTTTTGTCCCAGATCCAGTGGTGAAGAAGACAGTGCCCATCTCTGTCATCTGCTCACACTGAGTACAGACTAGGGGGAAATAAGACCATCAGCTATGACACAGGCAGCTGTTTTAATTAGGGTTTCTATTACTCTGATGAAATACCATGACCAAAAAAAGCAATTTGGGAAGAGGAGGTGAGGGATTATTTGACTTACATTTTTACATCACTGTTCATCATCAAAGGACTCCGGGATAATAACTCAAGCAGGGCAGGAGCCCAGAGCAGAGGCTGAGGCAGAGACCATGGAGCGGAGCGGTGCTGCTTACTGGCTTGCTATCACCGCTTGCTCAGCCTGCTATCTTACAGGACCAACAGCCCAGGGATGGCACCACCCACAATGAGCTGAGCCCTCCTCCATCAATCATTAATAAAGAAAATGCCCTTCAGCTGGATCTTATGGAGACATTTTTCTCAATTGAGGTTTCCTCCTTTCCGATAACTCAAGCTTGGGCCAAGTTGACATAAAACGATTCATCACAACCGTGAAGAATGGTGGACAGAGGGAATATCACTACCTGGGAAATGGAGGAGTTAGGGAAGGGAATTCCAGCCTGTGACAACAACACAAGCAAAGGACCTGTGAGGAGGGAAACGAACGAGGCAATTTAGATGCAAGAGGCTCCCTTTTGCCACTGAGGGAAGAAGGGACAGATTGAGATACAGGGAAGATTATGACATCAGTAAAGGCACTGTGTTGTTCTGTGCATGGGAAAACAATGGCAGCTTAGAGCTCACTGGTAGTTGTGGAGATGGTTCAGGATGAATCCCAAGAACAGAACTCGCAGGGGCACATGTGTGTCTTTATCTATGCTGGCTTGGATATTTCGAGCTATATACCATGAAAGTTATAGTTAGTTCATAAGGTAGTTCTATTTTTAATTGTTTGATAAACGTCCATATTGGTTTCCAGAGTAGCCTGACTAGTTCACAATCCTACCAGTCGTCAGTAAAGTTTGCTGGCCCCACGTCCTCACCAGCCTTTGTTGTCATGTGTTTTCTGGATGACAGCAGTTCTAAGGAGGATAAGATGGAATCTTGCTGTAGTGTTGGTTTGTATTTCCCTGACAGTGAGAGGCTGGGGAAGAGTGGAACGGCAGTTCTGTCCTCAGCACACACCAGCCTTAGCATGACCTGCTGTGGGACCCTTAGCAGCACCTATGTCCACATGCGCAAAGAAGAGACGAGCAACAATCACGCTAACAAATTTACTTTCGTCGACGCTCGAGGACAGCACATTTTCTGATGCATAAAGCTGAAATTCACCTACATATCATCTTCCTTTTTAAGCTCAGGTTTTACCAAAATCATTGAGGTTTGAAAAGCTCTGCTGTCTTCTAGGCATGGCCGTCACAAACACACACACACACACACACATGCACGCACACGCATACGCATACGCACGCACACACACACACATACATGTGGCAGCTATGGCAACCTTCCACAGGTTAATGAGTGTGGAGGAGGGGTGCCTGATGAGAAGAGAGACAGAGGATTGGGACAGGATAAAAGAAAGCCATGGTGTGTTTGCTCACAATCTATTCTATACATATATGTGATCATCAAAATTAGATAATTAGAAAAAGAGAAGCTAAAAACTTCCACCCACCAAAAATGCAATTTTTATTTGACAGTTTTGAATACATTTTGAAAAAAGTTGGCCTGGAGAAAAGTGTATGATATATAAATTTTTAGTGTCAAAACAAGATGCAACACTGTATATATTTTAGTACATTATACTTTGTATGTCGGGAAATATCCGTTAACCTATGTTAGAGTTAAAAAGAGCTATTCAAAAGTGATAGAAAAATATAGAGTAATTATTTCTATGTGATAGTACTGAGAATCATTCCTGTTTTCTGCTTTAATGATCCCTGATTTCTCAAGTTCCCTATAAAGATCTGTAAAATTGCTTTATCTGAAAAACTGTAATTTTAATATGTGAATTAATATATATAATTACAGACCTAATACTGGAAATCAAACAAAATCATAATGATGTTACAAACTATTTAGAAAATATTAGAAGCCCATACAATGTATTAAAGAATTATGAAGCAGTGAGGCTGTTTCCCCTTTAAATCTAATCTATAACTCTATTAATATGATAAAGAATATTTTTCTAGTTTCAAGAGAGTGTGAAATAGACTTCTCTCCCTTAGGCAACTGACCTTTAAATGGAACCAGAGATTCAAACATAATAGAAAAAATTGCAAACACTCATAAAGGCTTCTTCACCTTTCACTTGAAATTCAATATGGAAGCGAAGAGAGGCATCCTTGAAAAACAAGAGAAATGGCAAGTACAGTGTAGCATCTTCTATGTGAGACAGGTGTGCATGGATGGGAGCCAAGGGAAGGTTGTTTCTGCTGTGCCCATTCCCAAACACCTGCAAACTCAGGGTCTCCTCTCATCTGCTTAGAAGAGGACAGAAGCTCCTTCCAGGATCCAAGAGTCTCAATAGGCACACTTTGGACAGGGGCAATGCCGGTAGGTTGCTGGTGCAAAAAGCATCCACAGAGAGCCCCTCCCCCCCGTGATAACACTAATTCCCTCAGGAATGGCTTGTGAACAGGAAGCCAGAAATCCAGTCACATGAAAGATAAAGACATTGAATGTTTGGCTGCCAAAACACATCATAAAATAGTCCGATGTTCCAAGATGGGAATGTCACAGGCAAAAACCACTTCTCATTCACTTACGAAGTCATAGGTGCACGCTCTGAAGATGACTCCCACGCTGCTAGTGCTAAGGCATTTACACTGTTAGGCACACACCTGTGTGATACCCCGCCCTTGAGTGTGGGTCAAACCAAAGAAGAAACATGTGGTATGATCAACATAATCTAGATAAGAGATCTCAGACTAAGGGTCTTGGACTTGGCCTGATATCATAATGGGGTGAGTTTTGGGAGTCATAAGAGGGGTTACTTGTGGAGACCAGAGCACAGACTGTGATAGGTGCCAAAGACTCCTATACCCGAGGAGTGCTTCCCTGTGCCTTCCTAATCAGCTCTGTTTGAACACCTGGTTGTTAGTCTGACTAAAGTCAGGAGACTTAAATCAAAAAGGGACACTATTCAAGGTGTATCTGGCCTAGTCCCTTGGGCAAATGTCAGAGCTACGGTCCTGTTGATTTAAGGAAAATAAGAGGCCATGTTGTGAATGGGATGCCTATTGTAGACGATTGGGACATTGGCAAAACGGTGACCTTCCACCATGGGTAACTGAATTCTTCCAGCACCCTGAAAAAGTAGAGGAGGGGATACCAAGCTAGAAACGGATGAGGGCAGCAAACGTTGTTCTGTTAATTTCCCCTCTGCTGTGATGAAATACCTGACAGAGGCCAAATTATGGGCGCTCTATTTTGTCTCACACTTGAAAGGATACAGACCGTCACAGTAGGGAAGACACGAAAGCTGGGGACCCGATCACGGTGGCGAAGCTCACTGCAGATGTATCACATCTCAGAGGATCAGGAAGCTGGGAGCTCGGGCAGGAAGTGGGCCCAGAAAATAGTCCTCAGAGGCTCTCCCCCAGTAACTCCCCTCCACCAGCCGTGCCTGCCCTCTCTAGTGCCACCAGCTGTGGCCACGTCTGTGAGGGGTTGTCCCGATTGATGATTGATGTGGAAGAGCTCGGCCCATGCAGAAAGAAAAGTTCTGATTTTTCCAGACAACCTTGGATTCTAGATCTAGGGTTCCCTCTTCGCTTTAAGAACAGCGGCATCCCTAACGCTGCTGACGGAACCGCCAGGCCAGCTTCAGAACACGGGCAAGCGACCAGTGGCGGACACAGACTGGCAAGCACCAAGCTGGGGGCGCTCGGGTAGCAAAGCGACCTGGAGAAGCTTCAGTCACGCAGCCCGTGACAGATTATAAACGCCGTTCTTCTGAAATGACTTTTTAATTGCAAAACTACGTCCTACCCTTTCTGCCTCGCAGAGTTTCAGGAAATATTTAGAAGGTGTCTGCGTTATAACAGAAAGGCCAGTATAAAAATTTCAAATCGCTAGCACTTGGGCTGGCAGGATTATCTCCCAGCAGGCTGACAATCACAAGAAACCTGCTTCTAATCTGCTGAGTTTTCACAGCTGGGGACCTTTCATGCTTTATTCCAGAATGGAATGGAAATGAGCTCCCGTAAGCCTTTTCTTTTCCCTTTCACGGCCCATTTATCATATCAAAGCCCATTTGTCTGCATACCAGCCTCACCAAATTAGGTAAACAGGGTTCACGGAGGAACAGACAGCTGTTAGCAAGACAAGTAATCACAAAACACAAAGCTTCATTGCAGCAGCTGCCACCTAAACACAGTTTTCACAAATACGGCAACTAAGAAGCGGGCGTCTAATGGAGGGATCATTGGGGACGCTTATATTGCACTAGAAACCAAAGCCCTAAATTCTGTAACCTGTCAAAACGGCCTGGGCAATCTGGCCTGCCTTCCCCTTCCAGCCCCTTCCTCCCTTCCGCCTCTCCCTACCTGCAACCACCTACTCCCTTAAACTCTTCCCAGCTCAGCAGCTCAGGTACTTCACTCCTCCATCAGCAGGACTCATTTGAGTTCTGCTTTCTTAGAATCTACCCGTTCTGTGTAGCCTCAATCCCTTGTGTCCTGTGTTAGTGCCCTGCATTTTCCCTACTGATATGCAAAGTTATATATTGATTTCTGTGGCAGGAGCAGCGAGGGAGAACTGCTCTTGGCTGTTTGTCTGGGTCTAACATCTATCGTCTGTTTGCCCCCTCTTATTTACTGAGTTACATGAATAAATATACAGTCATTCATTAAGTAGACAGCTTCAGTTCTTCGCTGTATGCCTTGAAGTTAACAGGGAAGGTTCACAGGTAACACAATTTGGCCTAGAGTGTGGAGATGGCTAACAAGTAGTTGTGTGAAATAAAAACCTAGGTATGACTTGACAACTGTGAATTGGGTTATTTATTTATTTATTTGGCTAAGGATGTATCACAGGGCGTGGTGCATGCTAGCATGATTTTCCTTTTATATATAACTTGACACCAGACCCAGGACTAAATGTGTTCCGTACACGACTTATTTAAACACCCCCCAAACAATACAAACAAACAAAGAAAAAACGAGTAAAGTCTAACGATCATCTCCATTTTCCCGATGAGGAAAAATGCAACTCAGACAGGTAGAACATCTGCCCAGTGTCACAGAGCTAGAAATGGGAGAGTCCCAGATCCAAACCCGGCACTGTTCTTTATTGACTTCATTCTCGTGTGTCACTCCACCACGGTCCACTACCGAGTCACCCCTGATTTGGTGGTCACAAGCCAGGGTGGCCATTGATGCTCTTTCCTCCCAGCCAAATGCTGGGGTTCGAACCCAGGCCTTGTGCCTGCTGAGCAAGCAATGCACACCGCAGCCCAAGATGGCCATTTTCTAGGAGAGCCCTGACAGAGGGGTGTTAGACTCCAGTGTGTCTGTCAGGTGAGGCAAAATGAAGACTCAAAATTAGAATGAGGAAAACAAGATCCCAGAGGGGCTGGAGCCACCAGTAGGATGCTTCTGGGGAGTGAGAGAAAATGTCAGTGAAGTAGGTTCTTCATCCTTCTAGCCTTCCAATGGAGGCTGGGGATTGCCTCCTTTAATGAAGACATATATTAATCATGGGGATTACTTCCATGATCCCAGTGTTGAACACTAAACTTCATCATGGTCGGTAGCCATGGGGTACGTGGTGCTGGCATGAGGAGCAAACAGAGGACGCCATTAAACCACCACAAAGAGGTTTTGTTACTCTGTCAAAGAAGACCAGGGACCCTTGGGCTAACGTATCAGACTCAAAATGGAGTCCAAGAAAGCTGTGATATTACATGATGGGGTGCAGGTTGTTTGTTGTTTATCTGTAATGAGTTTTGTTGTTGTCATTGTTGTTGTGTTTTAACTCACAACTGTAGCTAGCGGCACTGAACCCACATAAGATTGGCCCTATCAGCAATCAGGCAAGGAAGGGGGCGGAGCTCACAGTGCTTTACTCTTGACCTCTGAACTCTTGGCTCTGGACAGAGTCTCGGAGGAGGGGCATCAGTATCTTTAGTTAGGAGCCCACTGCTGAGCCCACTAGGCTCCAGTGAATGACTCCAAAGCCATGGTCACATGGACTACTTTAGTTAATCTCAGGGTGTCACAAATCAAGATGAACAGACATGAACGTTAAGAGAGATACTGCAGGGGTGGATATTAAGATTTGTGCGGCGGAGTTATTCGGCCGGTTCATAAATCACGCCACACCACAGGGAGGTTCCACGTGGGAGGTTTTATTAGGGGAGGGGGCGGGGTCACAGAGACTGCCTCTGGGTGAGGAGAGAGAGGGGGAGGGAGAGGAAGAAAAGGCAGAGGAGAGAGAGGAGGAGCAGCTAGTCCTCTTACAAGGAGATTCTTTGCATGCTCAGAATGAACAGGTGTGTGTTGCAGGTGTTCCTGTCCCAGCTGATTTTCTGGAGGTAGCCTCACAGATGTCCGGCTTGTCAGGTCCCCTGGGGGGTGGCCTTAGAGATGCCTGTTTACCAATTCCAACAGCGGACATGAGCAGTAGGGATGCGGAGAGTGAGAGTGATCAATATGCATTGATCTAGAAACAAACTTAATTAATTTTTTTAAAGAGCCACTGGTGAGGCTAAAGAATGCAGGGTTACCTCTCCCCATATAAAACAGCCGTTGTTCAAAGGTGCTGACAGCACAGGGTGATAGGCCGCTCACTCAGGAGCAACCCTTATGACATAGGAAAGCCCAGCTCAGATAAGCTCCAATCTATATCAGTAAAGGCCTTCCCACTTACTGCATGCAAATAATAAATTGTCCTCTAGCTGTGCAAACAAATGTTCAGATGTGTGAAAATACTAAGGAAGGCTTGATTTGGGGTGACGGTAGCAGTGTTGGGAGAATTCAGCCATCACAACCATCCTGGGAGTGAGGAGAGCTTGGGTGACCAACCACAGTGAGGGCAAGAGGCTGATGCTGAAACCCGGCTGGGCAGAAAGGCGGGACCAGAACCATGGTGGATGGAGCAGTGTAACAGACTCCAAAGAATTCATCAGTGGACCCTGAAGATTGAAAATTCCCTCAGGAGACCCATATTGGGAGAGAGACCAACAGGCTGAAGCCTTAGGTGCTTGGGAAGAGATTCTGACAGTTCACCTCATGGCTGAGTTGCCATCTTGTATGTTCTTCCTGGTTTTGGGTTCATCGTTTCTAAGAAATTTTAATGCGGCTACAGGCAAGATGGAGAAAAACTGAGAACTTTTCTCTGGAACAGCTTGGTTCCAGCTGTGCCATAACTACTAAATTCATTTTCTTCTAACCAATTCTGTTCCCAAGTTTCTTGTGAGATAGAGGGAAACAAAGTAAGTATGGAGGCCCAGCAGAGAGGAGGAGGCTGTCAAACTGGGCAGAGGGTAGTCTTTATCAGGATTGGGAATGAACCAGGGAGGCGGTTCCCTGAGCATAAGTAAAGTGATGTTACCAAGTCATGCTGGGCATGACTCTCCCTTGGGTTTTTTTTCCCCAAAATATTTGACCAAAATGGTAGGAAATGGATATGCAGATATAGAGCAGGAAGAAATGAGAGAACATACAGCAACTTGTGTGAGCAAGTGAGCTCAGGAACCTTTTGAGAGCAATCAATTCACTACTCGGAGAGGGCTAGAAGCAGCCAGCCTAGGGTGTTGGTCTTGGCCCAGTGTTTCTGTTGGTATCCATCTCTTTTCCCTGATGGCTTGTCTTGGGAGTATCTTCTAAGCCTGATGTGCCACTGACATTCAGAAATCACCTTGAACTTGCCTCTCACTGAGAAAGAACTGGTTTTCAAGAGTTGAGGGGGGGATGCAGAGATCATTTCCTACTTCATCACACTCCTTCAGTCTCAGCCTTGCAGCTCTATGTGTAGTCCTGTGACTCTACTTCTAGCCTCATGCAGAGAGAGGACAACTAATACCCACACTGTTAATGATTAAAAAGGCCACACAACAGATCTGGTATAAAAGTGATTTATTGTGGGAAAGGGGGAGGGTGGACAGAGAGAGGAGGGAGCCCATGACAAAGAGAAAAAGAGAGACAGAGTAAGGGAAAGAGGCGTAAGAGAACTTGGAATGTCAGATAGGTCCTTTTTATCTGGCACACACCTGGTGCTCAGCAGGTGATGACGTTCGAGGTTGCTAGGCAACCTAGAAGCAGGCTAGAAGTCATGTTGAGTAAGAAGAAAACTATCCTAAAACTGTTACAGACATGTAGACTGTGCTACGGTTTGTGTCCTTAACATCCTCCAAAAGCCTTGTGTATTTTAAACGTTGATTTCCCCAGCTAGGGGTGCTGTTGTGGGAGGTTGTGGCTGAGAAGTAGGCTGGGCTGGAAAAAGCAGGTCGCTGGTCACTCCTCCTCAGGAGCGCATTATCTATGCTCCTTCCTGGGGCACGGGCTGTGACTCTTAAGTTTGCTAACGCTATCACTCTCTGCATCCTGGTCCGCCACGCTGTGAGCGAGCCATAGGAGATGGTTCTAAGGAACTGCACACCAGGCCACAGGTCTGATACAAAGAGGCTTATTTGAGGGGGGAGGGAAGAAAAGGAAGGAGAGTTAGAGCCTGAGCCATGAGGGCAAAGAGAGACAGCGAGAAACAGAGACAGTGGGAGAGCACAGGAGGACAGAGAGAAGTGAGAGAGAGAAAAAGGCTGGTGGTCCTTTTTGTCTAGCAGATGCCTGGAGATCATCGGGCGTGCACCTGGCTGCAGCAGGTGATGACATCAGAGGTTGCTAGGCAACCTAGAAGAGCACGCTAGTGGGAACACCTAACATCTATGGCAGTTGATAGAGCCATTCCAGCTGCCATGCCTTGATGTATTTTGTCACTGTGAGGAGAAAAGTGGCCAATATAGAGTGAGATTGTTTCTATTCAATCCATTAGGAGCCTGCTTTACAAGCCAAGTTTTTCTTTATCTCCCATGTTCTTCCTCAAAAGCAAAGGGGAAAAAACCCACCTCCAAAGATGGCTGTGAAAAATAAATAACCCCACCAATATAAAAGCAATAAATGTGAAGGTCCTACCCAGCCTCTCCCATGGTTCTTGAACACACGTTACCATTGCTGGTGATTTGCTGTTATTGCCCACATCAGTCACATGGTGTCAGGAATGGAACACACGGGTGACTTTTTCGAGGCATTAGAGGAAGGAAAAGCAGTGTCTGCATTCCTTTTCTAGTGCTGTGATGAAGCACCATGGGAAGATAACTTACGAAAGAAAGCATTTAATTGAGCTTTCACAGTTCCAGAGGGTTAAGCGTGATGTTAACATGAAGACATGGCAGCAGGGAGATAGAACACATTGGGAATAGCAAGGTCTTTTGAAACCCCAACGCTTTCTCCAACAAGACCTCGCCTCCTAATCCTTCCCAAACAGTTCTACCAACTAAGGGGCAAATATTCAAACATGTAGTCTGTGGAAGCCATCCTCATTCAAACTGCCATAAGTCATAGCCCTGGTGGAGGGAAGGATGCTATGGGGAACACCATTTCAGCCAGCTTACATCAAACTGCTACCCAGGTTCAGAGAAGGACAAGGCTTATGAAGCTATAAATACCTTGTTTTCCATGGGGCTAAACCAATTAGCCTGGTGGCTGCTGTGCACCTATTTGGGGAACAAACTGTTTCTTTCAAATACAAAGGATTACATTCAAAGAAACATGTTCTGCTTTTCATCCCTGCCTTGGAAGCATTGTCTGTATTCTGAATGACAAAGCAGGAAGAAAATGCATTTGGACAGCCAGTGGCCTTGCCAGGAGGATGACTCAGCTCCTCTGTGAATACCCCACAGACGTCTTTTGTAGGGCCAGCATCTCCACAGAGCTTCTAGTTACACTGCTTTGTGTGGCCTTTTGCTTCCAGGTAGATAACATCAAAGCAAGCTCATTTTGCAGGCAAAACCTTTTAAAATTTGAATCAGCAGATGTCATAGATATGTGTGTGTGTGTGTGTGTGTGTGTGTGTGTGTGTGCACGTGCATGTATGTGCCTTTGTGTGTGTGTGCATGTCTGTGTGTCATGCATACATGGAGGAGTGTGGGTGTGTGTGCATCTGTATGTGTGTGTCATGTATACATGAAGGAGTATGTGTATATATGTGCTTACCCTTAACACTGTGGGTTAATAACCTGACCATAACTCTAGTAAACAGGCTAGCCCAGATCCCATGTTGCCTCTTCAGCAGCAAAGAACCCTTCCCTCTCTGCAAACACAAAATGTTTCCAATGTCACATCCATTTACAAGTTGCCCCTGTATCTTGGGGCAGCTCTCCTCTTCCCTCCTACATACCGACTGTAACTTTCCCTTGCAGAACCGGCTCCTAATTCTGGGTGCCCCGCCCTTTCTTCAGTCATCATCACCTTCTCTGTCACTGTTATTATTTCCTCCTGCCCATCTCCCTCCTTCTGAAATGACTGCCATCCTCGCTCAGTTAGAGTGGTTCCTCACTTGAATAATCCATCAGCGAATACGTGCTGACGCCCTTGGTGCCAAGGCTCCAGCAGGATGAGAAGAGGGCACAGCTTCTTCTCTCTTGAAGCTAAATTTTGGGTGGTGGGAAGGAAGGTAATGAAAATTAGATATGTTTTCTTTCATTTAGGAATGAGCGCTAGTAAGAAAAATGAAACAGGTGAAGGAGTAAGAAATGAAAATACAGATTATTTTTGACTTACAGTAGTGGTACCTCCCAATAAGCTCATCACACACTGGAAATATTGCCAAATATTGTCAAATATTCATACCAGGGGCAGGTGTGAGGATGGAGATCTGTAGTCCCACAACTTCAGAGGCTAATACTGGAGGGTCCTGAGTTTGAGGCCAGCCCCAGCTGCTTAGTGAAAGACTGTCTGAAAATGCATTTTCATAATTCCCCAAACCCAGCAAACACCATTGCTTGTGAATATAGGGCACTATAAAGCCTTGGCTGTCTATTCTTCTGATCACATGGGTCCATGGAATCTTTTTCTTCCTGCCACTCCTAGCATGCAGAATATCTTACCAGTTATCAAAAGGCCAGGAAAACAAAACAAAACAACAACAAAACCCCTCAAACATCAAAGTCCGCTTTCTCCTAAGTGTACATAGCTTTTGCACCATTATAAAGTTAAAAAAAAAATTGGCGACCGTCCATATTTTAGATTCTGTTTTGACTAGCAGCACCAGACACTTCATGAGATGGAGTGTCTTTGATTCTCAGGGAGCATGTTTACTTCCTATCCCAACCTGTGGCTCTCACATGGTTCTATCCAAAGTACCTGTTTGGGCATCATGCCCAGGACAAGCAGCTAAGGTGCTCCCATCATCCCTGGATCCCTACCTGCTGGCATTCCCTGCCCTCTACCCTGAACTGTCCAGCCCAGGGGTGGGGCTTCCCTTCATTCAGAGGCTCTTTATTATATAATCCAGACATTTGGTTCCCCCCCTTCCCCGGCTTTCCCTCTCTCTTCTCTCTGCTCACGCACTGTCTCTCCCTGCATGGTGGGTTCCCTTGGGACCAGCGAACCCATTGAGAGCTGCTCCCAATAAACATGCATTTATATACTTGAACTGAATTAGCTCATTTCACTGGCAGAAAGCATGATTAAATAAGCTCTCTACCTGTACGCGCACCAGTACAGATGGTGTCTGGCCTCATAGGAACCAAAAGAATTCTGCCAAGTACTTTAGAGGAAATTTGTGTGAAACAGAGTCAGCTGAGCCATCTCTCTCTACAACAGTGGTTCTGAACTTTCCTAATGCTGTGACCCTTAAATACAGTTCCTCATGTTGTGGTGACCCCACCCATAAAATATTTTTGTTGCTACTTCATAACTGTGATTTTGCTACTGTTATGAATCGTAATGTAAATATCTGATATGCAGGACATTCGGTATGTGGCCCCAGGGAAAGAGGCCATTTGTCCCCAAAAGGGGTCTCGATCTATAGGTTGACAACCACCACTCTACAAGCACAGCAAGCCAACCTTATAGCTGAGAGTTTTAGAACTTGCACATAGATTCTGAACATGCAAAAGGAGGAGCCGCACTGAGCTCTGCCCAGCACACTTCTCCATCGTACAGATAGTTGGAACACATTTTGGACAACAAAAAGGTATTTCCCAGGTCACCACATCAGTAAATTCAATTCATCTCAGACCATGTAGTAAGCATAAAACACACGCACACACACACACACACACACACAGAGAGAGAGAGAGAGAGAGAGAGAGAGAGAGAGAGAGAGAGAGAGAGAGAGGAAGAAAGAAATATTCTTGTTTGGGATAGATATGAAGATCTGCTTTGTATTAAAAAAGCCTCGATGTGGTAGAGTGTGGAACGGGGGGGTATGCTCATATGGTAGAATGCGTATTAAGGGAAATTTTTTTAGAGCAGGGGAGACAACTCAGTGGCTAAGAGCTGCACACTGCCAAATTCTCCTCCTAGCACCGACATCAGAGGACTCCCAGCCACCTGTAACTCCAATTCCAGTGGATCCTACACTCTCCTCTGTCCTCTGCAGGCACCTGAAAGCATGCATGCCCCACCCCACCCCACTCCACACACAAAGAAATTAAAATCTAAACCATGTCTTTTTTGATGACTCTTTCTTCTAATCTGCCTTCCCTCCCCAGACAATGCAGGAATGCCCTTAAGAACTTGCCCCAAAGCGTGAGTTTAGTCTGAGGTCTTGCTGTCCTTTGTGGAAGATTGGAGAAGACACCTTGCATAGGACTGTGGTATGGCAGGAAATCTAGAAGTTAAGAAGCTATAATACTCAGTTTGTGTTAATATGGTAGTGGCTGGTGACATGGGACTATTTAAGGAATAAATTTAAAGAATAAATTTCTATTTAAAGAATAAATTTCTCAGTCACCTGGCTACACTGCAAGAGCTCAGAGGCCTTGGTTCATGGTAGAGAGCATAGTTGTCATTGCATAAAGTTCCATGGACTGTGAGGCCAACAATACCATCCTTCCACATCAGACCCTTGGAATGACACCAGGACAATGTGCAGTCTCATCTGCCTTCTTTGCAAAACACATTGCTTTCCCTTCCCAACGAAACTGCTCTGCAGCCATTCTAAGACAGTGGAGCAAAGGCCACACAGGAAGCTAGAAGCCAGCAGCAAGCTGACAGCATTCTTCCCAAAAGGCTAGTCCAACTGTCTGCCTACAAGGTGATGTTATTATTGAAGTTATAAAATGAGTTGGTGCACACATCCAGTTGCATTCTGGGAAGTAGAGTACAGATGATGTGGTTCTTCGCTGAGGTTCCATGCAGCACCAAGTTGGACAAGAGATAGAATCTAAATGTAGGCAGAGATGTGGGCTGTTGGCGGTGTCAGCTTTTCTGTTGCTGTGATCCAGTGCTCCTACAAAAAACAACTTAAACGAGAAAACGTGTTTTTTTTTTTTTTTTTATGGCTTATGGTTCCAGAGGGTAGGCAGTCCTTCCTCGTGGGGAAGACATCACTACAGGAGTATAAGCATGGTGGCAGGAGCAAGAAGCAGAAATAGAACAGGAAGTAGAAGCAGGTTACAAAACCCCAAAGCCTGACCCCTGAAGCACTCCCTCTAGCAAGGCTCCGCCTCCGGAAGGTCCCACAATCTTCCCGCACCATTCCAGCCTCTGCGTCCAATTCCACTAGCCTACAGGGGCAATTTCTCAATCAAACCACCACACTCCCTCCTTCAATTGCCTGTGGAGGTCAAAGGCTTTAACTGGGGGAGATTTAGGAGTCTGTAAAAGGCAAACCAATACCAAGAGCACAGAGAACAAAGTTTTCAGTGAAGCAGCCTCTCTTTCTGCCATGAAGCCGAGCTGCCCCGGTGTCCTGGAAAACCTGGAGCCATTTTCACAACTACTTCCCAGGCTGATTGAGAGCAGAAGGCTCCTCACTGGGAGACTCAGTCACACCGTGATCTGGCTGCTAGATGGAGCCTTCATTCAGATGACAAACTTCCCAGTACACTTGTCACCCGTAATTAAGTCTTCCTAATTGTTCTATTACACAAGGATTACAAGACAGAAAAGCAATCAGACACCAGCGATTCTTCATCTCGCTTCCAAACATGTGCAGACCCTTAATGGGGTGACGTGTGTGTGAAGGCAGCACACTGGCAGAGGTGTGTCTGTGTGTGGCAGGGCTGGCTCAGGCACACTCAAAGATTTAAGACAAGCATGTGTCTGTTTTATTATCACACCATAAAAATCCAACATACTTGGAAGGGGCTACGACCTGGAAGTAAATTTCCAGCCTTTTGTAACCCGCAGCTGTTCCTCAGGCAGTTCCCTTACGATTCCTATATAACCCGTACTGCTCAGTTTTACGTCAGTTTGACACATGCTGCAGTCATTTTGGAAACAGGTATTGGCCTATGAGCAGACCCTGTGTTGCATTTTCTTTATCTATGATGGATGTGGGAGGGTCCAGACACTGTGAGGGTGTCACCTCTGGGCTGGTGGTCCTGGACATATAAGGAGACAGGCTAAGCAAACCAGTAAGTAGCACTCCGCAATGGCCTCTGCTTCAGTGTCTAGGTTCAGGGTCCTGCCTCCAGGCTCCTGCCAGGACTTCCCTGGATGATGGACTCCAAGGTAGAAGATAAAACAAATCCTTTCCTCCCCAAGTTACTTTTGTACATACAGCAAAAGAAACCCCAACTAAGACAAAACCTTTTATGATTCTCAGCCTGTTTCTCCAGAAGTTAAGGTCAGTCTCTTTTCACTGGCTCCGTGGCTACTGGTGTCTAGTCTTTTCATTCTTTTCTCTCTTCTTCTTCTTCTCTCCTGCTCCCCACTTTTTTTTCTTTGAGTCTCACGCATTCAAGACTAGTCTTAAGTTTGTTGTACAGCCAAGAATAAACCCAAATGTCTGATGCTCCTGGTGCCACTTCCCAAGTGTTGCATTGCTGGGATGACAAGCGTTTACTACTACTGTGGTGTACTAGAGAGCAACCCCAGGAAGTCCCTGAACCTGACAAGACACATGAGGCCTCCTCTCTCTAAAGTTACATAAGCAATAAGGGCTGCTGAGGAGACTCAGACTAGCTGAGCTCCCCGGAGCACACTCTTTACTCTGTTCAACTGCCATTGTACAGAGAGACCCCAGGTTTCGTCAGCCATCTCCCATGCTGGGGTTCAGCATTCAGTGATGGAGCTGTCTTTGAATCATCCTTGCTTCAGTAAGGAACCCCAGTACACTTCTTGGTTTACCAAGTAGGACTTGAGTAGTATCATTACTTTGATATGTCATTATTACATGAGATAAACAGACAGTTATGACACTTCACCCCAGGGAAAGTGTTCCATAACAGGGATTGATTTGTCCAGACAACACCATGTGATTTTTGACATCAGTGGCTCCTGACCCTCTCAACTATCTTTCCTTCCAGGGGAACACTCCTCGGCTTACGGGGAGGTAGTGTGAGTTGATGGGGCTGAGAATAAGGGCTGAGTTGGCTGGAGTAGGAGGGAGAACAAGCCTCCCATCCATCACAAGGCCCGGGTGGTATTTATGTGTGAGGCTTGTTCTGGAAGCCTTCTCCTGAGCCTTCCTCCAGGAGCTTAGCTATTAGTGACTGACACAGCTCTAAATAGGGGAAGGAATGGAGGAGACTCGCATTCTCTGAGCATTATTTTCCCAGTGTGTTATCTTACAGTTTCTCTGCAGCCTACCAGAGTCCCATCCCACTGCCCACAGCCAGTGAAATTAATTACTTCCTTGCTGTTTCACACTCCCCTGATCTCTTAAGCCCCTATGCACTGACAGAACACTTACTGGCATTCTGCTAATTGTGTGCCGAGAGCTCTCTTCTTCAGGTAGCCTTTGCTCCTCAGGGCTTGTTGGTGTTTTCTTTAGCTCAGGATCACCCAGATAGGTGGTCTGCAGGTGAAGCTGACCCTTTCTCCTGGGGTGTGCTTCTTTGAGAGGGCTGCACCTGTCAGATGTGCCTTTGGGGAGGCAACCTGACCTTTCTCAGCAATGTTTTCCTTCCACACATTTTTATGTTACTACCGGCAAATATATGCAGAACTGCTGAGGGAAGCCATTGCTTTTAAAAGATGCGACCGGTGGACCGCGAGGCTCAGTGTGAGGCTACAGCCACCTGCGCTATTATAGCTTCCAGCCTTACCAAAGCCACACAGCTGAACATTCTCCGTGTGTG
Organism: Meriones unguiculatus; assembly: GCF_030254825.1. Taxonomy (NCBI): domain Eukaryota; kingdom Metazoa; phylum Chordata; class Mammalia; order Rodentia; family Muridae; genus Meriones; species Meriones unguiculatus. Next base: position 13,944,592 of record NC_083358.1, on the reverse strand, counting down.
GTGTGTGGACATGTACTCTAGTGCACACGTATGCGTGGGTGTGCATGTGCATTTGTGTATGTAGGCCATTGGACAACCTTTATTTTCCGGATTGTTTTCAGCATCTCTCTGATGCCAACTCATTTCCCACCTTGCAGCCACAGGTCTCCCTAAAACCTAGGTTCTTAGTTCCTCTTCCTTGGTAATAAACAAACAAACAAACAAACAAATAAATAAATATAAAGATCATCTGACATCCAAGGCCTATCCATGCACATGCACACTTCCAGCAGGGGCCACAGCTGAAGCATGCTCTCCCCCAAGCAGCACACTCAACAGCCAGGCCCTCCAAACAGCCTCTACGCTGGCTTCCGCTATCTCCTCTGCCTACCGTGTTGTCTTTATCACCTTGGAAGCCTTAGTCCAGACTGATGGCACTAACACCTGACTCTACCATTCACTGACTGTAGGACAGTGTGAGGGCACCTGAAACCTTTTAGTCTCAGTTTGATCATCTTTAAGGGCAAAGAGTCAATCAATAGGAGTCTGAAGAAAAAAAAAAAAGACAATTCTCAGACAGAATTCTCAGCCTCCCATTCAACCTTACCATTCACAGTCAACACATTGTGAATTCCTGGAGATGGAGGGTGTGTTTTCTGTCACTCCTCTAGCCCGAGAGGCCTTGAAGGTCAAAGCTTCGTGTCTCAGCCATGGCCCCATACTTCTCACAAGCAGCTGTGTCATGAATATTACATGAGGAGTCATTTATTTCTCCCTCCTGGCGAGACACATTTAGAGGCCGTTTGCTTCTCTGGGGTGTGTTGATACACATGGGCTCAGAGGTCAGAGGGAGGAACCTTCCAACCAGAGCCCTATGACCTCAAGCTTGAAGTGTTTATTTTCTAATCAGGAAAGAGGGGGTGGCAATGCCTCTGTAGAAATAACCCTGTTCGTAGTTGCTCTGAGGAATTTTTCTCACTTTCACATGTATGCGTGTGTAGTTTGCCTGTGTGTCAGTGTGCGTACATACATGCAGATGCATTTGGTACACTGAGGCTGGTGCTAAAGACCATCTTCTACCATATTCATCGAGCAAAGGTGTCTCAATCAAACCCAGAGCTCACTGATAGGAACACCCTGTCTCCACCAGGCTGGAATTATAGGTGGACCTCTATGCCCACCTGGCATTTTATGTGGGTTCTGGGTATCCAAACTGTGGTCCTCAAAAGCAAGAGTTTTAACCAATGAGCCATCTTCCCAGCACCCTGCTCTGAGGACTGACAGTGATGTATGTGGAGTGCCACCAGTATTATTAGGAGGTCACTGTGCTCTTGCTTCAGACCCTCCCCAGCGTCTCCTGGCACTACCCAGATAACCAGATAAACCACAAACCACAAGGTGCTGATTTGTGGTTTTTCTTTCTTTCTTTTCTTCCTTCCTTCCTTCCTTCCTTCCTTCCTTCCTTCCTTCCTTCCTTCCTTCCTTCCTTCCTTCCTTCCTTTCCTTTCTTTAAGTCTTGGGAATGGAGAGAAGGCTCTGCAGTTAAAAGTACATATTGTTCTTCCAAAAGACCCGAGTTCAGTTCCCAGAAGGCACAGCTTATATGCCTGTAATTCTAGCTCCAGGGGAATCTGACGCCATCTTTGGCTTCCACAGGTACCTGCAGGCATGTGGCACACAGGCAAACAGATTTACACTTACATACATAAATAAAAATAAATTTAAAATCTTGGGAACTATGGTCCAACTGTTCCCTTAGCCCTAATGTGACTCTCTAAGCACCCTTGGTTTTATGCAATTATTTTTTTATTTAAAAATACATGATGAATTATATTTTTTACTATACTGATACAAAGATTAATGTAATTCATTCTTACGCATTGTCTAATCTTCCATTCAATTTCTTTGGATTTTAAGAGAAGAAAAGAAAAATAAAAAAGACGTAGAAAGCACGAACTGGGAGGAGTGGAGTGTGGGGTGGAGAGGAAAGAGGAGGAGTGCAGGGGGTAGATGTGATCTGAATGCATTGCCCTCGCGTGTGAAATTATGGAAGAGCACATCATTGTGTGTGTCGGGCACTGTGCCAGCCTTTGGAGACGGCACTTTCTCTATCCAGCTCAGTGTGAGGTGATGGCACACTTCCCCCTCTGCGTGAGCTTACTCTCCTGTTTCCCCACCGCTAGGCAGGTCACCCCTGAAAGGCGCTGCAGACAGCAGACATCGGCATCTTCGCTGCACTGGGGACCTGCTACCTTCCTGGGACTCAGCAGGTGTGTGCCTCTGGGCAGGGTGTACATTGGAGCAGGACGCTGGAGACATTGATATTGCTGGTGGAAACCCTACTTCGGCCAGGAGTGAGGAGCTGGTTTTCCAAGCCCCCAACTCTCCACCCAACTTCCCCTCTCCTGCTTGAGTTCCATCCCTGGAACTCACAGGGTGGAAGGAGAGAACTGGCCCCTGCAAGTCGTCCTTCATACATGTGCTATGGCACCCCTCCCCCGCCCACACACACACAACGTATAACATTTTTTAACTTAAATACTTCTTATAATTGCTGCTTGCAAATGTTCTCATGTGCTCCATGGTTTTTGACAACAAACTGTTTAGTGTATTCAGCCCTTTGAACCTTGTCAGCGCCGCCTTCCGCCCCGAACACACCTCTCCCGGTGTAGCTGAAACTGGCTTCTTCAAAGAGCCCCGCCCCCAACCTCTTCTCCTCGCGTAGTCCCCGCCCTTTATTTCCCCAAAGGCTAGGGCCACTATGCGCATGCGTGTCACGAAGCTTTGCTTCCTGAAGTCTCCAGCAGCTAGTAGTACTGCAAAGCCAATGCCGCGACCTTGTGGACTCCGGGAACCTGTCAGGTAAAACTCTCTGGACTCCAGGCCCTGCAGCCCGACCTAGCTGGGCCCCTGGTGACTGCTCTGGCCTTAGTCTATCCATGTTGGATAGCCCTGCCGATCCATCCGTTCAGGCTCCTCAGGGCTCGCCTCCAGCCGGGACTTTGCTCTTCTGCTCCTGGGGACAGAGTGGGGGTTTCACCTAGCAAGATTCACACACACGTACACACACCACTCCTGACCGTGGTTCCTGCTCAAGGCACTGCTCCCGATCTGGGCTCAAACGATCCTGTTATTTCCAACAGGGCTGTCCTGAGAATTAAACAGTGGGGTGTGCCCTGCTCAAAGCGTTGCTCCTGTTTTGGTGGTGTAGTCTCCAGACAGTTTTAGACTTTTCCCTGCCCCCTCTGGGCAGCTCTAGGGACTCCTTAAAAGTCTTCTTCCCACTAGGCTGGCTAGTTGTTTGTTTTTGGACGGGGGCCTGTGTGCCAGCTTTCAGTGACCCTTTCCAGGACATTTGATTGATTTGCAGCCAGCTCCCTGACAGGTGGAGGGGGACTTGTGGAGGACGAGAATAAGCAAACACCTCCAACCAATGGCTTGTTAAGGATGTGTAAGAGTACCTCGCTGTGTACGAACTGGCCCTTTAGCTTCATGCCTACCCCAAAGCAAGTTACAGTTGAGGACTTGGAGGCTTCAGGAGATGATGTCATAATTTCCTTTCCATGTGTAGCCCAGGCTGATCTCAAAGTTTTAGCAATCCTCCTGCCTCAGCCTCGCACGCACTGGGACACAGGTGTGAAGCTAGCACACCTGGCTCCATTTTTGAGATGAAATGAGTTCTGGCTGACCTAGTTATCTGCGTTTGCACAGTCATAGTAAAGAGTGATGAAAACTAGTGTCTAATTTTGTTTTAAATATTAGTTACAGTTTATTAACTCTGTATCCCAGCTGTAGCCTGCTCCCTCATTCCCTCGCAATCCTACCCTCCCTCCCTCATCTCCTCCCTGCCCCTTTCCAAGTCCACTGATAGGGAAGGTCCTCCTCCCCTTCCATCTGACCCTGGCTTATCAGGTATCTTCAGGACTGGCTGCAGTGTCCTCCTCTGTGGCCTAGCAAGGCTGCTCCTCCTTCTGGGGGGAGGGGTGTGTGTCAAAGAGCCAGCCATTGAGTTCATGTCAGAAATAGTCCCTGTTCCCTTACTAGGGTACCCACTTGGATACTGAGCTACCTTGGGCTATATCCAAGAAGGAGTTCTAGGTTATATCCATACATGGTCCTTGGTTGGATATACAGTCTCATAAAAGACCTCTGTGCCCAGATATATTTGGTCCTTGTGGAGCTCTTGTCCTCTCCAGGTCATACTAACTCCCCATACTTTCATATGATTCCCTGCACTCTGCCCAAAGTTTAGTTGTGAGTCTCAGCATCTGCTTTGATACACTGCTAGGTAGAGGCTTTCAGAGGCCCTCTGCATGAGACTCCTGTCCTGTTACTTGTTTTCTCCTACTTCCACTGTCCATCCCATTTGTCTTTCTAAGTGAGGATTGATCATTTTACCCAGGGTCCTCCTTCTTGTTTAGCTTCTTTAGGTGTACAGATTTTAATATGTTTATTCTATATTTTATGTCTAATTTCCACTTATTAATAAGTGTATACCATGTGTGTCTTTCTGCTTCTGGGATACCTCACTCAGGATGATCTTTTCTAGATCCCACCATTTGCCTGTAAATTTCATGATTTCCTTGTTTTTAATCGCTGAGTAGTATTTCATTGTGTAAAAGTACTACACCTTCTGTATCCATTCCTCAGTTGAGGGACATCTGGGTTGTTTCCAGGTTCTGGCTATAACAAATAAAGCTGCTATAAACATGTTTGAGCAAATGTCCTTGGGTACTTGAGCATCTTTTGGATATATGCTTAGGAGTGCTATAGCTGGATCTTGAGGAAGCACTATTCCTAATAATCTAAGAAAGCACCAGATTGATTTCCAAAGTGGTTGTACAAGTTTGCATTCCCACCAGCAATGGAGGATGGCTCCCCTTTCTCCACAATCTCTTCAGCATGTGTTGTCACTTGAATTTCTGATCTTAGCCATTCTGACGGGTGTAAGGTGAAATCTCAGGGTCATTTTGATTTGCATCTCTCTGATGACTAAGGACGTTGAACATCTTTTTAAGTGTTTCTCTGCCATTCTGTGTTCCTCTACAGAGAATTCTCTGTTTAACTCCGTACCCCATTTTTAAATTGGATTTCTTGATTTATTGCTTTTTTAACTTCTTTAGTTCTTTTTATATTCTGGATATCAGCCCTCTGTCAGATACAGGGTTGGTGAAGATCTTTTCTCAGTCTGTAAACTGTAATTTTGTTCTGACAACAGTGTCTTTTGCTTTACAGAAGCTTTTCAGTTTCATGAGGTTCCATTTATTGTTGCTCACAGAGCCTGTGCTGTTGGTGTTCTGATCAGGAAGTTGTCTCCTGTCCTAATGAGTTCTAGGCTCTTCCCCACTTTTTCTTCTAAATGATTTAGTGTATCTGGTTTTATATTGAGGTCTTTGATCCACTTGGACTTTAGTTTTGTGCAGAGTGATAAATATGGATCTATTTGCATTTTTCTGTATGTAGACATCCAGTTGGACCAGCACCATCTGTTGAAGATGCTGTCTTTTTTTTTCCATTTTATACTTTTGACTTCTTTATCAAAAATCAAGTATTCATAGGTGTGTGGGTCTTCTGTTCAGTTCCATTGATCCACCTTTCTGTTTCTATGCCAATACCATGCAGTTTTTATGACTATTACTCTGAAGTACAGCTTGAGATCAGGGATGGAGATACCTCCAGATGATCTGTTGTTTTACAGGATCATTTTGGAGATTGTGGGTTTTTTGTTTCTCCATATGAAGTTGAGAATTTTTCTTTCAAGGTCTGTAAAGAATTGTGTTGGTATTTTGATGGGAATTGCATTGAATCTGTAGATTGCTTTTGACAGGATGGCCATTTTCACTATGTTAATCTTACCGATCCATGAGCATGGGAGATATTTCCATCTTCTGATATCGTCTTCAATTTCTTTCTTCAGAGACTGGAAGTTTTTTTCAAACAGGTCTTTTACTTGCTTGGTTAGAGTCACCCCAAGGTACTTTATGTTATTTGTGGCTATTGTGAAGGGTGTTGTTTCCCTGATTTCCTTCTTGGCCCTTTTGTCTTTGGTATTTTGCGTTAATTTTGTATCCAGCCACTTTGCTGAAGGTGTTTATCAACTAAAGGAGTTCTCTGGTTGAAGCCTACTTGGTCATGGTGTATGATGTCTTTTATGTATTCTTGGATTCGGTTTGCAAGTTAAAATACTTGAGTATTTTTGCATCAATGTTCATAAAAGAGATAGGTCTGAAGTTCTCTTTGTTTTTGTTGGGTCTTTGTGTGGTTTAGGTATCAAGGTGACTGTGGCTTCATAGAATGAGTTTGGTAATGTTCCTTCTGTTTCTATTTTGTGGAATAGTTTGAAGAGAATTGGAGTTAGCACTTCTTTGAAGGTCTGGTAGAATTCTGTGCTGAAACCATCTGGCCCAGGGCTTTGTTTGGAAGGGAGACTGTTGATGACTGCTTCTATTTCCTTGGGGGATATAGGACTATTCAATCTTTCTACCTGATCTTGACTTAATTTTGGTAGATGGAATCTAATGTTCACTTTCTAAGGCTACCATGGCAAAGTCCTACAAACCGTGAGGTTTAATGAACAGTGATCTGTCCTCTCTTGGGTCTGAAGTCCAGTTCAAAACCAGCCTGTCAGCAGGAACAGCATCAGAAGTCTCTAGGAGGACTTCTTTGCCTCCTCCAGCTTCCAGTGGCTTCTGGTCATCCTTGGCCTGTAGTTGCAGCACTTTGGTCCCTTCTCTGTCTCCATGGGTGCCTCTCTTTAGCCTCTTCTCCTCCTTCCCAGACATCTGTCATTGGATTGGGAGTTCCCCCAAGTCCAGGGTAGAACCGTAACTATTAACATCTGCAAAGATCCATTGCTAAGTAAAGTCACATTCCCAGGTTCTAAGTTGACAGAGATGAGGCCACTATTTAACACACTATGGAGCTCAGCAGCATGATGTGTTTGTCTGGGAGACCCAGAAAGGGCTCCATGAAACATGGTGGTGAATCTATTTGCACAACCGTCAGTAATGGTTCTCAAAGGTCAGTTCCTCGAGCTGCCATAGCAGCAACCTTGTCACTCTGAAGGTGGACCAAGTGCTCATTCCCCGGGCCTCACCTTAAAGTCCCTCAGTCATGTTTTAGGGTAAGTCCTGCAGCCTGTAGTGAGCAGCCTTCTAGCAGATTCTGCGCATGTTGGAATTTGAGAATTACCTTTATGGGGCATTTGGATTTGGGAATATGGCAGAAGGACTAGGCAAGCCTCATAAAGACCTTTTGACACACCTGTCCTGTCTGTGTGTAACTATAGTATTTCCTTCCCAAAGTACCAGGAACAGAACCTGGGCTCCTGTATAAGTAAGAGCATAAAGCAAATGCTCTAGTGCTGAGCTATACTATTATTATTATTATTATTATTATTTTGGAAAAGCCCTTTATTTATTTGTTTGTTTGTTTATTTATTTAGAAACTGGGTCTAGGGTTCAAACCTTGAACTCACTCTGTATCTGGGGGATGCTTTGAACTTTTGATCCTCCTGCCTCAGCCTCCCAAATAGCTGAGATTACAGTGAGTCACAGCATACTTACAGATATCAAAGTTCAAGTGTTAAGTCATTGGGGGAATGTTTTATCATATATTGTTTGGTTGGGCTTTTGTTTGTTTTGAGGTAAGGTGTTCTGTCACAACTCACTGTGTTGCTGAGGGTAACCTTTGACACCTGGTCCGCCTACCTTTACCTCTCACATACAGGTTTTACATACATGTGTAACCTGTCTTACACTTGCATTTTTAAATTTAATTTGCCTTTCAAAGTGAACTCATGTATGCAATGCGGACTTAGTGTTTTTTGCCTCATTCAGGCTTGCCAATGCATGCAATTTAAGTGCTGTGATTTCTGCCAGGTTATTGGAAAACTATAATGAGACCCAGAAACAAAATCCAAATGGACACACACACACAGAGATTGGCAGGGCTAGGAGCCTTCTGCCACAGGTCTGCTTACTAGAGATTTTGCCTTGTCTTAGGAACAATCTGATAGATGATGCCAAGGCCCGTTTGAGAAGGTTTGATGTTGGGACCAGATATTCCCACTTGTCCCCTAATAAGTACTCTGTTCTTCTGCCGTTGCTGGTCAAAGAAGGAAAGCTGTACTTGCTGTTCACTGTCCGCTCAGACAAGGTAGGTGACAAGAGGCTGTCTTGTGACATCTCGGGGCACTTGAAAACACACTGCTGTCACTTCGTCTTCACTTCAAGGCTGCCGCTATCAAATGAGCTTTTGAAGTCATGGCGTTGGGGGGCTAGTGGAAGCCACCGGATGAAGCAGACTTTTGTTTGTTACATGATTTTGAGACATGGGTTTGCTCTGTAGCTCAGGCTGGCCTTGAACTTATGAAAATCTGCCTGTCTCGGCCTCCCAAGTGCTGACCTCAAGTTTTGGTATTTGTTTTTCAGTGTGTATGTGTGAGTGTGTGAGTCTGTGTGTGAGTATGTGTGTGTGTGTGTACATGATTATGGAGGGCAGAGGAAGACATTGAGTGGCTTCCTGTCACTATCTGCCTTGTTGCCTTGAGACAGGGCATGTCACTGAACCTGGAACCTGTGGTTTTAGGTGCACATGCCTCGTATGCTGTAACGATGTTCCTTTCCTCCACCCTACCTCAGAACTGGAGTTATAGGGATTCCCAACCATGTCAGCATCATTAACTGGGTGCTGGAGATACAAACTTGTACAAGCAAGCATTTTTACCCATTGAGCCACCTTCTCAGCCAAATGCCATTTTAAAAACAAAGAGTTTTTAGAAAGAAGGAAAAGAAGGAAAAAAAAAAAAAAGACATTTACTTTATAAGAAATAGAAACACTTTTAGATCAGGGTTCTTTACCGTTGGTGCTTTAAACAGCATTTGGGTCCAGAACATTCTGTGTTGAGGACCCTACTCATGCACTGCGGATTGTGTACTGTTGTCTTGACCTCTACCATGACAGCAGCAGCACACACACACACACACACACACGGACATCTGTGTGATGACATCATGTCTCCAGACTGTGCCCTAATCCTTGCAGAATGGGGATGGAAAATTACCCCCTTACCAGTGCCTCTGTTAGACTAATCCACTGCAGGTAAGCTAGATCACACTGTTGTAGCCTAGGCCCTGAAGCCAGCTGAACACAGGCTGAAGTTATGAACCATCTCACTTTACAGACGTATTCCACTAGGCCTCTCCCATGCAGCCCCTCCTTGCTGTTGGGAATGTTCCCCAAGAGAGAGTTGAAGAAATGGTCATTTCAAGGTTATCCAAGATAGAAGTAGATGGACTGCAGAGTAGCATGGCCTTTCAAGTAGAATAATTCAAAATGTCTCATTGATAGCATATATATATATATATATATGTAAATAAACAAATATATAAACACACAAGTAAATAAAGAAATATGTAAAGAAATACCCTGATTTGACGGAAGTGTGCTGATCCTTCTTACTGTGGGACAGGCAAGTGACAGAAGTCCATAGTGATCAAAATCCAGTTTCTTAAAGGAGAGAGGCTCTTAGCTGGAACCAGGAAAATGGGATCTATTCTCAGCTCTGCTCCTAAGCACAGAAGAAATGCTTATTGGCCCCTCTTCCCTCCCTCCTTCCCTCCCCCTCCTCTCTCTATCTGTTTTGATTATCAGAGGAACAATAAAGCCCATATAAGACTAAAGCCTGTGGCCAATAGTACTCTGATTTTTTTTTTTTAAATATTGCTGCCACAACAGTTAGGCCTGATGACTATAAAGGTCATGTTTATTTATTTATGTTTAATATTTAAAGATTTATTATTTTTTTGCGTGTATGAGTGTTTTGCTGAATGAATGTATATGCACCAGGTGTGTTCAGTGCCCACACGGGTCAGAAGAAGGCATTGAATACACTGGAATTAGAGTTCTAGGAGGTTGTGAACTACCACATGAGTTCTGGGAACTTTGCAAGAACAGCAAGTGCTCTTAACTGCTGAGCCATCTCTTCATCCTCTCAAGGTCCTTTACAAAATAGTTAAAATCCTATTCATTCTTCCTGCAAGCTCTACCTGCCTGTGAAAGAGGGATGCAGAGTGCTCTTCAAGCAGCCGCTGCTACTGGGGACTGCCCATGGCCTCATGCCAAGCTGGAGCTCTAGCTCCCCCTTTAACATCTTACGTAGAGATAGCGTCTCACCAAATTGCATGGACTGGCCTTGAACTCACTCTTGTAGCTCCAGCAAGCCTCGGACTTGCCATTTGTCTGCCTCAACATCCCAACCAGCTGGGATGACAGGAGGTGGTTCTGGAAGGTCCTTCCCCCACTCTCCTTTCTTTAAAACAACAACAACTCTTTTTTGTTTGTTGTTAATGTGTGCATATGGGGGAGGGGCATGCATGCCATGGTGCAAGTGTGGAGCTCAGAGGGCAACTTTGTGTTGTTTGCTCTCTCCTTCAATCTTTAAGAGGTTTCCAGAAATCAAATTTAGGCCACGAGGATCGCACGCACCGCAAGTGCTGTGTGAGCAAAGCCATGTCACTGGCCCCCTGGAGGCAAGTTCTTAATGTCTTAAAACCTCCATTTTCTCCTCTCTGGTGATGGGGCTGACAGCTGCCCTGTGTGCAGTGTTTGAAAGAGTGTTGTTGCCTCCGTGCCTGGCACATAGTGGTACTCCCCAACCGTGGTTGTTTCTTGTTGCATAGGTAAGGTCTCCTTTTATAAACCTGGATTCCTGGGGTCTGGGGGCCTTTCAATTGGCTGAAAGATTCTGAGCTTAGGGCTTAAGGGAACATTAGGTGGATTATCCTTTTGGGTAAGATGTGTATTCAAAGAGTTAATAATATCACGGGCTGACACAGCAAGGTAGGGGCTCTGCTTGGAGATCAAGTCCACGAGAGAGTGAGGGCATCTCTTCTTATAGGCCTCAAAGGAAGGAAAGTTTTAGTGGTAGTCAGACTGTTCCTGAGTTCTAGGCAGGTGACAGCCCTGTTGAGTTCTTGTGGATGCCCCTGTCACTGACTACCGTAGTGTTGAATCTGAGAATAAGAAATCACATTTTAGAAGTGATGTAACAAGAAGGTGACAGCCCTGTTGAGTTCTTGTGGATGCCCCTGTCACTGGCTACTGTAGTGTTGAATCTGTGAATAAGAAATCACATTTTAGAAGTGATGTAACAGGAAGTGTATTTTTAAGTCTTTTGTAAGACACTCTGCAGTAGACAGAAACTGGTCCAGCCTTCCTCTCCCTCTTCTCTTTTCTGCCATTGATGAGAAGATGTGTGAGGCCATCACTGCCAAAGCAGGTGCTGTAGAGCTCTTCATTTACAGCAGGGAGGGACCACGAGTTTTCATGTTTTAAAATGACTTGCCCAGGGCTAGGAGTGTAGCATGACGGGAGAGCACTTCCCTAGTATGCACGAAAGCCCTGGCGTTCTTTGGCACCACAAAATAATATAAGTGAATAATAAAAATAAAAAGCTTGCTAAAGCAGAGTCTTCAGGTATAGAAAGATGAATAAAGTTCATAGCGGCCTTGGTCCTCTCAAAATACTGTAACAAAGTGCCCTATGCTGGATGGTATATGAACAGCAAACATTTCTCAGGGTTGTGGAGGCTGGGAAGTTCATTGTCAAGGCATACGCCCATCAGACACTTGGGGCTGCTTCCTCTGTCTACCTCACAGATAATGGATTTTCCTTTTGTGCTCTCAGGGTGAAAGGAGCAGTGGGTATCTGGACGCTTCCTTTATGAAGGCTCTAATCTCATTGATAAAGGCCTTGCTCTATTATGATTTTCCAAGAGCCTCAACTCCAAATGACATTACCTTGTAACTGAGGGTTTCAATATTTGAGGAAACAGAGCAAGCTTCTAGCTTTCCTTACACAGCTCTGTCAATCCTGGTGCGGAAAATGCCAACAGGACATCTTGGTTGAACTCTGAACATCAAGAAGTGACCTGAGGGGTTCTCATTTCATCACTGTGCCTAGGGGCTAGGCACAGCTCCAAGCGCTGCAGCCTCAGCTCATGTTCCCGCCCTGTGGTTCTAACAGACACACGCTGCTGTGACTTTTGCACACAGTTGGCAAGAAGCTGGCCCAAGAGTCTTGCTGAGTCAGGCTCTCACAGCAGATGGATGGGAGGACAATGGACAAGGGTAGGTGAGGTGTAAGAGAAACTGAATTGGGCTGGCTAAGAAGTTTGGCACAGCGGAACGGAAAAGGACAAGGGCTGCATCCCTTAGAGATGAGAAAGGAGGGAATGACTGGGATGCCACACAAGGAGACACACTATGAAAATCAGGAAGGACTGGAGTTCAGGATGTGGGGAAGGGAAAGGGAGGTTCCTCGTTCTCCGTGTGAGTGAGTAAAAATAAACGGAGATGTTGAAATATTTGGAACCAATGGTGATGGCTCCTCGGCCATACTGTTTTAGCAAATGCTTTTTTATTTATTTTAATTTATATTTGTGTGTGCGAGTGGAAGTGTGTATGTGCCCTGGCCTGTGGTGTGGGAGCTAGGGGAATACTTTTGAGAGTCATTTCTCTCCTTCTACCTTCTTATTGGGCAGGTTCTCTCTTGGCTTTATCTCTTACTTTCCCAGCTATAGAACCCAAAATATTGCTCTTTGAGCTTATGCCAGGTTCTCTCAAATTCTGCAGAACAATCATGGGTTAATAGTGGAAACCTCAAGCTTCTGCCCAGTTCTCTTGTCTCTGCCTATCTGTGAGGATTCTAGAATTGAAGATGCATGACCATAATATCCAGCTTTTCATGTGGATCCTAAGGACCAAACTCTAGTCATCAGGCTTGCACAGCAAACTCTTCTACCCAGCTGAGCCAGCCCCATGGCCCTAGAAACTTAATGAGCACATGGTGTGCTGATTAAGAACGCAGCTTAACTAGAATTAAACTCCAGTTTATAGCTCACCGTGTGAACTCTGTCAGGTCATTTAACCTATTTTTCTGTGAAAATAGAGATAACAGTAATCTAACGTGGTCTGTGTGGCCCTTAATAGAGATCGTCTATGATCTGCACAAGGGAACACTATTCGGCCATACAGGAATGTAGTACTGACCAGTGATACAACATGGAAAAACCTTTCTAACAAGATGCTGAGAGACATAGAAGGGCACATATATGATTTCATTTTCATGAAGTAAACTAAAATCCATTCGGATGTGTAGCTCAGTTGGTAGAGTGCTCACCTAGCATGCGTTATGTCCTGGATGCCCAGCACTGCCTAAAACTGGGCATGGTGGTGCAAACCCTGTTCCCTGGGGAGGTGGAAGCAGGAAGGTCAAAGGTTCAAGGTCATCCTTGACTACATAGCAAATTTGAGGCCAGAGTGGGCTCAATCTTTCTCCCCAAACACAGCAGCTTATAGAACAAGTCTTATGAAACACAAGCCCCAAATATGTTAAGTACCCATAACAGACTTGAGAAAATCATCTGTTGATAATATTGTCTTTATAGTATACTTTCTTTTAGCTTTTACACATCCTCATTGGTGTCTGTTTATGTGTTTATGTTGTCTTTTAGAGGCATGTTGAGAAAAATCAGGAATGAGGGAAGTTCGCAATGTTATTAGTGTAAGATATTTGCGTGTGTGTGTGTATGTGTGTATGTGTGTATTTGATTGCAATTGGAAGCCAGTGTCAACATGGGATATCTTTCTCAATCCCTACATTATTTTTTGAAGTTTTTCTTGACATTTTCTTTTAACAGTTTGCGGGGCACTTTATACACAGGGAACTTTATACACAGCTGGTGGGACTATAAACGTCCAGTCACTGTGACGTCAGTATTAGAGGTTTAAAAAAAATTAAGAATGCTGTTCATACAACCCAGATATTCCACTCTTTTTAACCAAAGTATTTCAGACCAACAAATCACAGAGATGCTTCCACACCCATGTTCCTGGAGGCACTATTTACAATAGATTAATTATGGAAACAACCTAGATGTCTACCAGTGGAGGAAGGGATCAGGAAAATGTGGTGTAGCTATATGAACTGAAAATTGAAAGCAGGAAAAGAAAATCAAAATCAGACCATTGTAAGAAAATAAATGCAGTATGTTTAATCATATACTGATTTCTTTTACTTGTGGTCTTATATTTTATATAGATAGAATCAGGTATGAATATATGATATAATAGGAAAAGGAAAAGTGGTTAGGGAGACTGAGGAAACTCTAATGGGTGGGAAGAGAAAGGAACGCAGTGGGCATAGGAGAATTATGCACTACATACAATACATACATATAAAATACTCTGAATAAATAAAATCATTTAAAACATACCAATGAATTGAAATATTTTTGAAGATGGGAGTTTGCCAAACAAAGTAGGGCTACATCTTAAGGTATGTTTTCTATGCTGTGTTATTTTTCTTCAAGTACACACATTATCTATGTAGTTAAATTATGGTTTTCATCAGGGATATTTTCATGTCCCACATGTAATACATTAAAATGTAATATATTAAAAATCATGTCTAGTGGATGTGTGGTGAGATAGAAAAGTAGCTCATATACTGCACATATAAGTAGCAAACTTTAATTTAATATTAATGTTGAGTGAGTAAAAAGGTTTTTATAGTTTCATGACCTAGGAAAATACTATATAAAATATCTATTTCAGATGGGGACTTTTTCTAAACAAACATTTCCCAACATTTATAATAAAGTTATTAGTGTAATATGTTTGTGTGTGTGCGTGTGTGTGTGTGTGCGCACGCGCATGTGCTTAAGCATGTACACCATGGCATTCATGTGAGGTCAGGAAATTACTTTCAAGCATCACTTTTCCCCTTCCACCATTGTTGGGTTGAAATTCAAACTCAAGTTGTGTCCTTACCATCTCGACAGTCCTGTTTTCTGTTGTTGACTTGTCTTAAGGATTCAAGGAAAAACATATCTTGGACGCTGCCAGTGTTGAGTTAATAATATTGTTGAACGCCTAAATGGTTCTGAACTTGAAATCTCACTTTGTAACTGTTTTTCCATGCTCCCAGCTGAGAAGGTCACCTGGAGAAGTCTGCTTCCCTGGAGGAAAGAGGGACCCGGTGGATGAGGATGACACAGCCACTGCTCTCCGGGAGGCCCAGGAGGAGGTGGGGCTGCAGCCCCACCAAGTGGATGTGGTCTCTCACCTGGTGCCATACCTGCTTGATGTAAGGACCGCCATGGGCCCTCCTGGGGCCCCAGGGGGCTCCCCACTTGTTCAAACATAATTCCCAAGAGCCCTGTGCACACAGCCAGGAGAAGTGCATAAGCCCCTCTCGACACATCCAGAAGAAAGTGGGGAGCTCTCCCAGTGATTTTCAGAGGGGAGCCGTGGAACCCAGGGCGTACTCAGAATCGTTCCATTAATGTTCGGTTCGTGTGTACTTTTCTCCAGTATACATTTAGTTTGAGGATTCAGTTGAAAAATAATACACTATTGTGCAACATACTAGACAGTATCCCCTTGGAGGGGGCCAATGCTTTCTGCTTACTCTAATGTCACCCATTTTGGTACATGCCTTGGGATAAAGCATCCTCTTGTCACAGGCCTAAGGGGCCTGCTACCCCAAGCCTATCTTATATACCACCTGCATTTGATTGTCAGGTTGCTGTGGTCCCTGGGTCTGAGATGCTTTCCCACATTTCATGTTTATCACGGCAGTTTTAGGCTATACTGGATGTCCTTCAGTTCGGGTACCTCATGGTTAAGGAACTTTAGAAAACGTTTTGTTTTTATTTATGAATGTGTGGGGGTGGTGATGAATGTGCAAGCAGGATCCCACAGAGACCGAAGGTGAGTGTCGAATCTGCTAGAACTGAAGTTATAGGCAGTCGGGAGCCACCTGATGTGGATGCTTGGAACCCTAACTCTGGTCCTCTAAGGAACAGCAGGTGCTCACCACTCCTGAACCAGCTCTCCAGCCCCAGGGCTCCTCTTGGTTAGACTAAGGTTACAGTTTGGGAAAAGAAGAGCAAGATCATTTGACAAGCTGCCTAAAAGCTGCCAGTGTTTGCTACTGCATTCCTGTGTGGCTTGGGGCATCCTTATTCTATAAACCAAACAGCACAGGAAAACCTGGAGCTAGGATAGCCGAGAGCTGTTGGCTGTTGCATTGGAACAGTCACTGCTGTGCGAGTAGACTTCAGGAGTCAACTTGCCGATTTTAACTTGCATGCCAGCATTCCTTTATCAGTATAAATGTACTTTAACCCTTTAAGTTCGTGTCCAGGATGGTTAAAGGTTAGTGGTCATCTGTTCTCATGTCACCACACCCTGACTGCTGTGGTAGTGTCACAGCTAAGAAACAAGGATAGAACATTATTACGAACTAAACCCATGCCTTTTTTAAAACTACTTTTCCTGTTGTTTTCTCTTCTGCCCTTGACCCCATCCTCCATACCAGATTGTAGCCAGTTGACAGATACACAGAGACAGGGAGACAGAGATAGTGAGACACAGAGTAAAAAGAGCATTAAAGGGAGGGAAATGTGGCAGTGTCTTCCTCTTTAGTTGCATTTCTAAATGGGGTGATTTTCAATTCATGTCTACCAAGTCCCCAACACATTTTAGGTAGTCGAGTTTAGAATTCTATTGACTCATTGAGCTAAAGCTGTTAAAAGGTCCTCAAGCCAGAGTAGGCTCCACAATCCCTAGGGTTATTGTTTGTGGGTGAAGAGAATAATGGAGTTCACAGATGCCTCAGCCAGCTTTCTGTTACTCTAACAAATACCTGATCCAAGCAACTTACAGGGTATGATGGTTAATTTTACATATCAAATTGCCAAAATCTGAGCAGAGGGTCTCAACGGAATTATTTAGATCAGATTGGCCTGTGTGTGTGTGTGTGTGTGTGTGTGTGTGTAGGGTTTGAGGTTTTAGTCCCGGTCTTGACTTCCCTCAGTGATGCACTGTGAGCAAAAGTTGTGAGGAAAGTAATCCTTTCTCAACCAAAATGACTTTTGGTGAAAATGTCTGTCTTTTTCACAGTGATAGAAATGAAACTAGAACACAGAAGGGAGATTTACTTCAGGTCATACTTTTGGAGGTTTGGGCCCATGGTTCGTTGGCCTCAATACTTCAGGGACTGTAGTAAGACAACTCATTCTGAAATACCCTGTTGGGACTGTCTTGAGACCTCTTTGTCCATCCTTCCCTCCTGCCATGTGTTTCTGGTAGCCAGCAGCTCTTGCCAAGAACTCACATTGGGTGACTGGAGAGAGCTTGGTGGACATCACACACAGAGGGTCAGAAGAATGTCAACTGACACTCTGCAAAGCTGTCCTCCTCCAGTGGCTGGGGAGGAAAACCCAGCTCGTCTCCAGGTGGAATGTTCTCCACAGCACCCTGCCCGCCTTCTTCACCGAGCTGTTGCTCTCCCATTTTTAGCCCCTCTCCAGTATCTCCTGATAGCACTTCCATAAGAAATTGCTTGCATCTCAGTCCTCAGCCCAGCTTCTGCTCCAGGAGAACTGATGACCTCTGAGAGTTCACCCATACTCAGGACCCAGCATGGCTGAGGGTTTTGGTGACCTATGACCTCAGATTTACTTCCCTAAGACCATTTAAGGTCTATGTTGTCCTTGTCTCCTCTCTATCTGAAGGTTGTTATTCACCCTGGATGCAGTTAACAGTATGACCTGTTTCCATTCTTAAATACTTTCTGGCTGTCTCCCCCCATGAGAGGTTCCCATAAGCCTGTTTAACCTTCTCTAGACTCCCACCTCACAATATACCTGCCTCTGGCTTTCTCCAGTCTCTTTTCGATGACCCAGGAACTTCAATTTAGAGATCACATCTATGTTCAGTCCCAGTCACTCTTGCAGGCTTTCCAATAGAAGGTGAAGCCCCTCCATCCAGCAGGAACTCTGTCTCATTTGCAAGCATTTGTGCTCATAAAATAAAACTACCCCTCCAAAGTACAAATGCATAGGTGATAAATATATGGCTTATATATTACAATAATTTATAATAATATATGTATTATTATAAATACATGGCTTTCCGTTTTATGTCTCTATTTCCTCTAAATAGAAGCATGCCACAAGCAATATCCTGTCACTTTTCTGTTCTTAAGGCCTCATGCCCCTTCCTCACCAGGAGGAAAGGGTATATGACTCCATTCCAATGTATGATATGACTTCAACCATAATTTAACCTGTGTATCCATCAGTGAGAAGTAGTGACTGTGGAGGTTGGAGCTGCTTGCAGATAATACTTTCACTTTGCTTGTGTGTCTTTACTTGCACAGAAGGATTTATAAAGTAGATACACTCACACAAAGGTGATTCCCAAGTCAAGGGGATTACATTTTGAATAACACCACTTCATGGCCATTTGAATCTCACACGCTCTCACACGCGCACACACACGCACACACACACTTTCAGATGCCAACTCAGGTAGAGCATCTCTGTTACACAGGGGGGCATGAATTTATGTCTGGGACACCCCACCTTCCACCCCTGGCCCTCTTTAAACCATCTATCCTTGCTTTGGTCTTTCCTCTCTCAGAAGTGGCCCGAGTTTAATCTTTGAAATGACATGGCTGTACTTTGTAACGTGTGGATTTTGGTCTCTGCTTTCAGAAAGACGTGCTGGTGACCCCCGTAGTGGGTTTTCTAGACCACAACTTCCGGCCCCAGCCTAATGCTGACGAAGTTAAGGATGTGTTCCTCGTGCCTTTGGACTATTTCCTGCAGCCCCAAGTCTACTACCAGAACCACTTTACACACTCTGGCTACCATTTAGTCATACATTGCTTTGAGTATACAGACCCTGAAACTGGTGTGAAGTACCTAATCAAGGGAATGACCTCAAAACTGGCTGTGCTGGCTGCCTTAATTATTTTGGAAAAACGTCCCTCCTTTGAGATCGAGTTTGATCTCAATGACCTGATACCGTCTTGCGAGAAGACCTTTCTTCGGAAATATCCTTCAAGCAAGTTGTGAACGCAACAAAGCCTAAAAGAACACCGACGAGGTTTTTGCGTGAGCTAATGCACGGAACAACGTGGTTAGTAAGTGGGACCTGACAGGTGTGACTATTTTTCCTGCAACGTGAAGGTAAAGGCCTTGCCTGGTTTACAGTTGCCGTTTTTCATCTATAACATCAAAAGTCTTTCCCAAGTGGAAAAATGCTTTGGCAGGGCAGTATAATTTTACCCACAATGCGAATATTTTGAGTTTTATCTGGCACATAATAAATATTTGTTGTGAATATATATATGGCTTGGAACATTTATCTCATTTTAAAGTATTTTAAACATTTTTTAGAGTGTTGCCTACTAACTTATTTATTGGTTTATTTTAATTAATTACAAATTTTGTTCATAGTACATCCTGGTTGTAGCCCCATCTCTCCTCCTCTCCCAGTCCCACCCTCTCTTTACCCCCTCGCCTGTTCCTCAGAAAAGAGGAGCTCCCTTTCCCACCCACCCCAGCTCATCAAGTTGCATCAGGCAGGATTGAGTGTGTCCTTTTCCCCTGGCCTGGCAAGGCAGTCCTGCCAGGGGGAGTGGTCAAAAAGCTGGCAAGTGAGAATGAGTCCTTCCTTGTCTGATGTAGTCCTCACCTCCCTTACTAGAAGATCCACATGAAGCCTGCGCTGCCCATCGGCTACATCTTTGTCAGAGCCTCGGTCCAGTTCATTCGTGATCTTTGGTTGATGCTTCAGTCCCAGCAAGCCCCTCTGGGCCCTGGTTAGTTGGCTCTGTTGTTTTTCTTGTGGAGCTCCTGTCACCTCCAGATCCTTTTCTTTTTCTTCTCACTTTTCCACAAGACTCCCTACACATTGCCCAATGTTTGGCTCTGAGTCTCAGCATCTGTGAGGCACTGCTGGGTAGAGTCTCTCAGAGGACAACTCTGCCAGGCTTCTGTCTGTAAGCTTAGCAGCGAATTTTTAATCTGTTGTTTTCTGTGACAAAAACTTCTGGCTAAGGGGCTGCAGAGATGGCTCAGAAGTTAAGAACACTGACTGTTCTTCCAAAGGTCTTGAGTTCAATTCCCAGCAACCACTTGATGGCTCATCCTCATCTATAGTGAGATCTGGTGCCCTCTTCTGGTGCAAAGGCACACATGCAGGCAGAAAGTTGTATAAATAATAAATTTTTTAAAAACGTGAAATTAAATTGTTAAACAACCTAGAAACCTGCCACAGAGGGCCTCTGAAAGGCTCTGCCCTGCAGACTATCAAAGCAGATGCTGAGACTTATGGCCAACTCTTGGGCAGAGTGCATGGAATCTTATGTACGAAGTGGGAAATAGTAAGATCTGGAGAGGACAGGAACTCCACAAGGAGAGCAACAGAACCAAAATTTGAACACAGAGGTCTTCCCAGACTCATACTCCAACCAAGGACTATTCATGGAGATAACCTAGAACCCCTGCACAGATGTAGCCCATGGCAGTTCAGTGTCCGAGTGGGTTCCATAGTAATGGGAAGAGGGACTGCCTCTGACATGATCTGATTGGCCTGCTATATGATCACCTCCACCTGAGGGGGGAGCAGCCTTACCAGGCCACAGAAGATGACAATGCAGCCACTCCTGATGGGATTTAATAGACTAAGATCAGAAGGAAGGAGAGGAGGACCTCCCTTATCAGTGGACTTGGGGAGTGGCATGAGTGAAGAAGGGGGAGGGAGGGTGGGATCGGGTGGGGAGGAGGGAGGGGCTTATGGGGGGATACAAAGTGAATAAAGTGTAATTAATAAAATTAAATTAAAAAACCCTTCTGGTTAGTCATTCAAACTTACCCTCTTGGGACTAGGGAGATATCTTGACCAATTCAGTCTTGCAAGTATAAGGGTCTGAGTTGGACTGCCATTGCCCATGTAAAATGACCCAGATGTGGCAATGTACATTTGTAATCCCAGCATTGGGGACACAGAAACAGGCATCTCTGAGGCTTACTATGCAGGCAGCCTACCCTATTTGGCAAGCTCCAGGTCAGTGAGAGCCTTTGTTTCAAAAAAGATGTTGGCAGTGCCAGAGGAATGACACCTAAGATGGTCCTCTGACCTCCACACACATGTTCATATGTGCGCACGCACACACACACACACACACACACACACACACACACAAGCTAACACATACTTTACCCGCCATGGAATCTATGACAGTAGAATTTAAGCTAGGTCAGCAGACTCCCCAGGATCCTTTGCCATTAAATGGGCCCCTGGGGTTTAGTTTGGGGCAAGGAGATGTAGGGGAGAGATCACTTTGCCAGTTATGTTCAATGTAAGAGAGAAGACAGCTTCCATCAAGCTTCATTTCTGTCTTCTATGAGCTGCAGTATGGAAATATCTACATTTAGGGGTAGATGGAGAAATCCCTAAAGGAATGGCAAAATGCAAAGAATGGTCAGTGCCTGGTTCCCTGAGTGACATTATGGAGAAAGGCCGCCCTTCAAGCCAAGCTGTTCACAGGAGTCAGTGATGGAGGACAGTAATAAAATTCTGCTATCTTTCTGTATTATAATTTTGGGCACTTTCATTGCAATAGTGCCGCAACCCTAAATAATATACTAGAATACTTGAAAATGACAAGATGAGTGTTCACCCAACCTCAAGGGATTACAAACAAAATTGATATCCCAGCCCCAACTCTTTATGTGAAAATTCTGTGATGTGCACAGGGTGTCATAGGCCCAGGAGGGGGAAGGCGGTAGACATCCAAAGCAGCCAAAACAGATAAGCAGGAGAGGCCTATATGCCTCCAGATATAACCAGCCATCTCCCAGTGTGCTGATAGCAAACAAAACACTGATTTCAAACATAAATCCCAAATCAGAAAGACAAGAATTCCAAGCTGCATGCTTTGAGATCTACTGCCTCCTCAGTGGCCATCACCACAGACCATGCCTCAGCCCCAGCAGGGATTTCTGTGTTTAATTAGGATATCAACTGTGCCAAGGTCAGAGAGTCTGGTAAGTAAAGCCATATAACTACAACTCTGCAATGCTAATTTTACATCATACTGAGTAGTATTATTAGATTTTCTTAACTATGGCTGAAAATCTGATGCCCTCACTAAACCTGTCAATCTGCCAGAGAAGTGTCCATTGCTGCTGAGTGTTGGGGCTTCCCCCCCCACCTCAAAGTTGGCAGAGGCAAGTACCCAGTTCACTGCTTTATGCCCATCAATGTTTAAATGGCACAAATCTGGATCCAACCGGGAAAGCAGATGTTGGGTGAGCATCTCCATTAACATTCTGTAACTAGCCCTGCATGAGCAGGCCTGAGCTATTTCTGAGCAATTACAGAGGCATTTGCAAATGTGTATTTACAATCTGACAGCGGTGTAATTGCTGGGTAGATGGCTGACCTCTCTGGCAGTGCAGAAAGCCTCCCTTCATACTGTTGACGTGAATTACGTAGGCCTGCTTTCTGAAGGGATCTGGGGCCACTGAACTCCTCAACCTGAAGACAACCAGGTTAGAGTTCCGGGCATTTATTGATAGCCGCATTATGGTCCCTGTCCTTTATTAATATTTTAGTACAGCTATGTTCAGGGCTCTAATATAAACATCAAATCTAGATCAAATCAAAAGAGGTGTTGGGGGCTGGAGAGAGAGCTTAACGGGCAAAGTTCTTGGTGTGTAGGTTTGAGGACCTAAGTTCTAGCCTCAGAACCCATGTTTGTAAAGAAAAAAAAAAAAAAGCCAGATGCCTGTTTGCAATCTCAGGGTTAGCAGGATAAAAGCAGGCAGAGCCACCTGAGGCTCAGTGGCAGCCAGCACTAAGCAAATGGGCAAAGGGCTGGGGAGATGGCTCAGTTAGTAATGCGGCCCAAGCATAAGGAGATGGTTCAGTTAGTGCCTGTTTGCTGCCCAGGTATAAGCATCCGAGTTTAGATCCCCAGAACCCATGAAAAACCTGGACATGGCAGTACAAGTCTGTAACCCCAGTGCTGGGGTGGAAACGAGTACATGCCAGGGGCTCACTTGCTAGACAGTCCAGTTGAAATGATGACCTTCAGGTTCAGTGAGAGACCACCATAAAATCAAACAGAAGTGATTAAGAAAGAACCCTGAGGTCAATTCCTGGCTTTCCACGTGCAGTCATGCGGCCTGAGTGCACCTGAGTACACACCATCTTGCCATGTCCATACTCACACAAAGATGGATGTTTGGCACCTAAGGAATGATGCCCAAGGCTGTCGTCTGGCCTCCACATGCCTGCAGGCATGTGCATATGAACTCTCTCTCTCTCTCTTCTGTCTCTCTGTGTGTCTGTCTCCCTTCTCTCTTCTCTCTGTATCTCTGTGTCTCCACCTCTCTTTCTCATCTCTCTATCTGTCTCTGTCTCTCTCACCATGGTGCTGATCTCAGGGAGTCTACAGTGCTACTGACCAGATTAGCCTCAAGGGTAAGAGCACACAGGAACACACCCTCCTGAATCCAGGAGGATCAAAGCCAGGAGGATCTGGCCCCTCTTTTTGCATCCTGTCATGATTGTAGTAAGAACCATCTGTTAGAACTGATGCAGACAAAGAAGAGCAACCTGTTTGCCAAGTTATAAAACCAACCACGGTGCTCATCAACAGAAGAGTGAGTGAACTGGTGCACACATACAGAGGAGTTTTATTTTAGCCACTCGGAAGAACGAGATCATGTCACTTTTAAGAAAACAGATGAAACAGGAGAGTGTGTTAAGAGAGCTAAAACTAAGGAAAACAGATGTCACATTTTGTTCCATGTGAATCGTGTGTGTGTGTGTGTGTGTGTGTGTGTGTGTGTGTGTGTGAAAGAGAGACAGACGACAGAGATTACATAAAAATAGGAGGGGGTAAATCCTGGATAGTTTTATGTCGACTTGACACAGCTAGAGTCACCTGACAGGAGGGAATCCCAGGTAAGAAAATTCCTGCATAGGATCAGGCTGTACGCAAGCCTGTGGGGCATTTCCCTAACTAATGATTGATGAGGTAGGGTCCAGCCCATTTCGGGTAGGGGCATCTCTGGGGAGGGTTGTCTTGGGGTGTATAAGAAATCGGGCTGAACAAGCCACTAGGAGCAACCCAGTAAGCATCACCCCTCCCTGGCTTTGCATCAGCTCCTGCCTCCAGGTTCCTGCCCTGTGTTTGAGTTCCTGCCCTGACTTCCTTGGATGATGAACTATGATATGAAAGCATCAGCCAAAAAAAAAAAAAGTTTCCTCCTCAAGTTGCTTTTGGTCATGGTGTCTTGTTATAGCAACAGGGACCCTAATTAAGACAGGGGAATATTTGGGCGCAGGTAAGAGAGGAAGGGGACTGGGTAGTGTGAGTGAATTGGCCAAAGAATGTTATGGTATGCTTAAACAAGAGTTACATTATGAAACCCGTTGCTTCATGAGATAAATATGCATTTTTAAAAAAGAGATCATAAAATCAGTGTCCCTAGAAGAAGTCACTGTTTGGCCCATGAGGGTCACATGCCAGGACTGCAGCACCCTGCAGGACTCAGTGTAAACTGTTCAAATAACTCAAAATATTTCCTGTCTCCACTCTCTGATTTTGTAAGCGGTTCTGCCAAGGGTACAGCCTCAACTCCATATTTCTATACCCTACAATACTGGTAAAGAAGAAGGTAAGAGCTTAGGTGTGGGACCACCTCCATCATCACTAGCCCATGACTCAAACCTGTTTTCCATTCTCTGCTGGTTGAACACTCTGTTTAGGGACATTGTCCTGGTTTGTTTCTCTGTTGCTGTGAAAAAAACAAAACAAACTCACAAACACCACTGACCTAAAGCAACAAAGCAACGTGGGGAGGAAAGGGTTTACTTCCTCCTGCACGTTCAGGTAACAGGATGTTACTAAGGAAAGTTAGAGCAGGGACTCAGTGGGAGAACCTGGAGGCAGGAACTGAAGCAGAGGCCATGAGGAATGGTGCTTACTGGATATCTCTCTGTGGCTCTTGTTCAGCCTGTTTTCTTATATAACCCAGGAACACCTGCTTGGCTGATACCATCCACATTGAGCTGGACTCCCCCATAGCAATCATAACTCAAGAACAGAGTTCTGTAAACTTGTCTACTGATGGAGGCAATTCTTTAATGGAGGTTCCTTTTTCCGTATGATTGTAGCTTGTGTCAAGTTGACCAAAACAAATAAAATAGACCAACTAACCAGTGCAGATGTCAAAGTATGAAATAAACTAATACCCATGAGAGTCTGAAGTTAGTATGCACTTACTTTCTTGTTAGCTACTAAGTATGGTGTTGCATTGTGGTAATAGGATTGAATGAAAGCTCTCATGCTTGCTAGACAAGCCCTGAACCATTAAACTCAATCTCCAGCTCTACCACCATTTTACCCCGGCTGGCTTTGAAGTCATCCTGTAGCCCAAACAGGGCTTGAACTAGCCATCCTCCTGTCTCAGTCTCCTAAAGTAGCTAAATGAAATATTGACATAAGTATTACACATAACAACAATAGCAATAATCATTTTTTCTAATTAAAGCTTCACCGTTCCTCCTTCCCCCTCCCCACACACTAGAGGTTCCAGAACGTTCTCAGTTCAGATCCCATCATGCATCATTAATCTTTTTCAAGGCTCATTTAGGTAAAAACAAAAACCACTTAACAGCACTGTTTGTTCTACAGTTCCATCCCAGCAACTCAATATGTACTTATGTTCTACTAACTTGGTAGTCGTTAGAAAATGTGGTCTATACACACACACACTGAAATGAAACTACTGTTTTCATTTCAGCCTTAAACACAAGGGTTTATTACTTACAAGCAAAGAGAAGGTTTCAGTAAGGGGTGTCATATGATCAGAGCCTCATGGACGGGAGAGCAGAAATCATCTTGGGAGCACAGTGAAGGCCTTCAGGAGACTGAGTAAGCTGAGGCTGGTGGGTGGAGTGATGGCATCCAGGGCAGTTGGGGGGGGGGAGACAGTGACTTGATGGGGACTAAGATCTATTTTTTAGTTTCTTTTTCTTTTTATTAATTACAGTTTATTCACTTTGTATACCCCCTGTAGCTCCCTTCCTCCTCCCCTCCCAATCCCACCCTCTTTCCCTCTTGTCACCTATACTCCTCCCCCTCCCCCAGTCCACTGGTAGGGGAGGTCCTCCTCCCCTTTCCTCTGATCCTAGTCTATCAGGTCTCATCAGGAGTGGCTGCATTGTCTTCCTCTGTGGCTGGGTAAGGCTGCTCCCCCCTCAGCAGGAGATGATCAAAGGCCAATCAGTTCCTGTCAGGGACAGTCCCTGTCCCCATTACTATGGAACCCACTTGGATACTGAACTGCCATGGGCTACCTCTGTGCTGGGGTTCCAGGCCATCTCCATGAGTGATCCTTGGCTGGAGTATTGAGACTAAGATTTATTAAACACAGACTCTAATAGTTACTTTTGCATGCCTGTGCAAAATACCTCACTGTTGAAGAGAGGAAAGATTTCTCTGGGTTTCTGGTTTTAGAGGGCCCCAGTTCATCAGCACAGTGGAGAAGGCTGGTAGAGGTTCTTTTTCCATGACAGCAAAAGTGCATGGTAGATGCTGATCGTGTGATGGCAGATAAGAACCCTGAGAGAACAGGTGAATGAAGAGTTGAGTATATCCTCCACTGTCCCCTCTTTCCACCCCTCACCCAAGTGACCTATTTCCTACTGGTATATCCCAGCTTCTAAAGACCACATACTTCAACCAGCTGGGAAGCTAGCACTCCAAAATCAGCCTGTGGAAGACATTTTAGATAGGAGTCACCAGGCTTATTATATGCCCAGCCTTGTGCTTTTATGACTTCATTGAACCCTCGCATCATTTTATTTTTATAGCAAGTACCCAGGTGACGCTGTCTTACTTAGGGTTTCTAATTGTTGTGAGGAGACATCGTGACCACATCAACTCTTTTAAAGGAAAACATTTTGGGGCTGGCTTCTAGTTCAAATATTTAATCCATTATCATTATAGCAGGAATCATAGTGGCATGCAGGCAGACACAGCACGGGAGAGGTATCGAGATGTCTACATCTGGAAAAGCAGGCAGCAGGAAGCAACTGTGAGCTACTAGGCACGGCTTAAGCTTCTGAGACCTCAAAGCCCATCCCCTAGTGATGCACTTCCTCCAACAAAACCATACCCACTCCAAAAAGGCCACATTTTCTAATAGTGCCACTCCCCATGGACCTATAGAGGACATTTTTGTTGTTGTTGTTATTGTTTTCGAGACATGGTTTTCCTGTGTAGCCTTACCTGTCCTGGACCAGGCTGGGCTCAAACTCACAGAGACCCACCTGCCTCTGCCTCCCAGAATGCTGGGATTACAGGCATGTGCCACCATGTCCAGCCTTAGAGGACATTTTTATTCAAACCAATACAGGTGACTATTTTTAACTAACAAAACCAGAAGGTCATGGTCACAGATTTCATGGAAAGTAAAGAGAACATCATAATCCAAATGTATACATTTCAAAGCTCATGTTCTTTCTACTCTGCTCACTTACTCCAGGATGATTAGGGACTAGAAGGTTAAATTTGCACTTCCTTTAAATCGGCACATGTGTGAAGGAAAACACATTGAAAAGTTAACGAAGCAGAGAGAGTGCAGAATTTATTTTTGCCTAAATCATGTCCTCCAGTGTACTTGGCTGTTATTGCACACAGTGAAATGAGTAATTAGCTAGGGTGGTTTTAATTAAAATGAAACATACCAATTAATAAAGACAGTGCTGGCATATCTGCTAATTTCACAATTCATTCATGTCACCAGAGTCTCAATTAAAGAATTTGGATGGGGTCAGAGTTAGAGAGATGGCTCGGTGGTTAGTAATAAGTACAGCTTTTGCCAGGCAGCTGAGTTTGCTCCCAAACACCTGCACTGGGCAGTTCACAACTGCTGGTTATTCCAACTCCAGGGCATCTGATACCCTCTTCTGGCACTTCTATGAACACACACACATACACACACACACACACACACACACACACACACACACGGAGAGAAAGGAGAAAGAGAGAGAGAGACCAGAGAATTAAAAATTAAAAATAAATCTCAACAAAAATGAACCAAAATGGAGAAATGTTCCCCAACCCCTTAAACAAGATGATTAAATATAGCCCAAGTTGTTGTTGCTTTTCCCTTATTCCCAGTGGGTTTATTGAGAATAGCATAAGGTCTCAGTGAGTTTATGGAATGGTCATCCACCATCCATTTCCAGTTATCTTAGATGACCCATACAAAGGATTCCTGATGGTATCCCAGGTCAGGTCACCCCATGCACTTTAACTGCCTTCACTTTACTTCATGGACAGTATCGCACTGTTGGGAATACCAATGGGACACAGTTCTTTTGTAGCTTTTGTATTCTTCTAGCCCAGGCCCCCAAAAGGAATGATTTCCATACTGCAAGATTCCTCAATCTGACTTCAGGTTAACTTCAACAGCAGGCCTAAAGCTAAGCCCCTCATTCGATGACTAATGACCTGTGACTTCTCTGGACCTTCTTCAATAACTGCTGCAAATCCATTTGATTGTCCCAAGGCTTTGAACTATACCAGAGATAATACATGTTTGAGAAAGACTTTGGTGTGAGCCCAGCTAGCCAGAGTTGAAAGGTCAGCTGGTCAATAATTGGAGCAAATGAGCCTCTGCCCCAAGCAGTGGATGTCCTGCTTGAGATTCTAACTTATAAATCTGGAAGGAGAAGAAATATTTTCTGAAGCAATTTAAAGATCCTCTTTTTAAAGTCTCATCCTCAAGTCCATAAATTTTTATTTTATAGGCATGGAGTTGGTTTGATATTTCCTTGACTATCACTTTTCTCTTTTTATATCTCCAAGTACTTCTTCCCCACTTCATCATGGCATGTCTGTGTCATTTGTCTCTTCATTTATGGTCAACATGAAATTTTAAGTTCCTGATTATTTTTCATCTTTACTTAACTCCCATGAATTTCCTGACTCTGGATTCATTTCATTCTTTTCCCCACCAGCCTTAAATTTCTCTTTTACATCTGCTATATTTCATGGGTCCCAGAAGGCCTCCTGAGAAGTGACCTACATATTTTTTTTTGGCTCCACTATCAGTTTGTACAGCTCTTCATCAGACTGAACAATCAGTGGAAGACAGTGGAAACATTTTGAGAGTTATTAACCTGTTGTAAGTATCCATTCATCCACATTAGTGAGTTAAGTTAAT
Source organism: Meriones unguiculatus (assembly GCF_030254825.1). NCBI lineage: Eukaryota > Metazoa > Chordata > Mammalia > Rodentia > Muridae > Meriones > Meriones unguiculatus. The sequence continues at coordinate 13,915,497 of NC_083358.1, read as the reverse complement.
GCTACGGAAAGACGGATCTGAATCCAATGTAAACAATTTATATGTATAAACAACTATACATGCATAAACAAATATACATACATGAAGGAAAAAGAAAGGCTAAACATGAGGAAGCACTTACTGTGTTTGTGAGTGTGATCGTACTTGGAAGCAGAATCTCTGCGGATGTAATTAACTCAGGAATGTGAGGAGGGAGAATCCTAGGTTCAGTGACCACCATCTTCATAAAAGAAAGGAGAAGGAAGCTGAAGACACTGTGAGGAAAGCCACCTGACCACAGGGGCAGGAATCAGAGTGTTATGCCACAAGCCATGGGGTGCTGGCAGCCACCAGGATCTGGTAGTCCTGAGACTGAGGTGCTGTCGATGCCCCCATTTCTGACTTCTGACCTCCAGAATCAAAAGATTACAGATTTTTATTGTGTGAAGCCACTGATTTTGCGCTGGCTTGTTAGGACAAGCTGTGTGTTCACCTCCCTTTCTTAAATAGCTCCCCATTTATCGGTGCAGCTTTTCCTCTGTCTTGGGATTAGCAGGCAACAGGCCACCGTTGACAGTCTAGAAATTGGCATGCAGCCTAACCTCAGTTAATCAGATTTAATTCTACAGAAATCTCCTCGGGATTAGAATCAAGTGGCACCAGGGCCTGTTTGCTTGATGTCTGGAAGGAACAACAAAGTCAGTGCCCAGACTGGAAGAGAGTCAGCCGTGTGTCCTGAGGGTCTCGGGAGCTCCAGATGTCCTGGAGGCCTGCATATTTCCATAAAACATACCTATCTTTTAGGGTGCTTTTCTCTAACATGCGAACTTAAGACAATTTCTAGACCTTTCCTCAAAAGGTCTATATGTAAACAAATGCACATGTGGATACAATAGCAAAACACAGAAAAAAAGCCAAAAGGCTAAACATAAGGGGTTGAAGGACTGACTGACTGCCTACAGGCACAAGACATGAGTTACGAAAGCAGATGTGAAGCGAATTGTTGTTCTCGTTCTAAATCTGTTGTGGGATTTTTGGTTTGGTGGCAAATAAGTGCATAAGACATATTCAATACTGGAAGTGTAAAGTGAAGCTTCCCCGCTTCTGTTCTGAACACCAGTTCTAATGGCCGAGGACTACACTGACTTGCCTAGGCTCTGGGTCGGGCTAAGTTTGTCGTGAGTTTATTCACACGGAAGGTTTTACACTAAAGTTTATTTAAAAATGTAAATAAACACATACCACTTTAACTCTCCTGCCCTTTTCCTTTCCCACACCCCTTCATACATCAGGGAACTTCTAATCTTCTTAATTCAGGCTAGACATATCCACAGGTAGAACTTTCTGGAAGCAACATGCTGTGTTAAGAAAGGTTCTGAAGACAGAAAACCCAGAGATAAAATTCTATCCTCATTGATAGCAATATGACCCATTGGACAGACCAGGCCTACAATCCAAAGAATAGAAAGAAAAATGGGGATTGTGTGTTTTCAGTTCCTGTTATGAGATGCAAGCTCAGCCAACATGGAACCCTTCATTAATTTACTTTGTCAGGATATCTTTTCTCATTTTTAAAAAAATTTATTTATATTTTTATAAATTAAAGTTTATTCACTTTGCATCCCTGCTGTAGCCCACTCCCTCACTCCCTCCCAATCCCACCCTCCCTCCTTCTGCTCCTCCCCTACCCCTCCACAAGTCCACTGATAGGGGAGGTACTCCTCTGCTTCCCTCTGACCCTAGTCTATCAGGTCTCATCAGGACTGGTTGCAATGTCCTCCTCTGTGGCCTGGTAAGGCTGCTCCCTCATCAGTGGGAGGTAATCAAAGAGCCAGCCACTGAGTTCATGTCAGAGACAGTTCCTGTTCTCATTACTAGGGAACCCACTTTGAGACTGAACTGCCATGGACTATATCTGTGCAGGGATTCTAGGGATTGTAGGTTATCTCCATCCATGGACCTTGGCTAGAGTATCAGTCTCAGAAAAGCCCAGAATTTTGTGATCTGTGGCTCTCTTTGTGGAGCTCCTGTCCCCTCCAGGTCTTCCTATATCCCCCATCTTTCATAAGATTCACTTCACTCTGCCCAAAGTTTGGATATGAGTCTCAGCATCTCCTTTGATACCTTGCTGGGTAAAGTCTTTCAGAAGCCCTCTGTGGTAGGCTCCTGTTTTGTTGCTTGTTTTCTCACTCTTCTGATGCCCATCCCCTTTGCCTTTCTGCATGAGGATTGATCATCTTATCCAGAGTCCTCCTCCTTGCTTAGTTTTTTTTTTTAGGTGTACAGATTTTAGTATGTTTATCCTATATTTTATGTCTAATTTCCACTTATAAGTAAGTGTATACCATGTGTGTCTTTCTGTTTCTGGAATACCTCACTCAGGATGATCTTTTCTAGATCCCACCATTTGCCTGCAAATTTCATGATTTCCTTGTTTTTAAGTGCTGAGTAGTATTCCATTGTGTAAATGTACCACAATTTCTGTATCCATTCCCCAGTTGAGGGACATCTGGGTTTCCAGAGTCTGGCTATAACAAATAAAGCTGCTATGAATATGGCTGAGCAAATGTCCTTGTTGTATACTTGAGCATGTTTTAGATATATGCCTAGGAGTGGTATAGCTGGATCTTGAGGAAGCACTATTCCTAGTTCTCTGAGAAAGTGCCAGATTGATTTCCAAAGTGGTTGTACAAGTTTACATTCCCACCAGCAGTGGAGGAGGGTTCCCCTTTCTCCACAACCTCTCCAGCATGTGTTGTCACTTGAGTTTCTGATCGTAGCCATTCTGATGGGTGTAAGGTGAAATCTCAGGGTTGTTTTGATTTGCATTTCCCTGATGAGTAAAGATGTTGAGCATTTTTTTTTTTGTGTGTGTGTGTGTGTGTGTATGTGTGTACTTTCAAAGTTTATTCCAGAAGCAACATTCACTGTGAAAAAGTCACATACTTCTAAATTTTTCTTTACATATTTTTTACATCTGAAGTATATTCTGCAACTTAACACATTGGAACTATCTGTAGAATTGTAAGGATAAAACAAGAATCAGAAGACTGAACAGGAATGCTCCTACTGATACGGATTAGTTATATTTTAGAATTCATAGAAAAACACAGAAGTTCATAAAATCAGACCCATCCTAGTACATGCTTTGGGAATTGTTCAAATCATCGTATTATGTAATTCACCTCTACTTTATTTTTTTAACTTTTATTAATTATACTTTATTCACTTTGTATCCCCCCATAAGCCCCTCCCTTCTCCCCTCCTAATCCCACCTTCCCTCCCCCTTCTTCACGAATGCCCTTCCCCAAGTCCACTGATAGGGGAGGTCCTCCTCTCCTTCCTTCTGAGCTTAGTCTATCGGATCTCATCAGGAGTGGCTGCATTGTCATCTTCTGCCTGGAAAGGCTGCTCCCCCCTCAGGGGGAGGTGATCAAAGAGCAGGCCAATCACTTTATGTCAGAGGCAGTCCCTCTTTCCATTACTCTGGAACCCACTTGGACACTGAGCTGCCATGAGCTACATCTGTGCAGGGGTTCTAGGTTATCTCCATGCATGGTACTTGGTAGGAGTATGAGTCTCTGGAAAGACCCCTGTGTTCAAATTTTCTGGTTCTGTTACTCTCCTGGTGGGGTTCCTGTCCTCTCCAGATCTTACTATTTCCCACTCCTTTCATAAGATTCCATGCACTCTGCCCAACAATTGGCTATAAGTCTCAGCATTTCTTTAAATGTATCTCTGCCATTCGATATTCCTCTATTGAGAATTCTCTGTTTAGCTCTGTACCCCATTTTTAAATTGAATTTCTTGATTTTTTGCTGTTTAACTTCTTGGAGTTCTTTATATATTCTGGATATCAGCCCTCACCAGATATAGGGTTAGTGAAGATCCTTTCTCAGTCTGTAGGCTGTCATTTTGTTCTGACAACAGTGTCTTTTGCTTTACAGAAGCTTTTCAGTTTCTTGAAGTCCCATTTATTGATCGTTGCTCACAGAGCCTATGCTGTTGATGTTCTGTTCAGGAAGTTGTCTCCTGTCCTAATGAGTTCTAGGCTCTTTCCCACTTTTTCTTCTAAGAGGTTTAACGTGTCTGGTTTTATGTTGAGGTCTTTGATCCACTTGGACTTTAGTTTTGTGCAGGGTGATAAATATGGATCTATTTGCATTTTTCTACATGTGGACATCCAGTTAGACCAGTACCATTTGTTGAAGATGCTGTCTTTTTTCCATTTTATGGTTTTGACTTCTTTGTAAAAGACCAAGTATCAACCAAGTATCCATAGGTGTGTGGGTTTATTTCTGGGTCTTCTATTCGATTCCATTGATCCACCATTCTGTTTCTATGCCAGTACCATGCAGTTTTTATTATTATTGTTCTGTAGTATAGCTTGAGATCAGGGATGGAGATACCTCCAGACGATCTGTTGTTATACAGGATGGTTTTAGCAATTCTGTTTTTTGTTTGTTTGTTTGTTTGTTTTTCCAAATGAAATTGATAATTATTCTTTCAAGGTCTGTAAAGAGTTGTGTTGGTATTTTGATGGGAGTTGCATTGAATCTGTAGATTGCTTTTGGCAGGATGGCCATTTTCACTGTGTTAACCCTACTGATCCATGAGCACGGGAGATCTTTCCATCTTCTGATATCTTCTTCAATTCTTTCTTCACAGACTGGAAGTTTTTTTTTCAAACATTGTCAGAATATTTTGTTATAGCAGCAGGAACAGAAACTAAGATGTAGAAATGTCTGGCATGCAACTTTTCAGTATTGCTTAACCCATCAACTCAAAAGGCCTGGCTAATTCTTGACTGTGTGATATAGCTTTCAACTCTTAAATAGACAGGGCCCAACCCACAGCTGTAGGTCTGCCCTTGCAGGGAACCCTGGAGTACTCCCAAGAGCCCACATTTTCCTCTCTGCCCCTAAGTGCCTTCTCCAAACCCTGCAAGTCCTGACATACCAAAAAGGACCGATGGGATTTAGTATTCTAATGGCCCCTGGAGGGGCTACTCCTAAAGCATGTTTTGTGCATTCACTCCCACAGTAAACCACGCCCCTGTAGCACATTCTCATTCTCATGGGTGACTTAAGAACTCTGTTTCTTAGCTGCCTATTCTGCCTCATCTCATTTGTCCTCTCTTGGGCTACTGTAGATTACAAATAAACTGCTTGCATCTGCCACGAGGCCTATCTCTAGGTAAACCCAAACAAAGTCTGATGAGTCCCAGCATGGCTCCATAGAGTGACCTGGCTGGAGCTGTTAGGGATTGAAGAAAAGACACATGGGAGAGCCGAGACTGAGAGAACAGGGCTGTCTGATGGAGAGGCTACGGCATTCCTGAACCTCAGGGTGTTTGCTATAAGGTTGAACAGAGAGACAGGATGCTTGCAGGAACCTGAACCAAGGAGGCGGGTTTAGCTAATCTTAGTATTAGCAGTCTCGATAAGGGATCACTCTTTGGTCCATAAACATCCAGTGGGGGAGCAAGCTATGGTGGGCGCTTTCTACACACAACACCAGCACTCACTTTTCTTTCCCCTAAAAGGGAAAGCTTTGCCATTTCCTTCAGCTCAGGGAAGGATTTGTCATTTTCCTATGGGTCTGAGGCTTTGTTTCTTGACATCATTGTACCCATGACAACAGCACACATCCCCTCAAGACTTCACTTACTTAAGGTTTCCTCAGCTTCCTATATTTCAGTGTCCAACATGTCACCAAATTCTGCACATGTCACTCTCCAGTCAATCTGTTCTCCTATGTCCCATCTTTACTGAATCAGCCAGGTTTAAGCCATCGGGAGCTCCTGCAGACATCTGTCTAGTTGCTTGCGCTAGCTTGCCTCATTAACAGCAGTGCTCAACCTGTCAGCCCCCTAAAATGTGGCCCTCTAGGGATCATATACTAGATGTCTAGCATATCATATACTTATAATTCACAATCATAGCAAAATTACAGTTATGGAATAACAGCAAAATAACTTCATGGCTGAGGGTCACCACAACCTGAAGAACTATTTTGAAGGGTTGCCGCATTGTGAAGGCTGAGAACCGCTGCTCTACAATAATTAAACACTTCTCAAGGTTTACATAGAATCACATTATGTGTGTGTGAGTGTGTGTGACCTAAAGGCCTCTCATTGGTTTTTATAATTGAAAACGTTCATACCTCACCCCACTCCTGCGTGACTCTCCAGCTATGTGCTGTGTCAGGCACCATGCATTCTCTCCCTGCTCATCCCACCTTAGGAGAAGTGGCCTTGCTTCAGTTCATGGATGCCATAGGACTCCCAGACAAGTTGATCCCTCAAACCCAGAAGTATTTCACTATTTTACTGATCATCAGCCCTCCCTCAGCTTCATTAGTTCGGTTTCTCTTGGTACCAAGGACGCTATCCTTCATAATTTCTGCCCCAGCGACGGCGTGCTATTCTTGGTAGATGTTTTTGATGGAAATCCCCTTCTCCCTCCAGATCTTAAATCCCACAATAGCAGGACCAGGTGATGATGTAATCTGCTTCACCTGCCTGATATCATACCTGCCCCACCTTTATAGATTTTCCCTCTGGAGCTGTACACCCACCCAAACAAACCCTTTCATCTATAAGTTATGTTTGTACATGGTGTTTTATCCCAGTAACAGAAAGTCATAATACATTATCCTTCTAAAAGCAATGGCTGATGCTTGGATCTGGAGTATTTCCCAAAGTTGCATATATTAAAGGCTCTCTTGTCTTCCTGTACTGCTGTTGAGAGGTGGTGGAGCCTTCAAGAGGCTGCGCTGAGTGGAAGCTATGTCATTGGGAGCAGGGCCTTGAAGAGGATGCTGGGACCCTCATCCCTTCCCGTATCTCTTTGTTCCCCAGGTACCATGAGATAAACAGGACTCTTTACTCCTATGTCTTACTGTGATAAAAATACTCCAACAAAACAATGTCAAGTTTATTTGGGGGCATAGTTCAAGGTTACATTCTAGGTGGAAGAGTCACAGCAGCAGGAGTTTAATGCAGTTGTCGCATCCTATCTAGGCAAGAAGCAGAGAATAATGAACTCAAGCTAATACTCAGTTTTTCTCCACATACACAGTGTAGGATCTCCTGGTTATCTTGTCACAGTGACACAGAGCTGACTGGAACACCTGATTTAGATTTGGGGACGGTTCCCCCATCAGTTCTAGATGAACTTGACCTAGATCCTTAAAATAGCTCTAGTGTGAATCTCAGTGTCACTGAGATTTTTTTCAAAAGCTTCAGGGCTTCTCGTTCTTACTTTGATTTCATTTCCAGCTTCAGTGACTCTTGCATCTGTATTCTGTACTTCAAAAATTCTTACCCCCTCTTTATATATAATGTCAACCAAAATCCAAGATGGAGATTTTTATTTTATTCTTAATTTCATTAATATGTTTTTATGTAATTCAGTGACTTGAGTTAGAGGCATAAGAATATTAGAGATAATTTGTATCACACCATACAAGATTACATTTTCTCATCTTCAAAATATCCTATAGCAGACCGATGCTGGGTCCTGGTTGGGCAGAAATAACAAATTCACCCTTCTCTTTCCTCTCCTATTTATACCTACTGCTAACACCATACTTACCCCCTTTGAAGGACTGTATCTGTTTGACATCTGGGATCTCATGCTCAGGGGGATTCATCTTCTGCATCCAGTGAGCTTAGCATTAGTTGCCCTAATATAAGCATTTGTTTGTGCTACAATGGTTCCAATTACATTTTTCGCACTTCACTGGATGTTTTCTAATGAAATGACAAGGGTCAAATGAGGACAAGCTTATGTCAAAACCCATGGGCACTGGACTGGAAAATACACTTATGCAAAATACAATCTGATGTACAAATATGTATGTTTTGGAACAATGTTTCCTGTGGCCCAGGCTGGCCTTCACATCTCCTATCTTCATTCCATTGTAAGTTTGCTAATTCTATCTGCAGTCTATAACCAGATTCATCCAATGTCTGCCATTCCCCTGAAGCATCTGCTCCCAGGACCCCCACATTCTCACCTATGTAACTAAAGGTGACTTGAACCCCCACATTTCCTGCCTCTAGTTCCCAATGGCTGGGCTTATAGGTATGCACCATCATGCCCTATTTTGCAAGGAGAAAGAAGATCCTGAGACATGGCAATAAAATGAGTGATAAGGGTAGATGTGAGGTTTGAAATAATTTGTGGTAGTGGAGAAGCCTGGGCATCTGAGAAGAGATAAGTCAATGGCTTCATGAAAGAGACTGGGGGAAGAGGAATTGGTAAGAGAGGGAAGGGAATGTGAAAAATTTATACCAAAGAGTAGCAAAGGTGACTTTTAAGAGGTGGTAAGAGAAACGGCCTTGAGACAGAGAAAAACAGCAGTAGCCAGGGCGAAAGGACCTTGCCTCTGGTGCTACCTATCAATAAGCTGTGCGACCTTGGAAAATAAACCTATAATACTGAACTTCGGGCCCCTGAGGTATAAAGTCAATGTGAAGTATGTGGCCTCTAAACTTCTGCTGAAATCCCATTCGGGATTTGTCCAGCTACATTTGACTGTGTGTGGGTGGGTAGGCAATTGCACTTAATTTTTCACAAGAAAAAAATGTGACCAAGACACCGCCCCCACCCCCCAACTTGAATTACCCCTTTTCCCCTATCCTTTGAAACTAGCAGCACGCCAAGAGTTGATTATGTGAAAATACCATTTGGTGGGGTTAATTAAAAAATTCTGACACTCAGAGCAGGGATTTGAGGAAGGAATGTGCAAGCCTAGAACTCTGGGTAGCATTAGACAGGCCTCTAAATGTTGGATCTTATTAAGTATAGTGTTAGGCATTAGGAAGGCGACATTTGGAGGCCAACATTCCAAAGCCAAGTGCTGGTTGGCTTGGCATATTTCGTTTGAATTATAGCATGTTTAATAGGATTTAGCTGCAGCACCTCTGCTTAACAATCTGTTTCCTTGGCGATGCAATCCCCAGTGGGGCAAAGGCCATACGGAAAGCATGGGCTATTTGGTAATTTAGTAAGCAAAATAAAGAGGATAGGATTTCATTCAATGTACACTTTTGTATCCTTGCTTCCCCTGTACATGAGAAAAGGGGGGTGGGAAACAATATTAAATATGTGCTAGGTTCTTAATAAATGGAAAATACCGTTCTTACCAAAAATCGTTTTCATACTCCGCCGAGTGCTGTAACAGATACCCAAACATGTTATTCTGTTTGTCTCCAAATGTTCACTGAAGAAAGAAAGTATCCGTTCTGTATTTCCACAGATATCACCTCAGCCTGTTGTGCTTCCGTGTCTCCTACCTTTTTTTTTTCCAGCACAAGTTCAGCTGCAATTCATACAAATGCCCCCTCCCGTGCCCCAGTGGGCACCTGCTCCATCCCCTTCCACCCAGACCTACACGTTAGCTAGCCCACCTCCACCAGAGCCTCCTCTTCCTCCCCATGCTGCACGCTCCACTCAACATGCAGGACAGTGTAGCATCTTGTCATGCCTCGTGACACCGCTGCTGCCTTGCTGTTCTCTGAAAACACACGTCGACTTTCTTCCTTACGAACTGACCCATCCTCGACCCTGATTAACTCTGCCTCCCTGAATCCTGCACAAGCCCGCTGAACTCATTTGCTCCACAGTGTTTCTGCACTCAGCGCCCCATATTCCCACGGCAGTCTTCACTCATGGTTGACACCAGTCTCCTCACGGCAAGCATCAATTTAAACCCTTCTCAATACACTTGCCCATGCTGAGAAAGGCTTACTCTGACACCACTCTATTGTACATATGCAATTCAACTTTCTACATTCTACATAACTGTTGTTCTGAGTACTTGTGTTTCCTCTTATCGCTTATATCACAATACATGTGAACATGCCACCTTTTATTATATTTCATTTTCTGCTAAGAATGTAACTAGTCCTTGAATAGGTAAATGAGTTGGGATCTTTTTTGGAAATTAGGTCAAAGCCCTTTGCAACAAAAAGTAGTTTCCTATAATACTGAAGTCACGGTAATAAATAGGTAGGCCTGGTAGTAGTGGCTCACACCTTTAATCCTCGCACTCAGAGGCAGAAGCAGGTGGATCTCTGAGTTAGAGGCCAGCCTGACCTACAAAGTGAGCTCCAGGACAGCCAGAGCTACACACTCACACACAAAAGAAAACCCTGTCTTAAAAAACCAAATAATAATGATAAGAAGAAGAAGAGGAGGAAAAAGAGGAAGAAGAAGGAGGAGGAGAAGAAGATAGTGGAAAATATATTACCAAACCCTATTAGGTAAAAAATATTCCCAAACACTATGGCTTTTATTCTTACTATTTTGTAAGTATTAGCTTGGGCCTGGTGGGTGTTGAAGTTGGACTTTCTATTCAATTCTATTGGTTATTAACATGATAGGCATTAGATGTGACTAGTCTCTGAATGCATTTGTCACACTGACCCATTTATAAAAAGTGATTTAAAAAAATTTGTTTTAAGGGAAGAGTTTTGTAACTTAAATTTTTTACCAGTTTTTTTTGTTGTTTAAAACTACATCAAATATTTTATTATAGTGTTTATAGCATATAATTTATATTGCTATACATAAAGTACTGTTTAAAAAATAGATATTAGCTGGATGTGGATTACCCTGACAAATGCAGGACTTGGAAAAGCTGGGGCATAAAGGATTACCAGAAATTAGATGGTAGACTTGGCTATCTAATATGTGTGCATGGGCAGTGTAAGTCCCCGGCTCTAGAAACCAAAAGGATAGATAGATCATTTGCTCTGACCTGGGCTGACTTTAGAAACATTTATGTCTCATTACATTTTATAATTGTCAGTGCATTTTTCTTGAACCCAAAATAATTTCTCTTCAGCCATTTTCTCTGGCTCTATAATTGTACACAGTAGGAAAAACCAAGGACTCCATAGACACCAAACAACTGTGAAATGTTCCTAGGATTATAAAACACCATAGAAAAACCTACCTATCCATTTTATATATATCTCTATCATTGGAAGATTAGTTGCCAAATTTCTAAAATTCCCAAGACAGGTACTGGGATTGTGACTATCCTTTTGGTTGTTTGGGTTTTGATGGGTTTTCCTTGTTCTCCACTTCCCCATTTTCTGAAAATTTTCATGCATTGCTTTGATATTCAGAGAAATTAACTTCTAAAAACAGAAGTTTTCAAAGGTTAAAATACAGAAGGGTTTGGTGTTTGGGTATGAAAAAGAGTTTTTAAATACGAAGGTTCTAATGTCTAAATGTAAGCTTGAACAGCCACCTGTTCAGGGAGAAACACTGCAAAGCAAGCAATGTCTCTGCAGTGTACAGTGGGGCTAAACCCTTCCAGCCCTGCACGTGGGCTCATGAAGGCAACTCAGTTATGAATCGGAGTAGACTGGGGATAAAACTCACTTGTTAGAGTATTTACCCAGCATGCCCCAGGCATAATCTGGCCCTATTGGCTCCACACCTGTGATGGTGGGGCCATCAGAAGGTGGTGATTTCTAGGAAGATCCCAAATTCAACAGCATCTTTTCTAACACCATGAGTTGCAGAGGGAGTACTGGATCAATGTACATTACCGTGGATTTCCTTCCTCCTTCGTTTTTAGTTGCCACTCTAGGACAGGAGTTGGCAGAGGAAGAAGTCATGGGCAGAGTCACATGTGGAGAGAAGAGGGAGGTCTTTAGAATCTGTGTTCCCATGATGCATTCCATGTTTGGTGTTAGCATCTGTCCAAATGAGAAGCAATGCCTTGGGAAGTGAAGGTTCTGCCTACTTTTTAGTTATAATATTTTCTCCAAATAATTGCCTGTATTTAGCCACAATCTAAATGTTCAGGTCAGGATACCTGAAATTATCAAGTATTTGTTCTATCAGTTCTGTTCCTCTAGAGAATCCTTAATACAAAATTATAGGAAGCAAGAATTCAAATTCTGAAACCTGCATTCTCAGCTACTGAGTCCACCTGGTGTGATGGAGTCATGGCTTTCTCTGTCTGGATAATACCATACTAAAATAATCACAGCTACGAGACCCTGCTTCATTTGTTCTTCCTCTTTCCTTGCTCCTTGCACATCCCTAACACCACCCCTGTATATTTCACTATGTCTTCAATTCACATCTCTGCAAGTACAAATTGTCCATAAATGAAACATCTGGAGCTTTTTATGTGCAAAGATGATGTGTGAAGCAGAGATCTCTCCATCTCTTGGGTGTCTGTTTTCATCAGTTAATTTACATGGGATTGAGTCATATGCTGAGAAAGAAAATTAACCCCTGGCACAGTAGGATCCTGCAATGCTCAGGCATGTCAGAATTTAAAGGGGTCTCTGCTACAGATACATTGCCAAGAGAACACAGGCCCCCTAGGAGAAGATCCACTGAGGAGGAATATAAACTAGCACTGGGTGGAACCTGAGAGTAACCAACACCTTGTGGCTTGGATTTTCTCTACTGCTTTGTAGGACCAGTCTTAATGGATAGAACTGAAAGTACGAACACCTGCAGGCTCTCAGATTCCTGCTGCTCACCTGTCTGAGAGCAAGTGTTGATGTATATTCCAAGACAATCCCCTAAGATTCACTCCGCTAAGATTCATTAAGGAGGTGGGAAAATGACAATTATGGAAAAGGTCCAGTCTGCTCCTGTGGTAGAGTAGCTTGTCCACCACATGTGACAGAACCATCTGCATCATGGAGAAATGGTTGCTGACAACCCATAGGATACCCTGGCCCTGCAGTCCTGGCAAGAAACCAAGCAGAGATCTGCAGCCATCAGTGCAGCTGGTAGCCATGGTGAAAGGAATGCTAATAAGGCTGCTGATAGCTCCTTTTAGGAGGAAAGGAGGGTCATAAGACCCTCACTTAAGATTCCAGACATGTCTCCTTTTGCCCCTAACTGTACTACTCATCTTGGGAAAGGGTGTGCAAGAGTATAGAAGAGGTGGAAGGTTGACTGAGGTTGGGGTTCTTTAGCCTACAGCTGTCCAAGAGCTGTCACTGTTTTTGAGGTTGAAAGCCTTTGGCCACGCAAGCTGCCTTTGAATTTTCCAAGCACTAGTGTACTTACGAGGTAGTATACCTTATCAGCTTGTTATCTGGCAAGCTGGCCTTACTGAAACCTTCCTTTAGTCTCCGGTGCCTCAGCTGGGATGAATATTTCTTTTCGTCTTCCCAGAAAAAGCCACACAACAACTCGATAGTTGCAAGTGTCTTGACCTGAACATATGGATTTAGTTGTGACTAATTATGAGTGACTATTTGACGGAAATATTATGACTTAAAAGTAGTCAGAGCTTTCATTGCCCAAGGCGTTGCTTCTCATTTTGAAGATTGCTAGTGCAAAAACACGAAATATATGTTTTAATTGGACATGTTGATTCTAAAGACCTTCACACTCTGATTACATGGATCAGAAACTCTTTGTCCATGACTCCATCTTCCACACACTGGTGCTGTAAAGTGAAGTCAAAAATAAGACAAAGAACAAAGAAAACAAATAAGAATGCACATTTATATAGCACTTCCTTCTGCTGCTTCTTTTCCTCCCTTAAAATCACTGTGTAGGCAAGGGTATCCTAGCATTCTGATCCTCTTGCCTCTACCTCCTGGGTACAGGGACAGCATGTGTTGTCTTTGCCAATGTCAAGTTTATGCACAGCTGGGGATGGAGCCCAGGGCCTTGTTCATGCTAGGTAAGTTTTCTACCTCCTGAGCTCTGTCTTCTCCTTACTCTGGTTCTTATTTACTCTTTAAAATCTCAGGTGCAAGATAAAAGCATCCCTGTTGTTTGCTATAAGGTATTTACTGATTTCCAGTGCTTCTTTCGTGACATAAGGTTATTCATGTGAGAATTATGCTGTTGCTAAATGTGTTGAGTTTATTTTTTGTGGGGGGGGGCTCTTTGTTTTTGTTTTGCCCTCCAGGCCCAGGGATTCTAAGGAACGGACCCCCTTTTTCCTTTACAGATACCCAAATCCACTGATATTCAAGTCCCCGATATCAAATCATAGTATCTGCATATCATCCACTCAGAGTCTCAGGACTACTTTCTGTTAGATTATTTAGGAGATCTGTGATGGTGAGTTCTAACTGCCAACTTGATACAACCCAAATCCCCTGGAAAGAGAGTCTCAGTGAGGGGTTGTCCATGTCAGACTGGCTTGTGGTCCTGTCTTTGGGGGATTGTCTCAATTCCCTTCTCTGATGGAGAAACACTCTCCCTAAATGTGGATGGAGCCTTCTGGTACTGGCCCAGATTTTAAAAACTAACAAGCAAACAAAAAGCATTAAAGAAGAAAAGGGTTTTGCTTTTGTCCTTCCTTAGCCTTCACTTTTACTGATGAGTTCATCTACTCTATTGCTGCTGTGGATGATGATGGTCGTGGTGGTGAAGGTGATGGTGATGGTGGTGGTGATAATGATGATGATGATTCCTTCGCTATTACCAGCTTCTTCTACCTTTAGATGTAAACTGAAGAGTAACATCTCTCCAGGTATTCTCTAGGCCTTCAGTGCCAGCTTGGGACAGCTGAGGCCTCCAGCCTCATGGACTGAGTAACTACCAGCTTTTTGGCTTCTTCAGTGTGAGGCAGCCATTGTTGGGCTGCTGAGAGTACTAGGTCAGGCAATCTAATAAGTCCCCATTCATTCTATCTGTTCTGTTCCTCTAGAGACCCCGAAAGAATGCAGTGCCTAATACAATGTAAGTGCTATCTAAGTAGCTACTATGCTATATTGTTTGGGAATAATAACACAGAGTCCCTACACATACCCAATAGACACATTTAAAAAACTATTTTCAATTCATAGTTAGAACTCATACAAGCAGGCCTTGCAGATGGGGAGGACTGATGGTATGTCATTTGCGACAAAAGCTTGCTACCAAAGGAAGCTGCATTTGTTTGCTTTCTGTCGCTATGATTAACACCATGACCAAAATTAACTTAGGGAGGAAAGGGTCTATTTTCTCTTGCAACTCCCAGGCCACAGTCCATCACTGAGAGAAGTCAGGGCCAAGATCTCACGGCAGAAACCTGGAGGCAGGAATTGAAGCAGAGACCGGGGAAGGCTGCTGCTTACTGGCTTGCTCCTCATGGTTCATTCAATTTGCTTTTTTTTTTTTAACTCATGACCACCTTAGGGTTGCCCCCCCGCCCCCCCCCCCCCCGGGCTGGGCCCTCTCACAGCAATTGCTAGTCAAGAAAACACCCTGAAGACTTGCCTTTGGGCCAACATAATGGAGGTGTTTTCCCAAGTGAGATTCCTTCTTCTGAGATGACTCTAGTTTGTGTGAAGTTGATAAAAAAAATAAAACATAAAACTAACCAGCACAGAAGCCTAACATCAAATTCATGGCTAGCCAACACCTCCTATATATATATAATAGACATGTCAAAGGCTACCACAGAGATGGGGAAATACTATGACAGTTAGCTCTGAGAATTCTATGCCATACAAAGTTCAGAAGACCTTTAGGGGTGACATTAAAAAAAAAATTTAAAAGGCAAGGCAAAACAATAAGCCAATGACAGAATGGAAAGTGACTGCCAAAGAATTCTCTCCTTTCCTCTCTTTACTGCAGGCAACCTAACAAATGCATTAATTTTGTCTTCCAGCTAATAGCACATCGGGAGATAAGCTCGCTAATGAGCTTTTTCATTTGGAACATGAGACTGTGGATGCTTGCAGGGCACACAAGCACCGTTAAACTGCTGCCTCTGCTCAGCTAGTCCTGAGAAAACAAAGTCGTGGTTCTTACACTAAAGCCATCAAATCAATTCTCTCGGCTGTGAAGACTTACTCAGACCACTGGGACAGCTAAAAGTAAACAATTAAATTACTACTCAATCTACTCACATTTTGTAGCGAACCATTCCCACGTACAGTTTTCACCCGTCTTGCTCTGCAGCTGAATCTGGCTGAGTTAATGAGAAATGAACCGTGCTGTGCATTATTTATGCCACAGATTATCCCCCAAACACCCTAACGTTTGATCTATAAAAATGAAACCTTTCAATGGGCCAACATTTCAAAAAAGCAATAGCAAAAACACTTGGAAGATACAATTCTCTTGGCTGATTTAAAATCCAAAGAAGTGAATCCACCCTCTGCCTTCCTTCCCACTGACTGTTCATGGAAGCAGTTCTCCAAAGAGGATAAAGATGAATGGCAGCAGACTCCATTTTCGAGAATTGCTAGTTCAAATAAGGACTTGGCTGATACCACAATACTCTGAAATACAGAATCATAATCACAGCCACCAGTTTGGAAGGTTTACTGGTATTGGTCTAGAGCATAGATATGCAGATTACTGTCCAGACCCTGATTTTCAAATAAAGTTTCATCAGCACACAGCCCCAGAGAATCAAAGAGTTGCTACAGGGAGCTATTGCCTGAAAATCTTCTCTAGAGTCTTTCAAGCTTCAAACAAAAAAATATATATTAACTGTCTTCAGTTGAGTATTCACTGAGGGACCCACCCAGCTCCAATGGATGGCTCTAAGCCCATGGTCACATAGATGATACAGGTTAAGTTCCATGTGTCTTGGGCTGGAAAAATGGCTCAGCGGTTAAAGCACTTGTTGCTCTTGCAGAGGACATGGGTTGATTTCTCAGCCCTCAGATGGTGGCTCACAGCCATCTGGAACACAAATTCCAGTTTCTGGGATTCTGATTCTCCCCTTCTGACCTTTATGGGCACGAGGGATGAATGTGGTATACATAAACGCATGTGCAAGCAAAATACACATACAATAGCTAAACTTAAAAAAAAGTTAGACTCCATGGGTCTCAAACCAAAATAGACTGTTTGAAAGGGAGTTGTTGGGAGGAGAGGAATTAACAAGATTGGGAAGGAGGCTACAGAGGGTGGGAATTACACCATCACAGTGTACTTTAGACATGTGTCAAATTATCAAAGGACAAATTGACTAAAGATTTAAAAATGGAAAAATTATATTTTGTGCTCATTGTAATAAAAATATATCACTGTGGATGTCAACAATAAAATTAAAAAAAAAAACACTATAATCTGTTCCTTAACTAAAAAGCTTGCCAAACCCTAGTCTAGATGCATTTGTATTCTTTTTATATTTCGCCCTCTCTGCTGGAGAGATGGCTCGGTTGTGAACAGAGCTCACTGCTTCTACACATGATTCAGGTTCAGTTCCCAGAGCCCACAGCATGTGGCTCATGACCCCCTGTAACTCCAGTTGCAGAAGATCTGGTGCCCTTTTCTGGGCTCTGTGGGTACCCTGGTGCATATAGACTCATGCAGGTAGATGCCCATGAAAGATAATACATATTTTCTTTAGCCTTCAATAAGACCAAGAAAGTGGTAGACGATACTGTCATTCCTGCTCTACAAATGGTGAAACAGAAACTCAGCTTTGAAACTTCTCCAGGGAAAGGTGGGGCTTGGCCCACCTCTTCTTAGTTGTAGAATTTGCACTCTTAATGACTCTGCAATGCATTCTCCCTGAAGCTACCATACATACCACTGCCCTTCCTTCCTTCCTTCCTTCCAGGCAATAGCTAATGATTAGATGCAATCTTAATTCAGGCTGGAGGACCAGAATAGGAGCCTCCATCAGGTGGACTGGCAGAGAGTGGTGTGTAAGAGGAGTTAGGAAGAGGGAGGGTCATTCTGTGTTCTGTGTTGCATAAATACCAGCCAACAGTCAAAGATGCTACCCATGAGGTGAGAACCTTTCTGACAAAACTTGTCATTCCACTTCTCCTTCTGATCTCTGAAAATATAATGAATTAATTTAGGAGAGTTCAAGGATGTCGTTACTGTTTCTATGCTACCAAACATGTTGGCATGTTCTTTTCCTCTGACTTAACCTGCAGCTCCGTGCAGGTCTCCATAGGTAGCTGCTCAGTATTTCCTATGCACTATCCCTGAACTGCTGGGAAGAAGGGGGACCCAGAAAAAAAAGATGTTTTGTTCCAAGCAGATGCCACTCTGGCTTGAGCTAGAGGTACAGTTGCTCAGTGGTAACCAGCATGCCAGTTGATATTTCAATGCTTTTTAAGCAGAGAGCGGGTACAAGGATTGAAGGGCAAGAGAGTCCCTACCTGGAAGGCACCTTGACTCCTTCAAGACAAATTGGGTCTATTTTCTGCTCATCATTTCCGCAACCAGAAAGTCTGTGCTGGCTGTAATCCTCTCCCTTTGTAGTGGACATCTCTAGGCAGTTTGGAGGATTAGCAGGACTCAGAAACATTAGCCTGTCCAAACCTTCAGTTGTCTGAGATCAGAGGACCATTGGTTGATGTAGACAGCCTCAGATTCTCGGACTTGTCAGGGAATAGAAATGACAGTGAAGAAGACAGCAATGATGACAATGACAGTTCTGTCACTAACCACGCATCCAGCACTCCCTTTATCTAAATTGCCTTTAATCTTCACACTAGCATTAGTATTAGGTTGTTTTTTTTAAGTTTTTTAATCTCTGTGACAAATAAAACAAAAATACTTCACACAAAAATCTTCAAAGAGTTGGGGTTTGCTTTGGCTCCCAGTTTCAGAAGGTTCAGCCCCTCCCAGGGCATGGTGGAGAGGTTCTCTACAACCTGTCAGTACCAGGCCAAAAGGCACCTTCTCCTTTGTCCCCCTCTTGCTTCTACGCCCTAGCACATGGCGTGGTCCTGCTCATACTCAGAGTACAAGTTCTCTGTCAGTCAATCTCCTCTGAAAATGCTCGGCATAAAATGCATGAGCTAGAGACGTGGCTGAGTGGAGAGCGTTTGCCTTTCATACATGAGGCCCTGGATTTTACCCCCAGAACCATAAACTTACTTAATAAAATCTGAGATACTTTTATACTTTTTTTAAAAAGGCCTCATGGTATATTACAACGCAGGTTGTGCCTAGTTACATGTATAGGCATTTTCAAATGCTGAACTTTACTAATATTTTGGTGGCATTGTCATCTCTACCACTTTACCACTTTATGATTTATTTTGTCATATATGCCTGAGGCTTTCTCCAACATGTTGGTCATCATGCACTATATCAGTCTGGTTGAAGAATTAGAGACAATGGTGGCTGTCTTTATTGTTTTATTAAAGCAACAAAAGAGGGCTTCTTTTATTGTATTTTATTGTTTTGAGACAGGGTTTTTCTGTATAGCCCTTGCTGTCCTAGACTGACTTTCTAGACTAGGCTGGGCTCGAATTCACAGAGATTCACCTATCTCTGTCTCCCAAGTGCTGGTATTACAGGTGTGTTCCACATTGCCCAGCTGCAATTGAGGGATTAAGTGACATGTCCAAGTTCTAGTACGGCTCCCAAATTCATCCTCTTTACCATGTATTATCCTACACCCTAAGTCACAGGGCGTCATCTAGTAGGGAAAATGGTTCAGAACAGCTAAGAAGGATGGCAACAACTGTAGCAGTGATTTAAAAAAAAAAATGTAAATACCTTTTCTCCACATATTTAAAAGTGACTTCAGTATGAAGTAAAAATTTACATTCCTTTAGTATAGCATTTCCCATACTTTTAATTGTGTATATGTTAATGTACATGTGAGTACAGCTAAACACTGAGGTTACAAGACAGCATTAGATTTCACTACCTGGAGTTACAGCTGGCTGTGAGATGCCCCATGTGGGTGCAGGGAACTGAACTCAGGTCTTCTGCAAGAGCAGTATGTGCTCTTAACTGCTGAGGCAACTCTCCAGTTCCATTATAACTAACTTTACAAGGCTGCCTCTGTGCCAAATAAAATGTCACGTTATCAAATTTAAATGATGGAACCATGAGTGCCTGGGAGGTAGCATGACACAGTGACACCTATGCTGAACCAATATACAGATGCTCAATTTTCATTTGTAAGTTGGAAATCGGGTTCTAACCAATTTATTCAGCTTTCTATGAAGATCGGGGACAGCTAATAACACCCATTCCTCTTGATAGCTCTGTGAAGGGTTAAAAGTGCTGGAGCCCTTTGTTAGCTGTAGAAATGTCAATCCTTTACTTAGTTGTTTACCATTCTCTAAGGGCTCATTTTCTGAGGAGGCTGGAAAAATGCAACTTCCTTAGCTGTGTCCTTTTATTCAGGAAAACACATATGAAAGTCATGATGTTCTTTGTGTCAGGAATAAAAGACCTAACACAATAGGACATTGTGCCAAAAGGAAGATTAAAAAAAAAAAACATATTTTTTTCCTAACAAAGCCAATGTGACTATCCGGTCATCCATCTGACAAGCATCTTCAAGGATGAGTTTTTCTCTACCAAAAGCACTAAGGATATCAATGCCAAACCCTAGAATCCCATTCCTACAATCTCCCAGGCCATCAAAAGCAGGGATGCTTGCTGAGAAGTATTTTCTGTTGGCAAAGTTTGATTTTCTGTCCAGGCAATTAGATTTCCCAGAGAAGCCTTTGCTTATGGATACCTAAATACCAGAGAGCAGGTGACAAGAGAATGAGGAATCCAAATTCCAGTGAGGAGGGTCCCTATGGATATGCCAAGATGAGCACAGTAGATATTGCTGGGATATCAAAGCTACCAGGAGATCTAGATTGTTGTTTGTGTATGTTCCTGCTCTGGCCTCATCTGCAGCCTCTTTTCACACAGTCCATTCCCTGTGATGAATCCTCCAAGGCTATCTTCTCTATCAACGTGTATCTTACCAACCTGGTAAGACTTCTGTTCGCTCTCACCTTCCCCCTAGCACATTTGTGTTATTTTAACTAAACAGAAATGTATCTTTCAAGGTTGAAACACACAGAACTCCACGAGGTGCATAGTTATGATAAGTTTGAAACCTACTCCACATCTATTCCTCTTGTTAGGAGTGAATTTGTTAAGCACTATGCCAGGGAGGGGTATGATGTTAAGAGGCTGGATTTCAAGGTGGAAGGACCAGGATTCAGTCCTGGATCGAGCCACATAGCTGCAGTGTGATTCTGGCTTCACCACTACTGTCTCTAAGCCACAGCATCTTGGAGTTCCTGATGTCATTTATTTTTGGATAAGTATCAGAATTCTAGTATCTTCTTCTTGGAGGATCTCCTTCCTGAGTTAATAGGACAGTCTCTCTGGACAACATGACCAATACTATTCCAGGCATTTTCCCTTTCTTGGAATTAAAGTGAGGTTGAAGGAAAGGCTACATGTGAGGCTCCCAGGATTGTCTACGGCAGGATGGTGGTACAAGTAATGTGACCCCTACCCTTCTCTGGGCAAAGGGTATCCTTGCTAAGTCTTGATTTTTGCCTGTGGGCTTCATGGCCTACTTTGGACTGTGTGGCAAGATGGTTCAGTGGATAAAAGTGGTTCTAGCATAGCTCCTAGGATCTTTGACCTCCACACATGCTATAGCGCTTGCGCGCGCGTACGCGTGTGTATGCGCGCGCACGCGCGCGCGCACACACACACACACCACAGAAGTTAGTTAGCTTAGACTCCAGAAGTCTGAGGGGCTCAGGATAAGCCACATCTCCCACGGTGGTCAAAGACCGGAAGTGGATGATAACCCAAATCATCTCACAGCTGGTGAGGAGATATTAGGTCATGAAAGATGGGACACTTTACCCAGGCTGAGACTCACCCCACACCTTCCTCCATTCATTTGTTTCATTCATTCATTCATTCATTCATTCATTCATCATTTTTATCACTCATGAAGCAAGTTCTCACCTTTCATTCTTGAAGCCTCCTAATATCAAGGAGATTTTAAAATTCATTTTTAAAAGTTGGTTTACAAAGCAACGGGTTTCATCATGACATTTCCGTACATGTATATCATTTTACTTTACTCACACTTATCCTTATTCCCTTTACTCCACTCCTTCTTAGTCCCTTTGCTTGAGAGAAAACATACAATATTTGGATACCTGAATAGGGCTTGTTTCATTTAACATCATGATCTCCAATCCCATACATTTTCCTGCAAATGACATGTTTTCATAGTTCTTACTGGATGAATTAATTGTGTATGCATAATTTTCTTTATCTTTTCATCTGTTGATGGGCATCTAGGCTCCGTTCATACCTTGGCTGATATGCCTGTTACCACCATAAACATAGATATGTGATTATTTCTATGGGGTTATGGGGTGTTGAGTTAGGAATGAGGTATAGTCTCAAGGGTGACATCTTTTAGGAACCTCCATGCTGATCTCCACAGAGGCTGCACCAATTTATACACTCTTACCAACAATGGGAAAGCATTCCTTTCCAAGTCTTCAGGATCTGCCTTTGAAATACCATCTTGGCCGAGCTTAAAGGCCTTCCCTGCCATGTTTCACAACACCATAATCATGGGGCCAGATTACTCTCACCAGCCGGCCCACAAGGCAGAATAGGGCCACAACCAGCATGGCAATTCCTCTACATGCAAGATGCCAAGGCCTGTGGTCTCCTGAGAAACAGCAGGCTCAGGGCTGTTTTCATGCTCTAGTCTTAGTTCTTACATTTGCTTTGAGTCACGGAGTAAGGTGGTGTGCATGTGTGTGCGGGCACCTTTACACACGAGTGCCTGCCTGCCTGTGTACTTATGTGAATATGACAGTGCTAAAAGCCAAGGATCCATAATTCCAAAGACCTCATTTATTGTTGGTATTTGTGACTGTTTTGTGTACCAGGACTCGCTCTCTGTTGTGTCTGTGAACTTTGCTATAGATGTGTTCCACCCCGAATAGCACTTTTAAAATGCAGCTACTACTTGCTTTAAATTTACTTATTTTGAGACAGAGCATCATGTATTCCAGGCTAGCCTCGAACTCACTATATACCCGAGAAAGTCCTTAAACTACTGATTTTCCTGCTTCTACTTCCAGAGCACTGAGATTACAAGTGTGCGCCACCATGCCTTCGCTATGCAGCAGCAGGGGTCAAACACAGTGCCTCGTGCAAGTTACATAAGCATTCTCCCAACTGCGCTACTTCCCCCATCCCCACAAATACATTTACGTTTAAATGAAAATACATTTCACAAAAGAAAAAAATTACACTTGCCACCAAAAGAAGACAAAATGAGAAATGAAACAGTGCTATAAATGATAACAGCGATTGCTGCCTTCTAGTATGAGTTCCATTAATCAAAAACTAAATGCCATTCTCAACTGGGGAAGTCAAGTGAGGTTCAATGGAGAAACCATTAATAAAGTTGTGAACAAGGCTAAGGAACCCTACCAAGGGGCTGGCAACAGTGGGTGGAATTATCTATAAACCTAGTCTTGGCAGATCTAACAGATGAAAATATCAGATATGTAGTTAAATTTGAAGTTCAGGGGGAAAAAAAGTAATTTTACATATTATTATATTTCATGTACAATGTGGAATCTACTTGTATTAAAATGATTTGTAATTTACTTGAAGATTAAAGTTAACTGGTTGCTTAATGTGTTTCTGACAACACTTTTCTAGATGTGAGGAGAGTAGGGTAGAGAGAGCAGAACCTTGGACATGAGGAGAGAAGAACAGCCTTCTGGGTATTCTAACCCTCCTTAGAAGCCAGTTAGAACCTAACTAGACAGGGTGCAAACTGGTAAAAAAAAAAAAAAGCATTTTGAACATTCTTTTCCTTGGATCTTAAAACTATCCATTGGAATTTCTAGTTATTTGGACAATCCTGAAACTAGCAGGTAATTGCTTCTATTGATCCATTCCAATGATTTCCGGGGAACCTGGACTCCTGGGGGCACAAACCAGGATGAGAAGAAATGAGTGGTACCTTGAGGGCAAATAGAAGATGCTCCCAAGATTCCCAAGCATAGGGCTGAAGCCTCATCTCTCTCTGTTCAGAGATGCCGGTCGACAACTTGATGTTTTATCCTTCACTTAGAAGGCATAGAGAAAAAAAAAATGGATGTATCTTGATGATGAAGTAAACTGCCTTACCTAATCCTAGGACAAAGCATCATCTAAATCTTCTTGGATACTGCTAAATGTATGTGTCCCATACTTTGGAAAACCTCTTTCAAGATAAATGACGTCAGGGGTAGGACTAGGGCCTACCTTAGAGACTTTCCTTGGATGTGAGACTCAACATGTCTAGTCCCACTCACAACCTCAGGAATTAAGATTATGTATAGTAGCCTAATGTATTTTTTAATGAAAGAAAAAAAAACAGTACATGATTGAATTGTCAGTATTTTCCATCAAGATAGGACCTGCCTTTGTATTTGCACAGCCAAGTCCCTGCCCCCTCTCCCCCCCCCACCCCCGCTTCCTCTGACATGGTCCTGCCACTGCTGGAAGCGTCTGCTACATGGTGGATTTCACATCTGGTGAGCAGTCTTCAATATACTACCCATATCCATTTACTGTATTTGCATTTTCAACAATTCATGAGGGAACTGGAAAAGGGAAAGGTAAACTGACACTTCACAGACTTAGTGCAGTGGTTTGAAATCAGAGTGGACCCAACGAAATCCTCTGTCTGCCTTAGAGCAGCATTTGACCCAAGGCAATTTGCGAAATTATTTCCCATAGACTCCAGGCCTTCATCTGTCCCCATTGCCTTCTGTGTTTTTCTGCTGTCTATGAGATTGATATCTGCTACTCAGGGGGGAAAAAAAAAAGGCTAAACTTATTTTTGAAGCTGAAAGTCTGAACAGCAGAAACAGGCTCTTGGTAGCATCCTCCTCTTGTTTTAGCTATGGCAGACAAAGAGAGATGTTGTGTGACAAGTCACATCTTCAAGAGAAAGCCAGAGAGACTGGGTTGGGTTAGCTCAAATTTTTATAAGAACAGTTAGAAAGAACTAATTATGACACCATGAGAAATATCTTAATCTTTTTGGGTCTTCAGAGGAAATACCCCCTGTTGCCCTAAAGATGTTCTACTTATCCAACCTCTTAATGGTTTCACACCTCTTCTAGTTACATCATACCACCCTGGGGATCAAGCTGGGAGGACCAACAATACATAAAACACAGCATCAAGTTGTACCTGCTGGAAGTCACTTGGAATTTGGGAGGAGAAAGTCTCCTGCAGGCCCTTTCTTTGATCTTCATCACAAAACACTTCTACTGTTCACTAATTTCCCTTTTGTCCATGGAAAGAACAAAGTATAATGAATAGTTTAGATTATTAACTATATTTTAGTTTATTAACTATATATTGAATATCCTTGGTCAATCTTCTATTGCTGTGAAGAAACACCACCATAGCAACACTTACAAGGACAAACATTTAATTGGGGCTGGTTTATAGTCTCAGGTTTAGTCCGTTATCATCATGGTGGGAAGCATGGCAGCATTCAGGCAGATGTGCAGGAGGGTAGCTGAGGGTTCTACATCTAGATCTACAGGCAGAAATGAGGGACACTGGGTCTGGCTTGAGCGTTTGAAATCCCAAAGCCCAGCCCTCAGTGAAACACTTCCTCCAATAAGGCCGCACCTACTCCAACAAGGTCATACCTCCTAATCCCTACCAAGTAATGCCACTACCTAATGACTAATCATTCAAATAATATGTGCCTATTGGATCATTCCTATTCAAACCAGCAAAAAAGGTCTATACAGTCAAGGAAGAGAAGGACTGGGACAACTCTTTAGAAACCCTCAAAGTTAAAATGGGGTTAGGGCTCTAGACTTCTCCGTTATGCCTCAGCTCCCTTCCAAATACTGTCTGAGGGCTATGTTTTCTCTTTTTTAAAATTGTTAGCCAATGTATGCATAAAATGCAAAAGCCCTTTTGATCATCAATTTAATTCACTTTAATGCTCTTCTTGACTTTTACATCTCTTCTCCATGTATTTGAAATAAATCCCTCCCCCAGAGATAAAATTGAATTGTGTGAACCATAAAACATGCTGTCCTAGTTAGCATTAACTGAAAACTTGACACAGCCTAGAATCACCTGAAAAGGAGTCTCAGTTCAGTAACTGTCTTTATCAGGTTGGTCTGTGAAAACATCTGTGGGGGATTCTCTTGATAGATAAAGTCTCCTGTGAGTTGCACTATTACTAGGCAGATGGCCCTGGGCTGTAAAATAAAGTTAATTAGCCATGAGCAAGCTAGCAAGCCATGTTTCTCCCTGATTTCTGTTTCAGATAGCTGCAGAAGTCCTGGCCTGATCTCCATCATTGATGGACTATGACCTGGAAGTGTAGGCCAAATAAACTCTTTCTACCCCTAAGTTGCTTGGTCTGAGTGTTTTCATCACAGCAGCAAAAAGAAAACTAGAACACATGCTAAACAAAGGCCTGGGATGGCATCATTTGCTTGTTCAAAAATGTTTCCGGGGATTTACAGACTCAAAGGCAGATTATACTCTGAGCCTCCTGTATTTCCTGAATTTGAATTGAAGGATCAAAACATCCCAAAGGTGGTTTAAAAAAACTATCTGAAGGAGAGTGATTTCTGAGACCATGAACCTTATTTCTGAGAAGTGCTGCCCTTTAGGAAAGATGGAGGTGATATTTAGGAGCCAGGTATTTATTCCAGTTTTGTGATGAATGCAAAGGCTTTGTGTTCTCAGGTAAGTGAATCAGTTTCTTCGCATCCTACACTCATCAAGTTGGAAGAAAATCCTCCTGACAGGAATTCTGTAAGAATCAAATATGATAGCATACAAGAAGGAAGGATGAATGTAAAACTCTAATACACAAGGACAAGAAATGTCACTTTCATTCCTCTGAGAAACAGCTAACCTACCCACACCCACACACTTCAGAGACATAAAATACAATCCGCTCTCCACATCAGCCACAGGGTCTGTATCTGTGAATTCAGAAAACCATAAAGCAAGAGATCCTTTTAAAATAATGATATCTACATTCAACACACGCAGATTATCCTGTTGTCTACAATCCCTAAATAGTGCTCTCTAGCTGGTTGCATTGATACTGAATTAGGTCCTAGACATCACCTAGAGAAGCTGGGGGTTGACGGGAAGAGGTGCCCAGGTTACATACAAACATTTTACATGAGGAGTTTGAAATCTGGGAAATTCACTAGCCCAAAGAAATTTTAGGAGCATTTCTACACAGAGACTGAGGGATGACTGTGCAAAACAAAAAAGGAGGGAGGGGTAGAGAGATGCCTCAGCAGTTAGGAGCTTGTTGTTCTCGTACAGACCTGAGTTCAGAACCCAACACCCATATAAGACAGCTTCTTTAACTCTAGCTTCAGGGGATCCAACATCCTTTTCTGGCCTCATGTGGCAGGCGCGCGCGCGCGCGCACACACACACACACACACACACACACACACACGTGCACACGCATACAGGCACACATGAATTTTACAAAAAGAAAAAATGAAAACCTGTGTTGACTCCCCCTCCCATCAGAATGGTGTTAAATTCAATAGTGTGTCTTCCTCCTTCTGAAAGTTTCAGAGACCCCAAAGAGCAGACTCATCATCCAGGAGCCTCCTAGTCTTTGATAATGCAAACCCTTGAAGGAGGAGTTCTCCTGACACTTAGATACATGATTCAAGAGAATTTTCAAGGCTGAGAGACCTGGAACATGGAGCTCAGCTTCATTAAGTGCTTCCTCCCACAGCCATTTCCTTCTGAAGTTTGTCAGAAAGAGCCAAGTGATGTCTCCAGCCATTCATGGAATCTGTGAGCCTTTCCCAGTTTGGGAAATGTTCTCAATGCCCATCCCTCAGCTGATTGTGTCTCTTCTCCAGCCCCCAGTATTCCAACCTAAGAACCCTTCCTTCCCCGGAGAACATTTTCCACCACAATGCAAATATCCAGGCCAATAATCATAAATTCACTGGTGTGATTTATTCCACCTTAATATGATAATTGCATTAGTTGTCAAGAGTTAATGACTAAGTTGGAATAAACTGTGGCACAAGCTCATTTGTGTTACTAGGCAGCTACAAAAGAAATAAGAAGAATCTCTGTTCGGTGATTACAGAACACTTTCTGGCAGATATTGTTGTATGGAAAAGCAAAGTACAGAAAAGGTAGGCACAGAATGCTACCTCTTATGCTACAAGAGGCGAATAAAGAAGAAAATGCGTCTATACACATGCTAATCTTTTCAGAAAGAAACACAAAGGAAAGACCTAGAGCAATGAAGATAGTTATTCA
Source organism: Meriones unguiculatus (assembly GCF_030254825.1). Classification (NCBI taxonomy): domain Eukaryota; kingdom Metazoa; phylum Chordata; class Mammalia; order Rodentia; family Muridae; genus Meriones; species Meriones unguiculatus. The sequence continues at coordinate 13,887,508 of NC_083358.1, read as the reverse complement.
CAAAGTGTGAGTGGGAAGAAGAGGGTGGAAGATGCAGAGAAGAGAGAACGCTCATCTGAGTAGAGCTTTTGTATAGTTTTCTCTTCTGGGGGCACAACAGTGCTCCACGTATTAAAAATAACACTAAAGGAGACGAGAAGAGTGGTATGGTGGTCAGCTTAACATCATTTTTCCTTACACAGGGTCAAGGGGAGATGGTTTGGCATGTATCAAACTACCCTATATTTTGAGTCAAAAAAAGTTTCTTGCAATTCATGCTACACTCAGGGCCAAGGCCCCCTGTTCTAGTTTCATTTCTGTTGCTGCTATAAAAGTATCTGGCTAAAAGCAATGTGAAGGAGAAGGAGGTTTATTTCAGTTTGAAGCTCTAGGTTTTAGCCCATTATTGTGGGAAGCCAAGGCAGGAACATCAAAAGCTGGTGACAGCACCTCAACAAAGAGCAGAGAGAAATGCATGCCCGCCTGCTTGCTTGTACTCAGCTCAATTTCTCCATTCTTTCACAGTGCAGGACTGACCTCCTGCCTAGGGAATGGTGTTGCGCAGAGTGAGCTGGATCCTCCCACATGAATTTGCTTAATTAACACAACCCCCCCCCACTACCACCACCACAGACATGCCCACAGGAGAATCCAATGTAGACAATTCCTCATTGAGAATTCCTTCCTGGGCGATTCTAGGTTGTGTCAAAACTGACAATTAAAGGTCACCATCACACTCTTCAGTTTGATAGCAATTAAATGGCAAGGTAGAATCTTCCATCTAAGCCACTGAGATCATGCTGTATCACTACCTATTACACAGTAAATAATAATAATACTTTCCCCTTTGTGAATTCTCTCTAGCTCTTGGTATCTTTAACTCTTCGGTCACTCTATCCTAAAGGAAAATGGAGAGTCACTTTTCATTCGTTCTTTTGTTCATTGATTTCACCTAGGTTATACGAGCCCACTGGGATAAACATAGGTGCATCTTGGACCCTGACTGCTACCCTACCTAGGCTAATCCCCTTCCCACCACTGGGCTATTGAAAAGAGTTTGGCTTTTTCTCTCTCTCTTGTATCCTATTATAACACTACATGGCATTATTCAAGGAAGAGGGACAAGACATAAATAATATCAGCCCATGTGTCAAGGGTTTGTTGGTATTTCAAATCAGGCAGACTAAATGCATATGGCTTTGGCCACCTACCCCCTGCTCAACACCCTGAAAAGAACTGTTGGCTCTCCAAGCCAATCTGAGGATAGAAGTCTAGTCAATAAAAAGCCGGAGTAGGAGAGTCCTTCCAATCTAGGTGTCAGCTGGTGTGGTGAGAATCATCCAAGGTTTCGGAACCCGCTGTACTGACTTCAACTCAAGTTCTCCACCGTCTAGAAGCATGCAAGCTTTCCTCTGCTTAGTTTCTTACAAAAGTTGTATCAATATAAACCATTATATACTGTATAGAACACACAGTGTCAGTCAGAAAAGAGCGCATATAAAAACATTGCACATATTGTAACTATCTGCTTATTTATTTTATTTACTAAAATTCACTTGGGGCTGGCATGATGGCTCAGCAGGTTAAGGTGCTTGCTTCCAAGGCTGATGACCTGGGTTCAGTCAGTGGGACCCACACAATAGAAGGAGAAGCAATTGCCCTCTGACCTTCAAACACACAGAATGGCATATGTATACTCACACAATACACATATAAACAAATAAGTATAATTTTTTAAATATCATCCTGCTCTTTCATCAACATAGCTAGAAACAGAAGAGCAATGGAGAGAGGTTTTTTTTTTTTTTTTCTTAAAACAGGATCATTTGAAAATAATTGTATTGCCAAGCAATGGTAGCATACACCTTTAATCCCAGTCAGCCTTTGGGAGGCCAGCCTGGTCTACAGAGCAAGTTCCAGGATAGCCAAGGCTACATAGAAAAACCCTGTCTTGAAAAAAACAAAACAAAACAAATTATATTTAAATTGTAGAAAAAGCAGAAAACACAAAAATTCATGGAGAAAATAAACCAGTATAAAAAAAAAGGCTGCAAATAAGCAGCATGGCAATCTTGATTACAAAGAAAAATCTAAATCCTAAGCACATGTGCATGCATGGCCTATTGTAGAAAGGATCTTATTATTAAGGTTTTTTTTTTTTTTAAAAAAAAAAAAACCTTAAAAATCTTCTTCCACCGATAATGGTCCTGTGGTTTTGAAATGTATGGACACACACAAAACCAAATCTCTTATTCCTAGTCTGTTGTTGTAGGCTTAGACATCTAGGTTTGGCATCTTTTAATTAATACTGCAGTGAAAATACTTGGAGCTGAAATGTATGTGCACACCTTTAATCATTTCCTGAGAATAAATAGCTTTCTCATTACTATGACAAAAGTTCTGTCTTTTTTCAGGCTTTGGTTTCATTTGCCCAAATTCCCTCCCCAAAATGTTTCTACCATTTGAAATCTCCAAAAATAAGTTACCAATCTGTTGACTCCTTAATCCACATGCATAACCACACCAAATTCCCCCTCCCCCACCTCAAATTAAGCAGCAAAAGAAGGAAAGGTCAATACTTAAATTTTCATGCATTTGAGTCCATTCTTTTCTGGTGCCTCCTGCTCATGTACAGGACATTCTTTTTTCTTTTTTTATTTATTGCAATTCATTCACTTTGTATGCCAGGGGTCCCCTCCCTTATCTCCTTCCAACCCCGCCCTCCCTCCCTCTTCTCCCATGCCCCTCTCCCAGTCCACTTGTAGGGAAGGCCCTCCTACCCTTCCATCTGACCCTAGCCTATTTCATCAAGACTGGCTGCATTGTCTTCCTCTGTGGCCTGGTAAGGCTGTACCCCACACCAGTGGGAGGTGATCAAAGAGCCAGCCACTGAGTTCATGTCAGAGACAGCCCCTGATCCCTTACTAGGAAACCCACTTGGAGACTGAGCTGCCATGGGCTACATGGCACAGGACAATCTTAAGGGGCTGCCCTGTTTTCGTGTTTGTCTTGAGCCTTTTCCAGGTATTTGGATTGTGATGTTTAATCTTGGTTGATAGTTTGATATTCTTAGGAAGAGGAAACCTCAACTGAAGAAGTGACTCCATCAGACTGGCCTATGGCCATGTTTGTGAGGCATTTGTTGATTGCTAATTGATTTAGGAGGATCCAGCTCACTGAAGGTAATGTCATCTCTACCTTCGAGCCTGGGGTGAATAAAAGTATAGTTGAGCAAGCCAGAGGGAGCAAGCTAGTATGTAGCATTCCTCCATTACTTCTGTTCCAAGGTTCTCTCTTGGCTTCTCTCAGTGACAGACAGTTATAAAGCTAAATAAAATCTTGCTCCCCCAAATTGCTTTTGGCCATTGTGTTTATCACAGTAACAGAAACCAAACTAAGACAGGATTGGACACACTTGAGCTGTGTAGGACTGAAAAAGATTTACATTTCCAAGCATATGCCTCACTATGAAATTCCTCTTTAAGGCTCAGATGCTCAAAAATGCAGAAGGAAAATAATCTCAAACAGATTTTACAACCAATCTGTTTCTAATAGCCTTCTTGTAGAGATGCTCTTGCATAATTAGAGAAAGACTGATCAAATAAATTTACCTGGTACTTTGAAATTTTCTATAAAAATAATAAAATCTCCATGCCCCTCTCTTCTTTTTTTGACTTTAAATTTCGATTTATTTTTATTTTTTGAGATTTTTGCACACAAATACTGAATTTACATCATTCCCTCCATTTCTCCCTGTGCTGGCCCAAATCTCTCTTAAATTTATAATTTCATCTTCTTTGATTATTATTTTTATACACACACACACAGAAAGCAAGATAGATAGATGATACATACATATACATATATATATATATATATATATATATATATACACTAAAATATGAGCTGCTGAGTCCATTTAATGTTGCTCATATATGTATGTTTAGGGGTTGAATATCTTATCAGGGAGCAGGAAGAAGACTGAATCCCCTTCACAGCATAAGCTCTTCATCCAGGAAAAGTGCCTGTGATAACTCTTTACGCATACTGACTTGTCAAATGGTATCCTTGTTCAGGTATTTCTTAGGTAACCAGACTGTTGATTTCATGGATGTTCCCTGAACCTGAGGTATTGTGTTACGATGTATTAGCTGGGGTTAGGTACCTCTATGTTCTTTTCATTTTGACAAGTTGTGGATTGTCTGTCTACTCCCAAAAAGAAAAAGAAAGAAAGAAAGAAAGAAAGAAAGAAAGAAAGAAAGAAAGAAAGAAAGAAAGAAAGAAAGAAAGAAAGAGAGAGAGAGAAAGAAAGAAAGAGAGAGAGAAAGAAAGCTTCCTTGCTGAAGGGTGAGAACGACACTTGCCTGTGGATACAGGATGGGTAATTAGAAATGGTTTAGGAAAGTGGTTGTAGTGGGTTTTCCTGTAATATCCAATACCTCACCAGTCATGTGTTTGCAGTACCAGGCATGAACTCCCTTCCATTAAGTAGGCCTTCACTTCCTCTTACAAGAAACTCTGCTCTGTTAACCAAAGTTGATAAAAACAGCTGCCCAAACAATCTTGCCTAACTCGTGTCCTTTCATCCTTACTTGCCGATAAAAGACTGTGGAAAGGCAGCCATTCTTGACCATTCCCCTACCTTTTCTTCTGTGGAACCTGGGTGTTCATATGACTTGGATGTTCATCACCAGTCTGATGTGTGTTGCTATAACAAAAAGTCAGAGGCTGGTATTTTTTATAGACTAATTTAGTCCACAGATTTCTAGCTTAAAAATCCAAGACTGAGAAGCCTTCTCAGTTATGCTCTAGTGAGGGTCCCCTTGACCATATCACAACACAGCAGAAGTGGAAAGAGAAATGCTGAAGAAGCTAGGTGAATGACTAACCCTGCTTCGTGCGTGACATCTGTCTCTCGTGAGAACTAGTTCACAAGAGACACGTACTGATTCTTGAATAGGCTGGGCCTCACCATAGAGTTGCTGTTCGGTAGCCCTGCCTCAAAGGAGCCTCGACACCTCTATCCCAGCACAGGGAGCTTTAAGGGAACACACTCAAGCCAGGTGTGAGTTGTAGTAAATACGTGGTCCTTTGTGCTTAAAACCCCTGTGCCATTTCTTCAGATCTTTCTCCAGGGTCCCAGTGATCCCTGGGATTCTCTGAGCTTCCCAGCATCATTTGTGTCAATAGGTTGACTTTACTTTTTTAAGGCGGGGTCTTGTTTGGTAGCCCAGGCTGGCCTCAAATTTCGGATGCTTCTAACTCCAAGTATGGAGAGTGCAGACATGTGCCACCCACCAGGCTCAGCTCTTCTTCTGTGCTTTCTCTCTATAAGGCCATACTCCTACTACACCCACCTGCTGTTTGACAAGACCAGCAGTATGCGCTGAAGTAAAGACAGCACCTTCAACAAACGCTACTGCCCGAACAGGATAGCGACATATAGAAGAAGGAAACTAGACCCCTACCTCCCCCCCGCATTGAGATTTATTTCGCATGTGTGTGTCTGCATGTGGACAGATGTGCATGTGCCACAACAGAGGTGTAGAGGTCAAAGGACAACCCGTGGGTATTGTTTCTCTCCTTGTCAGTCCTGGGGACTGAACTGAAGTTATCAGGCCTAGCAGAGAGTGCTTTTACCTTCTGAACCATCTCTCTGGCCCCCACCTTTTTCAATAGGCTTTTTTCTTTAACTTGTTAGGTCAACTAGTTTTAATTAAGAGCCTCATCTAATTAAAATTAAAAGTTAAGACAAAATGATGTGCTTGGGTTGAGTGAAGACTTGAAAGCCTCATAGCTATATGGATTTTTTTTCTTCCCAGCTAGTAGTAAAAAGCAAGAAAGCAAGAAAGCAAGAAAATAGAACAGAATATTGCAAGGGAGGTGTAGTTATCACAAGATCTAGCCATGTGGATTTCAGAATAATCAGCATCTTGGTAGTCAGCACATTTGCACTGTAAATCTTCATCTTGTTTGACCAAAGTACGCCGTGCATCACATCAAGGTATTGTTATTCTGACTTGAACTGTGTTTTACTGCTTTGAAAATGTAATATTCAAGCATGCTTTGCTTCTTAGCACAATCTGTTAAGAGCTACAAGCGTAAGAATATTACAGTTCCCTTTCATTTGTACAAGTGCAGCGATGATAATAACAATTTAAATCAATACACTACAGCAAGTGCGGTCCCGCCCCAGCCTCCGTCCCTCTGTGCTCACCACAGTCCTGGAGCTGCATGTTCTGAACACCTGCTACTGTCTCCCCGAGGACTCCAGTGACGGGAAGCTGCTTGTTCTACAAGGAAGGCAAGGCTGGAGTTCTGAAAATTACTCTTCAGAAAGCAATGCTTAAGACCTGATAGAGGGAAACATTAGTTCACACATATCCCGGCTTCATTAGTGGCCATTTGGGCCAGTTCAAAAAACATGACCCACACTACTGTCTGGAAATCTCCAATAGAGTCAAGAACCAGCTGCCCACTTGTAATGTGCCTGGTTCTCTCTGACTCTCGTCATTAGTTTTAAATGACTTTTGTTCCACTTTATTGTAATTTTAATGACTTGGTCAAGTTATTTCACAAATACTATTATATATTCTTTGGAGCATTAGCCCTACACTTTGCAATATTCTTGTTCAAATTCTTTATAAGCTATAGACAATAAAAGAGCATTTTCTAAGACTTCCTACTCTGATTGATCCAAAATATTTTAAACACTAATATGAACAAACATTCTTCATTAATGATCATTGCACTGAATGTTTATGATAGATTACAAAACATTGAAAGTGTGGATGACAGGTTTTACAATTTAGTTTGTTCAGTAGCATCTGATATCTCATGCATTTTGTTATAGTAAATAAATGTTCAGCGCTGTGTTGTCTGATAAACAAACACACAAACAAACATCATAATCTATTTAGTAGAAAGAAAGAAGAAAAGCAAGAAGGGAAGAAAGTGTTCCTGTTCCCTGTTTTCTTTCATTCCAGACCTGACGCTGCCATTTTACTGCAGTGCTTCCTGGGATCCGCTCCCAGTCAACTTGGCCTCCAATGTTAGTTTCACTGCTTGCTTTAAGGGAAACCGAGAACGCCCACCAGTCAGCATTGCACTTCTACATTCTGCATGACAACACACGCATGCGGAACTGGCACATACTACCTGTATTTGCACACACACCTATCATGCTGGTAGACCGAACTTCCCAACCTGAAAAGTGAAAGGTACCGGAAGTTGTTGGGAGGGCAATTGCTGCCCAAAGAGGGAAGGCATACATGTTTGGTGCAATGGCTCTGGGTCACAAAGCCCCTAACAGGGACATTGGGGCGAGTGTTATTTTTCACCCAGGGCAGGAGTTTGCATTTTCATGACTCTTGAATCCTCAAGTTTACACCACCATTCCAGAAGAGCTTGTCATAGCAATCTGCACACTGCTGTTGAATCAAATGCCGTGGACAGACAGTTTCTGAGACCCTGAGGGAAACTCAGTATTACTAAAGCCATACCACATATCCTGGGAAGGCTGGTGGGGTCAGTATCCAGAAGTCCTTCAGAGCAGCCCTATCTCTTCTCCAGCCGCTCAGAAAGCCCTTCCTCCTAAGAAATGTATCCCAGTTTGAAAATCTTATAGTATGTTGAAGAAAGATGCAATGGTACCAACAAGGGTAATACAGAAGATTGAATAGTGTGAGTTTATGCATTGAAAACCTCATCCCTAAAGTGGCTGTACTGGGAGGTAGGTCATTAAGAGTTTTTGTGAGTGGGGTAACTATCTGTGATGGCTCGCTTTGAGTCTACAGCTTGTCACAAGCTAGAGTGATCAGCAGGGAGCCTCAGTTGCGGAATTCTCTAGATCAGGTTGAGGAGTGGGCATGTCTTTGAGGGACTGTCTTAATGCTTATTGAAGTGGGAAGATCCCTGAATGCTAGCAGCACCACTTCATCATGCACTGGACACTCACTGTATAATGGTGAAGAGAGCCAGCTGAGCAGAAACAGCCAAAAAGCAAGCATGTGTCCATTTTATTTACTTTTCTCCTGTCAATGTGGTATGACTAATTGCTTTGAGTTCATGCCTTGCTTGATGCCTCCTCCATGATAGACCATTGTAAGCCAGTTGAACTTTGTCCTCCCCTGGGTCAGAATGTTTTATTAGAGCAACACAAATGAAACTAGTTCAGTATCCCTATAAGAGGTACTCACAGTAGATCCCTCCATCCTTCTACCACAGAAAGATGAAGCTTGAACATCCTGCAATGAATCAAGAGGCCTCCAGCAGACATTGAATCTGCTGCTGCTTTCATCTTAGACTTCCAGCTTGCAGAACCATGATCATTCTTATTTATAAAATAAGCCCACTCAGCTTATGTTGTTCTACAATCCCAAACTAAGACAGCAGCCAGAGTGACTCAGGCTGCCTGGAGATGAGATGCTCAGCAGTGAGCTGGGTGCAAGCACAGAAGCCTGCAAACTGCATCATGTGCCTTCTGCTTATCAAAGTTTCTCCTGGTCTGGGCATCATCCTTTTGTCATGCACCTCATCTAACAGCCTATCTCACTTCCTCTGTGAGCACGATTGAACTCAACCCTGAAGATTTAAACAACAACAAACAAACAAACAAACAAACAAACAAAAACCTTTGGTCATGAGGGCCAAGGAGATACACAGGCTCACACAATGCCGAGACTCACAGTTCATATCTGAAACGCTGTCTCTATTCAGAAAGGCAGTGGCATATTAAATTAGAGCATATCCTTTGATTTTTTTCCCCTTTGAAAATATGAACAGTCTCTAAAAACAAAATTGTACAGGATGATTTAGGAGCCTTCCAATATTAGCTTCAAATTTTTCAAGTGCCTGGAGTGAGCTATGAGTGAATGAAGCTTCGGAACGCATCCAAAGGACAAACAGTATTCCAGGTTGGGAACACTCCTAGCCTGTGTTCTCTCATCCATAGCTATCATTTCCCATCAATAGCATTTCTGCAGAAAGCCTTTGTGCTAGGTCACTGCCAATTCGAGGACTGATATGACCTCAGGCCCTGGGCTTGAAAGTCCCTGAAGCATCAATTAGTCCAAGTACCTTCTTTTCCCAACCAGAACAAGGACATTTCCAAAGCCACACAGGCAGAAACACAGAGAGTCCCACGTTCCTAACATCTGAGGACCTGTGGCTTAGAATGAGCACTTTTCCTTTGGGCACTTTTAACATCATAGACGTATGAATTACTTTCTATTGACAAGAGTATTTAGTAGAGACCCCTTAGTTGCCTGTAATGCCAGCTGTGACAAAAATGTGCCCAAACATTGGCAAATGTCCGGAGGAACAAATTTATCCCACCTGAGAATGATTGGCAAAGACCGAAGCTTGTAAAGTGAAGCCATGAGGGCTAAATTTGGTTCATAGATATACTGTGTTCATCCTATGTTAAATTCATAAGGATTTTATAAATGTGGCATGTTTTGCATAAAATAAATCTAGCCTACTCAATTCTTGTGAATGTTTAAAAGCTCTGGCAATCCTAAACTCACATTCTTACCTGGCAGTGATGGCTGTTACAGTTTCAATACAAAATGTCCACGGGCTCATAGGTTGAAGGCTTTGGCCCCATCTGGTAGTGGAAAGTAAAGGAGGCAGGGCTTCACCAGAGTAAGTAAGTGGAATGTGTGTCCCTGAAGCATAACACATCCTTTCCTGCCTCTGCCTCCAGGTCACCGTGACATTGACTAGCTCTGCTCCACGTTTCTTTCCACCAAGACATTCTGTCTGTCCTCAATCAAGACACAAAGGAGGCAGAAAACAGTAGGTTGGAAACTCTAAAACCATTATGTCATAACAAATTCCTCCTCCTTTAAAATATTTCCCCCTTGGTATTTGTCGAGCATCAGAAAAATAAACCAGCACAATGAGTCAAGGTTGAGTTGACAGTTCCCTCTTCAGAATGCCTTCCACTCTCCCGTTTACCTCAGTCCCCTCCACTCCCTACCCCACACAAGTGTCATTTCAGTTGATACACAAGCATTCTGGTTCCAAATTTAGAATGAAGTGTTCTTGAAACTGTTTAGCTCTGTTTTCTTCTAACAAGCCTCTTAGAAGTTTGAAGGTAGAATCATGACATTTTCTTCTGTTGCCCTTCCACAGCGTCTGATGCTGAGCAAATACTCAGAAGTAATTATGGATCGATTTAGATTTACCTGTAACAGCCTTCCCTACAAGACACTGAGATCCCCATCCCTGTGAATTTCAATGGAGAAGGCCTAGAAGTGAAATACGCTTGGAAGGAGTTGTATTCCATAGCCCCATTGGAGGTTTAAGACTTATGCTGCACTTGGCTCTAAACCTGCATTAAAGAAAGCTACCTAATTGCCCTTGTTCTTTCCCAGTGTCCCCAGTTAATTTGATTATAAAAATCCCCTTTAATCCTGCATCCATCAGCATCCTAAGAGAACCAATGTACCACCTAAAGGACTCCAGGAAAGGCTAATGCGGAACCAGTTAAGCAGTGGTTGAAATACTAAGTGCTGCAGTAAAAGGGAGTCTCAAGTAAGGCATATTTTTTCCCAAGCACAGACATTGATTTGGATTGCCTCTTTTAAATTTCCCCACAAATCTGGGAAGACAGCACGATCAATATACACATTTTGCAAATTAAACAATAAGAAAACAGAAAGCGTATGGAACTTTACTAGGAGTTTCACAGTTGGAAGAGGTCAATGAAATCGAGACTGGAACGTATAGCCTGTTCAACTCTAGGGCCTAAGCGTTTTCCCTCTGCTCATCTTGGCCCCACATCCTTGGGGCGTCATGGCACGTGGCTTGTATGTTTGTCCCCCACAAGCAAGGCACCAGGCCCTGTACCTGAAGGGAGTAGAGAAGTAGTCATTATGCATCAGTCAACTACTGCGTGTGAGAAACGATACTCGAGGCTTGTCATGCATCCCATGCCGTTTTTACACTCCAGCGAATTAGCTATTTGAATCTCATTTCATATGCAAAACTGTCTTAGCATCTCAGAGCCTAAAACTCGCACAGTGGAAAGTAGAAACACTGGGATGTGAAGAGTGTCTGAGATCAAACTAACTGATCAACACCCACATTTTACCGATTAGGACACGAAGCAATAGAGATTAAAAATCTTGTGTTGTAAGTTGATTCAGTTATTAAAGTTCAGAACACCAGAACTCAAATACTTGCATCTGTAATTCCAGGAAGATACCCAGAGTTAACTGGCCAGCCATTCTAGGCCCATGTTGGATGACTGACACTGCCTTAAGAAAATGTGACTGAGGAAGACATCTCACATTGACCTCTGACCTCCACATGCATACACGTGCACCTGCATACAACATGCACACATACACCTCCCCGCCCCCACAAATAGATTTTTAAGAAGAAAAATCGAAGGGGCAAGAAAAACAGCTCAAAGATTAATGGCATTTGTTGCTCTTGCAGGGGACCCAGGTTTGCTTCTCAGAACTCACATTGTGTTTCACCCGATGCTATTTTCTGACCTCTGTGGGCACAGAGCATGCACACGGTATACATACATACATAGAAGCAAAACACCATCACATAACAATAAAATGTATAACCTCTCCCTCCATTTTTTCTTTAGGAAAGGTTAAAGAACTTGACCTTTAGCTATACAGCTGCTTTGCTCTGTAGATATTAAGAGTTTGTTGATGGCTGGACTGGTGGATGGGTAGATGGATAACTGAGTGGCAGGTGGTTGAGTACTATTCCTTGACCACTTAACTTTGTGTAAGTTCTATGGAGAGGGGGGTACTGGCTAAAAGGCAATGAATGGATGGGGTTCCTGTCCCTGAAGAACTTTTCCCGTCTCCTGGAAATTAAGCCATTTAACCTCAGGAAAGAAAAAGGCCAAGTGTGTCCTTCTCCCACTCTCAGTTTCATCCAGATCTTACAGCTTCACAGAGTCATGACTCTGAGAAAAAGCCAACGAACTGGATACTGGCCAATAAAATAACAGAAACAGCACTCTGTGAAAAACCCTGGCTCAGCTCAGACATGTCAGAGAAAATAGAGAGCCAAGGTAGCTGCAGGGCTAGTTCACTCTGGTGTGTAATGAAATGATCTGGAAGGAAGGAAAGAAAGAAAGAAAGAAAGAAAGAAAGAAAGAAAGAAAGAAAGAAAGAAAGAAAGAAGGAAAGAAAGAGTGGTTGAGGGAGGGAAAGAGAAAAGGAAGGAAGGTAGGAAGGAAGGAAAAAAGAAAGGAAGGAGGGAGGGAGGAAAGGAAGGAAGGAAGGAAGGAAGGAAGGAAGGAAGGAAGGAAGGAAGGAAGGAAGGAAGGAAGGAAAGAAGGAAGGAAGGAACCCAAGCAAACAGCCAAGCAAGCAGAGAATTCCCCCTAGGTCTAGTTTCTATTGAACCCATCTGAGGAGTCAAGGTTTTATTTGCTTCTAAACCTGGATTTTACATACCTATTCAGCTGCCATTATTCACAATGATCTATATCAAAGTGCTTTGGGGAAACACATCTCTACGCAGCATTTGGAAGAAGCAGACAGCATTATTGTGTGATAATTCATAGAAGAAATCACACACAGCCTCGCACTAGGGGGAAACCCTCCATAATATGCAAAAAGGGATAAAAGAAATCACTCAGAAATCTTGTAGCATGAATGAGGTTTCAAAACCATAAACTGCCTCATTTAAATTTCCTCTCTTGGTCCTATGTGGTATATTCTCTTCCACACTTGACCAACCATGTTTACCAAGCGATGCAGAGCAATCGATAAAAATCATGTCTCTATAGACAATAGCTGCTTGTGAATAAAAGGGAAACAATAAGCAGGTAAGATGGTTCCAATTTTAATCGTTCATGATCTGGCAAATACAGACCTAAAATGCTCTTCTTAGGGATAGCAACTCCAAGTTATGGGAAAAGAATAGTTTTTTTTTTTTTTTCTTAATTATTACCTTCTATCATTAAACTGCTCAGAAGCTCCTGGAACTCCAGCTCCAGGGGATTTACACCGTCTTCTGGACTGCGTGGACAACTGCATGCACATGGGCGTGTTACACACAAACACATAATTAAGTAATACAATATTTTTTTTGAAGAAAACATGTTTTGGAGGAGTCTTTGGGAAGATAGCATTGAGTATCAGGTGCCGGGCTTATTTACATGATATTGTGCCTCGACAGGGGAGCCTGGGAAATCCCTTTATTCTCCATACCTTCCATCTGGCATTACACAGTGTCATCTGAGGGAGGTCCTACCATCAGTCCCAATATCACCTCTTCCCTTAAAAGTAATAGCTGAACTCTGACCCTCTCCCAGGATTCTGTCACTACACTGTGGGAACACTATAGCTCCCAGCCTCCGTTGCGTATGAGGATGTGACTAAGGTTGGCTAGATTCTGGTCCATACCAGGTAATTAGTATCCTTAAAAATAGAGATATGTGAGGGCTGAAGGAATATCTCAGTGGGTACTTCTCTTGTATAGAACTGGGGTTCAATTCCCAGAACTCACATAGCAGCTCCCAAACTGCCTGTAACTCCAGTTCTACAGGATCTGATGCCCTCTGCCGACATCCAGGAAATGCTATACACATGTGATACACTAACACTCAGGCATACCCACATGTGTATGTAAAACAAATGAATGAATCTTCAAAATTTAGAGAGATGGAACAACATAAAAAACTGTAGACACCATTATATAATGGTTAATAATTTATGTTTCAAAGTGACATGGCTCCCATTTCAAAGCCCAACTCTGCCACACCAAATAGATGAACGTGAGAAAGCTCTTCAGTTTATATTCAAATCTCTCCCCTGTAAAATAGGGATGCTAGTTCCTAAGGCACAAGATTATCCCGAAGAGCAATTATCATGATTTATGCATAACAAATTGTCCTAACTGGATTGAATATAATGCGGTGGAATAAACATATTTAAAGAGCATATCTGAAATCATTAATTTTCACACCAGTGGTATATTTCTCTAGAAACTTGCTGAGCCATTTCAAATTACTTAGCTGATCATTTATAAACCAATATTAACAGTTTTAAATGCTATTTTCTATATATTTTTACTCTCTGAATTAAAAAAAAAAGATTGCTTCTGGACATCCTAACCTAAATCAATATCCATCAACTGGACTAGCTTGTTAGACTTCACCTGACACTGTTCCTCCTGAATTAACTCAATTCTCTCCCCCTTCCTAACTCCCCATTCCCTTCCTCCTTTCCCTACTTCCTCCCTTCTTCCCTCCCCCATTCCTCCCTTTCCTCTTCCCTTCCTCCTTCCCTACCCTCTTCTCTCTCTCTTTCTTTCTCTCTGTTCCTACACCGCACACACACACACACACACACACACACACACACACAGATGAAACACTAAATGCATGCATGAGTGTATGCACTCACACATGAACCCATGCAGTGCTTTTTCCTGGAGCCATTTATGGTTCGGAGCTGAGCTGCAAGGCCCCATTGTACCAACAGTGGTACAATGCCAATGTTTGTTTGACATTGCCCTTTATGATGAGGTATTTTGCAAGGGCAGCACTAAGAAAATGCCCAAATAACCCATTTCTAAAACAAATAAAAGCTGACTTCTCCTGTTAGGTGGAGACACGCCAGCACAGCTCTCGCTGCACTCAACTAGAGAGGAACAGCATTACAGATGCTTGCTTACACGTTATATGGGACTCAGAGGACCGTATTCTTCGCCAAGTAGCTCAAGGTGTGGTGTGTCCCCTCGGCTGTTGTGATACTCAGCTGCCTACCGGTTACATCATGTTATGGTTTAATACAACATAAAAGACAAACAGCATCTCCTAAATACAAAGTGTGTGAAGATTCCATTGCACAATACCAATCAGGGGCAGAACTGATCTGGCCTAGCTCGACAAACACACATGCTGAAACGCTAAGAGCATGAACCTGGAGTCAGTTTTCTATCTTATCCGAAGGAACCAAGGTGATAGATATGCTGAGTCACATGAGACTCAATTTCCTTTCTGTGTGGTGGAAACGGTCATTCTTACCTCATGGGGCTCTTCTGGTAATCAAATCTTATATCATACACAATGTCTAGACACAGCCAACACAATGCTATATATTGCTATGTCATCAACACTGAAGCCACCTCTACTCAGGACTCACTACCCAGTGGGCAAAATGACAGCGAGCCACGGAGAACAGCAGACGTTCTCAGCCTAGGGATTCTCTGTTAGAGACCTAGGGCAGGGTAGAGCAAACACTTTCAGGAACAGCTCTTGGCCAGTCATTCATAGAGATTAGTGAATAAATAACAATTTCCCCCCTTCTTAAATGAGACAACTCTGGGATTTATTTCATCTACAGTGTATCCCAAAGGTCTCCTATGGTTTTAACTCCATTCATTCATTGTGGTAATCTGCTCTTGAACGCACCCTGTATTGACTTCTATCATTTTCCTGTCTAACCAAAGCTTCCTGGGATTACCTCCAAAACAAACCATGGGCACTCCAAATCTTGTTGCAGGACTGAATCCAGCCTAAATACTCCATCTCACAGAGCGAACAGACTTCTTAATTAGATTTATGGTAAAGTTCAGTTCACTAAAGGGGACCTTCTCTTCTGCCACCTTCTGCTTTGTTCCCCTCGTGCATAGCTATTGTCTCAGGAACTACTCCTGTCCTTTGCATCACTTTCCTTTGCCTGTGTTTTTCTAACTGGTCATCATGAGTCCAGAGACTCATCTCGTCCACTGCCCACTTATTGCCAACAAGCTTATCCTCCGAAATGCAGTTCTAGCAATCATGGTCCCTCATTTTTGTATTTGAAGCTTTTAGTGACTCCCATTACCTACATGGATGTAATAATAATAATAATAATAATAATAATAATAATAATAACATATTTCAGAGACTGGCCTCAAATGTTGTTTTCCTCAGCTTCCTCCGCAAGGGACTGCAGCTCATGGAACAGATAAGTGTTCTCTGAGGATCACCTTTACCTATCATCATTGTATGTGCCTCAGTGGGCCTGGAATCATCTTAGACCGCAGAACTGGCTCACATAGCCCCTCTTCCCTGAGTGTTACCCCAGCTTCGTAAGATGCATTAATAGGCCCATCCTCCAGGACTCCTCAGAAGCATCTGTTTTCATTGCCTCAATTGTGTATCCACAAACCATGTTTGACGAGGGACCAGTCACAAGCGATGCCCAGGAAAACAAGGTTGTATAAAAGCAGCTCCTCTACCTGAAGTTTAAGTTGGCCAGAAGAACCAGACATTGCCAAATAAATCATGGTATAGCTACAAACAGACACACGCTTTAACAGTGAGAAATCCAGCATGGGAATGGGTGATAGTGGATTAGAAATGAACCCTGATAAAGGCAGTGGGCTGAACATCCAAGGTCAGGGGCACAGCAGGTGCACAGTCCTGGGTTAAGATTGGGGGACATAATGGATTTTCCTAGGTAAAGGCCAACGTTTTAAAACAGGGGCACAGGAAGAATGGAAGGAGGAGACAGTGTTACAGGGCTATTTTGCCATGCTCCTGAGACCCTTGTGCCCCAGCAGTCTCATTCATTGAGCCCGACATCTTTATACTCTCTGAGATAAGCCACCGTAGCACTTTACACAATGCAGAACACACGTGACATGTACCCATTTTGTAGATGTGTTGGGTAGTTTTATGTCAACGGGATGCAAGCTACAGCTATCTGAAAGTAGAGAATCTCAGTTGAGAAAATGCTTCCATTAAGATCTGGCTGTCAGGAATTTTCTAAATGAATGATCAACGGGGTAAGTCCCAGCCCATTGTGGGTGGAGCCATCCCTGGGCTGGAGGTCCTGTGTTCTTTATAAGAAAGCAGGCTGAGCAAGCCATATGAAGCAAGCCAGTAAGCAGCAACCCCTCCACGGCCTCCGCATCAGCTCCTGACTCCAGGTTCCTTCTTGATTTGAGTTTCAGCCTGGATTTTCCTCAGATGTCGACTGTCACCCGGAAGTGTGAGGAGGAAGTAAACCCTTTTCCCCCCAAGTTGCTTTGCTCATGGTGTTTCATCACAGCAACAGTTATGCTAAGGACAGTGGACATGGGTATCAGGGGCTCAGGAAGAATAAATGTCATCTGAGCTCTCAAGGATAGGAGTTGCCTGAACTGACGCATGCACCTGCTGGGAAATCGCATCTCGTTCCTTAAACTGCACATGGCAACTCTTATCTCATCTTTTAAGACAGCACAAATGACCTTTGCTACGAGTTAGAATTGACTGTGTGATGGCCATAATTAGATTGAATCTGCATTTTGTTTTGTTTTGTTTTGTTTTTAGAGACAGGGTCTCACTATGGAGCCCTAAGCAGCCTGGAGCTCACTATGTAGACCGGGCTACCCTCGGATTCACAGAGATTCATCTGCCTCTGCTTCCTGGGTGCTGGAATTAAAAGTATTGCACCTCTGTGCTCTAGCTTAAGCTCTTTGAGACAGGATTTCTCTCCTACCCCAGGTTTCTGACTGCACAGATGTTTTGCCACATGCTGCTGGAGAAAGTACACTTTTTCCCCCCTGTAATCTTACAGAACAATAGGCAGGTGCATGCTTTCGTGCATGCCTCGTGTGTGTGTGTGTGTGTGTGTGTGTGTGTGTGTGTGTGTGCTGGCCAGGAGGTACTTGCTTTCTGAAGGTCCCAGCAGGAATCAGACCTGTTCTGGGGCCGAATTCTTCTGTAGCCTCTTTGCTAGAAAAAGCATGGGTCTTGAGAACTAGCTGTCAGGAAGCCAGAGAAGCCCAGAAGTCCAGGAAGAGCATCCCGGGTGACGGGGTGGGAGGGTGGGGGGTTGGGGGTTGGGGGGACGATGATGCAGAGGGCAAAGACTGGACCTGGCTCTTCAAGCCCTGATTGGGATGGATCTTTAACTTCCCGCACCTTCCTGACGCTCCACTCAGAACCAGCAGATGGGAAACAGCCCAATATCCCAGCTATCCCTCCCACCCCTGCCTACCCAAGGGAGAGGAGGCAACCTTGTCTCACGGCAGCATCCTCCAGGCCCAGACATTCATCTCTGTCCATTTCAAGGCGCCAGAGTCTGTGCCGTATATACCCAAGTATTGAGTCCAAGTGAGGTGTTGGGGTGTCCAGGCGGCTGTTCCTGCTGTGTTTTATTCAAGAGTCTTGGAGAAACCTGTTTTTAAGGTTGCCAACAAGAGCCTCATTTGGGACCCGCACAAAAGGTGGACTTGAGCTTTTGAGCAGAAGGAAATGTGAGGGCGGGGGAGGAGGGAGAGAGGAAGGGGGACGATAGGGCGCGACTCCTCTGAGGATTACGGCGGAGGCGGTGGACCGCGGCTCCGCTCACAGAGGTTGCAGCCATTGCACTGAGGAGCATCCCGCATTCAACAGGAGGAACCCGCGGTAGAGCAGCCCCGACCCCCTTCGCAGCCGCAGCCTGTGCGCCCCACGGCCGCTCGCACGCCATGGCCAAGGAAGGCGTAGAGAAGGCGGAGGAGACCGAGCAGATGATCGAGAAGGAGACCAGCAAGGAGCCTGCTGAGGGCGGCGACAGCTCCCACCGCCTCGGGGATGCCCAGGAGATGCGCGCCGTGGTGCTGGCCGGCTTCGGCGGGCTCAACAAGCTGAGGCTCTCCAGAAAGGCCATGCCGGAGCCACAGGACGGCGAGCTCAAGATCCGCGTCAAAGCCTGGTCCAGTATCCACTACTTTTTGGGTTCTCTCTCTTTTGCGCGCTGGGCGCCCCGGGAGTGGGTGGGAGAGCCTAGATTGGGGATGCTGCCCAGGTACCCAGCACCCACAGTCAGCGGGCACCCTCTCTGCAATCTACGCTTGCCTCTCCGAGCCTCCTAGGCAGCCCAAGCCAAGGCAGCCTGGGGAGGATGCTCAGAGGTGGTTCTCCTCTTCCCCACACCAGATGTAGGGTGACAGGAAGGATAGTAGCGCCCAGGACTTGAGGTCTGGAAGGCTGCGCTGTGCCCCTGTTGTAGGACAACTCAGCCGCTAATACTGGGAGGGACATAAGGATGGGACTTGGTCTTTAACGTGGTTAAAAAAAATAGCAATCACTGTATACGTACTTCCCAGTGCCTTTTTTTTCCTTCTGAGTTTTACATATGCGGTCCCATTTAATACTTCCTGAGCCCCAGCAAGCGCAGGTGCCCAGCTTTAGAGGTGAGAAAACAAAAGCTCACAGCGCATGAGGGATCTGATGGAGCTCCCTCGACTGCCAGTAAGTGGCCTGACTTGGACTTGACATTTGATCTCTTTTTCACCTCTGTGCGTCCAGACGGGGCTGAGGACAGGGTGCTGCACTCCGCTGCACATTTCCTTCCCCGCACTTACAGGACGGAAGGAAATGAGAATCAGGAGGGTTAAATCCTCAGCCGCTAAACTGGGTAAAAGTGAGGCCAGGGATGCAGCCTAGCCTCTCTCCCGCACCGCAGCATCTTATGCTTTCCTTGGTGGCCGAGAAAGCCCCATCATGTTCCTTAGGAACTCCTGAGCTGGCTTCAGAAGTAGCCCACACTCTAGAAAAAGGTCCCCTATTTCCATTCCTCCCGAGGAAATGTGCCTAGACCATCTGGGATTCCCCAGTAGAGCATAAGTGAGAAAGCTTCCCTCCGCCTGGGGGCACTATACCTCCCCTGGTCCCTGAAGTCAAGCGGCTGTGGGGACCGATGGAGTCACTCACTGGACCCAACATTCCTTGTGGCATTCCTTACAAGGGTTGTGGGCTGCATCTCCTAAGCCCCTGGTGTTCCTACTTCGTGGAAACAGCAGCTGACTCACGCCTCCCTAGGACAGATCTGGAAAGCAGAGCCAGAATCTGCAACCTGTTCTAAAGGCAGGAAAAATGCCCCTTCGTCACCTTGACGGCAGGCGGGTTTTATTTTGCCAGATTAGGAGGCAGCTGATGGGAGCAATGAGCAATGACCCATGGTTCGCTCTTAATATACAAAACTGGTCCTAGTTGGCTTTAAAGGGTGTTTTGAGGTTTCTCGGGTGAGGGGAAGAATCCAGGATAAGAGAAGACGAGTTTGGCCAATCTAGGGATCCTGGACCGTTCTTTTCATTAACTCTTAGGAAGCCAGGGTGGTTGAATCCAGCAGGCAGAGGGTTTGCCTACCCTTTTTACCAATAAACCACCAGTATCCAGCACAGTTAGCACACTGCATATTCTAAGAAATGGTAATGGATGAATGGGTTGACAGGGCTGCTTGGAGGGGGCTTGTGGAGTCGTCATTTTTCTTTACTTGTTGATAGAAGACCATTTACCTGGTATAATTAAAACCATGTATGAATACTCTCCCTTCCTTAACTACCTCATCAAAACTATCATGTACACACATTTATACATGTGTGTATATGTGTGTCTCTCTGTGTGTATGATTTATGAAGTTTCCTTTACACTGAATATTGAGGGGTCTAGGACTCTTGAAAATATATTCCAAGAATAAGTGTTAGGGCCACAATAAAAAAAAAAAAGCTTCATCTGCAGTACAAATAAGTCTGTGTTCTTCAGCTTCTGAATTCACTAGCCTTGTACTAACTGCCAAAAAAAAAGAAAAACAAAGAAAAAAGAAAGAAAGAGAGAAAGAAAGAAAGAAAGAAAGAAAGAAAGAAAGAAAGAAAGAAAGAAATGCTTACAGGAGCAGGGACATTTTGAAATAATATCATGCTAAAAGCAAGGAGGTGATTTTCAGAGCCTGGCATAGAAACCTGTTCTTTAATGGAGACATAGACATTACACACATACACACACACACACACACACACACACACACACACACACACACACACACTTCACCACACACACACCACACTTACCACACCACACTCACCCCACCACACACATACCACACACACCACACTATACCACTATACCACACACACTGCACCATACTAAACACACACACACACACACACACACACACACACCACATCACACACACCGCTACAGAAGGCCTGCTTATTCAGAAAGCTACACAGGCCTGGTCTGTACCAGGAAAATAGTATGGTAAAGAGCTCCGGATTGCCTTTTCCTTTCACCAAGTGAGACACAGAATTACTCAGTTGGCAAGGCAGCGTTAGAATAGCTTGTGGAGATGGCCTGCTGGGCCTGCCATCCTCCGCTGGGCTTGGATTGGCTGACCAAAGAGTCCCATTGATTATAAGTTTCTGCCTTGAGAGGCAACGTGACTCATTCCATGTTTTTATGAATCAACTGAGGCCTTGTGGCTGAAGGTCCTCTTTTCATTTGCTTTCTGTTTTTAATGAAAACCTTTTATCATCAAACAGGCTGTTCTTGTCTCTTGGAAACAAAGCCTAGCTCGTCTGAACTAGTATTCAACAGACAGTGGGCAAGGGTCCATGCTGGTGACTCTGTAATTATAAAAGGGGACAAGAAGAAGCAGGGGGAAAAAGGGACGTTTTATCTCATTTACCCTCTAATATGTGGATTGATTGGGCAGGTGTTTTTCTTAGAGAACACATTGAGTATTGGGGACATTGGTTGATTTGTAAACAATATCACACAACCAGTAATTTGGATGTGTATTTGCATGTCCTCAGGGCTTCTGTTCCTTCATTTCTATTCCTCAGAAATACCACAGATGTGATTTGTCTCTCCAGACTGTGCCATCTATGGTTGCACCTTTTGTTTCTGTAATACATATGGGCCCATTGTTTTTCTCATGGGTGGCTAAGGGGACACTCTCTGGCTATTCCCAGAGTAATAAGGTTTCTCTGGAAATTACATACATGTTCAAGTGCAGCTCACAAAGACCCACTGCTTGCTTGGTGCTGTAGGACCAAGAGAAGAACAGGGGGGTATGCCCTCAAAAAAAAATCAGCTTATGGGAAACCCATCTCACAAATTCTGCATTGAGTTGGCTAACAGTAGGTTTAAGTGCCCAAGTAGCAAATGAGTGCATGTATAAGTGTGTGTGTGTGCATGTGTGTGTCCTTTGAAAAAAGGTGGACCTCGGTATATGTTTGAGCCTTGACCCTTGCTTTCTGTGTGACTTTGGTGGGCTTGTCTCACTTTCTCCAAGCTTCCCCGGGTTCATCTGCAAAACATGAACAAACAGTACAATGAACCTTGTAGTGATATCAAAAGGACCAAACTTGTCCCCTTCCTCGCTAACTGGATACCATGGGCCATACTCCTTGAACCAGAGTCTGCTACAAGGAGCCTTTCACAAGCAGTATACTGAGGAAGACCTTTCAGGGCAAAGAGAGCAATGCAAACAGGATAGCGAGAGAGAGCTAAACAAGGGTATGGTCTCAGCTGGATCTCTCTGCAGAGCCAGTTTCTCCCAAAAGCAAGAAACAAGGCAAGCCTTGTTTCTGGCTGGGCTGCAAATGGGAATATGGGCTATCTTAAATAGAGGTGCTCACAAATAGATCACAGTTCTCCAGGGACTTCTGAGTAGCCAACATCTCCAGGAGGGATCACTACAATCTCACTCTTTGCTTGGCATTGCTGATTAGCTACCCTAAACCTCAGTGGACTGGTCTGTAAAATGGGGATAATGGTGTTGTCTCCTTTATTAGTGCTGTACTGACGTTGAATTGAGTTAAAGCACACGGGACTTTTACAAACAACTAGTGGTTAATAAATGATTTACTATCTAAACGATTATTTTTGGTTGCCATCACTACTTTACAGAGTCTTATTATTCAAGCACGAATGGTTTTGAGAGTTAAATGATTGATAATTATGCTGGGATAGCAGGGGCAAACTGGAAAGATCCCAGATAAACAAGGGTGGTTCCCTTACCTGATAAGGGTTTGATGGCCTATAATATTGTTGCCATCAAGTCTTTTGAACAGGAGCTGCTGAGGTTTGAGCCTGGCTGAAGGTCTCAAGGTTGGGCTGTAGGAATGTATTTAAGTGGCCGTTAACAAGCCTTGTCTAGTTTGTGGCTCAAATTGGCTTGTGGCAGAGAGTCACTAATGCGTAGGGGACATTTGTTTGCCCCAGAGTGATTTACGGCAAGAGGCCATAGGAAACTGCTGGAAAGAGACCAATTGGATGAAAAATGGTTCTGGCTAGTCACGGCCCCATTGGCTGATCTAAAAATGGGCTGAGGGCAGGCCACACCAGAAGCAAGCCAACAGACGGGTAGAATTCTAATATGTTAGGAGGGTATGTAGGAGACAGAGGAAGAATTACACTCACTGAAAAGTTGCTATGAGGCAGAAATTGAGTACATAAATAGGTTCACAAGGTCAATGTTGCTGACTGTGTTCTAAGGGAGACTTGTCAGGACTTCAGAACCCCAAGTGGAAGAGAGATATAAAAGAAAAAATCCAAGTCCTTTTTGTTCCTGGATTGCTCACATTTGGGAGCCAGAGAATAGGAAATTATGATAAAAACAAGAAGGGGAAAGTTAGAGAGGGGGGGTACAGAGAGGCAGGCAGACTCAGTGAAGGGTACACAGAGAAAAAACCATGGATGATTTTCATCCAGTTGAGAGGTGACTGATAAAACTCAAAATTGTATAACGTCTGCCCTCAGATGAGTATTTGTATCTGTGCCACTTCCGTTTCCTCTGTGCTTCTGAGGTATAAGATACCTTGAGGATAAAGTTACTGGGGCTGTTGATAAAGGATGCTCATGTTGATTAAACCTTGGATGCACTCAAGGTAGTGGAGTTCTTCCCTTTGCTTCCTTTGATTAACTGGCCATGTTACAAACACTGACAGCTTGAGGACAAGTTGTCCTAAATCAGGATAGCATTAAACTGTCACTAATGAGGTTGATGGTGTGAAATACGGCCACCGGCATGCTCTGGGTTTGTTCAAGAAAGCAAATGGAGTCTGGGAGGTCCAACGACACAGCTGATCATAAAACTGAGAAATTATGCCCAGAAAACCCTCAGTGTCCGTCTCAGAAGGTGCTTCGGCATGGAAATTGGGCTGCGGTGTTCTGAATTTCTGTGTGCTGAGTGAAGGTTGCACGGTTCGGCAGGAAAAGGGTGACCTGTGCTGAGTGTGTTGTAATTGAGTCTCCTTTGGTCGTCAGCAGACACAGGCGCTAGCTCTGTGGTTGTCCTCTACTTCTGAAGTTACCATTTGCTTATTACCTCTGTCCTTGCTAACGAGGGCTGGGGACAGTGATGGCTCAGTTTGCCCAATGATAGAAAGGAAATTCTTTGGCCATTTTGTTTTGTTCTATCTTCAGACAAAGGCCTCCCAGACTAGATTAGAACTTGCAATCCCCCTGCTTCAGCCTTCCAAGGTTTAAATATGAGGCATCATACCCAGTTTAGCCATTCCATGAACTTGAATAGGAAGGAACACAAAATCATCATGTATCTTTCCTCATTACCTTGACCAAATGCCTGACAAAAGCAACTTAAAGGAAGAGAGGTTTACTTTGGCTCACAGTTTGGAAAAAAAAAAAAAAAATTCCATGCCAGGAAAGGTATGGTGGCTGGAGAGGCTCAATCCATGGCGGTGGGAGCTTGCAGATGCTACTGGCTCTATAGCAGTGGTTCAAGAAGCAGAGACCTTACAAATGAGGTCAGGATATAATCCTGAGAAACCTACCCTCTGCGGCCCACATCCACCAGCCATGCACAGGACCCAATTGTTCCACAAATCCCCAACATATCCCTACCAGCTGGAGACCACATAGGTTTGAACACGTGAACCTATGGGAGACGATTAATCATTAACCTATAGCAAAGTGGCTCTTCTATCACATGTTTAACTCCATTTTTAAACTATAGGGAGCCATCTTCTGCCTTTGCAACTATTTTAATCTTGATTCAATAGGAACAACTAAGCTGTTCCTTCCTTTTTCCTTCCCTCCTCTCCCAAATATATCACATATATTATTTTCTTCCTCTGAAATTTTTCCATTATGATAAAAACAGCAATGATCAACAAAGCATAGCCCTAATAATGAAAAAATTTACAGTGGAGGGCAAACAAGACTGAGAAATTAAAATTTATAGTAGTATTTTATGTGGAGTAGGATTCATCCAAGTGGAAATATTTTTACTAAAATAAAAATGAAGTAGATTTCAGTTAGCATAAACAATGCCATTTAGAAAGTTTTAATTTGCTAAATGTCGCTAGTGTCATAATTGTGATTACTTTCTGGAAGCAAGTATATCCTTAAACTTTCTTGGAGTCAAGTTAAGGAATTAAAAGTAGTATGGGATCAAGAGGAGGTATCTGAAGAAAGAACTGGAAGAGAAGCAGTGTGTCCACTCAGAGAGAGTTGTTCTGAACTAGGAATTTACTCCAGCGGTACAGCACTTGTATAGCACCCATGGGTTTAAAGGGGAGATCTATCACTCATTCACCCTTTAGAAGCTATAGCTGGCGATGACT
This sequence comes from Meriones unguiculatus, assembly GCF_030254825.1. Taxonomy (NCBI): domain Eukaryota; kingdom Metazoa; phylum Chordata; class Mammalia; order Rodentia; family Muridae; genus Meriones; species Meriones unguiculatus. The sequence goes on along the minus strand of NC_083358.1, from coordinate 13,862,209 downwards.
GGCCAACCCTCTTTGGTAGGAAAACAAATTGGGCAAGAATCAGTTTTGCCCATACGAAATGCCTGGGTTTTGGTTACGGGCAGCCATGATTTAGTGTTTTGCTTTGCTTATTTGCTAGTCATGTGTGTTTGAGCATGAGCTTAGCTTGCAAAATGAAGATTAAAGTCGCAACATCTGACGTGAAATAGGTTCCCATAGCAGCTGGAGCTCAATTAGAGAGGCCAGAAACCAACAGGACCTCATACAGGCATGGGATTGGCGACTGACAATCATGGCCACCATGTCCTCCCCTTGCAGCATCCTTGTGGGATCAAAGCTCATTAGGCTCCTCATCTTTGAATCCCATCCTCCCCATTCTTTTTTTTTTTTTTTAATCCTCCCCATTCTTGAAGGATGGTAGCACAGGAATTAAAAATCACGTTTTCCAGAACAGGAAACTGGGACTCAGAAGTTAGGTACAAACATTGAACAGCTCTTGTGGACCTGAATTCCAATCCTAAGGCTGCATCACTGTAGCTGTTTGAGCCTAAGGTATCAGCACTTTCAGCTCATCCTAATAACAATGCCTGGTCTTATTGTGAAGATTGGAAGAGTCTGTGAAAGCCCTTATTTTAAGTTAATTTTCTCATTGCTGTAATAAAATACCTAACAACATAAAAAAAAATAAATAAGGGGGAGATGTTTTTCTGGTTTACAGTTTGAAGGGATACCTTCCATCATGGTGGGGAATGCATGGAGACCAAGCTAGTCATGAGCAAAGAGAGAATGATCAGGAAGCAAGGTTGTGATATAAAACCTCAAGGCCCAGCCCCAGCCCCCCATCCATTATTTTTTCCTTTCAAGGCTCTACCTCCTGATGGTTCTACACCTTCCCTCGTCACAGCGCTACCAGCTTGAACCAAGTGCTCAGACACACGAGCACTTAGGGGAGACATTCCATATTTAAACTACAGCAGCTCTCAAAATACCTTGCCCATAATAGGTGTTCAATAAAGGTAATTTTCCTTCCTGGGTTTCTCAGGTTTAAATTGATGTCTTTTGGTTCTGAACCACACTGGCAGCAAGAAGCTAGCTTTTGATTCTTATTTCTAGGGCTGGGAACAGACCATCCTATTCTCTATGACATTGCTCTATGTCTTCCATCCCCCAGCTCTTGCATAGCATCACTCATGGGTAGTGGCAGGGATTCTCTGACAGTTGAGTATGCATGCATCCTTGGGAATTTGGTTCACAGTAATTCAAAGGATTCCAAGTCCCATGATCTTTGGGTCAATCGATGACATCCAGTGATAACAACAGAGCTCACCCAGGTACAGAGAAATTGTACCCCCAAGTTCCCAGCACTTCTCTTTCCTAAGATGAATCCTTTTGACATCTTGGCATTTTTCGGAGAAGAAAAAGTTTAATTAGAAGCCAGAAGAGACTCTTCATAGGAAAGGGCAGCAGGCATGTAATCTCAAATTAGTTCCTCTATGTGTGATCTCATACAGGAAATTGGCTGAAGTCATGGCACTGAAATGAGTGAGTTTTATGTTTAAAGGCTCAGGAGACAGCATCGACACTCCAGAGGAAGGCACAGCTCCATCTTTGAACGTGATATTTTCTTCATAAGAGCATGCAGTCAGCTTTTGCCTTTAATCTTCTTTTCCAGTGACCCCTGACTCTTCTTTCATCTAGTCTCGTCCTCAGCACTGGCTGAGAGCAGGGTGTGCCAAATAGCACTTTCCCCAACAAAACCCTGTTAGCAAGCTAAAGCATAGGGTCTTCTTACTCTCAACATCTCTAAATAATTGTGGTCCCCAGAGCTCAATGCATGATAATTATCCCCTATGCAGAAAAGCATAATGATTCATATCTTGGAATGGCACCATGTGTAAGCCTTATGTTGTAAAATACTCTATATTTGGATTGAAGTGGGTCTGAATGTAAGTCCTGCTTCTCATCTCCCAAACTTGTATAATTATGGGATAAGGATGGGCTCATTTGAAGCCTCAGTTTGCTCATATGAAATATAGGTATAAAAGTACCAATGAAATAACATTTTGTATAAGGTTTAAATAGATAATGGGAACTTCTGGAATTGTTCAGTTGGTAAAGTGCTTGCAAGCTCAAGTGTGAGTACCTGAATTCAGCTCCCAGCTCCCACATGGGTGTGGTGGTGTATGCTTGCAATCTCAGCATTGATGAGGTAGAGGCAGTAGATCCTCAAGGTTCAATGGCCAACCACTGTAGCCTACTTGATGAGGCCAAGGTCCTAGGGAGAGACTCTGTCTCAAACAACAAGACAACAAAATAACAGAAAACATGAAACAAAGCAGACAGCTCTTGAGGACTGGTACCCGAGGTTGATTTCCAGTTTCCTCACACAGGTGCACTTACACATGCTCTCACACCCACCTCCCTAATATCTCCACACATAAACACTCACACAGATAGATAGTGCACCTAAAGTATCTAGCAGTGATGTTGGTGTGTTGAATATTTGTTGAATTAATGATTTTTTTTTGCAGCACATATTATGTGTTCAAAGATATTACTGGTGTGGAAGAGATGCAAAGAAATGCATTGAAAATCCCCCAGTACTCTATAAAATTTCCTGTGTGTCATGCAAGGGATAGAACCTGGGTCCTTGTGGATGTCTACATGTGCCTTATCATTGAGCTGCTTCCCTAGCTCCCCCCTCATAAGGTTTTCTGGAGGGAGCCCACCATTCAGACCCTACACGTCTCCCCAAAAGGTTGCAATACCCTAACATCAAGAGTAGCCTAGGCAGGATGCACCAAGATACCTGAAGAAAGAGCAGAGGAAGTGGAACATAGTATGCCAGGCTTAGGAAACTTCAGAGGGAAGAGCAGCCTGTTCCTTCCTAACCTCTGTTGACCATTGTGACCAGGCCATTGATCTTCTCAGCTCTGCTCACTTTCCTCTTATCTTTCATAGTCTCCTTTTTCCTGAGCGAGATCCTACAGTGAGTTTTCATCTTGAGACTGACAGTGGTGTCCAGCTCTAGCTTTGGCTGCCTTGTACAAGCTTTAGTAAGCCTCAGTATAACAAAAATGGTTTTTTTTCCTTCTGATTTCATGTAGCAAGGAAAGAGTTTGATTGGTGATTGCTTAGAAGTCTCTCTCTGTGTCTGTCTCTCTCTCCTTCTCTCTCTTTCTCACCCCCCTTCTCTCTCTCCCCAAAGGAATAAAGAACTTAGACTGTCTGTGTTTGTCTTGTTCTCTCCTACACTGGCCTAAAAATAATACAACAGTGTGATTAACAGCCTGGTTAGAATGTTTGTGTGTGTGTGTGTGTGCACGAGTGCATGCGTGTGTGTGTGTGTGTGTGTGTGTGTGTGTGTGTGTGTGTGTGTGTGTGTCAGGGGAGCTGGAATGCAGACTTGCTTGTATGAATATATATGTGTGTGTATCCTGTATGTGAACATACTGTAGAGAGGGGAATACATGCTCCCAAATCAGTACAGAACAGTGATCAAAATATACAGATAAGACTCAAAAAAGATATACAAACTGAGCAGGTTATGGTCATGTTTTAAGGGTATGTGTGTGTGCAACTAATTTTAAAGAGAGGCTATGAATTTGAAAAAGAGTGAGAAAGGGCTCATGCAAAGATTGGAGGAAATGGAAGGTCAAAATGATGTAATTATAATTATAATTTCAAAAAAATTACAAGAAATAATTTTTAAAGAGGAAGAAAAAGAACCACACCGGACTGATTAAAACAGCAGCCATCACAGTGGCTAGGCAATTCCTCTCCATTTCCTCCTCCCAACGCCCCCCCCCCCGTGTTTTCTGAGTCAAGATCTCACTAAGCTGCATGGACTGGCCTTAGACTCTCTCTGTGGCGTAGCCTGGCTTCAGACTCACAGTCCTTAACTTCCTGAGTGTTGGGATCGCAGGTTCATGCCCAGCTAGGAGAGACCCTCCACCCAGAAAAGGCTGAAGAGCAGAGAGGACTGGAATGGTAGACCTGTTTATCCCTTTTAGGATCTTCCATTTCTTATTTCATAGCTATTAAATAATATAGACTAAAGTCTTTCATACCTCTTTAGTAATCTTGGAAATTCTAAGATTACCAATTAATGATTATATACCAAAGTATGGACTTGGTCAATGTAGACATTCAGTAAGTTTTCACAGGATAGATAAATAAATGACTGACTCCGAAGGTGACAAATAAGGTCACTGTAACATACCTAGTGGGCACTCAAGATGGAGGCAGCTTTAAGTCTCCCTGCCTCATCAGAACACACCTGGGTCTATCTCCCATTTTTCCCCAGCAGGAAGAGTCCTCTCTCCCAAGACCTGCAGCTGGTGGGTCTTTGAGTAAGTCCTGAATGAACTCCCGGTGGAAGTATGTTTTCAGGGAGTTTAATTTCTTCTTAACACACCATGTTATCGTGGAACCTGCAGTTACTTCCCTGCTCTCTAATAACTACCTTCTCTGGGCTGAGAAATACGGGCTGACCTCTCAGGATGCTCTGCAATTTTCTCCCTATTGACCTCTGGCTCCACCAAGTGCTGCAGGCCAGGGCTGTCTGAGAAAACCCCCGGGCTGCCTCTGATAACCGTTATTCCTGAAGCACTCACTCAGACATCCCTCAAAGCCTGTGTATCAGCAACAGAATTTGGAAAGCATTTTCATGACTCTGTTCCCATCTTCCTCTGTACGCATCAGCCCCCAACTCCCTTTCCTCTTCAGATACTTGGAGGTGTTTCCTATGGGATCTTGTATGGATGCTCAGAATACAGTTCTCCTGTTTTGCCCTTTTAATTATGACCCTTTCCTGTCACCCTCTTCTGCCCCCATCGCCGCTGAAGCATCCAGATTATACACCTATTTTGTGTCCGCTCCGGCTAGAGTCATATTCTTACCATTTGAAAATAATATAAGGATGCTATCATCATTTCCTTTATATTACTCATATATTATCTATATTATTATATATTATTCATATCATAATAACCCTCATTGAATCCTTCCTTTGTGTTACAGACACTATTCTAAACATTCTGTAGCTATCTCTATGACACCAGATGAAGAACTGGGATCAGAATTTGCTCAAGATCTGAACTATGGATGTAGCTTGGGTCAGTGGTAGAATGCTTGCTCAGCATGTACAAGGCCTTGAGTTTGAAACTCAACACTACAAAATAAATAGATAATAATCACCCAGAGCTTAGATTTGAGCCAGGATACGTCTATTTCCAGGATCCGTTCTATCCCTCTTTATGTTCCTGTGATTTATTGCCCTGTCCTAGACTTGAGCCCCTGGAGTGGGGAAACAGCTGGATTGGTAGCAAACATAACATTGATACATCATAGTTGTCTTCATCCAAGCCTAGATTCTCCGACCTATTTTTTCTTCAAGGTGTTTGGTTTTGGTTTTGTTTTCAGAAGACACAGCTGTTTTGTTTGTTTGTTTTAACGGAAATTGATGCACAATGGGCTGTGCCCCACCCCATGCAGATAGTTTGTGTCCTGAAATTTTTGTGGGCTCTCGTGAGACTCTCTCACTACATTCTCCATAGCTCCCTCTTTCCTCTTTGGTGGGAGAAGAGAAGCAAGCCTTGCCTGGGATCAAAGAGAATTGCTTTTTCATTTATCTGTGCTATCTTAGTTCAGTCAGCTAATGGAGAGCTATTAAGCCCACCATTCCTATGATTGGTCTGAGTGATTTTGTAATTGGATTCTTTTTATCCTCCCAGCAAAACTCACAAAAATTGTTCCGTTTGGGGGTTTTGTCATACACTCTGACTCAACCGTGCAGTCAGAACTGGAGATGCTTCGTGCACCCCTCCCACTTCCCAAAACAGCAGCTTCAGTTCTGAGGGCCTTCTTGGTCTGACCAGAGGAACAGCCAGCACCTCAGGGAGATGTGAGGAGACAGCAAAGGTCATTGTCCTTCTTCTGCCTCCTCCAGCTGAAAGGCTTGTGCATTGAGCCAGCAGCACCTGGCTCCTTCCTTGTGGAATTTGTTCTTCCCTTCTCAGTCACAGTCTTTCTTTTCCTTTCTTCAGCATAGCTGGGCTTGCTCTCTCCCTCCCGAGAGGATATCAAGCTCCTACCATAACTGAAAAGCCATGTCAATCCAGCATCCTCTAGAAAACAAGAAAGCTGGATTCACTGGAGCAACAGAGAAAGGTCTTGAAAATAGTGTTTTCCTGCTGACATCCCCAAATGCCTCCTGCTTTCTTCAGGTTATCTCTGCTCTCTTCACACTCCCCCTCCACCTCCTCCTCTTCTTCCTTCTTCTCTCCCACCCCTCTCTCTCCTGTGTGTTTCCATGAATGCTCAAGGATACCAGAAATTCATTCAGCGTCTTCCTCTTCTACTCTTCACCAAATTTATGCATGAATGCATTCATTCATTTGTTATTTACTTTGAGACACAGTCCTTATTGAGGCTAGTGCTCCCCAGTTTAGCTAGACTGCCTAACCAGAAAGCCTCAGGACCCTGGTGTCTGCCTCCCTGGTGCTGTGTTAAGACAGGATATCTGTGTGCACAGCTCTCCACGTGGGTGCTTGGGATCAGATCTAAGGCACTCATGCTTGTGTGGCAAGCCTTTCACCACCTCAGCCAGCTCCCTGATCCCTCTCCCAGATTTTAAACTCTGCCCTCACTCTCTGGTCCTTTCTGTTTATCCTTGCTCTCCTTCTACCTTCCACTTTCCAGGGGTAAATCCTTGCTCTTTTCAAAGCACTTCGATCCAGCAAACCTTCGATTTGCTTGGTTCTCCTCCTCCCCATTATACCCGTGTACAGCTCAGGCTACCAGCCAAGCAGAGCTGGGGGATAAAAAGGACGAAAGGAAAAGGGAAAGCTCAAAACTCTCAGATGTTTTCCTATTTGAGTCTCCAGTCGAAGAAGCATTGTTTTCCAGCCTTTGATGTGACCTGTGCTAAGCATTTTTGAAAGGCAGACTCCTAGAGTTGTAAATTATCCATGGGGAAGGCAGGAGCATCATGATCCTGCTACTGTCTCCTTTTTAACCTAACGACACTTAAATATTAATGAAACAACATTTGAAATTCAATTCCTTCGTGCTTTGGTTTGAATTTGAAATACATCCCCCCCCCCGCACGCATACACATACATACACACACATACAGGCTCATTTGTTGAACCCTAATTTAGGAAGTTCTGGAAGCTCTAACGGGTGGGACCTAGATAGAGAAAAATAGGTATCTTGAACATTATGTTCTTAGTCCCTACTTCCTTGCTGCCCTGCTTCCTGTATGCCAGGAAGTGAGCAGCTTTCTCTTTCATGCTCCCACCACCATGCTAACCTGTATCATAACACACTAGGGACTGCACTGCCCACAAACGTGAGCCAAACTGTAACGTCCCTTCTTCTAAACCATGCCAGGCATTTGGTCACATCAACCATAAAAGTGTCATCCTAGCATGGCGTAGACATAACTGTGCTGTTCTTTGCCTCTCTCCATTTGTCCTACTGAAACAATAGCTTTCCTGTACCTCTTATGAATCAGCAACAATGTCCTGGGAAATAACTGTCCGGTAACAGCAGCAAGAGACTGTTTCTGTTTGGAACCCCTGTGCCCTCTGTGGCTTTATGGAGAGGTGAAGCTGGGGTCACTCTGAACTGCTGCCGTCTCCACGGAGAGGTGGTCTAGAGCTGGAGGGTTTGAGGAATGGGCATGCCCATTCCATCCTTTCGCTTAAGAAGCTCCCAGTCCCAGTGAGCTACGTCCTCCATGTTAGCGGTGACCCTTGTATTGCAGCCTCTGGTGGAATTGTCACAGTGTGCAGTCATTTATTTGCTGAGCTCTGAACTCCCGGGAAGCACAGATGTCACCGTCAGTTTTGTAACATCATTGCCTAGCCAACCCCCAAAACACAGAGGGTCTGTTGAATCTAAATTGGATGCGAATGATTGTTCTATGCAACCGACTGCTGCCAAGAACCCTCTTTGGAGCTCATGCCTTGGTCAGAATACAACATGGAACGTAGAGATGTTAACCTTTTCAGCAACCATCACAGAAATGAAAACCTCCTGCCTCTCCCAGGGGCTGAGCAGATATCTCCAAGCCCCCCTCCCCAAATCAAAGAAGTGTTAGTCTTGGCTTTGAAAAGAGCTTATTTGTGCCACGCTTTTCTGTTTCTGTTGAAAACTGGTTCTGGATATTTACATTCTCAATATGTCTCTTTGGCTATTTTATTACATGGTGAAAATACTACTGAAGTGTGTCTTGAATACTAATTTAGAGAGATGATGTGAATATATTTCCTTTCTCAGACACAGTAGCAATAAAGAACTCATACAGCTATATCCTAGCATCCATCATCACAGTTCATGTTATAGAGAAAGTGATCTGGGTGGGGCAACAAGCCCATCATTTACTTAGTAGGGAAATTGTAGGCTGTGCAAAAACATCAGATGGGTCAGGAAATTCCTTATTTATCATATGGATGTAAAAGCTTGTTTACTTAACAACTGTGTTTAGAGAGGGTAGGAAGAGCTTTGTGGAGCCACACCCCAAGGGGACTATGGTCAAGAAAAGTAGGAAGAAGTGGACTGGGTTACCAGCCACTGATTGAACATGGGCCTTCTCCATGCTGTGACTCACTCAGGACAGTTCTGCTCGTCCTAATGTAAGATATTCTTTGGGATTAGCATACAAGAGGTCCTTGCTCTGCACATAATTTTCCCTCCAAGAGCAATGATTTTCACAGTTTTGAGATATCAAAACAGGTGCTTTAAAAAAGCGAAGAAAAAAAATATGAACAAGATTTTTCTGAGATCAATCAATATCTATTTTCCTGGGCATGCTCATGCTACCAGCTGGGAGTAACAAACAGATACCAAAACCGACGGTTCTTAAGAAATAAAATGAATCAAACATTTGCTTCTTTGACCCTACCTGGATTGGAGTTAAGTGCTTTGATGAGCATAGTATCAGTAAGACTAGACCAGAATAATGAGTGCCTCACTTTCTCTGGCTGTTTTTGCTTGGTCAGAGCCTCGTGTCAGATCTGCTTGGTCCCTCTCAGAATTGGTAGAGGCTGTCCCAGCTCCTGGGGTCCTTGGTGTCCATTGGGTGTTAAATTTCACTTGGAATCTGAAGGTGTTTTTCTTGATGCCACATGCTCTGCAGGATTCTGAGATCTCAGCTTCCCACAGACATAAAGAACATACTTGACTATAATTTAATACTGACTTTTACTCCAAGAAATATGTAAATCTTGTAAGTATTTTGGTGGTACTAAAAGGCATGCCAAGCCCTTTCTGTTTTCTTTGTCCTCAGTCTCTGCCCCTTTCTTTGTTCTTTGATCTCTTTAATTCAAGATTTTCCTTTCCTCTTACTACTTCACATCCTTAATTAATGGCCTCATTCTAATTTCGGGTTTTATATAATTAGTCATTAGAACATGTAAATCTTTCCTTCTTGGGGTCCACAAAAGAGCCCTTACATATTTACAGGTAGCAACTACCCCAAGAGCATGAGGGAATGAAATCCTTGAAGTGGGCTTTGCACCACCGCTCTTGTAGTGGAAACTGCCATGTCACCAGGATGTTAGTTTAGAACCCCAGGCTTTATTAATCTGCTGCTGAGAGAAATGGCTACTGGCAGCTTATAGCCCATTTCCTTCTAAAGAATTAATTTGAGCCAAAAGGAGCCCCCTTGTCCAAGATCTCCCCCTCTCTTCCTCTCTCCCTGTCTGTCTCTGTCTCTCTGTCTCTGTCTTTCTATCTGAAGCTCTCAACCCATGACCACTCAGCACAAAGCCAATTCCCCTTGTCTTGACTAATACTTGCTAAAAGGACAGTGGTTTTTATGCTTTCAGAGATGTCTGTAGTGGTACATTGGCAATCAGCATCTCTGCCCAGTCCACCTTCCTTCACAGTGATCCAACCATTGCTCCCTAGAGCACGTTGTAGCACTCATTTTAAACTCCACTTTATTTGGGGGTGTTCAGGCCTCAACCTTCCTTCCTACCTCCCAACGCTATGTAGGAGAAAGAAGGTTAGTGGGGAGAGAGGCCCCTTTACTCCTCCTGGCTGTTGATGGTCAGTGGCTCTTTTAGGGCTCTATACGAATCTTTGTTAGCCATACAAACATCTAGCAGTCTCCTCCATGCCACTGTACCCCACAGCATTTCTCTCCGTCTGTTTGCTCCAAACCACCATGTCACCTCTCCAAACTGCTACCTGTTACAAGCCACACATCAACACCAAACACCACCCCTTCTCTTTCTGGGCTCTCCTATTTATACTCTCGGAGTCCTAGACCATACACGTCTCCAGGTAACACGTGGAAGGCTGTTACCAGCTGGCAAAAGCCATGCCCCCCATGAGACAATTAGCAGGTGTGTACAAACTATAGCCCAACTAAAATCCCACATGGGATTAAAAAAAAAAGATATTTACATAACATAACCGAGTTTACAAAAAGACCAAAACTTCCATCACATCACCTACTATTAGGATGCATGAAAACTTCAGTCTTGGAGTCTGTTCCCCCCGTGAATTTGACCTTTGATGCCCTCTTTGTGTTATGAGAATGGGGTGATAGCAGAGGCTCACACTTATGGTGCACTTGCTGTGTGAGACCAGTTCTGTAGAGCAAGCACTGTCACCATTAGATCCACACCAATGCCATGGCCTAATCCCCAAGGAGGTCAAGCCACTGACTCATGCCAGAGGGAGAAAATTAAAGTGGAGGGTTTAAAAAGATCTTCAGTGATGCCAGAGGGTCAACATTTTGACCTCCTAGCTACTTCTGTCTCAGCATATGTTTGGTGGCCATATGAATGGTCTGCTATTATGTCCTACGAAAGTGCTCATTTCATCACACCATAGTGAACTTTAAGAATGTTCCTGTGACAATTCTGAATGTGTTAACTCCAGACCTAGCATACTGCTTTGTAAACACCCAGTGCTCACATGCTGAAGGTGGGGACTAATCTCCATGACTTGGAATGCTGGGTGCTATGTTCCAAAGGAAGTAATTAGGGGGGTTCTGGATTTGTATCACTCCCATCTTGGTATTATGAACCTCACCATGCCTTCATTTTGTTCTCTGTAAAATTGGGATAATATTATCTCTTAGCATTATTTATGGGTGTTGTGTAACACAAATGATACCGTATGGATAAACCACTTGGCCTTGGATGCAGTAAGTGCCTCATAAATGTGATCTATCATATTCATTACCCATGAATCAATTGATTTCCTCCTTGGGTTCCGTCTTCAGAGAAGTCAGAAGAGCCCATCCCTTCTTGAACATTCCTCTTCCTGGGAAGAGCTGACAATAGTTCTCACAGTGGTGCTTTGCAACCCTTACAGCAATGAGGATTGCCTACAGTGTTTACTTTCACAACAGTATGTGACTATGATCTCTGACAGAATTTTTTTTCGAGACAAGGTTTCTCTGTGTAGTCCTGGCTGTCCTTGACTCACTTTGTGGAGAGGGCTAGCCTTGAATCTGCCCACCTCTGCCTCTCCAGGTGTTGGGATGACAGGTGTGTGCCACCACTCCCGGCTCAGAAATTCTTTTTAACTAGAGCATTTCCATTCAACATGGCAAGAAAGGCATGGCAGAACAGCTTAGTTAACGGTTTGGTGTGCATGAGACAGGCTGTTTACATTGTAACAAACCAGGGAACAGAAAGAATAAGGGTCTGTCCTTGTTTCTGTATTTACCACCTTCTGTCCTTTATCCTAGAAGTTCTACAGCCCTCTGATTAGCAGCATTAGCCAGGAAGCAAACATTCAAATGTGCCCATTTTTCAAATTCTATCCCTGACCCTCTCAGCCAGGACAGAAGAGTCATGCTTACAGGGAGAAAAGACTTGAAGGGCTCTTGACATGTATTCAAAAGATACTGAATTTGGGGTACTCAACAATGCTACAGTGAGAGAGGGGACTGACTGCTACCAGCCAAGGAGATCTCACACTCCTCATGAATACTACTGTACAGGAGCTCAAGAGGTCTTGAAAATATTTCATAAAATCCTAAGAAACCATGAATTAAAGATCTTTCAGCTACAACTTATATTTTACATTTCCACCACAGCCTTACTCGTTGGCTTTTTTATAAATATCATTAGCAGGAATGTGACAACCTATCTGATATTTGTTATGGATAGCAATGGCTTGGTGACAACATGTTCAGAGAACAGAAGTTCATGAAGGCAGGCCAAGGTTTCGGTTCAAAGAATTGGGATCCAAAAAGAGACAAATTAGACAAATGAAGCTAATCTAATAAGACTACGGTTAACAAGGCCAAATATAATCTTCCGGACGAGGGCCAGAAACCTCAACTCTCCTCAACACCACTTTTTATTTTCATATTTAATGACCATCTAGTAATTCTTACCCTAGCTCATTCCAAAAAGGACTTGGATTAGCTCAAGAAGATGTGCTGGTCCTTCTCTAAGCATTGTCCACAGCCTGGCAGCGTAGCTTGGAAACTTAACATCTCGAGTCACAGGTAGGGACCAAAATCTACTTTAACTACCCTTCATGGGAATTCTAATACACAATAAAATATTGAAACCAGGGCAGGGAAAAGAGCTCAGTTGATAAAGTGTTTGCAATGCAAGCGTGAGGACCTGAGTTTGATTCCTAGTCCTTATATAAGAAACCAGGCTTGGTGGCAAGTGCTTGTAATTCCAGCCTTGGGGAGGTAGGGACAGGAAGATCCCTGATACTTACTATTGGACCAACCTAGCTGAATGGTGAGTCTCAGTACCAGAGAGAAATTCTGTCTCAAAAAATAAGTAGAAAACCCCTGAGTACCAAGACTGAGTACTGAGTACCAAGACTGAGTACCAACACTCAAGTACCCCTGAGTGTACCAAGACTGACTACTGATCTCTGATTACTAGAGCGCACACAGACACTTATACACACATACACACATTCACCATGACACACATTTGCACCTTCACACACAAAGAAATGAATGTGTAAGTAACTGTAAAAGATTATAAGATTTTCAAATAGAAATTTCTAAGATTCGGAAGTTAAGATGAGGTGGAGCTTTGAAGACAAGCACCAGAATCAAGGCCAGGGAGACAGCTCAGTGGATAAAGCATTTGCACAATCAGGGAGCCTGAGCTGGGATCCACAGCATCCACATGAACCCTGGGTGGGCATGGTGGTCCTCTAATGTCAGCACATGCAGGAGACAAAGACAAGAGATCTCGGCGCAGGCTGACTAGCCAGGCTAGCTGAGTTGGCGAGCTTCAAGTTGAGCGAGAGAACCTGTCTCAGCAGAAAAAGTGGGACGTGAACGAGGGAAATACACAATATCAACATCGGGCCTCTATATGTATACATTGTGCTCACACACATGCAAGCATATTTGCACACACACACACACACACACACACACCCTCCCAGAAAGATAACTTAGGGAATAAATGTCACAGGGCATCCAACTGTCCAACTTGGGGGCGGGGGTGGGAATAGCAACAAACCCCAACCAGTTCGTACACTATCTCAAGTCTCAAAGATTAAAACAACCTACTCTTCTTGTATTATAATTGAAAGGGAAAGAATTGCATCTTCATATAACAAGTCTATATTATAGCAAATGAAGTGCTCAACAATAGTCCTTCTGTAATAACACACTGGGTTCTGAGGGTGATTCCTTTAGTGATCTGACTAAAGAGCATAACTGGACCAATGGCAGGCCAAGCTTTAAGAATATAGGGTGGAGATTTTGTGATCTGGATCCAGGTAAATGCAGGTTGAAGGAAGGTTGTCACCATAGTCATTGCTTAATGATCTAACATTGTTTTGACCCCACGCTCAGGTTTGAGGTTACTGACTACCTGGCAAAAGCCCTAAAATTCCTTCTTAATGCCAACACTTTCAAACTGGAGAAATAATAAACCGTAACTCGGCTGACTGGTTCATCATTTACTTAGTAGTGTCTTTTGGGGAACGGTTTGTATCTTTGTTAAGATTGTTAGCATATGAAAAATTAGCATATCCCAAATGACAAGCGATGAGGGTGTGCAGCAGTCTCCTGTGGTTTGTAAATAATACGATGCTGATTTAGCTGTCAAAAACTTAAGCTCTGAAGTCATAAAAAAACAAAAAACAAAAAACAAACAAACAAAAAAAAACAAAAGAAAGAAAGAAAGTGCATGCTTGTTCAGGTCCTATGATATGGCCGAGGATGGGATACTGGATTCTCTCATGGCCTCACTTTCCTTTTGTACAGGATGATTAAAATGGTCCCTACCTTAGTATTCACAGGTAGCATCTTCATTCTGGGAGCAATGTTTGTTGATGCAGACCACATGATGAAGACAGTGTGACTTCTCTTGCTGCCTCTCCAGTGGCCTCCCATGTGACATGCCTCACTAAATAAGGAGGGGAAATGATAGAAGCCAAGAAGGACTAGCTCCTTTTATAAACTCATGACCATGAGTGTCTCTCCCTGTCTCCCTGGGAATTAATTCTAATATTATTTTAAGTGGAAACCACAGAACAATGATCCATCAGGAGAACAGCATGAGAGATGTGGATGGCTTCAGAGGACTCAGTGATGGTTCAAAGACCATGGAATGAAATGGATAGAATCTATGTGCTTAAATACACCCAGTTGCCAAAATTTCCCCTTTGTCTTCCTGCCTTTGAATCTGAGAGCATTGATTTTTATTTACACTTGGTTTATCTTGCATTTCACAGTGTCTTGGGTTATGAAATAAGAAAGGAGCCTGAAGGCCTTTGTTAAGTCTCAGATCTGCCACACGTGCCATGTGCTGCCTTTGGCAGCTCAGTATTTTCATACGATTCTTAGCATGTGTATCTATATGATGGGGAAAATAATATTTGCCTATTCTGTTTTTGTTGGAGGTGTTATAAAGTTTAAAGAGGCTTTCATGAAAACATATTGTAAATCACGCTATTCTAAGTTAAGTATAATAAGGTAATATTATTTAAAAGGAATGTCCCCAAATGTCCCGCAATTTCCTGTTGTGACATTAGAACCCTCTTCTTATGATTACAGTTTTTTTCAGGATATTTTCCTCACATTACTGCCTTCAGTCCTTCTGGATTTTCTGTATCAAGAATAGCCCCTTATACTTAAGTTTTGACTAATAATTTAGTATGGAAGGAAAAAATAAGGGTATATATGTTAAAATTACACGTTTTTTAAAAATAGGATCATTAAGTCCTTTCAACCACATTTTGCAATGATTTCAAATGCTTGAAAAGTTGTAGTATACAACTTAACTGAGAGATGTGAGGAGTTCCTGCCACATGCTTGCACATCCACAAACTCTACTGTGCTTTCCAGGTGGTGATTGTCTGCCTATACCCACAAACTGAAAGCCAGAATAAGTTGTTCTTCCATTAAGAAAAACATTCAGTATTAGAAGCATCTAGACAGTATTTCCATCACCATCCTTGGCCCCAAGTATACTTGGGTGATTACACCTAATCATCAGCAATTCTCCCCCATGAGGGTCCAGGTAAAAATCA
Organism: Meriones unguiculatus; assembly: GCF_030254825.1. Classification (NCBI taxonomy): domain Eukaryota; kingdom Metazoa; phylum Chordata; class Mammalia; order Rodentia; family Muridae; genus Meriones; species Meriones unguiculatus. The sequence continues at coordinate 13,846,735 of NC_083358.1, read as the reverse complement.
CGTTATCCCAGAGAGAACTGAAAACCGTAACTGTGAAGCTGCATGGCTTGATGGGCCCCTGTTTTGTTTTGCTTTTGTAACCATGGAAAAAATAAAAGCACTAAGTATAATGAAATTGAGGTCAGCAGGCTTCACTCTGTGACTTTTGTTTTTGTATTTCTAAACAGTATTGCTTTGTCTTAAAAAATTAATGTTACAATGGGTGGTTGGTGATAGTGCTTGCTTAGCTTGTGTTTTTTGGTTATATGATACCAGCACCATACACAGGAGATTCAAGTAAAGAGATTCCAGGAGGAAGATGGATGAATAATAAAGGAACTCAGAGACCAGGAGGCATGACGAGGCATCACGTTTTCAGAATGTTTCCACTTCCTGACTTTTGTAGGGAGCAGTTATTTGGGGGGATAATTTACTTGCTCATATTAAAAATGGTTCCTGGGACTGAAGAGATGACTCTGCAGTTAAAGGCACCGGCTGCTCTTCTGGAGGACCCAAGTTTGATTCCCAGCACCCACATGCTAGCTCACAACCATCTGTAACTACAGTCCCAGGGGATTCAACACACTCTTCTGGCCTCCGTGGGTATCAGCCAGGCACGTGAAGATGACTCAGTAGTTAAGATTGTACCCTGCTCCTGTGAGGGACCCCAATTTAACTCCCGGAACCCATATCAGGTGACTTACAACTGCCTGAAACTCCAATCTCAGGGGGTTCCCAAGCCTCTAGACTCCTCAGGTGAACATCTTCACATGCAGACCAACCACATACACATGATTAAGAATAAACTAAAATCTATTTCTTAGAGAAAGGATAGTTATATGATAGTTGGATTTCGAATGGCCGCTCTTCGGGATTAGGCTCCCTTTGGCACACTCAGCTCCTGAGAAGTGGGAAGAGATAAGGAGTTATAGATGTTGCCCATGAACACGCACCGTCACCCAGCATGGTGGGTGGAGATGTTTCCATAAAGAGGTAGCATATTCAGAAGGCTGGGGAGGTGGCTCAGCGGGTAGGAACACTTGTTCGACAAGCTCCAGAACCTGAGTTCAAATCAATGTAACAAGCTGGGCATGGCATCATGCATGCCTGTGACCTCAGCACCAAGGGAGGCAGGTACAGCAGGATTACCAGGGCTTGCTGGCTGCCAGCCCCGGTTCAACTTCAGTGAGAGACTCTGCCTCAAGGACATAAATTGGAATGTGATAGATGTGGCCACCTAATGTTCTCTGGCCTCCGTGTAGGCATGCAAACACCTGCATATACTACACACAAAATACTACACATGCACACATACACACACATGCACACACACGCCACACGTACATGTAATGTCTGTATTCTGTAAGGACTCCAGTTTATACTATGCACGAAGTCAAATCCTTTCATGTTTATTTTTTTAAAGATAATACTGACTTAATCTGTGTGTTTCTGATTTCCTCATTTGGAAACGTACACCACAATTCATTATTCATGGGAGTATCATGGTGTTTAAAATAACAAAATGGAAATACTCAGTACACTTCACACCACAAGTTAAACTCCTAACAAGCTCGAACCATAACCATTTCAAGAGGATGTGGGAGATGCAACAGTTCCCTGATGATAGGTCACCTCTGCTGTAAAACAGACACTGGAGTGCTAGCTTCTGGGGAACAGTGGCACACCCCATGACCGGATGGAATCGCTGAATGGAAACAGTCAGCCATAGCCCTTCTCGCTGAGAGTGCAGTAGCTTGGATCTTAGCTCACAGTCACCACCCCCACTTCATGCTGAAGGTGACTGAAGACAGCTCTCCTAAGTCATATCAAGGGCACATGGAATGGAGTCTTCTCCCGCGGTGGCTGTGTCTTCAGAATGACTGAGTGATTATTTTCTGCAATTTCTCTATCAGGGTCTTGGAAAACCAGAAGTTACCACGCAAAGAGAAACAGTGAGCTGGACTGTGTGTGGGGTGAAGCGGAGTGCTTGATTTGAAACACAGAAATTATTTTTATTGTTCTGGGGGGAGGTTTTGGACAATGGACCTTCTCACAGAAGTGAAGTTTGTCCATTGCTGACGTTGTCCCATGTCATCTCTGGAGCAGTTTTTAGCACATTCCCTCTTTGATTTTAAAAAGAAGAGTGAGCCTTCCTGACATGTCCACGTACTTCCTGCCTTCTTAACTAAAAATGAGCAGTATAAGCCCAATGTTGCTTGAATAGTTTCTATGAGGCTGGTGCCGTGTTTCAGGGCTTCACTCCTCATTAATTTTCACAAGCCTGTGAAGTGGGTGCTGCCTAATCCTTGCCTTCCAGATGGGGAAACTGAGGGCAGAGAAAACGAGTTATTCAAGGTTGTGTAGTTAGAAGTGATACGCTTGAGATTTGAACTCTGTCTCCCCAGCCCCTTAAGAAACAGGACATATTGATGGAAAACATTCTGGTTAAGAAATGACAGAAAAGATTATTAACCAACAAATCGGGAAATCTATACATCCATTTCAAAACTGTTTTCATTTATGCTGGTGTTCGAAAAAGAATTTGTACTTGTGACTATTCCTTTGTTCCACGGATGTTTGAACACCTGCTTGATGGTATGACTGTGGAAACATTGCAGGCTAGGTACTGTAGAAACAAAGAAATGCCACGAGGCACACAGTTGCCTTCTAAAGCCCCCCCCCCATACAAGATACACATCATCTGAGTCAAGATGGGGAACTCAGCTCACTTATGATCAGGAGGACCTCAACACACTGTTGACTTTTCAACCTGCCTTTCAGGAAAATCATCCTCTTTTACTTCCTCCATCCTGTATGAATGGACTAATGAAGGAGAGCAAGGATGGGTAGAATAAAATGGTTGTTTTGTTTTGTTTTTATTCAAAGAGACATCACTGTGCTCAAAATAGTTCAAGTTGTTTGCGTGGCCAGATGCTGACAGACCTTGGGCTGGATGGCAAAGTTTGTTTCCCTAGATGGTGGCTAATGAAAATGAGAAGCTTATAAGAACTACATTCCCTCCATAAAAGATGCGTTCTCAACGAGATGTGATCCTCCATGCGGTTAGCAGATAAAGTTAAACGCAACTCTAAGAATAGACCTAAAACACAAAGCCATTGGGTACATTGATAGCATCAGTGAAATTGAGCATATGATTTCCTATGGCAACGACTTAGGCATATGAATTGTCATAACTGCCTCATTTTAAAAGTGATGAATTAACAGAAAATACCCTGGAAATTCTCTCATCCAGACATGACTTAGATTCTATATTCTCACATGCCTGGGACCATCTTTTGATGTCCCTTTTTCTGAGCTGCCTTCCTCCCGTAGGAACTAATACGGTCTTTTGATGCCTCCATTCACTATTGTGATTCCTGCTTATGCACAGTGCTTGCATAAATATGTGTGGTGATCGAGGAGAGGTGGCTGTTTGTCTCCAGCCCTTTTACTTTGGGTCTCCTTTCACTTTGTGTTTATTAGACTGACTGGTAGCCATAGTGTCTGGCTGCCTTCCATTTGTCTGTTTATGACCATCCCCTAGTATATTCTTTAAGCCTTTGATTAAGTGCTAGAATGTCTAATGACCTATCTAGTCAATATGTGTTTTCAGAAGACGAGTGAACACACTCTGAGGGAGGATAAAGGGCTGAATTAGAGTGTGAACTGCAACCATCTCCACTGCCAGGAAAGCATTACTTATCCGCACAGAGATAATTGAATTTTGTTTTATTGCTGATATCTAGCTAAGTGGCATTACTATTAGGGACACTTTGGCAAGAAGGATTTTAACAAAATAAAGGAGTGGAAAGGAGGGAGAAGAGGGAAGGCAGAGGGAGGGAAGAAAATGGCCTAGGAGAGTTTGGCGGGGATCTCATTTTGAATCTCTTTATGCTTGCTGTTCACAGTGGCTTGAACTTCATTGACCTGATGGTGCGACAAGGGAATATTGACAACCCTCCTAAGACACCCCTGGTGCCAGGATTTGAATGTTCTGGGATTGTTGAAGCTCTAGGAGACAGCGTAAAAGGATACGAGGTAAAGTTTTAAGTGCGACTTAAACAGCAGTAACCACCGAGAGCCTGTGAGGCAGTGGAACTGTGAAACTGTATTTGAAATGACAGCAGCCGTGTTTTACTTTGTCGTTTTGTTCTTTAGCAATATTAACCATATTCATAATGATAGGACGTTCCAAAAATCCCATGACTTCATTTGCTCACTTATTTCTTACAATTTATTTTATACCCTGTCTTGGTTTTTTCCAGCAAAAGTTTAGAAAAGTGGGCTGGACAAGTCTTGCTATATTATTTTTTTGTACTTAATATAGCTATTAAGACTATTTGGTGTTGTAGGATCTAGGTGCACAGCCCCTTGCCCTGGCTGCAGCTACTGTTTCCCACCATCTCAGGCTTAACAATCAACTATAAAACACAGAAGTAAGCTCGGGGTTACTTATTTTATGATGTGGGTCCTTAAAATATTTACCGAGTTCATATCTTTTAAGTTATCATTTATAAATCCCAAACTATTTTAGGAACAGATAAAGCATGGCTTTAGATTTTAAAAACATACCTTAAGTAAAAAAACCTTCACCCTCACAATAGGATAGAATTGTTCATGGGTTAATAATGGCTTTGGGAATGGTTTGTTCCATTATTCTGTTTTCATATACGTGTGGAATTCTCCACAATAAGACATTTCATTTTGAAAAGAATAAGATGCATCCATGACTTTTCTTACTGTTTTAATACAAACCATATACAGCTCAGTCTATAAAAACTGGAGCTCTGGGACTGGCCTGGTGGCTAGTGAAGAAAGGTGCTTGCCACCTAGCCTGCTGATTTGAATTCAATCCCTACAACATCGTGGCTGAAGGAGAGAACTTCCACACAGGTGCTCTGGCACACACACACACACACACACACACACACACACACACACGATGCCAAAATACTGCAGCAACATCAGCTGTATAAAAATTAAGAGTTCATACTCTTAAAACTCACTTACAAATCAAACCCAAGGGCTCTCACTCATAAATAAGCTCTCAGCAAGAAGGCTGGGGGACTGATACCCCAGAACACACTATAACCAGTTTTGTAGAGAAGTTATCTTTTCTCTAACCACAATGACACCCTCCACCCTGCCACACACACATATATGCAGTAAAGGTTGTTACTATTCCCTCAGGTTCAGAAGGTGCAGTAATTCTCTATGAGGCCAGAAGTAGATCCCGATTCAAGTCACCAAAGCCATTTTACACTTCCTAGCATCCCATGGCCTTTACTAATATTCCAACCCTCATACCCAATGCTACAAAATACATGCAAGCAGTGATGGGTGAATGTGAGTCCTGTAAAATCCAATGCCAAAGCTCTCTTCAACCTGACCTGCAGCCTGAAACTCATCCTCACCTCCTTGGAGCTGCACCCCACCCTAAATACCGAATGCACCAAATTCAGGTTGATGACTGCCTGGAAAGCTCATCACATTTAGTGATGTTTCCATCAAGGATTTCCAAATAATATAGGAGAAGAAAAACCCAGAAAAGGAGAAAAAAAATAAGCTTTTGATTTTTAATTTCAGCTCTACATTCTCTGTGCCGAGTAGACATTTTCACCCAGGCACACATCTCTTCCTTGAAGTGCTGCATATAGATGGATCTGTTTGTTTTTCACTCCTCCACATGGCCCAAAGGAAACTCTCACTCAGCTCATTCTGCTAGCCCTGAGCACTGAGTAAATGTCAGTAAACAGAAATGTTATTGGTCTTGGTTTAAAGGGATAACTTACCAATTACCTTACTCAATTAAAGGCACTATGACTTATTTTCTAGTCAGCCCTGGCTTAACAGTCATATCAAGCCTTCATGTCAATGCCTCTTCTGCCAGTGGTTTTCAGCTCCATGTATTTTGTTTAAGTCCCCTGTGTGTTTCCATCCAGAGTGTGATATGGGAGAAAGCCAACACTAATGTACTCCATGTGATTTTTGACTTACGATTCTTAATCATGTTAGAAATGAAATTCCATGCAGCAACATGCTCCATGGCTCTCTTGGGTTGATCAGTAGCAAAGGATTGAAAAGGTGTTGCCAGAGGCCATCAGTAAAGAGCTGATACGGGCGCCTGGTCTCACGAGCTGGTTTTATTTTTCTCATTAGAATCAACTAATTGGGTAAATATGCATATACATTTCACATACATGCGAGGATATGTGTGTGCTGATCCTGTTGTCTAGTTGTGTTTGCTATTCTGAAAATGAAATAAATGAATGGTGACAGGCTGAAGTTGAATGAGAGACCTGAGGGTAGTCACACACTTCCACCATGAAGCTCACTGAAACAGTCAATTCACTTCACTCCATGTGGTTGCTAGAGGCCATTAGCTACTCTGGAGGTACTGAGTATGTGTCTCAGTTTTCACAACTCCTAGAAGAAGAAGCCAGTGCTGAGCTCTCGTCACAATCTGGTCCAAATGCTTGCAGTGAAGCCAACACTTAACAGAGTCACTGCCAGTGGGGATGGCTTTTTGCATCTCCCTCTGCTTCTTCACTGGGCAGCCATTCCTTCTGCTTCACATAGTGGAGCAGATCTGTGCTTATCCGTATCACTGATCCATGAATCCCCGACTTTCAGAGCCAGTGTTTTCTTTGTAAACCAGATGCATGGGTTGCTCTTTTCTTGGTCTCCACGCACTGTGCCAGGTGTACTGTATCCACATTACGTCATGAACACGGTGTCCATTTCAGAGATGCGGAAAGGGACTTAAAGACTCACTTTCTGTATGCCTTCCGCTGTTGTGCACTTCCAAATAATGTTTTCTTCACAGCACTTTCCTCAAGGACAATGGGTCACTTATTCATATCTGGAGCCGAAGTTCCTGAATGCCAATCAATGATGCTGCCACTCTCCAGCTCCATGAACTTTGACAGTGATCTGACATTTCTTTGGTTTCATTTAAATGAAGATAAATACTTATGGCCATTCTTTTGTACACCAGGGCTACAACTGAACCCGTCTTAAAGGAGTTGTTGCTCTTGTTGGGTAGGGGTGGGAAGCAAACACTAAGCTACAGGGAAAGTAAAACAGTAGAATCATTTATAAGAACAATATGTAAAAACTGAACCATTTTTTTTTTAGGAAAGCTATTCATTCTTGGGAGTTGATGTTGGCCATAGCAAATTTATCACATTTTATAAACTGTAATATAAAGTGTTAGTACTCCAAATCCCCAGATGTTTCAATTTACCTAACACTTGGTGACTCATACAAACTGTTAGTGTTTGTTCTGCTGTTTCCATTTATCTTTAATGACAGTGTGCTACCTTTAAAAAAAAACAAAACAGCTTATCGTTTCAGAAAGAGTACCCTTTCCTTCCCCTTTGCATAGGGTTTGGATAAGTCAGCTTTTGATATTAGTGCAGTGTCTACCATGCCTTCATGGGGTTTGCCACAGCTTACACAACTCAAACCACATGAAGCCCTTAGCAAACCGCCTCCGTGTGCTACACATCCAGGGACACGCTCCTGTTTCACTCCACACCCAGTTTCTCTCATTCAGTTCCTGCCTGTGTGTTTCTGCGGGTCACTCCTCTACTAAGCTTTACGGCCACTAGGGTCAATAATCCTGGAAAACGGCTGGACACAAATACAATGAACTAGACTGTCAGGGAGCCTATGTAGGCATGAAAAAATAAGCAAATGAGAGTGTTCTGAATGCCTAGTCCTGTCCTTGAGTGCTCAAAGAAGTTTTAGGAAAAATAAAATTTAATCCGATCTCCAACCCCATTCTCCACCCCACCCCCCTCCCACCTAGTTCCTTCTCTCCATCTGCTTCAGATGTCTATTTTATTTCCTCTTCTGAGTGTGATTCAAACATCCTCCCTTCGGTCTTCCTTGTAACTTAGCTTCTTTGGGTCTGTGGACTGTAACATGGTTATCCTTATATCCACTTATAGGTGAATACACACTATGCATGTCTTTCTGGGTCAGGGTTACCTCACTCAGGACAATCTTTTCTAGTTCCATCCATTTGCCTGCAGAATTCATGATGTGCTTGTTTTTAATAGCTGAGTAGAATTCCATTGTGTGAATGTGTCACATTTTCTTTATCCATTCTTCTGTTGAGGGACATCTAGTTTGTTTCCAGTTTCTGGCTATTATGAATAAAGCTGGCATAAAGACAGTTGAGCAAAACTACGCAAATGAGAGTGTTCTGAGCTCCTACTCTTGTCCCCAGTGTCCACAGAAGTTTTTAGCAGAGTTTTAACCAGACTGGCTTATCTGATTCCTTTGACAACAAAATAACATGGATAAGTGACAACCCCATGAAAGTAACTTTGACACTGACAGCCCATGATATGTCACTCCATCTGAAGAGACGGAGGGCAGGAGGGCAGGAGAGGAGTGGCTAACGGGGCTGGAGATCAGGTTGGAGGGGGTGGTGATAGAACCTGGACTACATGGTCCTTGAAAGATTTTAATACATTGGTTGCAAAGGATCAAAAATGTTTTGAAATTGGGAGGTAGACATGAATATGCATCTTTGGTGATGCTAGGTTTTGTAACATGGGAAGGAAACCTTAATATCCATCAGATTCTAATTTTAGAAAATTAGAATCTCCAAAAAATTATAAAATGTATTTATGTTTAAACTTAAAGTCTGAAATATGTCCATCAAAGTGGAGAACTCCCTCTATACAGTATTCAGTGAGTCCAAGAGTACTTATAGCCACGAGAGAAGAGAAAAAAGAAGGCAAGTTTGAACCAGAGCCACAGATAAGTCTGAGCAAGGACTTCTCACCATCTAGACCAGAGAGAAGTCGGGTATGGAAGAACCTTTTTGTGTCTAAGCCATTTAACTCTCCCAAGGGGGAAAAATATGTAAGTATGAGACACATCCCTGTGTCCAGCTATCAGGTCGCTGAGGTGGTTAATTGCTCCCTAAGAGCAATAGACTAGGTTCTACATTGTCCCTGTTGCTGGTAAGGCACCAGGGTTTGCTGCCTCAGATAACTCTCCCGAATTGAGCTATCTCTGCTCCCGCGGGGAGGTCCTGATGCTGAGACAGATACGTGCAGAACACGATAGATGAGGTCCACACTATAGATGTGGACACTATTAGTGTGTCATCTAATTGTGCTCCTCTTAACCCAGGTCTGATAGGTGCCAGAGGAGACAGGTAGGTCCTTATAGACACTGTGACATCCACACACTGAGGTTATAGCAGCCTTATCCCCAAGTACACAGAAATGTCTGGTCTCGGGAAGCAGACGACTCTGGACTCTCTTGGACCACATCAACCCTTTCACACAGAAAAACCTGATCTTTACCCTTGGACCAATGTCTGAAATATCACTGTGCTCATGCCATCAGCTTAAAAGTTTATTTTCTACTAAAATATTCCTTCCAAATGGAGTTGCCTCCTGAGCCCTGCCAATCAAGGTATTTGCCACCTGCAATTTTTTCAGAGAATATGAAACAATTTAAGAGTAGGAATTGTAATTCATTTGCCACAGTATCACCTGTTCTTGGAATTTAAGACTGAGAGGTGACTTTTATAAACAATTATGGCAGGAGAGCATTGTGGTGTCATGAAAAGATATATCCAGGTTAGAGACATAATGTACCCTCAGTTTCAATGTGTGCATAGTGGTGCTGATAACCCTGAAAGCTGTCATGGAGACTAAATAACTGAAGTAATATGAAAAGTAGCGCTCAGTATATAATTATTTTTGTTCAGTAAATGGGTTCTTCTGTTGCAATCAAATGTGCAAATGTAACAACCTCTCATGAAGAGGAATTCATTTCTAGCCATAGTGTAAGTCCAAGGGATCTTGGACATGAGGGCTAAGAGAAGCCTTATAGGAAGGACACAAACAGCAGTATGGAAAGGGGAAAGGAAGGATTGCGTCATCCTTCTACCTTCATCAGGTGTGCTGATACTGCTCAAGCTTCCACTACCACCTAGAGTCCTCAGAATTCTTCCCCAGAATACAAGGTCACAGCTCTGTTAACAGAATGCTTATCTATCATGAACAAGGCCCTGGGTTCAAGTCCTCAACACTGTATAAAACCAGACATGATGGCACATGCCTAAAATCCCATTTCTCAGAAGGTGGAAGCATGAGGCTCAGAAGTTCATGCTCATTCTCAACTACCTAGCAAGTTTTAGGCCATGCTAGAACACATGAGACTGTTTAAGAAGAAGGAGGAGGAGGAATGAGGGAGGAAGTGAAGGAGGAAAAGGAGAACTATTCCAGGGGAAGAATGAGTTTTCCCAAAATCATGGCTGTGAGAGGAGACGGCAGCAGGGAGCAAGGTGGGTAAGAGCTCTTGACGGCTCATTAAACATTGATGTTATTTAGAGTTTACTTGAGTTTTTACTACAAATGTATAGGAAAGTGTTTGTTTCATCTAAGAACAAATATGAAAATCATAAGGATTTCTATAGAGCTCACAGTATATGAATTGGGAGAACAGCCTATGTGTGTTATGTAAGAGAAACTACGCATGTTCTGTACCATGGACAGCTCCTGGCGAGCCTGGCGCTTGTTCTCAGAACTCCATTTCACCTTGTATTTCTTTATTCCCAGATTGGAGACCGTGTGATGGCATTTGTCAACTACAATGCCTGGGCTGAGGTGGTCTGCACGCCCGTCGACTTTGTCTACAAGATCCCAGATGACATGAGTTTCCCCGAGGCCGCTGCTTTCCCCATGAACTTCGTCACCGCTTACACGATGCTCTTTGACATCGCCAACCTCCGGGAAGGGATGTCCGTGCTCGTGCACTCAGCTGGTGGAGGGGTGGTAAGTTTGCTGCTTGTGGTTCTGTTACTTCCAGGTAGCGATGGTACAGAGGGAGTTGAAGTTGACAATGTGATACTTACGTGCTTTTGGTCATTGGTAGGAATAACCTACAACAGTGGTGGCACCTGAGTGAATAGCAGAAGCCTTTAGAGATGACTGTAGTGGGGTTAAGCCTCAGCGACGGTGTCTCTGTGGCTTAGAGTGTTCTCAGAATGTCATGTGAGAACACAGTGGTCTCAGGCATGGTTTTTGTAGAGAGACACAGAGTCTTGGCATCATAGTAAAGTGCCATGCTGATCACTGTGAGATACCTATACAAGGCACATCCTACTGAAACCATATAAAATGCCAAGAGAGTGGACAATGTCCTTTTCAGTTAATTGCAATGTCTGACATTACTCCTATAGTAACATTATACTTCACTTGTGCTCTGGTTTACTTTCTTAAATGGGGGGAAAAAAGGACAGAGATTGACCTGTCACACTGAGAATTACACAAGAACCTTAGGTGACCCAGGAGGAAGTATTCTGTGTGTAATCTTTCAGATTTATCTTTGCCAAGTGGGACAATGAATGAAATAAAAAATTCTGCTCTATAGTTCAGGTATGGTGAGTTTTCCTTCCATGGTTTCAGTGTGTCTTGGTGCTTATATCCAATGCATACAGTATGTCCTTCACATGGACAAATACTAGGCTTGGCATGTTCTCCTGAGGTTTGCCTGGAATGTCTATCATTCTGAGAGTAGGTGGTATGTCTCACTAATTCAAAAACTGCTCATTAAGCACGTGCCATGCTCTAGACTCTATGGATGCCCAGATTCAGAGGAGAAACTACAATATAACAGAATTTGAAAGGTTTCTGAAGTTGTGGTTCTGCTTGGTGGCTTCAGAGATAAGTTCTTACAGCTGAGTCTATCGCAAATATTTTCTCAGGAGGTTTTGTTCATATTGATTTAAAAAAAATTGGCTTTTTACAATTTTCTGAAGTGTAAAGAAAATTGTGTATGTGTGTGTGTGTGATCCAGAAGTTGACGTTGGATCATCAAGTGTTTTCATCAGTAGTTCTTTATTTTTTGAAATAAAATCTGTCACTGAACCTAAAGCTCCCAATTTACCTAGGCTGGCTGGCCAGCAAGCCCCAGGTATCTGTCTCTATCTCCCCTGCACTGGAATTATAGGAACCACTACACCCTGTTTTTTAACACAGATGCTGGGGATGGAATCCAGGTCCTCATGAATTACTCCCGGATTCCACTTTACTAGAGTCATTTCCCAACCCATGATTGTCATTTCTGCATTTCCTCTATGAAAAAAAGCAAAAAGCAACAAACAAACACAAGCTCACATCCAAAAGTAAAGCTATGAAAATTTCAGAATATCATAAGAAGAGATCTTTAATCTCATTAACAAATTTACTGATGTCTTTTGATGAGTAAAGATATAATAAGAACTCAATGCTCCCTAGAAAAGAGATGGATTTCCATTCTAGCTATTCTGCTAAGAGCCAAGCAAGATATTTAGAAAGCTAGCATTTATGGTCTTAGTGTGTTCTGCATACAGAGCATGGGGATGTTTTCACATTGCCAGCAGAAGCACTCATCTGTATGGTGATGCTGGCTTCACTCTTGCCAAGAGTTGTCAGTGTGACGGACAGTTCATCACACCCACTTGTCAATTTGATTGGCTCTTGGATCAACTAAAATTCAAGCTCTTGGCCATTACTAGGACTTTCTTGATCAGATTATTTTAATAATGAAGGCCACCCTAAATGTGGGCAGCATCTTTCAAGGGCAACCTAGATTAAAAAGAAAAGATATGGATGACAGAAACCTTGCTTCTTGTCTGCTTGCCTCCACTCTTATTAGCAAGTCCATCTATCTTATTGATACAGCACTTTTTTTCAATGATAATAGGACAGTTTCTTCCAGCCTCTAATGTAGGCTAATGCCCAGTAGCTCTCCTAAAATCTTTTAGGCCTTCAGCATCAGATTGGTGCTGTTGAGAAACCCAGTCTCATGGACTGAGCAAGCAAGTAAGTAGCATTTCTCTGTGGTCTCTGCTTCCTCTCTCCAGGTTCCTGCCTTGAGTTTCTGCCCCAACAACCCTCAGTGACAAATTGTTACCTAGAATTGTAATCTAAACAAACCTTTTTTTTTTATCACATTGTTTTTGGTTAGGATGTTTTATCATAGTAACAGAAAGAGAGCTAGAACAGTCTGTTTGTATATCACAGTACCAATTTTTCCTTTTTCTATTTGTGCTTACAAATTATTTCTATTTGTTTAAGGATAAAAAGAAAAAAAAATCTTGGGAATGCACCATCATTTTTACACTGCCTTATTCTGGGGTTGCAGATATGACAAATAATAACTAAAATGAGAAAGAGGTAAAGGACTTAGAAAAAGAGGACAATAAGAGGAGGAAAATAGGTTAATGGCATGACACCATCTGGAGTATGTTAAAGCTTTGTTTGAGATGGACAACAATTTTCTCTGTTGGTTTCATACTGACTGGTGAAAATATGGGAAAATGATCATCCATGTAAGCAAGCAATGTTCAGTTGATGGAAACAACCCCATTAGAGAGAAAAATACTGGTTTGGAGACTAGGGGGCTCTTCATCTGTGGCTTCTCACAAGGAACATATGTGGGAAAGCCAAGAGAATCCTCTCCAGAGCTGCTTCAGCAAGTACAGTATCTCCATGGAGTCTCCTTATTCTGTGTTCCCAACGCTGTCTAATAGCAATGAAGTAAAATAAAATTTACTGAGAGTCAACCTGCTGGGACCTCTTGGTGGCTTGGGTTCATCTTTGGACAGATTTGAAGATGTGGTTGTGCCTCCTGTCTCTCTAGAGGAAGCCTTCCATGAAGAACACTTCTCCCAAACCAAATTAGTACGTGCAGGGAAGTAATTCAGGGTCACCATTAAAGGACAGAGTGTGGCCTGGGGACATACTTACATATACAGACAACCATTCCAGCTGGGCAGGAATGACGCTGTCTTTCAGAAATTAAGTTTGGCCAGGTAAAGGCCTGCACCACCTCTATTCCACACTGGGGAAATGAGTGAGTCCTCAAACTTAGAACCAGATTCCTCCCAAGACAATGGCCAGTAACTCTGCAGTGGCCATATGGAGCCCCCTAAAGGCAATTACACTTGCCTTGTCTGTGACACCCTTGGAGAGGAATGGAGGTACTCCCAACATGGTCAAAGCCACCCTGTGTACATTTGCTCTGGTAGACAGGATAATAGCTCCTGAAGACACCAGGAGCTTTTGTGTTTCCTTACATACCAAGGGGAAGTTACAATCTGACTAGGGTAAAAGCCTTGAGATGGAGAAGTTATCTCCTACTCTGGCCGATCCAGTGTAATTACAAGTTTTTGAAAGGGAGTAGAAACGTCATAGAAGTTTAAAAATGCTACCGTGTACTTTTACTGACAGAGTGGGTCTATGAGCCAAAGAAAGCAGGTGGCCTTTAGATGCTGAAAGAGATACAGAATCTTGAGCCCACAGAAAGAAACAACTCTATCAACATTTTGCTTTCAGCTGAGTGAAATCCATTTAGGATGTGAAATTTCCAGAGGCATAATAGAAGAAAGACATGTTTTATGAGCTCTAAGTTTGTAATAATTTGTCACACAGGCTATTTTTTTTTCTTGGACTGCCCCTCACAGTGGAGATCCCACTGTGGCTTAACAGAGGCACAGCAAGCAATAGAAGAGTTACAATTTGTACCATTCTCTGGATGGTTCTAAACCTATTCTTTTTCCACTCAGACACCCAGAATGCTCAAGAACATAGGCTGTTCATTTTCATGTTTTCACTTACTCAAAACTGGGGAAATGACTCAGTCAGTAAAAGGCTTGCCATGCAAGCATGAGGACCTGAGTTTGATCTCCAGAACCTACACAGGTGCACACACACACACACACACACACACACATGCTACTATCTAATCAGTTTTCAGGAATAAGTACAGACATTTAAAAAGCTGTTAAGACTGTTGCCCAGGTATACATATTCTATCCTGATATTGATGTGAAGGTACAAATTAAACCTCATTAGATAAAACTGCCTAAATTGGGTTTCTATAACATATACAGTCCCCATAGTGCCAAGAGTCTCGTTAGCCTTAAAGGTTGGAGTGGAAAATGCTCAGGTAGCTCATAAAGAATTCCAACCTGAGCTGTGACTTTATGGAACATTATTGGGCATTGGGAAATAATTCAGACCAGAGCAGGATGTGTGGTCACTGGAGTGGCCCAAGTGTATCCACTGTTCCACACAAGCCTCGGACACATCAATTTCCTCGGACTATAGCATGACCAGATGGCCTGAGATGGTGAGGCCCCTAATCAAATCCTGAGAAACTGGTAGAAAATTGGTTCATGAGCCCTAAAAACGAAAATAACAAAATAAGCAACGGTGTGGGACTCGTGTTAGTTGCTGTGTAGGCTCTGCTGCAGTCCTACTCAGTATGGCTTGCTGATGAAGCGCCTGAGTTTGGGCACTGTAATTCAGGGTGTGTGCCAGTTCTGGATGAGGCATGACTGCTACTGGGAAGCCATTGTCACATTCAATGCTCTCTACTTCAGGACTTTTCTTTTTCTATTTTCCTCATATCTGAGTGGTGACCACCTCCCCATGTCAGTGAGTGTCCTGATCTGCATCGGGCAGATGATGTGGGAGTTGGTCCTCATTTGACAGATATAGGAGCTGGTGGATAGGGAAATGACAGTGGTATGACTGTCTGAGTCACAAAGCGCTGCAGACCTCTTAACCCTGTGTTTCATGTTCTCGAAGCTCTACCACCTGGCCCCTAGCATCAGAGAGATGAGGAAATAAGACGGGGTGACCTTACAGAGTTCTGTAAAGGACTTCAGGAAGATGGTGCCAGACCAGCATCTCCCTCTCCTACAGGCTTCCAGCCACACTGACCTGTTCATGCTTTTCACAGCACACCAAACACTCTGAACATCTGTGCTTTCTCATATCCTGTTTCTTCTCTCAAGAATGATCTCCCTGCCTAATTCAAATGTCACCTTGTCCTCTGAGAAGTCTTTCAGCAGTCTGTGTTTAGGTAAACGCTTGTGTGGAAGCTGCAGAAGAATACTTACAGCTTTTCCTTTGTATGTGGGTTCACCTGAACAGTGTTTCATAGTATTACCTAGCAGGAAGCATGTGTGATTATGTGATCAAAAAACCCTGAATTGAACACTCAGCTCTGTCTTCCAATAGCTGAGAAAATCAGATCTTTCCCATGAGTCTTGGAAAAGAAAGCACAGTTTAACTTTCAGCTAACTGGCTGCAGCTCAAAGTCTATACTCCATTCATTATAGATGAGGCATCTTCCAGCATCATTTAAACCCTTGAAAAGGAGAAACCACAAAAGGAAAGGGGAGTCACTAGTAGGGTACCCTAAGTCTTCACTATAGCACCCCACAGTCCCTGGCACAGATGGTTTCCTGCAACTGAGTTATTTGTGATTCTATAGCATGAAACCTTGAGAACACGGAGGAAAGCGTCTCAGTGTGTTAAAGAATTTAGGTGTGTAAAATGATGCCTTTGTTTCTCTTCTGATTTAAAAAAAACTGATGAAAAGGGTGCTTTAATTTAAAAAAAAAATGCAGACAACAGCAGCTTAAGGGAGAAAGGTGTTTTGACCCAGAGTTCAATGGCACTGTCCATTATGGTACAGAAGTCATAGCAGCCGGAGAAGGAAGCAGCTAGTCACTGTATATCCACAATCAAAAAACAGACTAGTTCATGCTGTTATCAGCTCCCTTCCTCCATTTATACAGTCCAGGACCCTAACTAGGGAATTCTGCCACCCACAGTGAGCAAGTCTTCCCATCCCAATGCAGCCAAAATAGTCCCCCATAGCCATGGTCCAGAGACCAGTCTCCTAGGTGACTCTAGGCTCTGTCAAAATGACAGTTGACACTAACCATCACAGGAAGACAGACCATCTCAGCAAGAGTCACTTTTGCTATGGGACTTTTTTTTTTCAATGCTGTGTAGTTGGTCTTTCTAAAGATTTCAGCCTACTGTGGTGGGGAGGGCATGGTAGAGCAAAGATCATGTCAAAGCAGCCGTTAATTGTCTCTGTGGAGGTTTCAGTTTAGAAGGGCATTTAGTTGAAAACAAAACCGTGATTGATCATGAAAGGCACTAACATTGAACCAGCTACTCAAGCCTACATCCTAAGAGCTATAGTTAGTTCTTCTCTGACATGCTGTCCTTTCCAAACTGTATGATTCACCCATTTGTTTACTCACACATTCATCACCTAAACTGTGAAAATCCACTTAGTTCAAGACATTGAATTATGTACTAGCAAATGTACAAAGAATAAGATAGATTCTCCTCTTTCAATGACAAGTCCCATAAATCAAATGTGGACACATAAATCTATGATTGCATAGATAGCATTGCTGTGGGCTTGGGAAGAGATGCATGCCAACATGAGTGTTTATAACAGAGAATAGACCTGGGATAGAGCAGGGTGTGGAATCAGGAAAGTGACTTCTTCATGTGGGTACCATCTGCACTTTACTCTAAGGATGGAGGGTGAACTGGATCATGGTGGAAGCAGAAGATCTCTGTGAGAAGTGTGTTTAGAATGAGCTAGAATACAGCTGTCATCTCAGCATTCCTATGGTGAGATCAGAGGCAGAGGCCGAAGCAGAGTCATGAATCCCCTGAAGCCAACACTTATGGACCAACTCTCCTGGTGTAAGCAGAGATGAACAAGCAAAGAATGCTATCCCAAACAAGGCAGAAGACGTAGACTGACTCCCAAGGTTGTCCTCTGACATCCACGTGCTGACCATGGCACACACATGCACAGAGACATAGGCATGAGCGCAGGCAGCCTTATTAGAAATGGAGGTTGGCTGATCTTTTTATAATGAGTGGAGGGAATGCCTTTGGTTAAAGTATTCCAGACAATAGAGTATGTTCTATGTCCACCAACCTCTCTCCATCTGTCTTAGCTTGGTTTCCGTTGCTGCAGTAAATATGACCCAAAGCAACTTGGGAAGAAAAACAAGTTTTTTCATCTCACAGGGCACAACCCATTGTTGGTAGAAGTTAGAGTAGAAGCCAAAGAAAGGCAGGAACTCAACAGGGCAGGAACTCAAGGGCAAAACCATGGAGGGGGCTGCTTACCTGCTTATTGTTTGTGGCTCATGATCAGCTAGCTTTCTTACACAACCCAGGACCACCTGCCCAGTGCTGGGACTATCCACATCAATCAAGATAATGGCTTATAGACATGGTTCAAGGCCAGTGCAACTAAAGTAAAATTTTAAACTGAGGTTCTCACTTAAAACTCTAGGCTATGTTGTAACTGAAGCAAACCAGGGCCCATCCTTCTGCTATTGCATTGTGGATCCAATATCACTCACTAGGTTACTGCTCTTTAGCTGTTTCCTGCTCACAAGGCCCCCTCTTATTATTTTTGAAATTTCTGTCTTTGTGTGAAAATGAAGTGTGTGGGTGCATGTATGTTTCTGTGCATGTGTGTGCATGGTCAGCCTGTGGAAGACCGAGAACAACCTTGGGAGTCGGTCTTTGTCTTCTACCTTGTTTGAGACAGCATTCTTTGGTTGTTAATCTCTGCTTACACCAGGAGGTTGGCCCATAAGCTTTAAGGGATTCATCTGTCTCTGCCTCTGATATCACCATAGGGATGCTGAGATGACAGATGTATTCTAACTTACTTTCCATACTTGACTGTTAAATGGATTCCGGGGACTCAAATTTAGGTCACCATGCTTGCAGGCCATGGACTGTAACCACTGAGCCATGTGTCCAGCCCCATCCCTCTTTGTTCTTTTAGCCCTGTGCTTTGTGGCTGGAATGGTTCTACAAGCTACCATTCTGCTCCTGTACTCCTTTGCTGGAATCAACAGTGGAGATAGCAGGGAGGGATAATTAGGGTTATTCTCAGTTTAAGCTCAGCATCCTTACCTTCTTGATGTATGCTGCCTATATTGTCAGGATTCTCCTGTGGCTCCTATCTGGCCACGTCTCTTAGGTCTTTACCTCAGTGGTACAGAAGGACTTTCAGCATCCAAAAAGGGCAGGGGTAGCATGGCTAGCTGACCACCCAGCTCCATGCTTCCCTCTGTGTGAGAAGCCGCACAACCAGGAGTTGCTTTTTAAGCTGGCCCGACTATGCCCCACCCTCAAATCTAGCTGGGATGATGTGCTGATATTTGGGCTGATGGTGGGCATAGACAGACTCTCTATAATAGACATCACTTCCAAACCTGTCTCTTCCATCATAATTATCTATG